>NC_141256.1:2605995-3298495 GCF_054856555.1 Leptonotus elevatus
CAGGTCATCCTGTCCATGTTTGAAGTAAGGGTGCTGAAACTCCACAGGACTATCTCTCTCCTGCTTGACAATGCCTTGGTCAATGTGCATCACTTTCCGGAATCCATCTGAATTCATTAAAATGTTGCATAATAAATTAGAAAGCGATGCAAAACTAATATTGCACTACGATTTGTTGGGACTGTCATTACAATGAAAACATATTTTTGCTGTAGAGCAGGGGTACACAAGTTGGGTACTTGAGAGTCCCAATCCAGCCTGGTTTAGATGTTTTGCTCTTCCAACACACCTGATTCATATGATCAAGAATCAGGATAGTTATGCTTCTGGAAAGCTTGAGCTGAACATTTGATTCAGGTGTGTTGAGGACAGAAACATCTAAAACAGGCTGGATAGCAGCTTTCGAGGACCGAACTTGGGCACCCTTACTGTAGCGCTAAATAAACAATATAAAATATATTTTGATAGAACAAATGTAAAAGATCAGAAGCATGTTTAAAATGACTCAAATGGAAACTTCTACAAAAGCAAAAATCAATGTACAGTGTTCCCTTGTTTCTCGCGGGTTTATCTTTTACAGCCTCACGGATATTTTACAGCGTGCTTTTTTTTCTTCAGCGTGCCGTCAGACGGCTCAGCGCGCCACCTGCCACCCGCCCCATTGTTCACGCAGACCTGCGCCGGCCACAAGGCTAGGGTGGAGTTTCGGGGGCACTGCGGCGATGCGGGCCCGGTCAAAATGGGTTTACGTGTCCTGCCTCGTTTCTTCATCATTAAAATTAAGAGATAAAGGGCCGACAAACGACTGATTTTTACCCGGGATGGGAACCACCGCTGGCAGGGTAACTTTTTGAAAATCCTCTGTGTCCTGGAGGTCTCTGGCCAGCCGTATATTTACGGGCATCCTCGGATTTGTCTTGACGAGACCTTTCCAACAGTGTATGGCCCGTCGCATTCTGACCTTGCCCGTTGCCTTCGCGACCTGGAGACAAAGGCCCGACAGTTTCCGAATTTCATGCCTTGGAACGCTCGTGCGTCCGTCACCACCCCATGGCTCACCCCTAGATTACATCGCATGCGTGTGCATTGCGGATCCGCTCCTCCAATTTGTTTCCATTTCCAGCTTGTTCATATTACACCGGCTGCGTATGCGCTGCGGATCGACTACCGACCAGCTTGTCGTACTGAAACCGCCAGAACCGGCAATACGCTCCCGAGCCTCCTGGTCAAAATAGATTTCTCAGCCTCGTATCCTCGTCATTAAAGTTGAGTGTCATTTCTAACCGCTGTTTTGTTGTTCTTGTGTGTGTGTGTTTTTTAATGACTATTTTTATTTTAAAAAATTAGGAAAACATACCGGTTGGAAAAAATTGATCGATCACCGTTTATAATTTTGTTTCTCAAATAAATGTTTTGGATATTAGTTTAATTTTATTGTTATTATTATTTTTATTATTTTAAAATCTACAAAGGTTTGAACACTGAGAGTGTATAGGCCTACTGTGTTTAAATAAGAGATACAGTATGTGAGAAAATGTTAACGCCTATCAAGAAAAGTGCATATATAAAGTGTGAGGTAAGGTGTTAGCCTTAAATGTAATTATATATGGCATATATAATAAATGAAAAAAATATAGTATGAACGAAAAAACATTTAGAATAAACAAACAAATATATACTGTGCTGTATAAGTAAATAAAAAAATACTTTTAATGGAAAAAAATAACTGTAAATGAAAAAAAAAACATATATGATGAATGAAAAAGCATTCACAAGAAAGTAAAAATCATACCAAAACGAAAAATTTATATAATTAACGGAAAATAAAAAATAATAAAATTAAAGCAGATATCCATTATCGCGGGTAGTTTTTGGAGCTAAACACCCGCGAGAAACGAGGGAACACTGTATATCGGAATTTGAATCCATTGTACAGTAGAACAGAACCTATCAATTCCAGAAGACTATCATTTGTCATTTTGAATTCGACCACAATCTTCAAGAAAGAGTTGCCTCTTCAGTTTGTCTTGCATGATGTCATGCAAACAAACAAACAAATAAATAGTTAGTCCCTTTCAGTTTTTCTGTGTTCTTTGTGGAACTACTTCAGAAGGGCCTTAGTGATGGCCCTATACACTTTTTGGCCAGGCTCCAAAGAACAATTTTGGTCAAATTATAGCGAGTTTGCAATTTAGGTAGAAATTAAAAAAAAATAACGGAATGTATATTGTAGGGATGTAACGATAACGGCAATATCGTGACATTGCGATATTAAAACTGCCACAATATCGTCATCGTCACGTCATAATAAAAGCAGCACATCTGAGGCGAGGTTGAATTCCATTTGTGCAGTTTTAGCACCCTCTGGTGGTTAGTTCATTAGTGTAATTTAATTTTAATTAGGAATGTGTTGGTCACTGTGGTGGTTATTACTCCTATCAATCAGTCATACCATCAAATATTTTTCAACATATCTGTGAAAAAATTCATTGCTTTTAGCCCGCTTCAGCCAAACACAACATTGTGAACTACATAGACCATGATGCTTTTGCGCTGCTGTGCCTATAGGACAGGGATAGGGAACTCTGGTCCTCGAGAGCCGCTGTCCTGCCTGTTTTCCATGTCTCCCTCAATCAACACACCTGATTGATGAACAAGATCGTTATCAGGCTTCTACATAGCTTGCTGATTAGCTGATCAGTTGAGTCAGCTGTGTTTGAGGAGAGAGACATGGAAACAGGCAGGACAGTGGCTCTCGAGGACCATGCAGCATTAATTACAACATCATGGCTGCGTAGTAAAAGGATCCGGTTATTGAAATGGCCAGCCTGCAGTCCACTTCTTTCACTTATAGAGCACATTTGGCGCATCATAAAGGAGAAGGTGCAACAAAGAAAGCCCAAGACAGTTGAACAGTTAGAGAGACGCGTGTTAGTCAAGAATGGGACAGCATTCCTATTTCTAAACTTGAGAAACTTGTCTCCCCGATCACCAGACGTTTGCAGACTGTAGTAAGACGAAGAAGGGATGCCTCACAGTGGTGAAAATGGCCTTGTCCCAACTTTTTTGAGATTATATATTAAAATTTGGCCCTTCCACATAATTGCATTCAGTTTTTATTCACAATTTGTATAGTGTCCCAACTTTTGGGTAATTGGGTTTGTACAAAAACAAAACGTATTTTGAAAATATAATGAGTTTTTACACATTATCGTGAGCTTTTTTATATTGCCAAACTCCCCACAATATTGTGATAATTATCGTATCCGTGAGGTTCATATGATATTTATCATATCGGCTACACGATTAGGGCCAAAATGATAATCCATATTATTTTTTATCAATATTGTTACCACCATTATTAATCAATATTATTGTTCATGTTATGGGGGGACAAAAACATTTTTATTGCACTACTTTCAAACGAATATATGAACAGTTTTTAGTGCAAAATGAAACTTCTGAAAGAACAGAAGATCATTTAATAAAAAACGGATTTACATGTGAATTCAAAAGGCTAACTGAATAAGTACGCTAGTATAGAGTGCAATCACAATGTCCTGAAAACGGCTGATGATCCCTTTCAAGGCACTAGCTCCTCATCTCCAATTGTTACTGTACTTTCACCTCTCGATATTACATTACAATGAATTACTTTGAACTATCTATAAAAATCGCGGCCACATTTATTGTCACTTCAAATGTATAGAACAGCGCTAACAGCTGTATCTACTGTCTGTGTGAAGGAGCGTCCACAAATTAACCAATTCCTTGCTGACATACGTGGCACAAATCACCATAAATCAAATAAGAGATTATTTTCTTCATTCTGACTGCTGTAGTAGTTGGAAATGCTAGACCTTTGCATATTCCACATCAAACTTTGCTGATAACTCTCATTATGGAGAAAATAGATGAATACAATTATTTTCAGACATATTCACCCAAAAACTATTTAAACACCTTTTCTCATTCTGATAGCTGTAGTAGTAGCTAGTGGTAGACCACACTTATTGCAGCTCAAGATGAGATGATATCTGTCATTATAAATATATATTTGTTAATATAAATTGTTTGTTTGTTTTAATGGACTTGATTGAGTCTGTCAATAAATATATTTATTATAGAGTAATATAGGTGACATTTAAGTAACATCATTCATTGTTCACAAAAAAACAACAACAATGAAAATACCCTATATAGCATGGATATAATTTTGAATTTCTCAATTTTTAAATATTGTGATAGAATATTGTTGTGCAATATTTTGCAGATTTATGAAGCAACATAAAAAATAAACAAGAGCTGTTGTTCAAAAAGGCTATCTGTGCAATTGTTATGTGAAGCAAGACAGTGTAGATGTACAGGATTTTTTGTAGAATATTGTAAAATTATCATTAGCGCTTCTTTGGAAAAAAAAAATAATGTTTTTTTATTATTTATTTTTTTATATAGCCCATATCGCCCACCCCACTGCATGGTGCACTCACTTGTTATTCAGGCAGCTTAATGAAGCCTTAACCATGTATTAGCCTCCTGGTCGTTGGCTGACTACAGTTGGGAAACTGATTGATTAGCTATGCACACAAGCCTATATCCATTCATCCTTTTTCAAACCGCTTTACCTATTGACAATTCCGAACATCTGGGCATTTCTGATATTTCCTAATGCAATGCCATGCAATGCAAATGCTTCCTTTACACAGTGTAAACAAAAGGCATATTAATTGCTTTTGCCTGTGACTATCATACAAACCAGGTAGATTCTTATAGTAGTCAAACAACATTTCATCAGATTTTGGAATCAAAATCATCCTCAGATATCAAATTGCAACGATCCAAAGTCCAATGCTTTTCAATGCACAGAGCTTCTTTTCACCGAGTTGACCGCCATTTGACTTGTGACATAAGCTCTGAATTGTCAATACCTCCAAATCTTCGTATATCTTGGTGAAACCTACAAACTAGGGCTGTTTTGTTAAAAAAAAAATTGTAGGGGGCGCTTCCAAGCTATTTTTTTTTTAATTGCATTAAAATAAATTGCATAAAAAAAGCTAACAAAATACTGACGATTTTGCTTATTTTGTGTGCAATACATATCTTATAATAAATACATGTACAGCCAACGATCAGGATAATTTATCGTGGCAGCCAAAATCCTGATCACAAATAAAATTAGATTCAGGCTGTCAAGTGAGCTTGTTACTTTCGATAGTGACCTGCCAAATACCAAAACCAAAGCCTCTCTAGTCTGCACATTCATACAATAATCAGCCATGATGTATCATCAATGGTAAGATACTGTACTTTTAATATTTACAAGTTTTAATATTACTATAACTTATTTACAGTCGTATGACAATTAAGGAAATTTGCCTTCAGTGATCCTCCATCACTTCTCAAAGTTAAGGGTGAATATCAGATTCATTGTATACAGAAGTTTCCTTACACTTTCAATAGTATATTCAAGTTATTTAAATAAACACAGTCTCTCATTTCTCATTTCCTGAATACTCCCAGTGTTTGGAGTCGCCAACTCAGCCGAAAACTACATTCACTCAACATAACGCTTACATTATAAGAAAATTCGTCTTACACATATTGAGCTGCCTGATGAAGCTGGCCATGTTATTGTGCTTGAAGAACTTTGGGAGAATCTCCTTGGCAAACCGCTGCTCATCCAGCACCAGGAAGCTATTGCCCTCCTTAAAAAACAAAAATAGCAACGCCATTATGAGTAGTAGTATTAGAAAACTGCTGGATATATATATATATATATATATATTTCCATAATTGATTGTTGACTGCGCTACATTTAGCAGCATACAGCTTGCACAGAAAAATATCCCTGGCTAGGCTACTATCAACCGTTCGTGTTCAGGTTTAGCTGGTCAAGAAACACATCCAATTTACAGCACGTTTCAAATGTCACAAGCCGTGTCACTCGTGTACTTGTTAATATTCAAATCAATCCAATAAGACGGTCAGTGTGCTACGTTGTGGCGAGGTTAATCGTCTCCACTAGCCACCTGTTTTGTGTTAGCTTGTCCAACAAGCAGGCTAATTGCCCACAGTTGCAGCATTACCTGACTCCAGCAAATAAGTTCATTGGTGGCTGCATCCTCGACCAGCGTCCACAGCTTGGTTAGGAAAGCCGGGACGTCCGAGTTGTGTTTCATCTCGAAATCTAAACAAATTTTGACGTAGTATCCGCGTTTTTCGCTTTTTCGAAGGCTTGGGGGATGCGAATGTTTACCGTTTTGTGGAAGAGGCTCATACAACTTCCGTTTCAAGTGCTTTGGCTCTGATTGGTCGAAAAATAGTTTACGTAACAACACTCACGTGGGACACCACGCGTGCAGACAAAGTGTAAACCACGTGATGGCGACTATAATGTATGATTAATTTTCTTTATTTTTCTTTTTTCTTTTTTTTTACTTTAGTGAACCACTTTAAAGACTGTTCTCGTAAATGTGTGCTCATGCCTGACTCATTTTAAAATGCCATTTATAAACGCATGTTTTGCCACGACTGTAATTTCCTTTTCCGGTGGAAAGGAAAAAAATTCTTGTCCATAAAAATGTGCAGGTTTTTTTTTCAGTTGCTATTTGGTAGGTACAGTTCTCTATAATAATTATATGTATCAATGAACGCTTGTCTGGTGATATTTCCACATAAAAATAACTAACTGACAAATACTTCGAATTTGCAACAGATAATGTTCGGCTCCACTTCTTGCCTTTAAGACAAAATTCGGGTAAACATTTACTCTTTACGCGTGTATCTCAAGCGCGGAATTACAGGTTTCACCCCCCCCCCCCCCCCAAATGTATTTGAGGCGATGCTGGCTTGTTTCTTATTTTAACTGTAATTGCAGACAATAGTATCTTCACCAAGTGCGCAGTTGTCAGTTGGACTTAAAATCTAAAGAGATGCAGTTCATACTCCGCGACAAATAGGTGGGATGAATGTTGTTTACTTAAATAATAAATACATATACACGGGCTTTTAACGCTGCAAATGCTATCACAAATCATCATTAAGAAGCAGGTATGCGTTTCATTGTAGCTTTCATTGACTTTTGACGTCTGACACTTCGCTTCTAACTACTAACTACCAACTTTTGGTCATGATCATAACACTTGCCCTGTCTGTCTTTTCAGGTGGATCGTAATTCAACATGGCTCTAAATGCAGAACAGGAGGCACTGATTAGCCAGATCTTCGAAGCCTACATCACGGAGTATCATCATGGAGACATTACTGAGCTCACTACAGTCACCGGTGATGACTGTCATCAGCCTGTTGTTATCAATGCTATGACATTGTTTGAAGCTAACATGGAGGTAATTATACCAGTACTAAAATAATGAATATAACACAAAAATTCAGAACCTAGTGCACATTCACATCCGGGCAGGGCAGCTGAAATCAAATGTGTATTTTTAGAGGTGTTAGAATTAATCGATCAAATGTTTAGATAACTAATTTGATAATCAATTGATCATCTAGAGCCACTGTTTAGCTTAAAATTGATTATCCATCCATTTTTTGAACCCTTGCGTGGGTCATGTCAGGCGTGCTGGGGATTGTCTTCGGGCAGCAGGTGGGGTACACCCAGAACTGGTCGCCAGCCAATTGCGGAGCACACATTGCGTATTATCAAAGTAAGACGTTTGCATCTGATTTTAAACAATGATCTACTTCTTTACATATTCTCAAACATGTTATGGACTAACCCAGTAACCAAATCATAATCAATTTATTGAAAAAATGGTCTATTAATCTATTATGTAAATAGTGCATTCCCTGTGAGTGCTTTGAGTGTGCCAAAACAAAAGAGAAAGCACAATTTAAGTGTAATACATTATTATTAGTTGAACCTGAAGCACAGAATTGCAGCGCTGAGGATGAATAAGTAACCACGAGGTAGGTACCATTTTTTTTTTAAACGTGGGTGAGTATAACATCTCTCCCTCTTGTATGATATAGCTTATTTGTTTTTTTGTTTTTGTTTTAAACAATACTAAACAAACAGCAATAATGAATTAATAAACATTTATAGAAAAAAATTGCAATTTATTTGAATGCAAAGTAATTTTCATCTGATTTGATGAATCAATAAAATAATCAATAGAATAATAAATTATAAAAGTATTCAATAGTGACAGCCCTAATTAAGATCATGAGTGAAGCAGACCAGTAATTATTTAGCAATATTTCATAGAACCCCCCCCACCCCCATTTGCTGTCACTTTTTGCTATATCTTGGTGGCTTAGAAATGATAACCAGAACCAGAACAGTAGAGTGTGATACCTTCACTCATGCATCCTAGAGGTTGTTTATGATGACGTTTGCAATTATTTGAGGGTCTTGACTGCTCTTATAATGTCTCAAATGTCAAAATGTCTGTGCAGTGGCCCTGTTACTAACTTCCTTACTGTTTTTCACCTATACACTTGTCTGGTTTTCTTGTTGTTTACACCTCCAATCACAGTAGTATGCTTGTGGTCTTCACTAGGGCTGAACGATTATGGAAAATAAACTTATAGCAATTTTTTTCACTAAATTTTGCTATTGCTATTTACTATGCGATTTTTTTTTATTTTTAGGTCCTGTTCTATTTTACACAACACATACACAAATAAATCCATATTATAAACATCAACAGATTTATTAAACATAAATGCATCCACACAACTGACTTGCTGCCCCGCTTTGGTACTAAACTATCTGTTGCATCCACCATTATAGCGTTGCGTTGAAGTCGCCTTCACACTTCTCTCCAGCCTGGACCGCTCCGCTTAGCTTGGCCCCGCTCCGCCCCCTACCCCTCCCCTCCTGAAAGTCTCTCTCTGATCACACACTGTCCAGGTCCTCTGCTGCGCCCCTTTACAAATGATCAATCAAATCGCAACCCTTCGCAATTACATAATCGCGTGTTTTCAAAGCGCGGTTAAATCGCAAATGCAATTTATCGTTCAGCCCTAGTCTACCCAGGCTAAATCAATAAATAAATAAAAAACAAAAAAACATCACATGTTCAATTATTGTTACTGATAAAAGTATTCCCCCATTCCTCCTGAAAGTACTGTATACTTTGACTGGTGTGCTTCATGTTATGCTATCTTGTTGCCTAAAGGCCAGTCTTAAAGTGTACAGCTAATCACAACACAGGGAGCTACAATGTTGAGCGTTGTCAAAATATTCTAATTTTGTGAAACACTGGATTTTTTTTGTCTTTCTGCTATACTCCTCTAAATTTAACCAAACTAAGGCTATTTTACTTTGCCTGTGGATAACAAATGTAACATGCAAGTTTCACTTTTGGAAACAAGTTATTGAAATAAATCTGACCAGAACCTGTATATTTGTGTGTTATTTACCCATAGATCGGGGACTATTTCAATGTCTATCCTAGTGACGTCCTGACAATATTTGACAAAGTTTTGCACAAAACAGCCATTGAGGTATCAAAGAATGCCTCTGCTAAGCATTCGGATGGACGACGCTCTCAAGAGCCGAGAATAAAAAACACCCTCCATGCACGTATCACAGGTGAGGCTTGATGGTCTCATGTCCAACCATCCATCTTCTTTCGCTTATCCGCTTCGACTTGTGGGGTCAGTATCTTAGTAGGAAAATCCAGACTTTATTTACTGCACATGCACATAGATATATGTAATAAAGATCTCTTTATTCCAGCTGGAAGTTTGTATCCCCGCGATAATTAGGGATTCACCTTTATCGGAAATTACCCATTTTCTCTGTTAGTCACACATATATATTTTTTAACAGTATGATAATCTTGCTTAAATTTTCTTGAAATGCCCATCCAGTGTTTTCATCCATATGGCAAAGAATTGTAATATTTTCATCAGCAGAAAGATCCTATTTTTCCTTCGTTACGCATAGAAACTGTGACTTCTGTGAATACACTCATGTCAAACTGTAAAATCCTGTGAATCGAGTGAGGTGTATTATACAAGGAGCTTAATATGAAACAAACATTTTTCACATTGTTTAGATGTTTCCTAGTAGCCTACTGGCAGTACCAAGGGGTTGTAAAAAAAAAGAAAAAGTTCTTAAATGCAATCACAGATTTATAGCGCAAATCATACACAAAATAGCTCAATAAGCTTCAAAAAGTAATTCAATGTACAGTACATTTAAAAGCTGTTAGTAAAGTATCAAAGTAGTAAAGTATCAAAGTAAATAAAATAAAAATAGCTTACCACAATTGAGTAAAAGGGCATACAGTGCAAGAACAAGGTTTTTGAAAACATGATTTTGAAAATATTTTAAAAGACCTTAATCACAGGTATGGGAAAAGAGCATCGTTTTTAACATGGATTTAAGAGCATTTACACTTTATTGGTGTGTTTTGAATCTTTATTCAATCTTTATTATTATCAAACCTGTCTGTTCAATGATCTCAAAAGACAGCATAAATATATGCAATGTTTTTTTATGCTCTTGTTTATTTAACTTAAATCCCTCATGCAAAAATAATATAGAACAAAGTAGGGGTGTGAATTGCCTAGTACCTGGCGATTCAATTCGTATCACGATTCATAGGTCACGATTCGATTAGATACCGATTAATCCCGGTACGAATCTATACATTTATTATTGCGATAGTTTTTTTTTTACTCCAATTTAGAAAATACTAATCAGTAAACTTGTACATGTACACTGTAAGATTTGTATGAAAATGTATTCATAGCAAACAAACAGGTTGCAGTCTGTTTCATGTTTGAACGGCACTGAAATAAAATATTATGGCTTATTCCATTAATATAACATTATTCCATGCTTAATGTGTGAATCGTAACTCTTAAGTAAGACGTTTTGTTGAATATTCCCATAAAAAATTGATGTTTAAAAATCGATTTTGGCCGCATTTCGAATTGATTTGAGAATTGCGCGCTGTAATATTGCGATATATTGCCGAATCGATTTTTTCTAACACCCCAAGAACAAAGTGTAAGTGTGGATGAGTTTATGTAGGAATCTATAAATGTATTTTGTCTTACATTTTTATCACAAGGTGGACAAATGTCAAGAACTGTTCTGTCTTGCGTGTCCAGGTTTACCAGTTTGTCCAGAGCTAACAAGGGACACCATTCCCCGGTCAAGAGATGTTGGGCATTTCTTGTCTGTCACTGGGACTGTCATACGTACAAGTGTTGCCAAGGTAACGACTTAAGACTTAATGTGTATTTCTCAACATTTAGTTAAAGTTAAAATG
The DNA here is from genome assembly GCF_054856555.1 of Leptonotus elevatus. Taxonomy (NCBI): domain Eukaryota; kingdom Metazoa; phylum Chordata; class Actinopteri; order Syngnathiformes; family Syngnathidae; genus Leptonotus; species Leptonotus elevatus. Next base: position 2,617,247 of record NC_141256.1, read on the forward strand.
TTTTAATTTTACCAGAACGGACTGTACCATGTGTTCAGATAGATTATTTGTCTTGGAGGGGGTGGCGGTGAACAAAGCCTTTGATTATGGAGGACCAAAACTGCCAAAATTAAAATAAATAAATGACTAAATAAATAAGTAAATATAAATAAATAAATACATATTTATTTATTTATTCAATTAAACAAATAAATAAATAATTAGTGATGCAATGGATTACAAAAGTCACGGTTCGGATCGGATCACGGATTTGAGTCACGTTTTGGATCGGCTTGCATGGAGAGCTCCAGCAGTGGACGACTATCTTGTCCACTGTCACCACAACTTGTTGTCAAGCAACTCAAGTTGCAAGTTGTGGTGACAGTGGACAAGATAGTCGTCCATTGCTGGAGCTCTCCATGCAAGCCTTCCTTGTTGGCTCACTCTAGGCAGTTTGCAACAGCAAAGCCCAACCCAAGACACGCTTAGGACGGCGGACCCCTCATTTGAATAACATTTCGACCTGATTTGACATATATTTTTATATTTATTTACATTTTTTGAATCTTGTTTTTTTCATTTTTTTATTTAGGGATATATATATATATATATATATATATATAGTTGTTTTTATTTCCATTTATATACATTTTTATTTTCACTTTTATAACATTTAATTATTTATGTCATCATTTATTTTAAATTTTGGCAGTTTTGGTCCTCCATATTAGACTATCAAAATGCCAAGATCATATTCGATTTTGAACCCACATGTGTATAAGTGCTACTTCATGTCTATTGTTGCTTGCAATTTGCTTAATCCGTGCATATTCCTACCACTTTCATAGGTCCTGGAGTACGAGCGTGATTACATGTGCGCCAAGTGTCGTCGTGTTTTTGCGCTGCAGGCAGATTTTGAGCAGTTCTATTCCTTTGTCCCACCGGTGGACTGCCCCAATCCTGATGGGTGTAACTCATGCAAGTTCAGCTGTCTGTCTGGAGGGTCTGAGCCGACTGCCTGCAGGGATTACCAGGAGATCAAAATACAAGAGCAAGTGAGGTCAATGGTGTATTTTTATTAGGGGTGTCAAAATTAGTGTGTCAACTTTGAGGTAATTTAAAGTTCCTTTAACACCACAAACTTTTTTAATGACTGCCCTTTACTTGGAAATCCTGTACTGGGGGAATTCCAGTCGCAATGCTGCAGACACATCCACGGCTAAATTTAGTAGTAATAAATTTAACAATAAAGCATATATTATGTGCAGAATTTCACACATTACTTCATGTTAAAGACTAGATACTGTAGCTCATAATATGAAAAGAAAAATGCACTGAGCTGTCACCAATGTCTTACAAATGCAAATATGCCATCTAGTGGCAGAAAATAACCTCAACACAAATCAACATCACACTTGTTTTTTTACAGTACAGTGCATCTTTTAAATTTTAATTCAATTTTATGAATTATGATGAAATTACTGCATCAATGACTAAAAGATGCAGCCATATGACTATTAGTTTAAAAAAAATTCTACTTTTATGTTAACAAGAGTATAAAAATTTAGAAAAAAATATTTTGTTGTATATTTAGAACAGATATAAAATTTGCGATTGATCGTGAGTTAACTATTGAAGTCATGCGATTAATTACGATAAAACATTTTTAATCGCCTGACACCCCTAATTATCATACTTTCTATTTGCTCAATGAATGATTTCAATCACCTTCCAAATCACAGGTGCAGAAGTTGTCAGTGGGTAGTATTCCTCGGTCTATGGTCGTGGTTCTGGAAGATGACCTTGTGGACAGGTGTAAATCAGGTAGGAAGCCAAAAATTCAAGTACCGAATCAATTAAAAGGATTCAACCAAGCAATACTACACCGTTTATTTTAGTGTCAGCTGATCAATTTTTTATTTATTTAATTGGCTTCCTAGGAGATGACGTGACTGTTTATGGAGTGATGTGCCAGCGCTGGAAACCCTTTTATGACGGTTCTCACTGCGATGTGGAGCTGGCTCTCAAAGCCAACAACATAGAAGTCAACAACCAGCAGGGTGCTGCTTCTATACTTATAGAGGATGCTCAAAAGGAATTTAAAGAATTCTGGGAGCGCTACAAATGTGATCCACTAGCTGGTAAGAATTTTACTCACTTCCAATGTATAATTCTGTTTGAATATGTTTATTCTCTCTCCACTATCTGTAGGCAGGAACCAGATCTTGTTGAGTTTGTGCCCTCAAGTGTTTGGCATGTATGTGATTAAATTGGCCGTTGCCATGGTGTTAGCTGGAGGGGTGCAGAGGATAGATTCTTCTGGAGCCAAGACCAGGGGTATTCATCCTGTTTTATATTTCATTCAACACTGCGTTGCCTTGTGTATGAAATGTATACTTACCTTGCTGAATGAATTGTGTAATATATGAGTTTCCCTTTTTGAATTGAGCTACTGAAATAAATTAAGTGTTCTATAATATTCAGTTCTGTTTTCAATAGGGATTTTCGATACCAGATACTAGGGGTGTTAGAAAAAATCGATTCGGCAATATATCGCGATATTACAGCGCGCAATTCTCAAATTGATTCGATATGCGGCCGAATCGATTTTTAAACATACATTTTTTATGGGAATATTCAACAAAACGTCTTACTTAGGGTTAGGATTCACACATTAAGCATGGAAGAATGTTATATTAATGGAACATTAAGCCTTAATATTTTATTTCAGTGCTGTTCAAACATGAAACAGACTGCAACCTGTTTGTTAAATGCAGTGGCTCAGTTAATGAATTTTCAGATGAATAAATACATTTTCATACAAATCTTACAGTGTACATGTACAAGTTTACTGATTAGTATTTTCTAAATTTGAGTAAAAAAAAACAATCGCAATAATCAATTTATAGATTCGTATCGGGATTAATTGGTATCGAATCGTGACCTATGAATCGTGATACGAATTGAATTGCCAGGTACTAGGCAATTCACACCCCTATCAGATACCAGTACGAGTACGCAACTCTCACCAATACCGATACCAAATACTGATACCACTAGTGCATACAAATTCCCCCAATAAACAATGACATAAAATTTTGAAGAATGACCTATATATCCCAATATTAAATTTTCCCTTAAAATTGCATGAAATTAATGTCAATTTTTCGTTTTTGTGATTTCTAATTTCTGGTTCCTGGTCTTAAAATGGTCACAAGAGGACGGCTAATACTGGTATTAGCCTCCTAACACATTCACTCGCAGCCATTTTCACTGAAGCAACCCCCTTCGCTCCTGGCTGTTTTACTAGATTTTGACTGATTTTGCAAGACCCAAAGAATATTCTGTTCTATTGCTATAAAAACATGGAACCTACCAAAAGAAAGATTAGAGTCTCTTCTTTCATCAGGAAAAAATATATTTGTAACTGTTTCCGTTTTGCAGCAATTAGCATTAGAATATAGCTTCAGTTTCATCATTATTCACATCCCTGTTGAAAACACTGGCAAAAAGAGCGTTTTTGCAACATGGCCCTGGTCGATCTCTTATACTCTGCTGGCACCTGCTGGACGTGTTTTTCTTTTTAAATAACTACCATTGCTTTAAGCCACCTCTTCATGTCAGAAGCTGCATCAAAACCTTCTGTATGCTCTTGCTTAAAAAAAGAAGAAGTTTTTGGTAGTGAAGGACCAAGCATTAAAAAAAAGTATTTGCGCGTTTTTGTGTTTGAATGAGTTAAAATAAGGCTGGTATCGGCACTCGCCTATCCCTATTTTTCAACTTTGATCAGTGCTCAGTAGATCCCAGAAAAATACCAAAAAACAGCCAATCTGTCCTCTTATGAGGGGCAAATTGGGATGTTGCTGCTTTATTACTGGATTGAAGTTGATTGTTGTCTCACTGTGAACTATCTTTTTCTCTTAAGGTGAATGTCACATGTTGCTCGTTGGTGACCCTGGTACTGGCAAGTCTCAGTTCTTAAAATATGCAGCCAAAATGATGCCCCGCTCTGTGCTCACTGCTGGGATTGGTACAACAAGTGCAGGTATATTTCCTTCATCAGGCTTTTGACATTCTCAAAACGATGCTGATGCCGACATATCCAATCAGTTCTGTATATCCTGTCAATTGCGGTTAGGGCTGACAGTTGCAGCAGTGAAGGATGGAGGTGATTGGCATCTGGAGGCAGGAGCCCTGGTACTCTCAGATGGTGGTTTATGCTGCATTGACGAATTCAACAGCATCAAAGAACACGACCGCATCAGTATCCATGAAGCTATGGAGCAACAGTCCATTAGTGTAGCCAAGGCTGGGTAAGATATTAATTTCAAGATTAGTGACCAAAATGTGAGTACAGATAAAGCCGTTTTTTACATTTTTTGTGCTCCTATATGTTGTTTTTCCTCTCCATAGTATGGTCTGTAAACTGAACACCCGTACTACCATTCTGGCAGCTACCAACCCAAAGAGCCAGTATGACCCAAACGAATCACTGTCTGTCAATGTAGCTCTGGCTAGCCCTTTGCTAAGTCGCTTTGACCTGGTTCTGGTTCTGCTGGACAACAGAAATACAGAGTGGGACCGCATCATCTCCTCTTTCATTTTGGAGGATCGAGGTAAGAACAATAAATTAAAATTCGGATTATAAATCACACTCATGTGATTTATAATCCAAATTTTAATACTCAAGTGTGACTTGTATATATGAGATCAGACTGGCACCCCAAAAACCCTGTTCCCTAATTAACGAGGACATGAATGTAGTTGGTGTGAGAGCAGAAGTTGCAGAGGACAGGGTTAGGCAACTGATTCGCTGTGGTGACCCCTGAAGGGAAAATTTGGCGCCAATATTAACTTTCACTATAACTCAAACTGTTGGCGTAAAAAAATAAAAACTCCAAATCTAAACCTTATCAAAATGTTTTTAGCATATGTTTATTGAACAAATTTCTGATTTGAAAAATGTTGAAGTTTGTTTTCCTTTTCAAATCTTAGACCGTAGACGTAGACATCTTTGTTTTAAAATTCTAACAAAAAGTTCAGAGAGATCCCAGGATCATTAGTATGTTTTAAAAAGTTGAATGAAAAGTTAAACAAATATACAATACAGTAATTTCTGGACTGTAAGCCGCTACTTTTTTCACTTGCGTTCGACCCTGCGGCTAATACAAAGGTACGGCTTATTTATCAGATCACAAGATCGCACTATAAAGGAAGCGCAAGAGCGTCAGGCAGAGCAAAACAAACCAAGTGAGACCAAATGCAGTATGACAATCAATGATATCTCAGTTACATATAGGGGTTTGCCAGCATTTGCGAACATGCATAGGTGCACGCGTGTACCTACACGTGTGCCGCGGGCCTAGTCAAAATGCCACTGATGATTTTTTTTCCCTTCGCCAATCCAACCCTGATACAAATACTATATTTTACATTTCCTCAAAATACTTCAAATCCAATAACTGCAAGAAAACTGCTATTGATTATCAAGTAAAGTAGACGAGACACCCAGTTTATGAGGAGGATTGCATCCCCTCTGGGTACCATGATGCAATTTTAAATTCCATATTTTAGCATGATAAAAGTGTTTGAATTCAAGCCTATTCTTTGTTCTTAGGACTACCCTCTGAGTGCTCTACTCTATGGTCCATGGAGAAAATGAAGGCTTATTTCTGTGTAATAAAGCGCTTGCAGCCACAAATTTCAGCGGAGGCCAACTCCATCTTATCAAGGTACTATCAGCTGCAAAGGCAGAGTGAAGGCCGCAATGCTGCACGTACAACCATCCGAATGCTGGAGAGTCTTAGCAGACTGGCAGAAGGTGAGCATGGCATGTTGAAAATATTTCAAAAGTTAGCAGGGTTTTTTTTCCATTCAACTTAAACACCATTGATTGCCATTTCTAATGTAAACTAAGAGGCAAAGAAGAAACCATGAACATGAGTTTAAGAACTGTAATTAACAATACTCCTCACTGAAATGTTTTCATTCCAAACAGCTCATGCTAGACTCATGTACCGAGAGACTGTGACCATAGAGGATGCTGTTATGGCTGTCTCTGTAATGGAATGTTCCATGCAGGTACTTAAATAATCAGTTATTTACCCCCTTTTCTACTCTAAAACCATTTATGACGTTTTTCAACAGTGACAAGTGATGACAGTCTACATGCACTCATTTGAAACCCCACCAAGTACACTTGCACAAATCCATTTAATACCAAATTTGTAAAAAAAAATATATATTTAAATACTGCACTTTAGTGCATATAATACTGACTAATTTAACATGTGTTGTGGCAAGACAGTATCTACTACTGACACTAGACTCTGTGCTAGTCTTTGAGTTATATAATATGCTAACGAGTTTTCCATTGCAAAAGGCACCTGATGAGCTAATGATTACACATCTTTGTTTCTTGTTGTTGTTGTTTTTTAAAATTTTGAAACCAAATTGCAAAGTTCCCTGCATTCTCTTAGGGTGGTGGTTTGCTAGGAAGTGTTAATGCAGTGCTTACGTCATTCCCTGATGACCCTAGTCAACAGTATCAGACACAATTTCAAGTACTACTGGGAGGCCTGAAACTGCCTCTCTTACTTCAGAAGGAGATGGACAGATTGGCCAGGTGGGTAAATGTTGACTTAACAAACAAGTGGGCTTGCTGTCACAGATAACTTTGTCTCACACCAGTCAAGAAGGGTCTAACATTGCCCTCACAATAAGGCTTTAACTCTTACTTCATGTTAACGTTCCAGCATTTTTACATTAAAAGTGTAATCTCAAACTTAACTTTGACAGCTACCATACTATGCATTTAAAAAAAATATTTTGAATATGTTTTATTCAATTTTTTATTATTCATTGATAAATTAAGTGCAATGTGAAATAGAACAACAAAACAAAACTGAAAAATCCAAACCATTAATTGGTCAATTAAGTGAGTTATTCTTTGGCCTTCATCTTCATCAAATTTCAACAGTTTTTGCATTAACCTAGCTAAAAATAGCTGGCATTTATTTATTTATTATTATTTTTAAATCGATTTTATAAGCTGTTTGTTAAAAAAATACCTCATCAAATTTAAATTGTTTTTGCATCAACCTAGCTAAAAATCGCTGCCATAGATTTCTTTAAATTTTTGTTTTTTAGACTTTATAAGCAGTTTGTTGAAAAATAATTCCTCATCAAATTTAAACAGTTTTTGCATTAACCAAGCTAAAAATCTCTGGCATAGGGTAGCTTTTTAAAAAGTAATAAAAAAAAAAGATTTTATAAGTAGTTTGTTGAAAAAATACTTCCGTTTAATTCTGGTCTGCGTAACGTGAGCCATAAAGACTTTGTAAAAAGTGGATTTATCATTTATTTATCAAGCATCATTGTCATTGTTATCAGTGTAATTTTTGGCTAGAAACTAATGCCTACTTTTGCAACCAAAGCAACTGTTTTAATGATTATTTATTACAGAGTCCATATTATGATCTTTCTTTCTTTCTTTCTTTCTTTCTTTCTTTCTTTCTTTCTTTCTTCCTTTCTTTCTTTCTTTCACAAGTCTTGGGAGCAACAGCATGAAGTCTTCCAGCTCTGAACAGCCAACGGATCACCAACATCATTTTGGGGAAACAGACTCTACTACCAAAACGCTACTTGATGTACTAAAGGCAAGCATGAGTGTTGCTGAGCAGGAGAGTGGTTTGGATTGGTTTTACTCCACCACGCCTTCTCGATCATCAGATGAAATCACCTCTCCAGTATCCACATCAACTCAATGTGACAGCAGTCAAAAAACGGAAGCTCAAGAGAATCTTCATGGATCAGACAGGCAAAATGCACAGCCTTCACCGAGTGTGATAAAAGTCTCAAAAAATCGACGAGAGAAAAGAATCAAGGAGCTACAGCAAGGTGACAAAGAAAGGATTGGTCTTGGAAAAAATGAGGTTACTGCGAGTAATGCAAGTAAAGATGTCAGAGTTCCACCTTGTGATGCTGACTTGGATTCCAGAATTCAGGGTAACCAAGGGTGTCGCACAGCAACTAACACTGTGCTACAGGACAAGATTGCAGCTTCAAATGAAAGTATTCCTTTCAAGTTTTCAGACTTTACATTTAAACTAAAGAAGATGAGATCATTAGTCCGCAATGACAGCACCAATTCAGGAGTGAGTGCACCTGAATACAACCTAGACAGCAGAACTTGTTCAACCACAGCAGGTAGAGACATTCAACAGAAGGTTGGCAGACACGATAAGGCCAATAGTGCACTTAAAGGCAACGGAAGTATAAAAAACAAAACGTTTGAAAAGCAGCCGAGTTTTGAAGGTGGAAGCATGACAAAACAGTTGAGCTTTGTCAGCGATAACGCCACTTTGTCTTTTTCACCGGAAAAGCCGGTCAAGGAAAAAACAGCACAAACTGGCGGCAGAATAAACCAAAGAGATGACATAGGGAGCAAAGATATTGTCAGGGGTAAAGACTGCCTGCCACCTTTAAAATCTACGCCAACCCCTACAAAATTAATAATCACCCCCTCAACTCTAGCTAAACTTTCCAGATTTTCTTTCACTGGCTCCACTGACCCCACACGACAGACAGTCCTGGAAAAGAATCATCAAATGGAAACAAATTCACGTAAAAAAGAACACGTTGAATTCTTGAGGGCTGATTTAAATAAAACTGAAGAAAGGCAGAAAGTAATGAAAATCAGGCGAGAGGTCAAAGTTGCATCGTGCCTTAACCCAGAGTATCCACTTATTTTGGAACATGGCCCAGCAACAAGTTCTCCAACAATGTCCAGTTCTAGTATAAAACCAGCAGAACCTACTCATGCTGGAATTCATGGTGTACAAATAGTTAAAGATAGGGCCACAGTATTTCCAAATTCTGGCAAGTTGAAGAGAAAGTGTTTTGAACTGGACAGTCGAACAAGTGCTCCCTGTGGTTCGAAAGGTGTGTTTGGCAAAACATCTCTCTTTGGCTCCGGTGAGGTTAATGATGACATTCTTGACACTGACTGGGACAAAGAGATAGCAAAGAAAGCCAAAGTGTGATATTATAGATAGCACCACCGGTCTGAATTGAAAAAAAACAAAAAACGGCATTACTTTTTTTTTGTGGGGGTACAATGTGCCGTGGATGGACACTAGATGGAAACCTTGATCCACTGTAAATCCTGACTGTTCAGTCTTGCTGTTTTACACAACCTGTGTTGCCAGGACTCTAACCCTGATTTCTGGTACAATCTTTGCTTGCCTGTTTTGTTTTTTTCCCTAATGTTGTACGTGTCTGTCTCTACCAATGGATTTATTTACTTAATACTAATTCACCGATACTGTAATCTACCTTTTAAATCTTCTTGCAAATAGCTGATCACACAAAAGCTGGTTTGGGTCAAATAAATAGTTAATTCAAGTATTAGCAGTTGCGAGAGTTAGATCTTTATTTCTCCGATAAATGCGCAACATAAAGCTTGGCTTGGATTTTATTTATTTTCTTTTTTTACGGTTTAGACAAGCTGTGGTGAATTTGAATGCTGTGAGTGGGCCATCACTGCAAAGCAATGTTGACAGTGCTGAGCCAATTGGATTTGGACAGTAATGTTACATCAAAAGACGTCACCCACTCCTTTAAAATGGCAGTAACTAGGGCTTTCTTTTACACACGGGAGATTATGGAGTGGGATTAAGAGTATATTGCTAAATTTAATGTGGAATATATAGGGAAATCTATTGTCAAACTGTAGCCCAGCAACCCCCCCCCCCCCCTTAACACTTTATGCCAGAATTGGTGATATTAATGAATCACTTGTTTATACTGTATAAAGGTTTATTCTCTCTTCCTCTACTTTTTGGACTGTTATATCAAACTTCATACATTATCTCACAAAAGTGAGTACACCCCTCACATTTCTGCAGATATTTAATTGTATCTTTCCATGGGACAGCATTAAAGAATTGACACTTTGACACAACGAAAAATAGTCAGTGTGAAGTTTATATTACAGTGTAAATTCATTGTTCTCTCAAAATAGCTCAAAATACAGCCTGTTGTGGCTACTCTTGCACAGCCATTAATGGCTAAACCTCTGGCAACAAAAGTGAGTACAACCCTAAGTGAAACTGTCCAATTGAGCACAGTTTCCTTTCCCAGTTTCATGTAACTCGGTAGTGTTACAAAGTCTCAGGTGTGATTAGGGAGCAGGTGTGTTAAATTTAGTATTACAGCTCTCACACTCTCTCACATCACTAAAAGATTAAAATTGCACTTCATGGAGCTTAATTGTTTTTGGTCTTACATTACAGACACAATTTATTTTAAAAGAACATAGGGGGAGGGGGGTTGTTGCGGCACTAGTGTGTTATCCTGACCTGTAAAACTAACATTTGAAATTGGGTATGAAAACAATGCAACCTTATGTATAATTTCTGCAAACTCATCGGAGATTGGGTCAATGTGTAGCCAAACTAACCTGACCTTTCACTTCACAGTAGGTTTTGAAAAAGACATGACTGGGACTGGGTGACAGGATATTTCTTCACTCCACTTGGTGTCACTTGACCGAAAGCTGTCCTATAGCAGCCCGTAAGTGATTAAAATAACAGCAAATAAATGCCAAATGTCCAGGCCAACAAAATGGTGGGGGCTGCACTAACATTAAACTTTGATGTCAAGTAAGGGGCTTCAAATGGCCCCCGGGCCGTGAGTTTGAGACCCATGGTTTAGAGCAGGGGTGTCAAACTCATTTTAATTCAGGGGCCACGTTCATCCAAATTTGATCTCAAGTGGGCCCGGACCAGTATGACTAGTAAATATAATAAATAAAATATTTTCCCCCTTTTTTTGGGTGCAAATAATTACATGTACATTTTGAAAATATTCCCATTTATTTAGTAGTTTATCATAATTAATAATTATTAGTGCAGAGTAAGTTCTTAAAAAAAAAAGTGCCCTTTTCCCCCCCCCTTTTTTTTAAACATCAAATCTGAGTAACAGCCAAATTTAGGAATGTAATTTAATGCGCTATCCATTGGATGAAAATAGCAACAATTAATTTTAGTGAAAAACTGCAGTTCATATTCTTTCCTCACGAGTCAAATTAGACCCACTGACTGGCCAGTTCTAGTCCCCGGGCCATATGTTCGACACCCCCCGGTTTAGAGATATTCAGTTCGGGTTGGATTTTTCTTTGCACGGTATATAATATGGCCTTATGGTTGGCAGTTTTTGGGGTTTTAAACTGAGACTATTCTTCAGTACCTCAGATCTCCCTAATTAAGTGGCCGTCCCGTACGGATACAAATGACTCACACCTTGAAGTCACCAGGAAAGAATGAAAATAAAAATAATGGTGTATTGATGTAGTTTGTTTTGCTTATATGCTATAGTGATATATAATATATTGTTACATAATTACCTAATGCATTACATCATAACAAAACAAAAGTTTCATAACAGCCTAAAAACAGGTGCAGCGATCAAGTACAGTATTGCTCAACAACTTTGTAAATAAAGATATTGGAATGAGTGAGGTGAGTTTTATTTGTTGCACATTGTTCCAGTAATTAGGGGCAAATTGAAAAGATTATCAACCAAATGTCGTGTTGACTTTTGGAATGAAGACCTTAATAAAACTGTTGGAACGGAAAGTGTGGGTGGTGGTATGCATGGTGAGCAGCGATAGAGTGGGGCCCTATAAGTGTTTTATAGATGCAACATGGACTAGTAGTTTTTTTCTTCTTCCCGTGAGTGAAGACAGAGCCAAATAATCAGGGAGTGCAGTTGATCAGTGACTAAAATTTGAATGATTATTTTTTTTACATTATCACTACTTGGATGAATCTTTTGCAGTCAATGTCTGTTTGAATTCTGGGGCCCGTAGACATGATCAATTTCTTCCATGCAGATTATTTGGTCTTTAGGGCAGCCTGTTTCAATTATGTGTTTGTGAATCTTCTTGCCTACAATTTTTATTTGCGGGGTTGTTCCTTATCTGAATTCATATCAGCATCTTAACATTCTATCAGTTTGATCACATTGAGCTCAATGTGAGTATAGCTCGATACGCCTTTATTATGCAAATGTCAGTAGTTATATCAACAAACGCCAGTGACCAATTAACATATGTACATGACCCTCCATCATGTTTGACACAGGATGCTGTTTGCTTTGGATTACTATGTAGTTGCTTTCCTTCCTTCCCTGTGCCTTTTCCATCATTCTAATTCAAGTTACCTGCCCATAGAAACTGTTTCCAGAACATTGGATGTTTTTTGGGGGTTTTCACAATGATGTTTTCTGGCAATGTCTAGGCAGGTTTTCCTGTTATTAAATGTTACCCTGGTATGCAGCTTGTTGTAATAAGATGACATTTTTATTGTCACACTCCTAACAAACATAACGTACACTAGTTTTAATTTTGTCAACAAAAACTAAACCAAAATAATTTTGTTAATGCACATTTTTCACCGGACTAAAACTAGACTAGACTAAAACCCTCATTAATAAAACACTGGGACTGGGCAGTATGCATTTTTGTTTTTGTTTTTTATTTGTTCATTTTTCCTTTCGGACGATCATAGAGACAATTTACAACATTCAATTTTCACATACAATTATACCCGAAAAGAAAAAGGGCTGACGGGATCAAGCCAAAGCTTATTAATTCCCGTTCCCCGAATGCAATAGGACGTAGATAATCAAAGTGGTAATTTGTCACATATCTAGTTGTGTGGATTATCAAGTTGTTTATTGATGCAAAAGTTTGTCTTCCCAATAGTCTATGTTGATCAAAACGTTGATTTGTTCTCTTGTTGATCAGTTTGGTCCAGTAGCATTAGATAGTTAAGGATCTTGTCGACTAATGACGACGAGACAAAAACATACTTCACTTAATAAAAACTGGACTAAAATATATGGACATTTTAGTTCACGAACAAAAACGAGACGCAAATTATATGATTTTGTAAAATCCTGTCTGCTAATCTGTCACTGTGACACTGTCATGTGACACACACCCTTTCAAATCTGCAGCTAGCGAGTGCAACATGCACAAATACATGGGACAAACAGGATGTGGATTCACGGTAAAAGGTTAGAAAAAAAAGTAAATTATAGTTATAACGTAACATTAATCCAATGCCTGTAACGTTCCAACAAAAAAATTAATCCGATTGCTAACTAATGCTAGCTAATTTACTAGCTCATAGAGAGCCATAGTAGCCACTTGTTGATAGACTGTAACTGTCTGTGAATTTGTTTTTCATCAAAAAGATGAGGGAACATTTGATGTGAAATAGTTTTAAATCTGAAATGTTCAACATTATCTGCTAATGAAAAATGTACAGGGGTAAAATTATTGTCCTTGTCCTGACTAAAACGTTGACCGTTTTTGTTGACTAAAACTAGACGAATAATATAAAGACTAAAATGCTAGATTTATAGTCAACTAAAAATAAATAATAAAAACAGGATGAGGTTGAATAACTACGATAAAAACGAACAAATGTGATTTTAACTGGACTAAAACTGAGACTAAATTTAAAAATGGCGGATAGAATTATCACTAACGTACACTGAAATTTCCTTTTCTCATTTAAATCTAAGAAAATAAAAAAATCAGCAATTGTGCACTTTGCCTTAAAAAAAAGTACCAAGTTATTCATTTTGAATTTGGTATGCTCAAAGTAAGTCATGTTCCTTTCAAGCACTCAACCAGCTATCATTTGTAAGTAATCTTTTTCAAAAGGCCATCATTTACCATTTCGCAACAACAATCCTGAAGTGATTGCTCACCCCCCAAAAATTGGCTATGATTTCGTATTCCTTGTCAGTTCTCTGCCAGGCCCAATTTTCTGCTGAGCTTAAAACTTAACAAACCGTTGTTGCAAATCACTTTCTTCCAGATGGAGATCAAAACTCATGTAGGCTACTCAATGTTGCGATGGAGTCACCCAAACTAGCGTCACAAGGTGTCTTTGCATGTGAATTCTTACTGTCTAAGAGCTGGAGAATCAATTGCCCACATTTCTGACGAATATATGTGTGTGCGTGTGAGCATTTGCGCTTTTGTTGTGCATTTGTGTTTTCATAGCAGGTATGAGGCTTCATACTGGACTGTGCTGTGACGCACCAAATTGTTGGAAAGAACATGCATTTTCCACTGGATTTAGAACTTTGGACATTTGTTTTATAGTTGTTGTTCTCCCTCACTACTTGATTCATATTGAAGTCTAGCAGGACACCCTTACTGCTGACACTAGCAGATTTATTTTTCAGCCTAATGATTAAATGTGTTGTAGTCTGCCAAGAGGTATTAAACACTGACAAGTGCCAATGCATAAAATTGACTGCACCTTCAAACAATGTCTGATTAAGTGTAATTCAATAGGTATGCCTTTTACTTTTTCAATGCCCCCTTCAAACAGAATGATTATGTGATCTCACCAAAAAGTAATTTTGTCCTAGACACACGTTAAGTTGTTGTTGTTGTTTTTTTAAATTAAACAACTAAATTGATTATTTGAAGATTTGGAAAATATATGAAAGTTTGTGCCAGACTGAATCTAGTTAAAATGTGTTTAAACTACTTCAGACAAGATCAGCATGTAGATTTCCTGCTCCATTCTTCTCTTTCTCATGAACAAGACCCTGAGATACATGAACTTCTCCGCTTGGGACAGAATCTCATTCCCAACTTGAAGAGGGTACGCCGCCGTGTTTCGACTGAGTACCATGTCCATGGTCTCAGATTTGGAGGTGCTGATTCTCATCCCAGCTGCCTCACACTCCAGTAACCGATGAGGATCCTGGCTTGATGAAGCCAACAGAACCACATCATCCGCGAAAAGCAGAGATGCGATACTGTGATCACCAAAGTGGACTCCCTCAACACTTTGAATTTTATATGAGTTACCATTAGGCAGCAAAATCCAGCCGTTTTTATCCATCTCATGTTGCCACTTGCAGTCGACTGAAGATGACCTCAATGTTGCTCAGGTAATAACCAATCACAGCACAGTTCAGAAAACAAGAGAGCTCTGATTGGTTGTTGCCTGAGCCCTGTGCAACATTGATGTCATCTTCAGTCGTACCTCAGGTCTGACACCACCCAAAATTTCTTATTTCCACCATTTTATTATGCAGTTATGTTAGACACTATCTAACAGCCCCTTATACACAATTCAAACCCTTACACACAATACACTTATGGCTCGATATCAGTAGGCTGTTAAGTCTCAAACTTTTCTCCTTGTCTTAATCTTAGCGCTAGCTCAAGTCCAATTTCTCTATCTCGTTTGATTTTCGGTTCACGGGCAGATATTTCAACCCCCCTATTTAAAAACAAAAAATGGGTCCAGTTTGTCAACACCTAGGGTATTCTAGGGATTGATATGTTTGACAATAAATTTCTCACTTTGGTAATTCTCAAGCTTCTACCCAACACTGTTGTCTTCCCTCCGTCATAATGTCGTCAGCCTGTCAGATCCCAACTGACAGGCAGAGTTCCAGTCCTCAAAAAAGGATCTTAGGCTCACTCTAGGGAGCCTGTGCCATGGCCATGGTCTTTCTGGAGTCCACCATGCCTGCTGGAATCCTTAGGTCTTTTAGCATCCGGCTTATGTTGGGTTCATTGTTATTTACGTCGCAACGCATTCAGTGCGTAGTGACGTGGAATGGCAGCTGGCTCTCTGCCGAGCAATGTGAAACTTCTATAAAGAAAGTCAGGTAAGTCTCGTAGCGTTTCTAAAGAAACAACATGCGATGGGGGAAGTCACTCTCCCCCAGAGTTTTGATCATCCCTTCAGGAACGCTACGGAGGCTTACCTTGGTGCTATGTTGAACTTTCAGTGACCAGTGTGTTACAGTGTGAGAGCTGTAAAATCAAATTTCACACACCTGCTCCCTAATCACACCTGAGACCTTGCAGTCACATGGCACTGAGGATGGAAAAAGACAAACTATGCTCAATTTGGACATTTTCACTCGGGTGTATACTCACTTTTGTTGCCAGGGTTTAGCTATTAAGGTTTTGATTACATTTCATTGTGTCAAAATGTAATTTATTCTATGTTGTCCAATGTAAAGATGTATTGAAGTATCTGCAGAAATGTGAAGGGTGCATTCACTTTTGTGTTCATTATTCATACTTATTCATACTTATAATAATGTGCAAACCCTGCAAACAACAAACAAATAAGCAAACAAACATACATTGGCTTAAGGACATGTGGGGCAGAGGATGCATCTGTGTTACACTTTGCAGACTCATGCACAAGCTGTGTTTGAAAACAGATTGAGATTAAACAGTGATTTTGTTCAAAAATTTACGATGACTAGGAAGTGACAGCTGCTGACTTGATTACCTTTTCTTTTTTCTTTTTTTTAATCTAGGGAAGCAGGGTTTTTTAATGGTTTCTTTATGGAAAGAGTCTTACATATGAAGAGGACAGGTGAGAATTGGACTGTGATAGTGATGTTAGTGCATGTTAGTTTAATTGCAGGACAATTGTAATGTTCATAACTCAAAAAAATAATAATTATGAGTACATTGTCATGCTAGTGTTGTTTTATTTTTGTATTCCGTAAACTAGGAATCAGATCAGTATTAATATTGGTTAATATATATATATATATATATATATATATATATATATATATATATATATATATATATATATATATATATATATATATATATATAATTGAATCACGACATCAATTTTAATTGCTTGACTTCCTGTGTTGGATCTGTCATTCAGGAAATTTGTACAGTTTTACCTCAAACCTCCCTCCGTAAAACTTAAAAAGACAGCGTTTTATGCTACATTTCATCAATTAGTTTAATTGACACTACCCATCCATTAATTTTCTATACTGCTTGCCCTCATAAGCTGAAGCTGACGGTAAACTGAAGACTTTCCAAGCTGTTAATTGGTCGTGAGGTGGGGGCACACTGTACTACTTGCCAGTCTATTGCAGAACACACAGACAAATATGAAGTAATCCTGTGTCCCACACTAATGTGACCCATAGGAATAATTATTGTACTCACTGGTCATGGTTCAAATGTGGCATGCTTCAAAGTTTTAAAAAGTGGCAATGGTAAAAAAAAAAGAAGAAGAAAAAATATGGGTTGTGGGTGACATGACAACCCATTGTATACCTAAAGGTACAATGATGTACTCTTCTTAATTGTGATTGTTTAAATTCGAGCAAATATTAGCTGAGACACATTAGTTGTTGTTCTTATAATACAGCATGAACTGTTATGGAGACATTTATTCAGGTACTCACACTTTTAAAGGTTTTCAGTCGATGGCATGTGGCAAACTGGCCGCCCCATAGGATAAAAATGGGTAGATTTTGCTCATATTCCACAAAAGCAATATTAATCAGAATACCGTGTTTAGACTTGCGGGGGTGCATAAAACATATAATTGTAAAGACAATTTGGGGGTTGACTAGTTTAAACAGACTTTTTTCCCACTTTTTTTTTTTTGTCACTGTGAACACGCATATGAGATGTGAGGTTCAAAGTCTTCAATTCCAAACTTCAATCCCACTCAGAGTGTTTGGTTTGAACAGCCAACATTTTTCTCTTGGCTTCTGGTATGTTATTAGAGCAGCTTTACTTTCAGACCTTAGAATTACAGCAAGCCTCCTCTCCCACCCCCCATGAGTGCAATTCATGAAGACTCTTTGTCTTTGGCTCTTTGGCTCAGCTCTGGCCTTAACAAGTTCATTTGTGGAACAACTTACACTTTGTTTATGCCTCATCTCCCAGACCCCCACGTGCAGTAAATGCACACGCATTTATTATTATTATTATTATTTTTTAAAGATTTACATTACAGAAGCATGATGAAACAGTGGGTTCAAATTCGAAATATGAAACAATGCTGGTTCTGCCTCCTTGGTCCTGGTGGAGGCCCCTTTAGTAGGATTGTGACTTTTAATTAAGCAGCATTGAGTTACTGAGGCTATAAATACTCAGATTGTCTGTGGACTAACATTTGTTGAGTGGATAAGAGAGGGTCTGTTTGCTGCCATGTGATATTTGTGTGTGTGCCAGAGAGGCCAGCCTTCTGTCTGCCTCATTTAGTACTTTGTTAATCTGCATTGAGCGTTCAGAGAAAATATGGGGTTGAACAAGCTGTTTGACCAAAGCATCGGAATTCTAGTGGCTCACTGGCAATCTGTGCAAGTGTACAGCCTTGTTGATATCAAAGTGTGTTAAATAATCCAAGGTTGTATTTGAAAAAAGAGCCAAAAAGCAGCAAGGGAACAATACAATGAATGATTCGTGTGTTACCAAGGTTAACTCTGCTGTATCACAGAGATAACCTGTTCCATCTGCTCTGATAAGATGAGGAACATCAATATAACCTTTTTTGTACTCAAATCCCTTTTGAAAGTGGTTTTTTGTGAAGTAAAACTAGACATAATGGAACCCAAAGCACATGTTCACATTTGTTCTGTAAATTATATTTGAACAACAATAATAACTAGACAAAGTACAATTTCTTGTTTTCTTTTTGGGAATGCTGAAAAGATGAATGTTATTAGCTAAATGCTAAGATTTGAATGCATGTGCTTCTGAAGTAAATTGAAAAATAAATGATGTGAAAATTACAAGTTTTTAATTGTAGTTAAATGACAAATGAATAAAAAAGACAACTTGAACTGCAATCTGTCTAAAGTGGGATTTAATAATTTCAGAGAAATTCTCTCCAAACTTGTGTTTGCTAGGTGACTTAACAACAACTGACTTACCGCATAAACAATTTCAATCTACACTTGTAGCCCTTACTATCGCAAAAAAAACAATTCTTGTTAACTGGAAAAATAGACAAACTCTGAATATCGACGAATGGTCTAACCTCCTCATAAATCACATTTTAATGGAAAAAATATCTGCCTCAAATAAAAACCAAATATCAAAATTTAAAGAAACATGGTCTACGTATATCGAATTTTTTAACCTAAACCTGGTTACTTAATTCTGCCTGTTAGCGAGAGCCACCGCATCGTGATAACTTACATTGATGTTTCTGTATTTGGCAATTTGTAACTAATGGTTGTGTTTTTATAGTCAGGAACCCAGCTGCTGCCAACAGGATCGAGCAAATTCACCTCCAATGGGCACTAAGGGTTAATATTCGGATTCACTGCATGCCAGTGGGTTAATTCTATAGGTGCTGTCCCCCCCTGGCTGGGCGTGGGCGGGTCTGCCCCTCTGTTGACTGCTGGGTGGTGGCTGCGTCTTGGCCGTTCCCTGGGTCTCTTGGGTGGTGCTGCGTTGCGGGGCTCTCCCTGGTGTCCAGGGCGGCCTCTCGCCCTTCTTGTCGTCCCCTTCCCCCCTCCCTTCCCCCTCCCCTGTACGCCTTCCTTCCCCTCCCCTGGGCCGGGGGCTCCATCCGTGGCCCGGGTCTCGGCGCTCCGGCGGCCAGGGGGGTGGGTGGCTTTGGTGTTGTGCCCGCCTCGCTCGGGTGGACATCCTGGCATCTCGGGCGGGCCCCAGTATCCGGCGAGCCCTATCGCCCCGCCGGGCTGGTCCCATATGCCCGGTGGGGTGGATGGGGGTTTGGTGGGCGGGTGCGCCTTCTGCCCCCGCCCGGTTGGGGGGGGGGCCCCGCTGGTCGCTCCTCTTAACTCACTGCACTAGGTTTGCACAATACACTTTTATAGACATATACGGCACATAACACACTTTGGGGGGGGTGGGGTAGTATGGAAACTCCGTCTTTGCCCTACAACTCCTTTGTTGGGGGGGTGGTGGCGGGGTGGGGGTGCTGGGGGTGGGGTGTGTCTGGGGGCTTGGGGGCCTGGGGGCGGCTGGGGCTGGGTTGGGGTGGATGGGGGGCGGGGGGGTCGTGGGGGGAGCGGGGTCTGTGGACCGGTGGGGTGCCTGGCGGGCCTGCAGTGCCCCGTCCTGCTGCGTTGGGTTGGGGGTGCGGGCCGTATTGGGGTGGGGGCGCTCCTGCTCCTGGGTTTGCTCTAACAAAATAGCAATAAAATAATATTGCTAAGTACTCTGTAATTTCCACAAATTGTTTTTATGAATTGTATTACACGATACTGTAAACAACATAAACCACAAAATGAATGTAAATACTTACTAAATTCTTACTATTAAACTTGTCACCATGTGACTTGAGTAAGGAATTCAGTCAAGTGGTAACAGCTGAGTGTATATGCAGGAGAATGTGTGTCTGTTCAAACACGCTGCTGTCAGATGGTCATGTTTTTCTTGAACTTTCTCTGGCTGCATGCTGACTCTCTGCAAATGACCTCTGGCCTCCTCCCAGTGGTTTGGATCTTGGGATTTACAGAGGGCTCAGGAAATACACTTGCTGGCCACATCATTAGGGACACCTGCACAACCCAAAAAACACAGACTTTAAAAAAAGGTGCTCTTACAAAGGGGAAATGCAGGTGTGATCATTTACGCCCGTACAGGCTGCACCTTGGTTTTTAGGACACCTTTTTGTACATATTTTGCGGATAAAGAGAACAACTTTTTTCTCTCTCGAAATGATCTCTTCATTTCAAACCCTACCACCACCAAATGTGAGCATACCAACAATTTTGCCAGGGAAAGACAAACACCTGCCAACTATGGAGGACCAAAACTGCCAAAATAAATATAAATAAATGAATAAATAAATGACAAAAAGTGAAAAAAAAAAACGGATATTAATATATATATATATATTGTTTATTGTTGTATATAGCTGTTTTTCTTTTTCTTTTAGTCGTTCAATTATTTATTTATTTATTCATTTTTAATTTTGGCAGTTTTGGTCCTCCATAGCCAACATGATGCAGTACAATGAGCAAATTAAACCACAAAAAAACATAATGTATTGTTAAGGCAGAATTGTTTATACAATTGCTCACAATGCAGTTGTACCAGTAGCAAAGTCACACGCATTTAACGTAAACAATTTTAATTTGTACCACTTGTACTTACACAAAATGAGGAATCAGAGGTTGTTTATCATGTGATTACTGGAACTGCACATTCACGAAAACAGACTGGCAACAATATATAAACACTTGATACCATTCATACTGAGCCCCAAACAACATCCCAATGTGACATTCTTTGAGGCCTTTGCTGCTCTGATTTGAACACCTCAACACATATGGTGACAATTAAAATGAAAGCTAAATTAAGGGGGTGATTAAATTCACTTTATATAAATAGAAACGTTGATTGTGTGAAACAGAACTGTGATTCATTTAAATAGTCCTAGTTAAATTCTTTCCCCATTTATTGATGCAGGTTTAGCCACCATACACGTGTTCTGCAAGCTTGGGAGTTAAGTGCCAAACCTGTAAATTTCCATTTATTTGCATCAGAGAATGGAGAGTTTATACACCAAACAGAGCTGTTCACAGAAAAATACAATTTCAAGACTGATTGTTCCTGTCAGCTAAGGTATTAGTTTTGCTGTTTTTCGAATATGGGGGCTTGGAATAGGGATATCGGGCCTTGTTTAAAGGTGAATTATCCATTATTTGCGAGGGTGCACTCCTATTTGCCTGGTAGGAATTTTCTAGTATGAGTTTTCCCTAAAGAGTATTTCTATATTAATTCAATCATTGTTAACAAATTTTGCTCTCAACCTTTCTTCCTTATTCAATCACATGGGAATCAATAAAAAAAAATGCTGTCAAGTTAGATTTTTGTGCTGATTAAAACAAAAAATAAAAAAAATTGGCATGCTGATTTAAAACTTGCCATAATTTTTTTTTGTAGCACATCAACTTTTTCTCTCCACAACTTACCCTCCAAATCAGCAAAATTCCACTGATTAGCTGAAGTAAGACTGTAGAAGAAAGAGCTGATTACGATTGGACTCATCTACAGCTACATGGCAACTTGTTCACGCAGTCACAATTAAGACAGTGTGGTCTGTTTTTTTTTCAGTTTTCAAAGCTTGTAACTTTTCCAGATAAGTGTTTCATTTACATACACAATATATTTATTTCTTTTTTAAAAGGGACATTCAGTGATCCCTAGTGCCATCTCTTGGTCAAAGAATAGCTTTAAAAGCACGCAGGAGCACACACACTACAGTGGCTCAGAGAGACCACATTTTGCAAGCCTAACACCAATTCTTATTTTGCGTGAGCAAACGAGCATCTTGGCGAGCGAAAGACCGAGACCGGAATTAGCCGGAGCAGCTAACAAGAGCAGCTAGCGAGAGTTAATCGGAGCCATAGGTTGGAGTAGCTAACAAGAGCGGCTAGCGGGATGAGCAAGTAAAAAAAAAAGCTAGTAAAAGCTTACGAGAGCAAAGCAGAAAGTGACAAGCGACGGGCCCAAATCACGGGAGTTGGTGACGACCACCTGGAGGCCCCAGCTGCGGTCCGACACTCAATGCAATACCACCCGGGCTAACTACATTTGCAAAGTTGTCCTTTGGGTAGCCCTAGCAGGAATATGGCGGTGAAACCTGGCAGCTATAGTAGGGTGAGACTATAGCCATGAAATATCTAATACACTGTTAAGTTGTAGCCACATTAAAGAGTAGAAGGAAAAAGTCACGATCGAGTTATTCCAATAAAAGTTTTATTTTTTCAGCATGGAGCCGTTCTTTTGAGTGATAAAAGTGCTGCGAGTAGGGCGCATTAGCAGTAGCGAGTCAGACTTGAGTAGATCATTTCAATTCCTTGCACATTTATAGATTGAAGCAAAAATCATTGTCAATCAAATGATTTTGATGCAAAAATCGCTCTTAATCGAAAATCGATTCTGAATCGAATCACAGGGCCAAAAATCGGAATCGAATCGTGAGACATTCAAAGATTCCCACCCCTAATATATATATATATAGAGAGAGAGAGAAAGAGAGAGAGAATTGTGTCTAGAAAAGTGCTATATAAATCAGATGCATTATTATTATTATTCTAAGTTTATGGATGTATTATTAGTTCACCACAAGATGGCGCTAGGGATCGCTGAATGTGCGGGAATCCTATATCCACTGTAAGGAAAAAAAGAAAAAAAAGGCTGTTTCAGATAAGTCTTTGTTGATAATTCACCATGATGTGCTAAGTTCTTTGCATACACCAATGCATGTTTAATCAAATGAAGCAACAAAGTTATAAGTTGTCCACAACTTATAAATATAAATGGTTCTGTATGAGTTCTGGCCACACAGGAGAATAATAGCGGCAGATAGCAGACTGATCTGGTGTGTTCTTCTACCTTTGTTTAGACTAAGGTTCCTCCATAGCCTTTTTTAACTTGTAGTATGAGTGTTATATAATATTCTCTATATAGCAAATGTAACTTTTAGGCACTATTTGTGCTGCACATTAATATGGCTTTATGGCTACTACTTTTTAGCACATTAAGTTAAATTCATGTATTCAAATTTTACTTTTGGGTAGAATTCACCTGAAAGAGTTATTCACCTTTGAACATGTGAACAAAGAGAGAAAAAAGAAATAAAGAAAAAAAATTTGAAAACATGTGGGAAAACATATGCAATTAATTTACAATACCATAATGGCTGAAATATTTTTTTACAGTGCAACAACTTGACGTGATTGAGAAAAACTGAGGTCATTTTTTGATTCCACACCCAAAAATTAGCTGTCGGACCTAACTCAACAAAAATTGTGTTCCCTGATGTTATCAGGCACTATTGCTTCCATTGACTTTTGGAACAGCATTGTTGGTCTTTTTAGTAAAAGTGTACAATGCTGGGATTAATACCCTCCTAGTGATGTCACCACTGTTCTTTATCCTATATGTAAAAACCTTTGAGGACTTCATTCAAAGAATCTTGTGCACCTGTCGAGAGGTATTTTTACACTCTTCCAGATGTTTCAGGTTTAAAGGAAAGACGATCAGATGGATCAGTGCTACTCATAATAGTCCAGTGTTTTGTGCTTAGCCATTCTTAGTATATTTTCAGCTGTCTTTACCCTGTTGGGTGACCCTGAGACAAAACTTGGGCAGCATATTTTGCTTGAGAATACCTTGATATTCTTGAGATTTCATTGTACCTTAGATAGAATCAAAACACCAAGTCTTGGCTGATCAAACGGCAACAAACTTCAATTCAAGCAGAAAAGCGGGACTGACAACAGTGACCGCTTTTCCACATTAACCACGCCTACTGCAAATTTCAGACCAATCACACAATAGTTGTCCCATGTCACACGAGAAGAAAGTTCTGGCCAGATGACGTGTCGAGAACAAGCTGAGCAAAAAGAATGATGGCCTTTTTTTCTCACAGCCCCAGGAGAGAAAATTAATTTCCCTGTTCTTGAGGAGAAGGCTTAATGCCTGGGGGAGTTGTGCAATCGTGTGCGTGGATGTAGGCCTTAGCCGACGGCATAGTTTAGATTGAATCCTCAGTACCATTTCTGGTTGCAGGTCTGCGCTTCAATGTTGCTTCACTTTTTTCCAAGACTTCAACATGTGACAATCAAGTCCACACAGTAAAGGTTTTCTCCGGTCATTGTACGTAATTCAACTGTCCAAACTTTTTCCTTTGAGAGCTGCATGCAGAGAAATTGTGATGCAAGTGTCACTTTGACATTGTAGCGACTTTATTAAACATGCTAAAACCAGGCAATCAAGCAATTAGTGTTAACGCAAAAACTCCCCAGTTTCTTCGAGGTGGGGAGGGTGGAGTGGTGCAGCATGACATCATGCTTGTCCCCACGGACATTTAGTGTTAGCATATGACACAATTGTGATGGATACTGAAAAAACAACAACAGGCCGGCTTCGAGCACAGCCCAAACTCCAGCTCAGACTCAAAGAAAGCTGGAAAAGAAATAGTTTATTTGAGTGCACATACCAACATGCAAACCATGCACAAGCTTGACACAGAGGCTGCAGTTACGCTTTACAAAGCATCTTTAATGTGATATGTTCCCAAATCTGACCTTGACACAAGCAGCAGAAACTTGAGGAAAACATTTTTGCTTCTTAAAGCCTTACAAAGAGAAATCTGGTTACTATTTATGAGTAGGAGTAGTCAAGTGTGTCACACCCACTTTTTCAACACTCGCACCAAGGCTGTATCAAAAGTTATTTTTCTTGTATATGCTGAGGGCCGCAAGAAAATGGACAATGGGATGCACCGTATTTTGGACACCACTGGTCGAGACGTTTATGCATGAATATGGGCAGTAAGCAAGTGGCTTCTTTTATATCTAACACAGTAAATCCTGTCGAGTAAATTTGATTCCAAACAGAGTCCGTTTGGTCCCACACTAAACAGAGTAAAATTTACACTTGGAAGAGAGTAAAACATTCAGAGTATATTTTACTCAAAGTATTTTTAGTGTGCACGAGAGAATTTGCCTATTTTTCACTCAGAAATTCTAAGTAAATTTTGCAAGGAGAGATTTTGACAAAATTGTACTAGTTTATGTAAAAAAAAAGAAGTTACACAAGGGTTGAGGAACGGACTCCCAACCTTCAGCACACTACCACCTAAAATATGCCACTCGAGAAACAGTACAGTGTGGATGGGCAGAATGCATTTTGTATATTTTAAAAATACTTTATTCTAGATTTCACCACATCTCTCTGTGATACACTCAAGTCAGGTGTAAAAAAATATAAATTCTGTCTTTTTTTGCTTCGATGATTTTTCAGGATTAGCGGACATCATAAAGGAGAAGCACTTAACTTTAAGGCTTTTTAAAGAATTTACTCTTTTAAACAAATAATCTTTTCCCCGGTGTTTGCGTTTCCTTCAAGAAAGGATTTGTTCCCTCCGTGATAGTAATGAATGACTCCCACAGAAAAGCCCTGTGTTGAATAATTGTCTGTAAACACTCAGGGAATGTTAATTAAGCCTTGCACACAACTGAGCAGATTCAGCGTGTAATGTTTAGTTCGTGGGATGGGGAAAGCTCTTGCCGTACAGGATCTGTTTTTGAATGCAAACCACTTTTAAAGGGAGTGAGTAACATTGGTTTTCTCTGTGTGTTGTGACATTTATTGGAAGACAGCAAAAGTTGTAAAAAGAAAAAGAAAATTGGATGGAATACTTTGGAGCTAATAGAGTAACAGTCAGTGGCGTAGCAATGATACCGAGGGGCACCAAGCGAACAGGTTAGGTTCACGAACCATACTGTACATATTGTGTAATTTTAAGATTGCACGTCTGCATCTTAAATAAACAATCACTATTAATTGTGCTTCATTGAAGTGACTTGCTGAAACAAAGTAAAAAATAGTAATACAATAGTAAAGTGCACATCTACATTTCAATTTCATTACAAATAAATATTACATATAAATATACAGATCATTATAAAAAAAATATCATTATTTAATCTACACAAACCACAGTAATAAAATAATAAAGTTCACATTTATGTTTATTTACAGAACTAAATATATCCATGTTTAAAGCTAAAGAAACAAAAAAATATATAATATAAAGATACATAAAATATAGTACAATGACAACATGCAGCTGTCCCAAATTCTTTGCAAAAGTCAAAATTTTGAACCCAAAATAAAATACAGGAAGCTTGCCTATGGACAATTCAGAACATCCGGGCATTTCTGATGTTTCAGCAATGCAACGCCCCTTACATGGTAAACACAAATGGCGTATTGTATTGCTTTTACATGATGGAAACTAAATTATCATTCCATGTTTTTCCCATGGACCCTGAACATCAGAGAAAATGTGTAAAAGCAGTGAAAGAGTGGAACCGGATAGTTCAAATTGGAAGCTACCAAGACCGCAGTGGTTTGTATTGATCACTTTCTAAGTGGTAAGAATCGTTTTTCAGTGCGATCAAATGTATTATTTTGTTTTCTACATATTTTAGGCGTCATTTCATCATTGTAAACTCCTTGGAGTGACATTTGCTAATTTTTCTTAGCAACAGGAGGGCAATAAGGGTTAACAAAATCAAAATAGGTGAAGTGAAACATCACTCTAATTGTTCAAATCATTGAAATTATTGATGTAAATGTCCCACTCTTCGTATAGAACATTAAACAAGTGTAGACTGGCTGACCAGGCTAACTCAACCCAAGACCAAACCACCACAGCTCTGTGCTAACAAACATGCTATATGCTAGCCTTTTCACATGATATAGCTCGCACGTCGCACATTTTAATGTTCAGTGCAACCGTTTTTGCATTATTATTCAGATGACCTAAGAACTAAATTGTAAACATACACGGTTTGGATTATTTTAATTTTTTAAATAATGCAATAATGTACAAGTGCCTCTTGGCATTGTCATTCATCTGATGTTGTAGATGTTAAAGCAATTAGCCTACGTCAAATTTCTCTTAATATCACACTTTTGCTTCTGCAAGCAGATTGTTCTAGTAGTCAAACAGCATTTCATGACATTTTGAAATCAAACTCACGAAACATTGCATCTGTGTTCTGGTCACTTTCTGTTTTGGATCCCACTGCATGTGTTAGGGAGAAGAGATTTCAGGTTGCTAGCTTATTCTCTACCTTGAGCTAATCCTCTCACTGAGTGTTTGTGTGTCTGGTCACACTTAATGCTAACACATAATGAGAAACACCGTAGACAAATGAATAGCATCTATGTGACAGTGTTAGAATCAGTGTTTGGAACGTTGCTTTATGAAAGTAATTAGTTACAGTTACTCATTACTTCAATAAAGTAACTGAGTTAGTTATTGAATTATTAAATAATAAAAGTAACCCGTTACCAGGCAGTACCAGGCAAAGTAACGTTTTATATCAAATAATTTGGATTTATTATTATAATTATTATAATGATTATATATATATATAAAAATATAATTTTTTTTATACAAGGAATTCAAATTATGTCCAGGCTATAAAGGGTGTTTAGATTGATTTTTGTGAATATTTATGTAAAACAAATGTCTCACTCCATTAATGACAAATATCAAACTATGTTCTACCACTGCCAATTAGTTCAGGGTGAGGCGGTTGTTCAGTAACCAGAAGGTCGGCTGTTCGATCCCCACTCTCCCCAAGTCATGTGTTGTGTCCTTGGGCAAGGCAATTCACACACATTGCCTCCAGTGCTACTCACACTGGTGCATGGAAGGTGCGAATGTTTGGTGGTGGTCGGAGGGGCCATAGGCGCACACTGGCAGCCACGCTTCCGTCAGCCTGCCCAGGGCAGCTGTGGCTACTTAAGTAGCTTACAGCCACCACAGTGTGAATGTGTGAGTGCAAGAATAATGTATCTATTCCATTGTAAAGCGTCTTTGAGTGTCTAGAAAAGCGCTATATAAATCCAATGCATTATTATTATTATTATTATTATTATTATTATTATTATTATTATTATTATTATTATTATTATTATTATTATTATCATAATTACCCTAATATATGTAATATGTGGACGGTCCACAAATGTGTCACTATGACTTATCTTTTCCTTAGAGTTGTCATGGTGCTTGTGGAGTTGCAAAGTCCCGTAATGGTTCTTGGTAGAACAGAATTGTCAGTAAATCGCTCCTCATGGTGGCCGTTTTTCGGCAGATCTCTAACAATGTTATTTTGACCAACGTCAGTCTTGTCAAACAAACCCCGAATGAGTTCCAGCCTAGGGACGTGACTCTTGCTAATAATGCTAACATGAATAAAGACAGTCGTGACACACTTCCCACGGCACCTCCAAAATAAAAGTCACTACACATTCCAGCTGTGAAGGCACCTTTATTGTGACGAGGTGTGACAGTGCCTCTAACTGTGCTCGAAAGACATTTTCATGAATAGACTCGAAGCAAGCTTTCCGGAACCTACTGTAAGCTTATTTCAAGCCTTGAAACTATTAATACGAATTGTTTGTCGAGTGCGACATTAACAAAAATGAGGTCACTAAGTATTGTGTAATAAAGTAAATTACATTTCTCAAACGACAATTTGACCTTCCTTATTTTTTATGGACATAGAGCAGTACCAAAATAAATACATATAAAATGAACTCAGAATGATTATGATCATATTAATTGGTAAAGATGAATGGACACCAACAAATGAAGGACATTTTCATTATAATTCTAGCTAGCTTTTGCTAGTCTTATAAACCTAAGACAGAGTTTCAGTTAGTTTGTGTCTTTCAAAAGCATTTTAATTTGATTTTTTTAACGAAAATGTTTTTTAAATTTTAGATTTTTTTTTTATCCATTAGTTTTCATTAACTATAATAACCTTGATGTAGACATGTACAGAACCTTGCCCAACACACTCATTATACACGCAGTAACAAGTCTATGTCAAAAGCAGCGTTTTGCTGAGTTTAATTGACTAAATAATAATAATTTTTTCCCTGTTGCTTTACTTTTGTGCGCTATCTCAAAGTTTACTTCTATCTCATGCGCTGATTTGCTAGCCAATTAGAGTGATCAATTGTCCATTGCCCAATGGCATTTTGCACAATGACACAAAAATATCTTAATTCTTCAATATTCAAAATATCACTTTTTTTTTCCCACTTAGGTTTATTTTTGCTTGTATTGGGAGTGTGTTGGGCAAGATTGGCATACATGTGTGCATTTCATTTTACGAAAACATGTATGTGGTTGGTGTATAAACAATGACTTCTCAGTCATGTTGTTTGCTTGTTTTGGTTACTGATTTTCGATTTACATCGACTGTAAGAATAAAACATTCTTTACGAAAGACAGATTATTTTAGAGTTGCCATTCAGATCAATTGTAAATGTATTCTTTAAATATTCCTTTAGTATCAGAGTATCAAGGGATCTAAAAATAAATAAAGTAAAATATATGTTCCCCTGGGTGCGTGGGTGGCCAGGGGTGGTCACGGCAACTTCTGGCCACCATATAGCTCCGCCCCGTTTTACGGAATGAGGACAAACAGAAAATGGATAGATGCAAATTTCAACGATAACATACTGTACTGCAAAAACATTCTGCATACACACTTTTATTGTGTATTAAAAGGTTAATGATAAAAAAAAGGGGTTTCATTCAAAAAGTAATAAATAGTAATAAGTAATAAAAAATATATGTGGGTCTGTTTTTTTTTAATCAAATCTGAACATACTGTACCTTCAAACATGGGATTAGGTAGGTTTAAGTATAAAAAAAACCTCAACATATAGCTGCTTATAATTTGCAGGATAAAAATCCAATAACTCAGTTTAAACGCTGTGTATTTCAATTTGATTGCCTGCATGGTTTTAGAGGTTTGTTTTTACGCTGGGAGCAATACTCCCCTCAGATTCCAAACAAAGTGTTTGGGCTCAGTAGTGGCCTTCAGAAATATTGCCTTTATAACAGCACTTTCATTTCCTGGGGCCGTCACGCAACAAAGGCCCCAGACAACTTCGATAAAACCAACAAAACTCCTGTAGATTTGAGTTAACATGTTCTACCCCCTGAGAGAGGACACATACGCACAGAAACAAACCAAAAATGCAGAAATTCATTATTTGAACCTGAGAGACAATAAGGCAGTTATACAAGGAGCTCATGACAGGAATAGCTCCAAAAAAGAATATACAAATTTATTCTTTCCACTTGATACTTTTTACCTTACCTTGTTGTCATACTGTAAAAGAAGACTGGCAGATTTTAATGCTATTATTCTAGAAGCAGCAAACTATCTTAACATAAAAAGTTAAATTTTCCATACTTGTTTAGCCACCTCTGAGCGTTCGCAGTACAGCGGTAGTCGAATGTCCCTAAGGTACAATTCATACTTTCATGATCACATCAGACAAGTATATCAAACTCCTCATATATCATGAGAATTCATTTCAGTGAGCATCAGAGGATTCACCTGTGTTTTTAAAGAGCAAGTCTTGCTTTTCTTTTTCTTATTCGTCAGTACCATTTATTATTTATTTATTATTTATTATTTATTTATTACATGTGGCAAATTATTGTTTTTCTTTTATCTTCTTTGTTTAATTGGAGGGAACCGAGCAAAGTAAGAATTTCATCGCTCAATATTACCACAGTTTTTTAAAAGTTTTTTTTTACTGTGCACATGATACATAAACATTTTGAATCTTGATTCATAAAGACTATGGCTCCTGTGTATCTGCATATTTGTTCTTCTGTGTGTTTGAGCTGAGTTTAGCCAGACAAAGCTGTTGCTAAGATGGATCTTTTGCTGCTGAAGCAATGCAGTGTTTGTCCTTATTTGTTTGGGTGCCACCTCTTGGCTGATACTTTGAACACTGGCACCCTGGTCATTCTTGGCTGGATGTTGCTTCAGTGGGTGTTCCTGAACTCAAATGCCATACTTGGTTTTCAACACTAGCGTCTTGACTGGGTACTGCATTACCTGAATTTTTCTTCTACCTATGTACTTGAGTTTCAATAAATAAATAAATAAAAAAAACTGTCAAAATTATTATTTTTGACTTGTAAGGACAACTTAAGCATTAACTTATAAATGAGTCCGTGTCTGTGAGTGTGTGTGCGGAACTGCACAGCATAAAGCTAGTGAGGCTACAAATGAGGTTGGGAGGCCCTCTCAACAGACACTTGGCACCCATAGGACACATCATTTGGACAAAAACGTATTCATTGGCACGTATACCCACAATCTCTCTCTCTCTCTCTCTCTCTCTCTCTCTCTCTCTCTCTCTCTCTCTCTCTCTCTCTCTCTCTCTCTCTCTCTCTCTCTCTCTCTCTCTCTCTCTCTCTCTCTCTCTCTCTCTCTCTAGCAGTTCCATAAAGCGAAAGCAGTGAGCACCAAGACATCCATCTGTATCTTATATACAGGAAACCCGGCAGGCATGAGAAACCGCAAAACTCACGTCATCTTTCAGTTGAGTCTTTCGGGTTCTCATTCCTGACAGTCCTCAACCAGGGCCGAATTTCCTGTATATAAGCAATATGTCGGTAGAAATGCTCCCAAACATTTACAGATTCTGGAATTCGGTGCGCACAAAAGGCGGGCGTAACTATTAGGCGCATGGTCAAATTTTTTGAATATTTAAGACTTAGGACTTCAAGTGCGTCTTATTGTCGTGAAAATACGGTAGATTAATGGACTAGTCCCTTTAAATTGTGGGCCAGTCTCTTGGGGTAAAATGGAGGAAAATACAACTAAAAGACACTGCATCGGCCCCAAAAGACGCCGGCCCACAGGGCATCTGCCTTGTATGTTAGATGGCCAGCCCAGCCCTAGAGACCATACTTCACAAGTGTCAAGTGTGAGATAAAGGATCCCAAAGCCGATAAGAGCAATCCCCGGAACTAATTAAACAAAGTAGCAAAACAAACAGCAATCAGGAAACAAAGTTAAAATACGGAACTAAATACAAACTAAGGACGCACAAGTAGACAGAGCCACTGCGGAAAGGAGTACTTACTAAATTGCACAAGGGAACTAGGAGGTTACTAGTCAGGTAGGCGAGTTTGTTAGCAAACAAGCAAAGCAAATAACCTGACAACTCCATTCCGCAGACGTCAAGCATATAAAGCCCACTTATTGGAACAACCAGCAGGTGCCCCGCAGCACACTCCGCCCACCACTTAGGAGCATTAAATGTTATATCAAACTTTGTTTACATGACTGCAATTATGTTTTAAAAAACAAGGGAAAACAAACTTTGCCTTCAAGTACTAATACATGCAAAAATAAAAATTGAGATAAAAAAAAAAGAAGATAAATCTAAAAATGAATGTTAAAATAAATACAAAAAATATATACTGTACACGCTCTGTCAGGATGAAATGTTATTGGGTTGGACGTTGCAAACTGCCTTTCAATGGTCGAGTGAGCGGGTTGGCGAACAAGGAACTCTCACCGGCTTGCATGGAGAGCTCCAGCAATGGACAACTATCTTGTCCACTGTCACCATGACTTATTGTCGAGCAACTCAAGTTGCAAGTTGTGGTGACAGTGGACAAGATAGTCGTCTATTGCTGGAGCTCTCCACGCAAGCCGGCGAGACTTCCTTGTTCGCCGACCCGCTCACTCTAGGCAGTTTACAACAGCGAAGGCACAACCCAAACACGCTTAGGATCGCCCACTCATTTGAATAACATTTCGACCTGACAGAGCGTGTGCAGCATGAAATAAATACATGTGAGAGCAGAGCATTTTTATTTATTGATTGATATTCAATTATATTTATATATTTATTTTTGTATTTATTTCAATATTTATTTTTATTTATGTATATATATATATATATATATATATATATATATATATATATATATATATATATATATATATATATATATATATATATATATATATATATATATAAATTTTTTCTTCCATTTATATATTTTTTGTATTAAATTTTTTAATTATATTTTTTTATAACCATTTTTATTTATTTTTATTTTATATAAATTTTTATTTTCACTTTTAGTCATTTATTTATTTTGAATTTTGCCAGTTTTAGTCCTCCATAGTAGTCAAGGTGTAACTATGTCCTGGGTTCCATTCCCATGGATTGCAATAGCGTTAAGGTTAAAAGGTCAACCAAATCGAAAGGCTGCTTTGAGTTAATTGTGTGCAGGGGCAGGCAAGACGCATGAGGCCCAGTGAATCTCTGAATCTCAGTTGGAGAAATGGGGTGGTTCTTGGTGGGCTGGTATGCTGGCTGGTACAAAGTTCAATACCAGGCTGTACCAGGTCCTAGCCTAACCTAATTCCCAGCTTTAAATAGAGACATTAAGCTTACTTCACACCACAAATGCCCTGCATGCCCACTCTCCTCCTCATGCATGATGAAAATTCACAGAATGTCAAATTCCCTGACTTGGACTTGTTTTTTTTTTTTTTTCCTAGAGAGCGTTTCTGTTGGATATA
Source organism: Leptonotus elevatus (assembly GCF_054856555.1). Classification (NCBI taxonomy): domain Eukaryota; kingdom Metazoa; phylum Chordata; class Actinopteri; order Syngnathiformes; family Syngnathidae; genus Leptonotus; species Leptonotus elevatus. Next base: position 2,650,997 of record NC_141256.1, read on the forward strand.
TAGTCATGAGATTTGCACTAAGTCTCTGGTGTCCGTGTAATGTGGCAGTCAATGTCAAATGTCGTGACAATTAATCAGTCAACCATTTAGAAACATTTTCATTGTTTACTGGTCATCAATGCATGGACATTTGCAACCTTGATTTAAGATATAATATATCTGGCTTGTTTTAAGTTAATTTGTAGCAAGACGGGTCTATTTGAATCCAAGTACTGATTCTGATCAGACAATAACTGCTGCAGCAGGAGCTAAACAATGATAATCACATTGATGACTTTAATGAGTGCAGGTACATTTTAGTGCACTGTTAAAGTAAATCGATGTTTGAGTGATGTTCAAACAAGACTATTTCAGTCAATATTTATTGTGTATTGTGTACTTTCTGTCTCACTCAAGTAAAAGACGATGTAAAATTTGTTTGAACTTTACTTTAACTTTGAATATACTGCATCTCTACGGTGTACTTACATTTGGAGCAGCAGGTGTGTTTTGCACTTGTCCGCATGTTCCCAGGAAATAGCATTGGTATAAACTCATAGGATAGTTTTGATGTGTTGTTGTAAATATTTCCCCACTGAGATTCGCCATAAATACGGTCAAGATGGTGCCGCGATAAGTTTCAGCAGATATGAAAATAACACCAGATTTGTTTCATTAGTTTCATATTCAGAGAAACTATTTATATATTTATCATTTGGTTTTTGATCGGGGGAAAAAAAATTAAGCTAGGTTTGGGTTTCATCTGTGTTTGGAGCTTGTGAAAAAAGGTTTAACTGAATGGCCTTGAATAAAATCACGGTTCGGTGTCCTGACGGCAAACTCTTTCAGCTCCCCATTTTCGTACATCTGTTAATGCTTCTTTTGCCTTGTTTTTTTGTCCAAAAAGAAAAAAAAACAATACCTGTTTCTGATTTTCAGGCAATGTGAGCGTGTGCACTGCAGTGAATGGTCCAATAAAAAAAGAAACTGGTAATCTCGGACCAATCTGCTCTGTAATTAATCCCTGAATCAATTTTATTACATCCGGCAGTTTTATGATGCAGTCCTCCAGTATTTGGAAAGAAAGCTAAGTAAAGTAACTCTTGTCCGGTTTAGTGTTTGAAAATGACTGGAGATTAAGTTGAAGGCCAATTCACACTACTCGGGCCAGATGCAAATGGTTTCAAACAACTGGTGAAACACTGAGTACCTCTGGATAGCAGATGCTTGGATGTTAAATCTGACGTGTCATCAAGAGCGAGGCTTGATCAATGGCTTTATAATAAAGACTGATAAGTAACTCATTTTGTCTGCCTTGCAAGGAGAGGAAGCGTTTTGGATATCTTCTTTTGTTGTAGTGCTTTTCAATTAACAGTGCATGTTAATGAAAACCACATGTGACACATGCATGTAAACACACTACATCGGATTATAGCCATAGGCTAATTTCCATCTGTTGTCCCCAGGCAGATCACAGAACAAAACATCAAGGAGAAAACACATATTGATAAAAACACAATTAAATGTCCAAGTAATGATTACATGACTGATTTGCTTTTAGCCATGTTTTGAGTTCGGTCTTGAAGGTACTGAAAGTGGGGCATTCTCTGATGTTGAGCAGTACAGTGTTCCATGTCTTACAGCCTCTGACTGACAGAGCCGACTGTCCAAAAGTGGTTGGTCTGTAAGGCACATCACAGTCTCCTCTGACCACAGACCTGGTAGGTCTGCTCTTGGTCGATTTCAGCTTTACAAATTCATTTAGTAGTGGTGGTGCCAGTCAATGGAGTATTTTATTAAGCAAATTTAAAACGTTTTAAATACTTAAAACTCATAAGATTGTATGCCTCCATGATACGATAGTGATGGTATGAAATGCATTTTCTTGCTAATATTTTTATTGCTCTTTTATATAATGATTCTATTTCTTTGAGTGTGGTTTCATTTGTGAGAGAACACCTTGTAAAACAGTAAAATACCATAGCATGTAAAACCATCCTTGCTGCCTCAAGTGTCATAGATGATATATATCTATATATCTGAAATTATAAAGGTTGAATCTGATTGTTTTAGAATTTTTTTTACGTGATTTTGGAAAGTGAGAGCGCAATCAAGGACCACTCCAAAGTACTTGAAATCTTGTACCAAGTGAAGAGAGGACACGCCATCTTCAAGCAGATCTAGCATCCAAGGGACGGGATGAGACACCGACCTGATCTTCAAATCAATGTTGACACAACCACAGCAATGAAGGCAGAAACAGCCCTTCTGGACCTTCGATCGAATAAAACATTTCAGTTGCACAATCTTGTTTATTGAATGCTACATGTTATTTTCTCTGAATTGTACTTTTTTACTATTTCAAACTCAAAATTGGAAGATATCTAAGATGCATAATTTCTTCGTATTCCGGGCAAAGGTAACTGTAGTGAAATTCTCTCAGAAACCATAACCACATTCCAAGTGGCAGGGACCACTTTTGATTGCTTTCAGTACGTCAAAGGTCACCAACCTTTTAGAACCTTGAGACCTACTTCTTGGGTACAGATTAATGCGAAGGCCTACCAGTTTTATACACACTTGTGAAATAACAATTTTGCTTAAATTACCATTATATGCAATTATTAATAATCAATGCTACTCATGTATGTGACGACACTGATCATGTTGATGATTTCTCACAAAAATTAGATAAATATCAAATGCAACACTATATTTCTATAAATCTCTGCCAGTGTTTACATTTTCAAATGATAACTTGTACAACATTCAACATTAGAACATCACAATGTCTGATGATTGGTGAATTATTTATCAGGCCAGTGGGCTACTTATGTGGTCCCTGAGGGCTAGGTACCACGTAGGTGGCCCCTGCTGTACATTTTTACAGTCTTTTAATTTTTTAAACTATATCTACAATACAAAGCTTTGGGGTCTGATCTGTCACAAATGGTTACAATAAACCAACTTGGGTAGCTTACTGTAATAAACTCACAGTAACTAGGGACCAAGCAGGTCAACGTGAAGACAAGCAACACAAAAAATTGGAACCTTCAGAGGGTTCAGTGATTCCCTTTCCAGTACTGTTTACAGTATGCTGCACACATCACGTCATTTATTTTTAAATTGTTCAATTTGCTTTTTTCACGTCTTGTGTAATTTGATGCTGTGGTGGTCCAATTAGTGTGGAAATTGGAAACAAGCTGCCACCAATGCAATTGACCTGTTTTTCATGTGGCAATGTCACATGGCTTCTTAAAGTAGACTGTCTCAGTGTGTTTCTGGTTCTGTGTTTAGTTGAGCATTGTGAGACAAGATGGCTTGCATGGTTAACTGCTATGGTTAACTTCAGTTGTTTCTTTTTCATATAAGGAACTTGTGAACAACCGAAATGTGAGTGCAAAAGTCAAAAAATTCCATTCACGGGCTTCCAAATTTAAAGTGCCAATATTCAAAATGGAATGTAGGTTAGTTCTTACTAGTTTTCTTCATTGTCCTTCCTTGTGTTTCTTTATTGCTTTCTTTGGTTTTGGATTATATTAAATAGTGTTTTTATTTTATTTTATTAGTATTATCCCGCTGCACTAGACCTTTTGATTTTAAATAAACTTAAAGCAATGGTAGTTTTTACAAAAAAATGACCAGCTGGTGGCAGCAAGAGTATAAGAGATCAACCAGGGCCATGTCGCAACAAGCTCTTTTTTGTCATTGTGAATTTTGTTTTGTGAATAATGATGAAACTTAGCTATATTCTAATGTTAATTGCTAAAAAAATTGGAAACGGATACAAATATACTTCTTTTTTTTTATAGAATAAAGATAGATAGAATATAATTTTATTTGTCATTGTGTACACAATGAAACTTATTTCAGCAGTATCCCTGGCTTCAGCCAGCACTACATCATAAAAACATAAACCATCAACGACATACCTATACACAACAAATAATAAAATAAGCCCTAATGCCAAAATGAAGTCCATTTTTAAAAGTGGTCATGCGTAAGTGCATTTACGATGGTTTTACGCATTTAACAGCTTGTGGATAAAAACTATGCAATAGTCTATTGGTGCGTGCGCCCAATGTCCTGTATCTCCACCCAGAAGGGAAGGAGGTAGGTAAACAATTTGTGACCAGAGTGTAAGGGGTCTTTGAAGATAGTGCTGGCTTTCCTGTTGAGCCTGCCATCATAGATCTAAGCCAGAAGGGTCAATGTAATCCCTATCACCCTAATGAAAGAAGAGACTCTGATCTTCCTTTTAGTAGGTTTAATGTTTTTATAGCAATAGAACACAATATTCTGTGGACCTTGCAAAATCAGTCAAAATTCAGTAAAACAGCTTGCTTCTGTCATGATCTGAGCTGTCAGGCTGCACTCAGATGTTTGTTTTTGTGTTGCAGCCAGTTGACCACGAGGGGCGCCAACGTGACTCACGCAGCTGTGTTCATTCATGTAATGAGTCAGTGTATTTAAGAGGCAGTTCAACCAGCTACCGGTTGTCGGGCAATTCATTTGCCAGCCACCAATGCCCAAGCCTAGTCTCGACTGTTTCTCGACCTCGATTCTCGTCTTGCCTTGTACTACGATTTTGCCTTGCCTTTGTAAATTTTCTAGCATAGTGATTTTTGTATTCTGCCTCTTGCCTTTTTGTGTAACCACGTTAAGTTATTCTCCTTGCCATTGTGGGCCCAGTCACTGCCCCCACATCATCTTTACGATTGTGCTATTGACTTGGTCCCTAATGCACCACTACCCAACTGCAAGCTTTATCAAGTGTCACAGCCTGAGCAGGAAGCGCTCCATGAGTATATTTCGAAATCGCTACCTCCCGGACTAATTCGCCCCTTTTCCTCCCCAGTAGGAGCCGGATTTTTCTTCATTGATAAGAAAGACAAGACTTTGCGTCCCTGTGCGGATTACCGCGGTTTGAATGAAATAACCATTAAGGATAAAAAAAAAACTTCCGCTGCTGGATTCCGCCTTTGCCCCGCTCCAGTCAGCCTCGTCTATCACCTAGTTAGGATAAGGGAGGGGGACGAGTGGAAAACCGCATTTAAGACACCCCTAGGCCACTTTGAGTACCTGGTTATGCCTTTTGGACTTACTAACGCTACGGCGGTGTTCCAAAGATTTATTAATGATGTCCTGAGGGACATGATTAATCACTTTTGTTTCATCAAGACGATATTCAGATTTTCTCGAAGAATTTGGAGGAACACTGCCGCCATGTTCATATGGTTCTGGAGCGCCTATTGAAGAATCGCCTTTATGTCAAAGCTGACAAATGTGACTTTCATGCGAGTTCCGTACAATTCCTAGGCTTTATTGTGGAGCAGGGCCAACTCCGGGCTAACCCAGCTAAGTTACAGACAGTTGCAGACTGGCCGACTCCCGCAATTAGGAAACAGCTGCAGATAATTTTGGGCTTTGCCAACTTTTACCGGCGCTTTATTCGCAATTACAGTCAGAGGGCAGGAGCTCTGACCCAACTTACGCCAAATAAAGTAGCCTTTAAGTGGACTCCTGATGCAGATGCAGCATTTAGAAAACTAAAGTATCTGTTTACTCATGCCCCTGTTCTACTCCACCCTGACCCTGCTTTCCCCTTTGCTGTTGAGGTGGATGCATTGGATTCCGGAGTGGTGATCGTCTTGTCTCAGCGTCTCCCCGCCGACGAGAAGCTTCACCCCTGTGCCTACCTCTCTCGCCGTCTCAGCCCGGCCAAAGCAAATTATGATGTTGGTATGGTTGGTAGTTTTAGGAGTGGAGGCTCTGGCTGAAGGGTGCCAGGGAACCCTTCACCGTGTACACCAACCACAAAAACCTGGCCTACATCCGCACAGCAAAGAGACTCAACTCACGGCAGGCTCGCTGGGCTCTGATCCTCGCACGCTACAATTTCATGTTGACCAACCGAAGCGGCTCTGCCAACAGCAAGCCTGATGCCTCCACGATGTCGGAGAGGACGCCGCTGCCGACGAGACCATCATTCAGGATGGTGGGCGCGCTGAGGTGGGAGTTGGAGAAGAGGATTTAGGAGGCACAGACCCAAGCTCCAGTTCCAGCCAATTGTCCAAATGGGAGACTGTCTGTTCCTGGGCCCCTGCGATCTGAGGTCCTGCAATGGGGACACGCCTCACGGATCGCGGATGAGACGCACCCAGGCCCTTCTGGCACAGAGATTTTGGTGGCCTGGGAAGCACAAGGACGCGTCCGAGTTTGTCAAAGCCTGCATTGTGTGCACCAGCAGTAAGGCCTCTCATAGGCCACCAGCTGGACTGCTGCGGCCCCTGCCTGTTCCGTCTCTGCCTTGGTCCCATGTCTCTCTGGACTTTGTCACGGGCTTGCCAGCTTCCCGAGGAAACACGGTCGTTCAGACCATAGTGGACCGGTTCACAAAGATGGCCCACTTCATTGCCTTGCCTAAATTGCCGTTGGCCTTGGGGACCGCCAACCTGCTCATCCGTCACGTCTTCCAGCTCCATGGCATCCCCCAGGACATCGTTTCTGATGGCGGGCCTCAGTTCATATCCAAGGTCTGGAGGAAGTTCTGCATGGCCATAGGAGCCACAGCTAGACGGTCTTCTGGCTACCATTCCCAAACTAATGGACAGACGAAACGGGCAAATCAGGACCTTGAGGCCACCCTCCGTTGTGTCTGCCAGAGCCATCCCACGTCTTGGTCTACACACTTGCCTTGGGTGGAGTACGCCCACAACACGCTCGTCTCCTCTGCCCCTGACCGCTCGCCATTCATGGCAGCCTATGGGTACCAGCCTCCACTCTTCCCAACCCAGGAGAAGGAAGTGTCCATTCCTTCCATCCAGCACCACCTTTGAGCCCACAAGGTGTGGAGGGAGACCCGGGCCGCTCTCTCACGCACCACCACACGAAACCAGGAAATTGCCAACCGCCGGAGACTGCCAGTACCAGAGTACCGCCCGGGACAGCAGGTCTAGCTGTCCACCCGGGACTTGCACTTGGCAGGCGTGTCTAGGAAAATGGACCCTCGTTTCATTGGACCATTTGCCATAGACTGCATCGTCAACCCCGTCTCTGTCCGACTCAAGCTCCCGCCTACGCTGAAGATCCACCCAGTGCTCTATGTTTCCCTGATCAAGCCTGTGACCACCAGTTCCCTGAGTCCTCCGACAGCACCTCCTCCTCCTCACCGTATAGTCAGAGCCATCATTGATTCCAGGCGCCGGGGCCGCGGGGTGCAGTACCTGGTCGACTGGGAGGGCTACGGGCCGGAAGAGCGCCAATGGGTCCCCCGCTCCTTGATCCTCGATCCGTCCTTGCTCCAGGATTTCCACTCCTCCTATCCTGACAAGCCAGGTGGTCCGCCAGGGGGCGTCCGTTGAGGGGGGGGTACTGTCATGATCTGAGCTGTCAGGCTGCACTCAGATGTTTGATGTTGTGTTGCAGCCAGTTGGCCACAAGGGGCGCCAACGTGACTCACACAGCTGTGTTCATTCATGTAATCAGTCAGTGTATTTAAGAGGCAGACCAACCAGCTACCGGTTGTCGGACGATTCACTTGCCAGCCACTAATGCCCAAGCCTAGTCTCGACTGTTTGTCGACCTCGATTCTTGTCTCGCCTTGCCCTTGTAAGTTTTCTAGCATTGTGAGTTTTGCATTCTGCCTCTTGATTTTTTGTGTAAGCACGTTAAGTTATTTTCCTTGTCATTTTAGTGCAAGCACTTTTTGTTAAAGTAATTTTTGTTGTTGCGCGCTCTTTTTGTTACCGTTTACCTCCTTGCCTAGCAAGCAATTTCTGTTTGGAAATTTTTGTGCATGTCTTTTGTAAATAAATATTGTAAATTGCTCTGCTGTCCGCATTTTCTGGGATCCACACCCAAATCATAACAGCTTCAGTGAAAATTTGTGTACAAGCCAAAAAGCGAATAAAAAAAGAAACTTCAGGCCAACAGTAAAGCATTTATTATTTCAACCACATCTACACAACTAAATAACTAGAATTTGACATCGCCCAAAGTAAGCTGGGATAGCTTCCAGCACACCTGGTAGCATAAGCAGTATAAATGGATGGATGTAGTCTGAAATAAAGAATTAACTAAGTAAACATAATAAATCCATTATATCCATTACAGAAAAAGAAATCCACCAGTTTTCTATAGAAATTGTCCTCATTAGGGTCACGAGCATATGGGGCCTGTCTTACTGGCTTAGAAACTACTTGCCAACCTGATGGCGACTTGAGTCTCCGCTGGCTGTGGCCACGTCGTCTTCTGGAGACGAGCCAGGTCACCAGGCAATAGCAGTTAAGTCAAACAGTTTTTCAGTGATCTTTTGGAGAATTTTTATAAGTCTTCAAAAGGTCTCAGTGACATCTCGGAGAAGTAAGGGGCAGTATTGGGATTCAGCTTTCTATGATTGAGAAGACATCTCTGCGAGAGTCTCAGTGACATCTCCGAGACCTGCTAGAGACCAAGAAGACTGAGAAGCAGTCTTTGCGACGTTTCAGCGACGTCAAGTTAATTTAAAGGGATACTTGACTCATTGAGCCATTTTCAACAGAAAAGAAGACAATATTTTGTCTATAATTAATGTGATAACATACATATATTATTGTTAATTACCTATTAATACCTTTAAAACAATTTTTTTCCACTTGCTGTCAACTGAAGATGACACCACCTGTGCTGAGGAAGTAGGTAACAACCAATCATGGGTCAGTGGAAAAAAAATGTTTTTAAAGGTATTAATTGTAAATGGAAAATAATGAAGTTATCAATTAATTCTGGACAAAATATAAACTTTTTATTGCTAAAAATGAGTCAAATCCCTTTAAGTAACTACGTAGCGTTCAAATGAACTATAACTGATTTAATGAGCTATTCGTAGTTTCATGTGTACTTCCACTTGCATGGCTTAATCTTTGAGGCAAGCATATAGTGGCTTTCCAGCAATTTCTCTCAGCAGTGCTGTGTATTGGTTGGATGGATGAGTTTAAGGAATACAGGTCCAGAAAGTAAAAACCCTGAAACAGTTTGGCTTTAGCCATAGGTGGAGACGAGCTAATTTGCCTACCGATTGAGTAGAAGCACCTGTGGCTAAAGCCAAACTGTTTCAGGGTTTTTACTTTCTGGACCTTAATTCCCCATCCCTGACAGTGAATGATGCAGATTTGCTTTTCTATTTCCTCGTTTTCATATGTAATGGAAAAGTAGTGTTGTTCAAACCGAGTTATACTGTAGCTTTATATCAAACGTTATACTGTACTTTATGTCTGCACCAAGCGATAGGTGCTTAGTCAGAAGATAACCATTAGTCGCTCTGAACATTGAGGCATGCTTGACTAGCTAGCTACCTTTGGCCTGCTAAGGGCAGCGAGAAGAATTAGCCGTGACAAAGCAGGCAGGCTGGTGTCAAGGTTGGCAGAATGGCACTGAACTAGAAGAGAGAGACCAAGTGAGGCAGCAGTTGGCACGAAAGGAGAGGATCTGAACCACTGCCAGCTTTTGATGCAAGAACGGACAGCAGAGCTGGGCTCAGTCGTTCGGACCATTAAAACAGCAAAGCACTGTTTTCTGTGGTGTGAGTTTGAGTGTGTCCATGTGTTTGTGTGTGTGTCTTTTCTTTTCTTTTCAACATCTCATTCAATAAATGTTCCCGGCTTGTCAGCGTTCACAAAGAAACTCAGCAACACACTATAGAAGCTCTTTCCTACTGCAACTTTATGGTTCTGAATACAGATATGGTCACATTACATAATACCAAACCTAACTTGTATAGTCTGACAAACTCAGAAATGTTTGACATATTTCTTGTGTACTCTGTGGTTGATTGGGTGAATCTTGCCAAAGGTCAGATGAGATCATACTTAATAGAAGTGGTAGAAATCTGATAAATGGTTGGTCAGTATTATTTAGTTGGCAGAATAAATTGTTGGTCAGCTTTAGTTTGTTAACAAAATTCCTCGAAAAATACATTGATTATGAAACTGTCTGTTTTTTGTTTTACTGGTACACATTTGATTCAAGTGCATGTGTAGTATGTGCACTCTCATGCTGGAAATCATTGTTTAACATACCATCCATAGGGAATTTTCAAAGTGCTCCCGATGGGCCATTCCGGGCCTGCACCCGGCAACATCTGACAACTTGGCAGCAGAAATTCATTTAAGCCAGTGGTACCCAACCTTTTTTCCACCACGGACCGGTTCATACAAGTCCACAACTATCGTGGGCTGGCATTCCAGTGGGTTGGGGTGGGGTGAGGGGGTGCTTAGCTGTTCGCGGGTGATTAATAAAAGACTACAACAACAAACACAAATCCACTATGTATTTTTATGTACCTGTACAGCACAAACACCATAATGGTGAGGTCACTATGGTAATGCTTATGAATGATATGAGCACAAACATTGGGGTATTTTGTAGATATAACAATAAATGTGAAGCCACATTTTATGTAAGTATATTAGCAGCGCCCTACTTTAATGCGTCAACATAACAAGGCACCACAGAACAAATCTAAATTCCATGATTAACTCACTCACCATAACACTTAATTAAGAGCCACTTTGGGTTAGGGTTAGGGTTTAGGATGCGTGGGAATCACCTGTAGCTGTATGTCCATGCACCTTTCTTTTTTCGTCTTAGTCATAGGCTCCTGTGTTGTCTCATCACTCGGCCTTTTCTCTATTGCAAAGAAACTTTCCAAATATTTCTTTCTTTTTCTTCTTTTTTTTTAAACTAATTTTACTAACTTGTCGATTAGAATGTAACCGCAAGGTCCGTGTGTACTCACCGCGCAAAAAATCTTGCTTCACTCGGTGATCAGTCTATGCATTTTTTTTTTGCATTATCAGGCATTCGCTGAAAGTGCTGAAGCACATGCCAAAAGGGTAGGCACTTCCATCAATCATCAATTCCAATCAATGACGATGCCCACCTCTGCGAACTAGGTTGTGCGTTTTGCTGTTTGTGCATGTTCCGTTTGGCTGTTTTATTTCCGAGTGTTTATGAATGCATCATGCCACTCATGGGAAGGGAGGGGGGAGTGTAAGCGAGTAAGTCCTGAATGCAGAGCGCAGTTCGAGGCGTGCCTCAACGTCGAGTGGACCTAAACGTTTGACTTCGCCCACACAGATTTTCAACCTCGAAGCACCTTCTTTCTTTCTTAGTTGTTAAACCTAACCATAACCATAACTCTACCACATAACGATTACAGTATGTTTTGAACACTGTATTTAACAACAAAAATAAAAAACTGACCAAAACCTAAATACTAATCTCAACCGTCCAGGGATGCGCTATCTGCTGGGGACATGTAGTACTGCACTTCCGCCTCTTCCTCAAACCGTTTAGTTAGCTCCGCCCCAGCTGACTGAGGCTTGGGTGTTTGTAATTTTCGATGCTCCATAATGTGTGTGTATTTAAAAAAAAATTGCTTTATGTCATAAGACGGAACATCATTAAATCTGCAAATTTGGTCGAATTATTATTTTTTTAAACCATTTTGAAAAATCCGTGTGAGCGGAGTCAAACGTTTAAGCCCACCCGATGTTGAGGCACGCCTCGAACTGCACTCTGCATCCAGGGCTACTTGGTGTGAGCAGAGTAGATGGAGAGGTTGTGGCTTGTGAGTATTAACCGTGACATGTAATTTTGTTTAACGCTGTTGTTCTTTTTTCTGCGTCGGCTATGGCCAACAGCTGTTTGTGTGCTTAATGCGTATGATAAATAAAATAATCAACCAATGTCTGCCGTCGATGTCAAGGCACTTGAGAGACATGCCATAACTATGCGTCATTTGGCAGAAAAATAATCTGTTAATACAACCCGGTTGTTGATGATTACATTGACTAATGAAAAAAAACATTTCCGACAATAAATTAGTTCATCATTTTTCCCGTCAATCATTAATCGTTAACAAAATGGGCGTCTGCCATTGACGGATTGTCAATATTGACGAAATGCCCATCTCTGGAAAATAGAGATCTATACAATATGTCTTGTGGTTGACTGATGATCCATTAAAGGTGAAACATACGCCCCAGCCAGCAGGGAAAGGTTCCAGCTTCGGGAGCAATCAAGGTCACTTGATACATACAGCCTGTGGGTTGAACTTATAACTGTAGATACCGGTATTCTGGGCTAAAGCCATTTCACTTCATGTGTCTCATTGTGTACGACGGATGTAGACGATGTGTTCTGGTCATATAATTTGAATATCAAAGAAAAGTCAAAGCAGCAGAAAGCAGAAAGGAATAACACATCTCCACCATCTCTTCTCAGATAATATGTTTATATCATATATATCCTTGCCCCAAAAATACAAAATAAAAAACGGAAATTTTTTACATTATCTGCAAGTTAAAAGTATGATAAAGAAACAAATTCCAACACTTCATTGTACGCTCCAACCGCCTGTTTTAGCTAAAGATATTACCAAGCCTTCTCCAACAACAACAAAAAAACTCTCAAAAATATATAAGTTGTAGGATACCGTTCTCTCCAAACTTGTGTTTGCTAGGTGACTTAACAACAACTGACTTACCACATAAACAATTTCAATCTACACTTGTAGCCCTTACTATCGCAAAAAAAAAACAATTCTTGTTAACTGGAATAATAAACAAACTCTGGTTTGGTTTAACCTCCTCATAAATCACATTTTAATGGAAAAAAATATCTGTCTGGGGGTTTGGGGGCCTGGGGGCGGCTGGGGCTGGGTTGGGGTGGATGGAGCGGGGGAGGGGGGGTCGTGGGGGGAAGCGGGGGCTGTGGACCGGTGTGGTGCCTGGCGGGCCTGCAGTGCCCCGTCCTGCTGCGTTGGGTTGGGGGCGCGGGCCGTGTTGGGGTGGGGGAGCGCTCCTGGCTCCTGGGTTTGCTCTCCGGCCGTGGCCCCTGCGGGGCCCGGGGGTTGTCCCTTGCCGCTGCCGTGGCCTAGGGGGCCCCTGAGATGTTGCGCTTGCTCTGTCCTGGCAGGGGTCAACGGCTCCCCTCTTTGGTGGAGATTTTCATGCATGCCAGATCCACCACACCAGCATCTATCGAAACTCAGACACAATCTGCTTCTTCCTCTGGTGTTGAATCGGTGGAGGCTGGTGTCTGTGGATCTCACTCTGCTTCATCTGTCCTTCCTTCCTTTCCTCAGTCTCTCCTTTGGTCTCTTGAGGTCTCCCTAATTTGTTGGAATTTAGATGTTTCTGGGGTTGGTGAAAGACTCTGGTTGGTAACCCGGTGGGTAGTAGGTAATGTCTGGTCGGTGCTGGTGAAACCGTCTTCGCCCTACAACTCCCCTCCAATTTTAATGCACCACACAACTGTGTGCCTGGCGGGCCTGCAGTGCCCCGTCCTGCTGCGTTGGGTTGGGGGCGCGGGCCGTGTTGGGGTGGGGGGCGCTCCTGCTCCTGGGTTTGCTCTCCGGCCGGTGGCCCCTGCGGGGCCCGGGGGTCGTCCTTTGGCGCTGCCGTGGCCTGGTGGGCCCTGAGGTGTTGCACTTGCTCTGTCCTGGGAGGGGTCGACGGCTCCCCTCTTTGGTGGAGATTTTCATGCATGCCAGATCCACCACACCAGCATCTATCGAAACTCAGACACAATCTGCTTCTTCCTCAGGTCATTGAATCGGTGGAGGCTGATGTCTGTGGATCTCACTCTGCTTCGTGTGTCCTTCCTTCCTTTCCTCAGTCTCTCCTTTGGTCTCTTGAGGTTTCCCTGATTTGTTGGAATTTAGATGTTTCTGGGGTTGGTGAAGAACTCTGGTTGGTGGCCCGGTGGGTGGTGTCTGGTCGGTGCTGGATTTCACTTTCCTTTGTTTTCTTTGGTCCTTCCTTGGGTCTCCTGACGGCGGTGTTCGGTTTAGGTGAACGGTATGGGATTTTTTTAATAGGTTTTTGGTGAACTAACGAATACACACACACACACTCGCACGCACGCACACACGCACATAAAAAAAAGAAAGAAAGAGCAATGATGATGACATTACCGAATGAACAATACTGAGCTCTTTAAAAGAAGAAAAAAAAAAGTCAATTTATTTTAATAATTTGTTTCAAAATGTAATATAATTAGTTCACCACACACAAATGAAATATTTCAAGCCTTTATTTGTTTAAATTTTGATGATTATGGTAGAAAGACAAAAATTGGAATAATGTTTCTCGGGGTATACCGTATCATACCTTATACGATGTTACCGATGCATTTTGAGAGGGGGGGGGCGATAAAATTTGAAATATCGCAAAATGGACTCTGTAGGGATGTGATGATTTGATCCATAACATCATACACACGTTGTTTGCTACTGCATAACAACAATGTTGGAAAGTGTGAGCAGCCAGTTCTGTTGCGTCTTCAGCCTCAGGATTTAGTGCCTGAGGATTTAGTGCCTAAAGTGGAAGCTACATTTGCCGTATGGTGGTTGTTTGGTTACAAGAGGTCAGGTATGATGCAAAACACAATCGTTTGCAAATTATGCAGGAAAACGGTTACCGTAGGGTGACCATATTCCCATTACCCCCCCCCCAAAAAAGGACACTTGCCCCGGCCTTGAAATTGTGGTACCAGTCGCAGTTACACAGTGTACTTCACCTATTAGTCACGCAATGCCAATCCGGACAATTTCATGAATTTATAAAATACCCGGACGCCCAAACAGGACGTAAGAAAATTGTCTGATGGTTGGATAATACTCAAGTGGTCGCTTATTGTTTGGCCGAGTTAACACAATCCGCTGTGGTTGTTTTGCCGTGACCGTCAACTCACCACCTCGTTGAAGTGACTTTGCAATGGTAACAGCTAAGCTAAAAGTGTTTGGAAAGTGTGTCTGTCTCAACGAAACGGTGTGCAAACACGTGCACATTTGTGCTATTCATAGCCGCTTGTAAATGTCAACAAGAAATCACGCTATTTAACCGTAGGCCAAGAATTTCCTGCACCTCTGATTGACCAATTAGAGTCACGGCAAAATAACACTCACAGGAGATTTAATACCCACTGCCTAAACAATCGCGAGGGAAAAACATTTTCCAACCACATATTTATTTACCTGCGATGTACAAAGCATGACACCACAAACAGGCTACTACCAAATGATTAAAGTTTTTCACACAAGAGAAAATAATGGACTTTCTTGATTCGTGCAATTTGCAAGAGCACAAACAGGTATGGGGGCCATTGACTTTGAAAGGTTTATGTTTTCTTAGTTTTTATTCATTAAGCTTTAAGCAGTTATGTTACAATTAGACCTTGCAGGGAAAACATTTACTGCCCCCTCCCCCCCCGTGGTTTAACCAGAGGTGGGCGTGGCTTAACGAAAATGGGTGGGGCTTACATCAATACATTACTATATTTTTTTAGTACGAAATTGAAAAAAAACAACAAAAAAAACATTTTGTTTCAAATTGATATGGGTTGATCAAAAGTTTTTCTATTTTTTGTTTTTGTTTAATAAAGATTCAAATCAATTTTTATAAACTCAGAAAATGTGTAAGAATACATATTTACAGAACAGTCTGAGAATTGAGATTCACTTTTTTTTATCACAATATCAAGGAAGCTATTTAAAACGTTTTTTTTTAAATGACTCAGAACAGCAATCTTTTTAAGTCTATGAATAAATATTTACAGATAAGTCTGAAAATGAATATTCACAGTTTTTGATCACAATAGTAAAGAAACTGTTTACAGAACAAGTTGTTTATCTGGAAAATACTGCTGAATACAGTACATACAGTAGAAAATAACGAACTATTATGTGAATGAACAAGAGTTGTCATAGCAACACAGATTTATTTTTCTATCGTTTTTTGTTTTCAATGTTTCATTTAATTTTTACTACCTAACGGGTGTTGAGCTGTGTGTAAAGCTTAATTTGCAATATTTATATTTTTATGGACTGTAGTGGGGGAAACTAATCTAATATATAATGATCAGTTCAGCTGTGCATGTGTGTAAATGCATTTACCAGCTAAATAAAAACTAACTTGGCAGCCAGTGTGAGAGACTGACGCAACACCGAACCAAGGCAGTTCTGCCTTGTCAAGAGCGCTGCGGCTGCACAGCGCTCCAAAACATGTTTCCCACGTAACTTTGACAAACATACAAATCTAAATACGAGTGCGCTGTAGAGAATTAAGGACCAATTAAGAGATAATTAATTACTGTCCACGTGCCAGAAGGCGACGCCATGTGGATTGATCCTTTCTCTCTCTCACTCTCTCTTGTGTGCTGCGCACCGCGGAGAAGAGGGAGGCGCCGGCTTTCTTTCAGCACGGATATTAGGGAAGTCTATCCGTGTTATATTTGTGTCTGGGAAAAATAAATTATTCGTACCGGATACTCGTGTTGTACGGATATCCGGCTCACCCCTAGTAATTATTGCCAATATCATCAAAAATATTGCTGCAAATTCCCTTGAAATATCGTGATATAATTTTTAAGCTTTATTGCCCACCCCTAAATGTGACTAAGCTCAACATTGTAAGCTCCCTGCCTCCCAATCTTGTCAGTTAGTTCATGCAAAACTAATGCAGAGGTTTTCCTCAGCCTTTCTCAGTCTGGTTTACTAGGCTTCAGAATCATTGTGTCTGTCTGCCATAATCATCAATATTGAAACAGAAAAAGGCTAGAAATATTTCACTTTGTGTATGATTAACTAATGTAATATGCACGTTTCACTTTTTGATACAATTTATTGAAAGAAATGGACTTTTCCTCGATATTTTAATTATATGACCAGCACCTGTACATATTGTACTACAAACTGACTACATGCTGACAGTTGAAGTTGATCACACACACTTCTGTATGCTCACACACACAAACCTCTAGTTGTTTGAATATATCCACACGCGGTACATAGCGAACAAAAACACGAAAACAGAGCATCAAAACACTCACGTGGTAACACAAAGTTGTTTGAAGACAACTGCTCAGTTTGTTTCTGTGGTAATGTTCCTATCCGTCAAATATGTAAATGTTTGCATGACGCTGATGTTAAAAAATGTGCAGATGTTCAGATCAAACTCTTGTGAGGTCATTTATCACATCGTTTTTTGATGGCCAAAATGACCTGAAAGCGACCGGCACTAATTTCAGTTGGTCAGTACAAATATTTTTTATTCTGTGAGGTTAACCGACACATGCCACAGGCCTGTAAAGCAAAAGAGTATGAAAAATATTCAAATATTTCTTTGTAATTACTTTGAGGCCAGATGGTCAGCAGTTGTTGCATGAGAAGAATCAAATCAGGCCTTCCACATGTAGACGTGTTTCATCACTTTTATTCAGAGCGGTGAGTCTGCTTTGTTGTTTTCACCAGCAACGTGTAATATTCAAAACGGAGCGGACAAAGATCAATCCTGAAGGCATAAATGATCGTGCTCTAATGAGGCCACTTGGAGATTGAGTCAAGTGTTACTGTACTATAATCTACTGTATAGTCTCCTCGGTAAATACGATCAGATGCTTACCATGCAGTATTTGCAATACTATAATATGTAACCGACAGGTGAAATGACTTAAGCTATTATTTCAAAAGGCAACAAATTGAATTTTAGGCTCGCCATTCCCATTGGCACAATCAAATAATTCCATGTACTCTGCTTGGTGGCTAATCGATTACGTGTCGATTAATTGATAAATTTTTATAGCGCTAGTCCTGGGTCTATAAAAGGGGGCCATCCTCTGTCGCTCAGTCAGTGTGAGCCAGGACTTGCTAAGGGAATACATCTTCAAGGACACACCTTTGCTACGCCGGAATCGCCTGTGTGGCGCAGAGCATGCGCTATGTGCTGCAGAATTGCTTACCAGGCACGGAGAGCCTACACAAAAATCAGGATTTTGCGTGAAATACTGCAAAAATAGAGCCAAACCTCACTCCAGCATGTGTCTGCACTTATGAATAACCCAACTATGGGTCATAAATGGACCAATCCTCTACTTGACTCAATTTGACCCAACTTTGAGTCAAGAAATGGGTCTTTTAATGTAAAACAACTCTTAAATATTGGTCAGATCCTTTACTTCAGTAAAACAAAAAAAAGAAAGTTGGATTGAACCATAAAGTGGATTAGTCCATTTTTGAGCCATAATTGGGTTACTTTTGACCCACTTGTTTTTAGAGTGATGGGGTCTTCGCTGGGGCCTGGGTTGTGCCCGAAACACTGCATCTAGGAGGTTTCAGGCGTCAGGGTGCAGTGCTTACTTCACTTAAAATTTTTATTTTATTACTTTATATTTATGGCTTACAAGTGTTTTTTATAATACATGACTTTACTACATTGGCGTAGGTCAAAAATAATCCAACGATGGGTCAAAAATGGACCGATCCTCTACTTGGGTCAATTTGACTAAACTTTGAGTCAAGAAATGGATCTTTAAGTGTAAAACAACTCATAAATATTGCTCAGAACCTTTACTTGGGTCAGAAAATTGGGTCATTTTGTGTAGAACAATTGACCCATAATGTGTATTGGTCCATTTTTGATCCATAATTGGGTTACTTTTGACCCAACTGTTTTTAGAGTGTAGTGATAGACCATAGCGTGTTTGGACTTATGTACAAATTTGGGTTAATAACAGTGTTTGTCTTCCGTAACTGGCTTTGCAACATTTGACATTTGTTTATGATCCAGTTAACTGCCTGCAATAGTGTTTATTAACCACAATAATTTGGTTTAACCATCCCATATGTGCAGTTCTCGGCTGCAGTCAATCAAAGGCTTAAATCTAGCACTCTGTCATGAGCGCATGCATAGATGATGTGTGCCAGCATAATGCAGTCAAATTCATTCCATTCTGCTGTTTGATGCATAGGCACAAACAACAGTCACAACCCGTGATGACCCACCAGGGCCGGCCCTAGGTGATTTGGTGCCCTAGGCGAAAGTGTGATTTGGACCTTTTCATTGTAAAATATTTTGATGTCGTGTATACAACAACCAGGGTTGGGAGGGTTACTTTTAAAATGTAATCCATTACAGTTACAAGTTACCTACTAAAAATGTAGTTAGTAACGTAATCCAATGACCATAATATTAAAGTAATGTAACTGGATTACTTTTGGATTACTCCAATATTGAGTATGCTCATGAAGACAAAATAAAAATAAATATCACCAATACAATGTGCCCCTGCTATTTGCGGGTGATAGGGACCCGGGCAGCCTACAAATAGCAAAAATCCTTGTGTAATTAAAAAGCATATAGGCTATTGATTGATTGATTGAAGGCCATATGCTGTTTTCGAACTGTCACTGAAAGTAACCACACCTCACAGTTAGATAGATAGATAGATAGATAGATAGATAGATAGATAGATAGATAGATAGATAGATAGATAGATAGATAGATAGATAGATAGATAGATAGATAGATAGATAGATAGATAGATAGATAGATGGATGGTCATCCAATGAGGATGACAATGTGTGACATCAACTGCAAAATGAACTTTTATCCCAGTCACAAGTTAAGCCGTGTATATGTTGTGTATGATGTTTAAATAGTGAATTGGTGGGAGGAAGATTTGTTTGGAAGGTGTAACTCACATTATGGTTGTAGGCTGGCGGGCTAGCTAGCAAGAAGCTACAGCGCGTAGCATGCCGCTGGACTCTCAGTTCAAACTTTCGCTCCGAGTAAGTTCCAGTGAATACCGGTCGCCATTTCCTCCTCCTGTCCTGCGATTGGAGGACACGACTAGTCAGTTCGTTCGTTCCCACCTCCCCGACATGTAGCAACGGTCCCACTCGCGCGGGCATGCACGCGCTCTCTCTCTCTCTGTCCGTCTCTCTCTCTCTCTCTCTCTCTCTCTCTGTCTCTCTCTCTCTCTCGCCCTCTTTCACACTCTCTCATCGTAGAAATTATAATCATTCGAAGTAATCCCCATTTTTAATAAATGTACATGTAATCTTATTACATGTTTTTTCCTGTAACTGTAATGGGATACAGTTAAAAACAAAATTGCAATCTGATTACGTAACGGCGGTACATGTATTCCGTTACTCCCCAAGCCTGACAACAACACAAGCGTGCCATTCATCTATCAATAGCGCTAAACACTAAGATGATGCGTAACCCCTGCCCCTACCTTTCACTGTAAACAGCAGCAGCGGGTCAGATTTAGGGTGCCAGGTCATGATCTCACAGTCACTTATTTGGACTAGAAGTCATAAAAAAACTCATTTATTATTATTATTATTATTATTTTACTTTTTATTTTCCATTTTCACAATTAACACAACATTGCGCTTAACCAATAACAAACAACAAAACAAACCCCTTAATCAAAAGAATAAAACTGACTTGTAGCGAAATTTTTTTATTAAAATGCGTACGCTGTAACAATACAAACATCAGAGTTAAATAGTCCAAGACACATCATTCTGCTTTCACAACCAATTCTAAAGACAGTCCAGATAAGACACCACATCTTTCCATCCACGGGTAAAAAGCTCCATTGTCATTTGCAGCCTCGCAGTCATTTGTTCCATGGTGTAAACCTGCTTCAGTCTCTGTCTCTGTGCTATAGTTGGTGCAGAAATAGTCCTCCAATTCCCCGTTATCATTTTCTTAGCAATTAATAACAGAATCCGTAAAATATACCTTTGTCTTGAATCAGATCAACCTTTTGTCACATATCCAAGCACGTACACCCCCGGATCTAACGCAACATTTACTTTTACAATTTTTTTCCATTTCTACCTTAACATTTTTCCAAAATCCTACAAGTCCTTACAGGACAGTCCCAAAAGATATGTAGATAGTCACCAATCTCCCAACAATTCCTCCAGCACCATCAGTCAAGGGTGCGTTTACAAACATAGAAATCTTAAGAGGAGTATTAAAATACCTAATTTTTAATTTCCAATCGAATTAATTCCATAATTGACTTCTCAATCCTTTGTGACTGTCCACACACAACTCTTCCCATATCTTGTCTTGATTTATTATTTTTTTCAACCTTTTTTTTTTTGTCCTGCAATTTGGCACCCCCTCCTCTAAACGACCGCCTAGTTCGCCTGACCCACACTTCACAGGTGTTTATTTAATCATTATATTGGCTAGTTACTTTGACTTTGTCATAGTTGCGTTGACCTCTTATTAACGGTTAAATGTTAAAATAAAATTATCTACATTCAGACTTTTTTATCCAGGTCCTTACCTTGAATAGTTTAAAAAAAATATTTTTTTTTTAGTTCAATCAATATCGACTGATATGAAACACTCATTGTGATACACTTTCCAGCCATACCGCCCACCAAAACCAATATCATATTAGCCCCCATATTCTCCCTCTCCCATTTCCAAAATCCCATTTGCACCCTGGGTCCATTCTAATATTTAAGTAATTGTATAGTGACATATTTGCAATTTTATTTTTCAGACAGCAGAGGGAGTTTATGACATTAGTTTCAGGAAGACCGGACATTTTTGCTTAATGCCATGTTTGCCACATTGAACAATCAGATCATACAAAACATATCCTACTTAACGCGTACACACACACGCGCACACCACCACACACTATTAGGCTATCAGGGGACTAGTGACAGGAAATATATACACAATTTACAGTATGTATGGTTTTGTTGCAGCTGACTAAAAAAAAAAAATCGACTCTCTCTCTCTCTCTCTCTCCCTCCCATGCACTCTGCAACAACAGGAACTTCTCACCATGGGAATTGACAGGAAGAACGCACACACACACACACACACACCCACACACCACACACACACACACACACACACACACACACACACACACCCCCACCCCCCCCCCCACACACACACACCCCCACCCCCCCCCCCCCCACACACACACACACACACACACACACACACACACACACACACACACAAACAAACAATTAACTTTCAACAGATTACATTGACACATAGTACTTTCCCCCCCTACTGTATATATGTTCGTGAGGGTTAAAGTGTAGGGACATCACTTGCTTCCTGTCACCAATAGAGGACCACCCCCTGACTACATAAACACATTTGACATATAACTAATAACTTATACATATTATTATGAATTCATTTTCTACTGTTTAACCTGTTGAGAGTTGTGAGTCAACTGGAGTTTATCCCAGATCAGACGCACCCTGAAGTGGTCTTCAACCACCAAAGACCACACCAAGAGCAACATGTTACGTGCGACCTTCAAATATTTGGCTTGGAAAAGAAACCAAGACACCTTTATTCTCATAAAAGAAAGCACTAGTGGTATGAAAACGTAGTCCTGCTACGCCTGGGATGACTTTCCTTCATAAATTATGCTAATCCTTTATGAAGATCGTAAGTGTATCACATTGTCACCGAATGGTTAAAGCAAAATTTGTATTTAAAAAAATTGTGATAAGTGGCATGATCCAGTAATGTCCTGACCTTAATCCTATAGGAGTTTATTGTGTCACACCGCGGTGAGATTGTCTTGTCTGGGCTTTTACTGTCTTGTCATTTCCTGTTTTATCTTTGCAAATTCTGACTTTGAGGTCACTTTCACTTCCTCATGTGGTGTCAGTGTCAACCGTGATTCCTGATTGTGCCCACCTGTTTCCCATTACCCTCATGTGTTAAATGGTCTGCGTCTCCCCTGTCTTGTGTCAAAGTGTTTTCGTCAGAGTCACTCTAGCCAGTCACAGTCACTCTAGCCAGTCACAGTCGTAGTCCTTCGCCTTGTTGTCCTGTCTTCTGTGTAAACTTTGTATAGCCACAGTATAGTTTTAGTTAAGGAGTGATTTTTGTTTTGTTTGTAGATTAGACATCCTCCCTTTTGGAGCGCCTTTAGTTTAACATTTTATAGCCTTTGTTTTCTCCTCTAAACGAGGAGTTTATGTTTAATAAATATCTGCCTTGGCGGCAAACTCCTATCTCTGCGCATGAGTCCTAAATATGCCACCCCTTGTCAGCACACTTTGGCCAGTATGGACCCAGCAGAGAGGGAGAAAATGGCCGCAGCGCTGGGAGCTCAGGAAGCCCGTCTCTCCCAGCAAGAGGGATTTCAGACAGCCATGTCAGCGCAAATGGACCAGATCATAGGACAGGTACGGGACCTTCTGGATCACCTACGTCACACCACTAGCCCTTCTGCCATGCCAGAGACCCAAGCAGCCACGCAGATTCCGCCCGTGCCGTATGCCGGGTCGGGGATCAAGCTAGCCTCCCCTGAGCGATTCTCTGGGAAGCCAGGACAATGCAAGGCATTTCTGACTGACTGTGACATTCATTTTGAAGACTCCCCGCAAGCCTTTCCCACAGATCGATCCCGGGTGGCCTTCATGATTTCCCACCTGACTAGGAGAGCCAGAGCGTGGGCCACGGCAGAGTGGGCACGCAATTCCCCACTCTGCGGCTCCGTCACGGACTTCCGAGCCGGGAAAAGGCCCAGCAGCTAAGCAGCCTGAAAAAAGGAAAAGATTCTTTGAGTACGCCATCCGCTTCTGCACTCTCGCGGTAGAGAGTGACTGGAACTCCACAGCGCTCTATGACGTCTTCCTCAAGGGCCTGGCGACGTCCATCCAAGAGCTGCTTTTCCCAGTTGATCTGCCTCCGGACTTGGACTCCCTCATTGCCCTTGCCACCCGGACGGATCATCAGCTGCAGGAGGTTATGCAGAGCCGCGGTCACAGGGCAAGGACGACGGAGAGATCCCTGCTCTCCTAAGCATCAGGTGTGTCAGCTCCTCTTCATTCCTCGTCAGTTCAGCGCCAACACGTTTCCTTGGGACCAGAGGAGGAGTCCATGCAACTGGGCAGAGCGCGGCTCTCGCAGGAGGAGAGACGGCGCCGACAGCTGGAAGGTCGGTGCTTTGACTGCGGGATCCAATATCACCTCGTGGCCGGAGTCGGCCCCACGAAAACTCATATCAGTAAAAATCATTCACCGCACCACTTCCACAGACCTCCATGCCCTGATAGACTCTGGGGCAGATGAGAGCCTGATAGACTGGGGGCTTGTGAGACATTTTTGTGCCAAGACTGAGCTGCTAATTAAGCCCATTAAGGCTAGGGCACTAAATGGTAGTGAGTTATTCACCATTAAACACATCACAGAACCCATCAAGCTCCATGTTGGCAAACATAAGGAGTACCTAGTTTTTCATGTGTTTCAGTCTCCTTCACAGACTCTGGTCCTGGGACACCCATGGTTGCATGAACACAACCCCCATGTGAACTGGTTGACTGGTGAAGTTCTGGGATGGGGAAAGGATTGTGTCAGCCATGGGGTTGGTTCACCAATTCAGGAAGCGGACAACTGTTAATCATATTTCTGTTAATTCCCTCACAGACTCTGGATACCCAGATCTGAGCATCGTGCCTCCTTGCTATCATCACCTCCAGGAGGTATTCAACAAGACCAAAGCCATGTCGCTCCCACCGCATCGTACCAATGACTGTGCCATAGAGCTGATTCCAGGTTCCACCATTCCCAAGGGCCGCTTATATTCTGTTTTAGGACCAGAGAAGGCAGCCCTGAAGGAATACATTGAAACTTCCCTGAAGGCTGGATTGATTTGTCCTTCGTCATCACCAGCGGGAGCGGGTTTCTTTTTTTGTGGGGAAAAAGGATGGTTCCTTACTGCCTTGTATAGACTATAGCCTCCTTAATGACATTACAATCAAAAACTGTTACCCCCTCCCTCTCATGTCGTCCGTGTTTGAAAATCCTCAACAAGCTAAGAGCTTTACCAAATTGGACCTACGCAATGCATACCATCTCATTAGGATCAGGGAGGGGGATGAATGGAAAACAGGGTTTAATACACCTAGTGGCCATTACGAATACCTAGTCATGCCCTTCGGTCTCACTAATGCTCCTGCTGTTTTCCAGGCCATGATTAATGATGTTCTGAGAGACTTTCTGGACCAGTTTGTGTATGTTTATTTAGACGACATACTTATATACTCGTCAGACTTAGCCACGCATCAAATCCACGTTTCCAAGGTTCTTCAAAGACTGCTTAAGAACAAACTTTATGTCAAGGCAGAGAAAAGTGTTTTTCATGCCAAACCATCTCCTTCCTGGGCTTTGTCGTAACTCCTAGGAAGGTACAGATGGATCCGGCTAAAAGTAGCGCCGAGAGGGAGTGGCCCACACCTGTTAGCCGCAAGAAGGTTCAGCAATTCCTTGGGTTTGCTAACTTTTACAGGCGCTACATCAGAGGGTTCAGCTGCCCATCTGCATGCCCTCACCTCTCCTCTGGTGAGGTTCAGCTGGTCCCCGGAGGCGGAAGCCACATTCCAAGCTCTCAAACAACGCTTTGTCACAGCACCAATCCTCACAATGCCAGATCCACAGCGGCAATTTGTTGTGGAAGTGGACGCTTCCAATGAGGGGATCGGAGCCGTCCTGTCTCAGCATGCAGAGAAGGATGGAAAAATGCATCCCTGTGCCTTCTTGTCACAACGACTATCCAAGGCAGAGCGTAACCTTAGGGACAGAGAGCTTCTGGCTGTCAAAATTGCCTTGGAAGAATGGAGGCACTGGCTTGAGGGGGCAAAGCATCCGTTTGTGGTCTGGACCGATCACAAGAACCTAGAATACATACGCAAAGCCAAGAGACTCAACCCACGCCAGGCCAGGTGGGCGCTGTTCTTTAACCGTTTTTCCTTCTCTCACTTACAGGTCAGGGTCTCGTAATGTCAATCTCGACGCCCTGTCACGTCTCTACAACACTGAGCCTGTTGCTAAGGAACCAGTGACCATCCTTCCGCCGAACTGTGTGGTTGGAGCCGTGACATGGCAAATCGAGAAGTACGTTAAACAAGCCAACGGTGAGGCACCTCCACCTAATGGATGCCCGCTTAATAGACTATTTGTCCCAGTGCAGGTACGCCCACAGGTGATCCATTAGGCCCACATCTCACTCCTTTCCTGTCATCCGGGAGTCTGGACAATGTACGCCATCTCCCGGCGATTCTGGTGACCTTCCATGGAGCCGGAGGTCCGAGAGTACATAGAGGCCTGCTCGGTATGTACCCGAAATAAGTCATCCACCAGATCACGCATGAGCCTGCTGCAGCCCATTCCTTCCAGACCATGGGCAGAAATATACCTGGACTTTGTCACAGGACTCCCCATCTCCCAAGGTAAAAGCACAGTTCTCACTGTAGTCGACAGATTCTCTAAAATGGTCAGATTCATAGCCTTGCCTAAGCTCCCCTTAGCCAAGGAAACGGCTGAGGTCATGATTAATCACGTCTTTCGAGTTCATGGGTTCCCTAGAGACATTGTGTCGGACTAGGGGGCCCCAGTTTGTGTTCCGCTTCTGGAGGGAGTTTTGCCGCCTAATCGGAGCCAAAGCCACCCTAACCTCAGGTCACCACCCTGAGGCTAACGGCCAGTCAGAGCGCCTCAACCAACAGTTGGATACCGGTCTCCGGTGCCTAGTCTCCCAGAATCCTTCGACGTGCAGCAAATATCTGGTTTGGGTTGAGCTCGCTGCCTACTTCTGCCACAGGACTCACCCCATTCAAATGTGTTTTTGGCTATGATCCCCCCTTCTTTGCTAACCTGGAGTCTGAAGCCTCGGTTCCTTCTGCTCATGCCTTGGTCCGCCGCTGCCATCGCCTCTGGGCAGCCGCTCGGCATGTACTGGAGCGCCAGAGAGACAGAGTCAAGCGAGCAGCAGATTAAAAGAGGAGACCTGCTCCAGCATACCAGCCTGGGCAGAGAATGTGGCTGTCCTCCAAGAAACTCCACTTGAAAGTACCATGTCAGAAGTTGGCACCACGGTTTGTGGGCCCGTACCCCATCTCCAAGGTGATCAACCCGGCCGCTGTCCGTCTTCGCCTGCCTCAGTCCCTTCGTGTTCATCCAACGTTCCACGTTAGCCAAGTCAAGCCAGTCAAGGAGAGTCCCATGGTTCCGGCTCCCTCGCCCCCGCCTAATCCTGTGATTGTGGATGGAGGCCCCGTCTACAAAGTGAAGCGACTGCTAGCCGTCTGCAATTGGGGCCGTGGCAGGCAGTTCTTGGTGGACTGGGAGGGGTACGGGCCCGAGGAGAGACAGTGGGTTCTGCTTTATTATGGATGACTCTCTAATTGATGACTTCTATAGGGATCATCGTCCGAGATTCTTCGACATTACAGCAATTGTAGTTATTTTCACTTTAAAAAAAAGTCAGACTTCCGACCTTCTTCGAATGTAGCAGTAGCCACAAGTGCTTCTTCTCAACAGGTGGAGACAAGCTCGTTTCCCTGCCAGTTGAGTAGAAGCACCTGTAGCTAAAGCCAAACTCTTTCAGGGATTTTACTTTCTGGACCTGGATTCCTTTTAATTAATTGTGATTGTCAGACTACTTGTAATGTAACATGCTTTTAGTTGAGTATTCATGTTATTGTAAGAAGAAACTGCATTTTTACTTTTTAGATGTTATGTTATATAGCTAAATTATGCTTGCTAATGTTATTGTCATTAGTCTGCTATTATTTGTGTAATCTAGTTGTTGGTTTGAAACTGATGCGTCTGCCTCATGCTTTGTCACACCCTGTTTTATCAATCCAACTTAACTGCTTGTGACATTTTCCCTAATCAAGTGCAGCCAGGTAGTCACATGACTAAGCTCTATTTTCATCATCGATGTAAATCCTGCGGTGTAACTCGGACGACGAGGCTGGCGGAGAGGGCAAGGCACCGCCACTGTGGGAGTAGTCACAGCTAACTTGAATGTCTGCCAATTGGCAAACACAATTGGTAAACAATTGTCATGCAAGTACAAGGCTCAAAAGAAAAATTGAGAAAAAAAAATTGCTCAACGTTTACGCAGGCCTTTTACTGTACATGAAGCATGGAAGAACAAAATGAAGGATTGTGCTGTAGAATACAGAACGCTATAAAGAACATGAATAACATACTACCACAAAACAACATACTGCTCGTCTACCAGCCAACACAATCATTCAGGTGTCACCTGCCACACAGTAAATTTTATAGAGTAAATTTTACTCTAAAAAGGACTATTTTTAAAGAAAAAAAAAGAAGCTCAACCAAGGGTTTAAGAACGATCACGGAACCTATAGGTTGGGAGATCTACCGGCTGAGCCATGCCGTTCCAACTGTGTGTCACTATATCGCTGCGGTCAGGTGGAACCTTTCACCTCTGAGACCAGTTTTGGTCACCTTTTGGACACACCACCAATATATTAGCAAACAGTATATCTGGAATAGCTCACGTGGTAGAGTGGCCGTCTCCCATGCTAAAGGTCGTGGGATTGTTGAATGATTTTTGACTGATTGATTTCTGACTATTTTACTCTCTTCTAAGTGTAAAGTTTACTCTGTTTAGACTAAGACCGAATATGGTCTTTTCTTGGAGCAAAATTTGGAGTAAATGTGGCTCAAACTTCCCGAAGGCCTTTCAACTAATATGGTGTGGAAGAGAAAGAGGATGGTGTAGCTGACAGGGGGAGAGTGTCTTCACCATTGATGATGTATCAGAAGATGAAAGTGAGTATGAGGAAAAGCATCAAAGATGTGTCTGCTGTTCTGAATGACAAACTGGCCATGAGTACCTGCTGCCATTTGTAAAATGGTTGAGTAGGTTGTCATCAGCCAATGATCAGCCAGTTTTCTGAAATAACTCCTCATAAGAGAAGATATTTGTCGTCATGTGGACGATAATTTGTGGCCCAATACCCAGCAACTTCAGGTGTAGGATGATGTGATTCTTACAGCACTACAGTTTTGTACAGTTTTACTTAAAAAAAGGTGGTGGGGGGGGGGGGGGGTCTTTACAACAACCGTCGTTGTGTTGCATGCTTATGAATGTAGAAAATCGCACAGGATGATTTTTTCTATCCTTCTAAAAACAAGCTGATGTGTACGTTAGTTTTTTACTTGACAGGAAGCAGGATATTTGTTATTTTTTTCTCATTTTGAACCTTGTTGCATGTGCACAAAATCTGAGAACTGTAAAGCTTTTGAAAATCCCTACAGATTGGCAACATGAATGAGCAATTTGGCTGTCTTATCTGGACACAGCACTGAAATGTTCATGAACATTGAATAATCTAAAATGTTTTGTCTGCGACAATAAAATGTATTTCATACTGAGAAAGCATGAATGGGGGGTTTATGCCAACAGAAGCCTTTGAGTTCCATTGGTTGCTAATGTGCCATGTTCTCAATACACTGACGTCAGCCAAAAAAAAATAAAAAAATAGACTGTATTGATTATATGCTGTGGCTGAATGGAATTTTTTGAAACCACATGGGTGGTGATTGTAACCAACTGCTATCTGTCACGAAGGCAAGAAGCCATGAAAAGTAAAATGTTTGAATTGTGGTTTGAGTTTTTTTAAAAACGTATTTTTATAAGGAAAAAAAAAACTTTTATTTTTCCATTTTGAATACATTTGAAAGTGTGAAATTGACTTGTATAATATTAACTTAATTTACACAATGGAAAACTATTGCTATGAGCACTATACTAGATTTAATGGCATGATTCAAAACTAAATTATCTAGTGGCCTTTGGACAGGAAATACAAAGAAGCAATTAAATCAAATCAATCAAAGGTTTCACATTATTGTTTTTGTTTTTCTTGGCTGAATTAAATATGCTTTTCCATGTCAGTTGACTGGAAGTTGTGGTATTGAGTCAGAGGAATGTTGAAACACTTGTGTCACTGATGGTCTGCTGCGGCATTTAACATTCTGCTGCCCACACGCGCACGTTTTAACCCAAATTAAGCACAGGCGGAGAACAGCACAAAGGAATTGCTTGGCCTGGAGAACAAATACTACAAGGATATAAATCTCTGGTTCACTGCAGTCAGTTGTGTTTCCACAGTGGCCACAATATGTAAGTCGGTTAAACAGTAGCTGACATAAAATTTTGGTTATGTCTTCATGTAGTGAAACCTCAAATACTCTTGAAGTCATACAATTGTAACAAATTTTCAGGAAAATATGCCTCTTAAATTGCACAAAACTTCAAGAGTTGTAACTGTCGTCATGCATGATGGCTGAACAGTCAGAGTGGTTCCTCAGAACAAAAGTTCTAGGTCAGAGTGTGTGTCAACAAAGTTTGGTGTGTATAGAGTGTGTGTTCTCTCTGGGATTTGGGAGTCTTCTCTCTGGGAAGTCATTGACTCCTAAAAACTGCAAAAACAAACACGGGTGCTAACGTTAGCTTACTCTGCGTCATTGTTACCAATCTGACTTAACCGCGAATGCAACAGTAATATCAGTCTCTTGTCCCCTCTCAAATCATGTTAATTGAGAAGGAAAAAACTTAAATATCCATTAGGGGAAAGTGGGGTAATTTGTGCCAAGCGGCAAGTAGATCCACCGCTGTTATTCAGAAAACCAAAGAAGAAGTGGGTCATTTGACCACATATTTTTGAAGAGACATCCATGTCGCTCATCTGGTTAAAAAGAAAAAGAAAAAGGGAGACACATGGCTTAAGTAGTGTTGCCACCCGTCCTGTTTTTCCTAGAATTGTTCTCTTTTTCAACCAGCTGTCCCAGGAAAATAAAAATCTTTCCCAGGACACAATTTATCCAGGAAAAATGCCAAACCTAATTAGATTTTCTTCATTCAGTTGTCTGTCCCTGTATTACTGTGGAACGCATTGTCACAAAGCGTATTGCCGGTGACAGGTAGGTGCACTTTGGTTTACTGTAATTCTGGTACCGTTTGTGCTATCTGAAAAATTCTAACTGTGACTGTAAGCTAAGACCTTGTTCTTTACAGAAAAAGTACTGTTATTACGGTAATTCTCCTGCCTCTCACGGAAGCCTGGGAAGTCACAGTGAAAGAGTGTGGAGAGGGCAACATTGGCACTGTCCCTGATGTCCATGCGATGTTGTAGAAGCGTGTCAACCACAAAAGCCCCACAACATCCAGAGCCCTTAGGAACTCCAGGCGGATCTCATCCACCCCCGGGGCCCTGCCACCGAGGAGCTTTCCAACCACCTCAGTGACTTCGACCCCAGAGATAGGGGAGCCCACCTCAGTGTCCCCAGACCCTGCTTCCTCAAAAGAAGACGTGTCGGTGGAATTAAGGAAGTCTTCGAAGTATTCTTCCCACCGATTCACGACGTCCCGAGTTGAGGTTAGCAGCACCCGATCTCCACTATACACAGTGTTAATGGCACACTACTTTCCTCTCCTGAGACACCGGATGGTGGATCAGAATTTCTTCGAAGCCGTCCGAAAGTCGTTTTCCATGGCCTCATCGGTGTCCAAGTTTTTGCCTCAGCGACCTCCGAAGCTGCATTCCGCTTGGCCAGCCGGTACCTGTCAGCAGCCTCTGGAGTCCCACAGGCCAAAAAGGCCCAATAGGACTCCTTCTTCAGCTTGACGGCATCCCTTACCGCTGGTGTCCACCAGCGGGTTCTAGGATTGCCGCCACGACAGGCACCAACCACCTTACAGCCACAGCTCCGATCGGCCGCCTCAACAATGGAAGCGTGGAACATGGTCCACTCGGACTCAATGTCCCCCGCTTCCCTCGAGATAAGGGAGAAGTTCTGTCAGAGGTGGGCGTTGACACTCTTTCAGGGGACAGGGGATTCTGCCAGGCGTTCCCAGCAGACCCTCACAATACGTTTGGGTCTGCCCGGTTGGACCAGCATCTTACCCCAGTGTATTTCAGTCTACCATTATTTCTCTATACAATAAACATTGTCCATTAATAAAAGTCACAAGAAAATATGACAAAGGGGATAGAGAATGCATGTAAAAAGAAAAACCTTTTATACAAAAGATTTATTAAATTAAGAACTATGAAAGCTGAAATAAAGTACAAGACCTAGAAAAATAAACTATTGAATATTATATGAACAAGTAAGAAAGATTATTGCCATGCGTTACTAGAGCAGAATAAAAGCAACACACAAGAAATGTGGAAAATACAAAATCATGTAATTAAAAAATGGCTTTAAAAAATTTATTTTCCAGAATATTTTATAAAGATAAAAATATTGTTATTGAAAAACATTCTGACATAACTAATGATTTTAATGAGTATTTTGTTAATGTTGGCAGTAATTTGGCAAAAGAAATCCCTGAGCCAGGAAACAAAAATTAAATAGATAAGCATATTAAAAAAAAATCCATCCACAATGTGGTTTAATGCTGTCAATGATACAGAAGTATTAAATGTTGTTAAAAAATAAAAAAAATAAAAAGGCTACTGACTGCTTCAACATTGATATGACATTAGTAAAAAGTATTATAGAATACGTTGTGCAACCTTTCACATATATATGTAATTTTTTCGTATAAAACCGGTATATTTCCATCCAAAATGAAAATAGCAAAAGTTATTCCTGTTCATAAAAATGGTGAAAGACATATATTCACTAACTATAGACCAATATCACTGCTACCACAGTTCTCAAAAATTCTAGAAAAAATATTTTAATATCGACTGGACAATTTTATTGAAAAACATGAGCTTTTAAATGAAAATCAATATGGGTTTAGAGAAAAACGGACCACCTCAATGGCAGTCATGCAACTCGTAGAAGAAATAACTACTAACATAGATAATAGAAAAATTACTGTTTGAATTTTTATAGATTTAAAAAAAGCATTTGATACTATAGATCATTCTATAATAATGAATACATTTGAAAGATATGGCATAAGAGGTTTGACATACAAATGGATGAAAAGTTATTTGGATAATATATATCAGTACTTACAGTTTAACAATATACAATCAAAACACTTGAAGATCACTCATGGAGTCCCCAAAGGGCCTGTGCTAGGCCCCAAATTATTTATATTGTATCTAAATGATATCTGTTGTGTCTAAAAAATATTCAAAAGTGTCTTATTCGCCGATGACACAACTCTCTATTGAACCTGAAGCAGCTTCTGACTACTGTGGAGAATGAATTGAACACATTAAAAAAACTGGTTTGACTTAATAAATACATAATAAATTATAATAAATAAATAAATTATCATTCAACTTAAACAAAACCAAGTTGATAGTTTTTGGCACTGGATAAACAGGTCAAAATGATGGTAACTTCAATTGATATAGAAAGAGTGTATGGAAATAAATTTTATTATTGATGAAAAATTATGTTGGAAATCACACAGATAATGTCAAAAGGAAAATGTAAAAAATTATAGGGATACTCTCTAAAACTAAGGATGTCCTGAATAAGAAATCATTATACACATTATATTGTTCATTATTATTATCATATCTGACCTATTGTGTGGAAATTTGGGGAAACTCATATAAAACAAATACCGATCCTGTTTTCAAACTGCAAAAAAGAGCCATAATAATTATAAATCGATTAAAATATACAGAACCAACTCATCCTCTATTTATTAAATCAAATACAATGAAATTCTACGACTTAAATGAATTTAAAATAGCACAAATAATGTATAAAGTACGCAACAATCTACTCTGCCACAGTACTCAGAAGCTGTTTGAAATTAGAGAGACTCGTTATAACATAACGACAAGTGGGGTACAAGTGTTTACAATTTTTTTTTAAACAAGAACAAATATTAAGCAAATGTGTGTTTCTGTAAAAAGTGTTAATTTGTGGAATTATTTTGGAACTGACCTGAAAAGATGTCAGTCACTTGCTGAATTAAAAAATTTTTTTAAAAGCAAAGTTTATTTTTAATTTTTTTTACTTACATCAGTCATGAGCTGTTAAAATTGTATATGTGCTGTAATTTCTTTGGATGTATCGGTATGAGTGTAATGAAAATTGTATATAAATGTATTATGGTATTAGTCTATTAATTTCATGTACATATGTCACCGGCAAATGTGCGTATGTTAAAGTGCACTTTAATGTAATTAGGTTTATACATTTCCTTTTGTTGAAATACATTACCTTATTATTTTATTAACATAAAACAAGTGGTAGGACTAGAAGAGTTTTTAACTTCCTCATACCCCTTTTGAACATATAAACTCTTTTCTTTCTTCCTATTTTCGTTTTCTTTTTTGCTTCAATTTATATTTTAGACTTGTAATGTGTTTTCTTTGTGTTTATATGTTCAATAAAGAACTAAACCAACCAAAAAAGTCCACACTGTTACGTTTTCATAAAAGTGAACAAAAGGATTGAGAGATTTAGAGGGGTTTCTAGGCTCTCTGCTGTTCCGAACAAGAGGCAATTTGAGCTTTTCATTCCAACTTTGGCTGGGTCTCTGTCAGTAAGGGGCCTAAACAGGCTGTATGGAGACTAGGCTTCTCTGTGTTCTTTTCACGTTTTCCCAGGCACATCCAAAATAAAAGTTCCATTTTGCTTTTGTTGCTGATGGTTGCATAACATCAGCTGGACTATTAGGTGTTTGGTCACGGAGGTCCACAGGGCTAGTGGTAAACATCACATTGCATATCCACTGAAGCCAAAGAACAAACTTTTGATATCTACTGGGCATAATAGGTGCATCCCCCCATCCCGTCCCCCATCCCCAATTCAAGAAATGTTTCATGTAGTGGTGCAAAACTAGGTTCATTTTATGGCCTTGGATTACTCTTAGTCACCCACTCAAGTGATCCAGTTGTCTTTAGTCACTTGAGTCAATGCAGTGGTAAAGCAGGCCTGTGACTCCAAACCTGCTCCATTTACAATGTGAGATAAGTTAAATGACTTTGTATGTTATTTTCAGCACTTCTGAGTTGTCTGGAGTCAAATCCACGTAAGAGAACAACAACTGCACGAACAATTGCTCCTTCGAATATTCTTTGTTAGCGCTTACAGTCTATGAAATAAAGACTTTGGAGAGTTTTCCATCCATCCATCCATTTTCCAGACCACTTTTTAAAGAGTAAAAAGCCGGAGTTTTGAAAACAGGTTACAAAGTAAAGAATGTCTGCCACAATTCTGCAATTACTCAAGTGACCGTTATTTTTGACTACTTGGACATTATTTGCACATTATTTGGAAAACAAAACAAAACATTATGGCCTAATTATTTTTTATTTCGTGGAATATTCATCTTACCGAGTCTTTAACAATTCATTAAAAAAGTATGCTCTTTTGTACATTATTTTGAGCAATACCTAAATAAAGGCTAAGAAACTCTCAAGATCACAAAACAAGCACAGGTTTACATTACAGAAATATGCAATATAGCAACAAACAAAAAAAAGCATAATACAGTAATAATAATGGTGATAATAAGGTGTCCTCCTGTAGGCTACATGCCTTGAAAATGATCAGATGAGATCTTAACAAGTGTGAAATTTTATACTTTCACTCGTTTTCATTTGCTAGCAGTCACTTCTGGAAATATTTCAGTCACTCTAAGCTAGATGATGCTTCTTCCAACATCCAAGACACATCACTCTCTGAACCTACTTCTCCGTTAGATTCTTCCTCATCAAGTCTCTGAAGTAAAGATACAGCCTTCATCGCTGTCATTTTCCATTTATTTGTCATTTTTGTCTCTCTTGGGTTTGAGTGACGCTACTATGCACGGGGCTGCGGCCTGCCCGATAGGCATCTTTGGAGCAGTTGTGTGACCACAGCAGAGTTGAATCTAGACCTGGCCTGATAACCCCTTCCAAACTTCACTTGCCATGGAGTACCACTTAGGCGGGAAGCGTCTACATGCAGTGCTTCATTTCATCATATAAACTTTCAAGCTGTTTAAACTAACATGCTAAAATTCATTTATCAAGTCATCAATTGCAGCCTGGTCATCCTGGAAAAGGGATCCCTCCAACCCTTCTCTACAGGTTTGCAGCTGAGTGTGAAGCAGTTGGGATGAGAATCAGAACCCCCTTAGGGTTGTGGATGAGATCCTGCCCCATGCAGAGGAATTCAAATATCCTGATCTTGTTCAAGTTCAAGAAAATTCCTCGCTCCAAAAAAGTGCCCTTGGCAAAGTTTTTTAAAATAATTTTTTTTAAATAAACACTACTGAGGACAGGTCAATGTTGACACAATCTTTTAGAAAAGCTGCATGATTAATCGCGTGTGAAAACCCCCAATATGCGTTGCACCCGACCTAGCTCTCTTGCTCACTTCCTTTGTCACGTGAATGCTAATTACCCACGGTCGCGGTGTGGGACAGACACACACACGCATCTCCTTCCCATGCTGCTCCACCCCAGCCCGGTAACTGTGTTATAAATCCAGTGAAATTATATTGTTTGTTTGTCTTCTATTCCCTACCTATAATCATTTTGTTGTAAAGTAGCATGTCTCATACAGCACAAACAACTGAGCATAAATTAGCCAATATTAGCCACCTAGTTTAAAATGCTAGATGCTAATTCAATAATAGATAACGTGATAACCACCACACATTAAGACTAATGACGGTGAAAGGAAGCTCTCTGCGATCCGTGCATTGAAAAGCATTGGACTTTGGATCATAGTAATTTGATTTGTGGGGATTATTTTGACTTCAAAATGTGATGAACTGTTGTTTGTGTCTGGTTTGTATTATGCTAGTAGTCACAGTCCACAAACACAAACAATCCAATACGTCATTGGTGATCGAAGCATTTGCATTGAGTTTCATTGTGGAAATATCAGAAATGCCCGGATGTTTGGAATTGTCAATTGCCTGTGAAAAATACCGTTTTGCCTTCTTGTAATGACAACAGTCAGTCTTATTCATTCTCCTGCCATTGGTCTTTTTGGTTACAATTGGTCTATTTATTTAGTAATTGTAGCATAATGCCTAAAAAGGAGAGGCTAAAAAGGGGGAAAGAAAAAGGAGCTACAGCAAGCAGTCAAGGGAAGCATCTCTCTGCTCTCTTGGATGAAATCAAAGACACATGAAGAGTCAAGACAAGAGAGAGTCATGTAAACTAGAGTTTAGCACCTTTTAAAGATACCATTTTAATATTGATTTGCTCCTTAAGTTAATTGTATTGAAAAACCTTTTTGTAGTTTGTACTAAATCAGTAGGCATGAAGCTATTATTAGCTAAATTATTAGCTATTATTTAGTACAAGTCTTGCAGTCACGTTGCCCTAATATAGGTTGTTATTAAAACTAGCTGTGGGGTATTATAAATTATTATAATGTGTGTAATGTTTATTTCGAAACTTCTATTGACATTTCCGAACATCCGGGCATTTCTGATGTGTCCCCAATGCAACACATTGCAAATGCTTCCTTTATACGGTGAAAACAAATGGCAGATTGTAATGCTTTTTCCTGTGACTAACATACATACGACATCTCATCACATTTTGAAATCAAAATAATCCTCACAAATCAAATTACAACAATCCAAAATCCAACGATTTTCAATGAGCAGATAGATTTCGTTCACCAAATTGACGACCATCTTGACTTGATGTCATCTTGGAATTGTCAGTAAGGTATATTCCTTGTGCACAAAAGTGCCTTTTTTTCCCCCCGGAGCACTTGCCCCCCAAAATCTCTGTGCACGCCACTGGGGCTCGGTGATCTGGTTAAGATGCCTCCTGGGCACCTCTCTGTTAAGGTATTGCAGCCACGCTCAGGGTAGACCCAGGAATGTTCATCGGCTGGGCTAGAAATGCTTCGTGATCGCCCTGGAAAAGTGGCTGAGGACAGGGACGTGTATGGGTTTCCCTGCTTGGGCCGCTTCCACCGTAACCTAACCTAAGCGAAAGAAAATGACTGGCTTGACATTTTCATCTCAATATTCATGTCGCGTTGTCTCAAAGGGATTGCCGGAATATCTGATCCCCAAATCCCATAACCAAGGTCAAGCCTTTTTATTTCTCGCAAGTGTTAAATCTCAGTTGTTCCGATATTCCTCTAGCCTAATCTGAAACATTCTGTGTCACCACTAACAAGTTACTGGAATCTCTGGATGTTATTCTAGGGGCCACAAAGACACATTCATAGACAGACACACTTGGCATCAGCCTTCCAAGGTATGTCAGCCTGACACTAACTAATCCCTGTCAGCAGCCTCTTTGTTTTGTGCATCATTTAACTTCTTAACAGGTGACTGAGTGACCCCTGCCAGGAGATTAACTAATTTCTTTAACAACTCTGTGCACTGTCACATTTACTACTCACTCTGCTTTCAGACATGCTGGTAACGGAAAGAGTGCGTGTGTGCGTATTTGTTTGTGTAGTGTACAGTATTGTATAACCAGTGTTAAGCATTGCTGGCATTCCAAGTATCAAGGCATCATTAGTTCCACTGCATTTCTCATAAGCGTGGTTGTAAAACTGCTCTTTTCAACATCAAATAGTGTTTCTATACTATCACTTAACACAGTAACATCCACAGAAGCTATATTTCCCCATTTTTTAAACATTAACTCATTTGCTCCCAAAAATGTATAAATATGTTGTATTTTAAATGTTTTAAGTGTCCCAAAGACGCATCTATGCGTTTTTTAAATGCTAGACTGAACATACAGAAGAAGGCTTTGATGCATTTTCCTGATGAAATAAGAGACTGTGTTTATAGCAATAGAACAGAATATTCTGTGGGCCTTGCAAAATGAGTCAAAATTCAGCAAAACAGCCGGGAGTGAAGTGGGTTGCTTCAGTGAAAATGGTTGGGAGTGAATGAGTTAAACAGATGTAGAATTTTTTCATTTTTCAAAATAAAAAAACTAAAAAAAACCTACTAATTTCACATCAACATACTTTATATAAAAATGTATATAAAAACAATAATTCAGAAATTCACTACAAAAAATAAATATAAATAAAATAAAAACTATCTATCTATCTATAGTTAGAAGAACCTCTTTGTCTTCCGCGTGTTCGTTTTCTTTCGGGTAGAGAGAATGTTGATTTTCTGAATACAGACTGGAGATCGGTGAACAGTTCCTTCGAAGGTTTTATTTTACAGAATATTCCGGTCACTTATGAATGACAGACAAATGGCTGCTTCTCATCACAAGTGCCCAGATTCAGAGGACTTACAACATTCTTATACTATCTTGAAGGGTGGTACCACAACAAAGTTCTGGAGGTCCTGGAACGTGCATCTCTTCCAATGGAGCTGTTGGAGCCGGAAATGGTCTGTTGGTGTGACATTCAAACAGAGTCCAGCCTTTGGCTGAGTTAAGTGACATTCGCATATTCATTAATGCAACAGGAAGCGCTTGTAGCCAATTCAAAATTGATAAGGCCAGTGCTTTAGCCAATTTTTCTTTAATATTTCTATTCATTTGCTCAACCTGTCCTTGGTATTGGGGATAATACACTGAACCAAATGTGTTTTAATCCCAATGCCTTTTCTACTGCTTGTAGATGTTTGTTTTTTAAAATGGGTTCTATTGCCTGATCAAAATTTTCTAGGAAACCCATGTATGTAATGATTAATCAAATGTTTTACCACAATATTTGCTGTTTCAGATTTGCAGGGATATGCCTCTGGCCATCCCGAAAAGGAATCCACTATTACCAGCACATATCTGTATCCTGACACTGGTTTTATCATGTCAGTGAAATCCATCGAAACCACCTGACCCGGAGCAGTCACGTCCGGATCGTGAGTGCCCTTGGGAGGTTTAGATGTAGGCATACTGTTATACCTGTTGCAAACAGTGCTGTCCTGCAGTTCACTTTTAACAATTTGTCTCATGAAAGGATGCCACCAGGTGTGTAGTCGTCTCAGTGTTTCTCCCACACCTAAATGGCATATTCCATGGGCTTCAGAAATTAGATTTTTCAATTGTTTCTGAGATGGAATACATTTACCTTCTTTCCGCCATATACCTGCTTCATCTTTTTGTCCCCCTTTGGACATCCACACACTTTTTTTCTTCTGGACTTACCTTTTCCTGCCACAGCTTAACTGTTTCTGTTATCACCTCCTGTGGATGGTCACATTCAGACTCACTTACTGTTAGTTGGAGTGTAGGTCGGTATCCCGCAACCTTTTTTGCTGCTCGATCTGCTAATTCGTTTCCTGCTGATACAAAATCATTAGTTCAAGAGTAACCTTTACATTTTTTACTGCCACCGCTGTTGGGAGCATTAAAGCATCCCACAATTTAAGAATATCATCCTGATGTTTAATGGGTGTACCGGTTACAGTTTGGAAATCGTTTCGCTACCATTCTTTTAATGCAACATGAACTGTCATGTGTGCATATTTTTCCAGTGGAGTTGATGCATACAGACAAACTTGTCGACTTCCTCCTTCCCCCTTCTGATAAAGGGCAGCAGAAACACTGCTGGTCTTTTCAAAAACATCCAGATAGAACATGCGACTGTAATCAGGAATCACAAGAGCTGCAGCAGTGGAAAGATGCTGTTTCAAGGAGATGAAGAGCAGAGACCTGGTGGCTTCAAGACAAGAAGTTTCAGATGGAGCTGTCAGCAAGAGGTCATCCACATACTGCACCAAAAAAAAAAAAAAAAACATCCGGAGGAAGTTGGAGAGGTGACAGCAACTGCCGAAGGTAATCATTGAAAAGTCCAGGAGACAACACAAAGCCGTGAGGAAGACAAGTGTAGGAGTAACATTCATTATTCCACCCAAATGCAAAATACTGCATAGACGGGTCAAGAGGAATGCAAAATAATGCATTAGCAAGATCAATGCAAGTGAAATGAGTGTGGGTTGATGCAATTTGAGACAGAAAAAGTAGGAGTTAAGACGGCCGTATTAATCGCTCGCAGGTCATAAATCATACGAAACTTTCCAATACCTTTCTTCTCAACGGGTAAAATAGGCGTGTTATAATCAGAGCCGGAAATTTCACACAACACTCCTGCTTTGAGCAAACCGTCAATTGTTTCCGAAATGCCAATCATCCCAGCCTCTTTTACAGAGTATTGGGGAACATATATTTGTCCTGGTTTCATCTGAAACACAACAGGTGAGACGTTACAGAGACCAACATCAGTGGGATCCATGGACCCCAGTGATGTGGGAAAAAATCAAGAAGGTAACCAGCTAAATCGCTGTCGGTTGTTTCATGTCCATGGTGCCAATCCAGAAGCTGGTGCTCCAAAACGGAAGTGGGTAAAAATGTGTTCTGTGACTGAATCCAATGTGACTGAATCCAATAAGCATCAAGTGACGGGAAATAGAGCAATTAAGAGTGAAATAAATTTTGCCAATCAGTGGCCTGCAAACAAATCACCCATGTTCAATTCCCATATGTTGTTTTCAATTTCCTGAAATGCCTCGCTATAGATCTCATCCCCTGATCTATCATAGTACAGAGTGCAATGCATACAATCAGTTACCATATCATAAGATCTGAGGTTACGAACCCAAGGTGACCAGAGAGTTCAGAAGTGCTCAGCTTCGAGCCAACAACTGGAGTCAATATCACTCTTGCCCAGTAGATGTCGGCAGTGGCGCATGCCACAGGGCATTGTTCAACAAGCGGGAACTGGGAGGTGGCACTGGAGACAGACGAGCAGAGCAGCAGTAGGTGTTATCATCCGGAAATTCCAGGATAAGTACATCAGGGCTGCATTTGATGGGAGGGCATGTGGCGACGAGGAGATCTCTGCCCAAAAGATTGACTGGACAGTTAGGTGCAAACACAAAAGAATGCAAAACACAAAAGAATGCAAAAGGGTCTGTGAACAGTCACTGAGCATGTGGATTCAGGGAATATCCGTGTTGCTGCTGCGGTTGCTTTCTCTCCTCGATTGTAGCCACGTGCAGTTTGTTGGCCTCTGCCTCTCCACCCAGACGCTTGAGGACGCTGTCTGCAATCGCGGGCCCAATGACAAGGCCATCCACAATTGAAGCACATGTCAGGCCACCCAGGGGGCGCACCTTGACCCATGAATGAAGCTGCTTGATACATCATGCACTCGGAATCGACAGAGGAAGATGAGATCACAGCAAGAGGTTTTTCTTCCTGCTTTTTCAAATTATGCATCTGCACCATAGCAAGTTGTGTTTCTGTACTTTTGTGTTTGTCTACCTTAGACTCTTTCTTTAGCATGTCTCCTTAAATGATGTTTAAGAAGTGACAACCACCGGTCAACCTCAGCACCGGGAAAATCCGGATTGGCCTCCGTGGCCTGTGCCACAGACTTGGGAACGCCCTTCAAAATGGCTACTCGGAACATTTGCGAATGCAAGGTGGAGGCCGTAGGGGCGTGTCCTGTTTTCAGAGTGTAATCAGTGAGGGCCTGATCAACAAAAGCCGCGGCCTCCTCATCTGCTTTGGGAGCGAATATTAGATTTGGAATGACACAGTCAGGGAGGAAAAACAAAGGTTAAATTATTTTCTCGCCTAAGAGCCTAATTATCAGGGAGAAAGGAAAAAATAAAAAATAAAAAATAAAATAAAAAACAAAATTTTACATTAAAATACTATAAACTATAAAAGCAAACATAATTATATAAAAGAACACGGATATCACCTGCTATTAACATTTGTCCCGTAACCGCTCTCTGAACTGCTTGAAGCCAATTGGCACCACCAGATTGCATAGGAGGAAGTTTCTGCATCAACACACACTCACATCAGTGGGAGAGAAAGGTTTGAAAGCATAGCAGAGTTACCAGTGGGCGGGTCAACTTTGGCTAACATGGGTGCCTGCAAGATTTGGGAATGCTTCGGGTGGGCACCTGAAAGATTCTGGACATGACACTTTAACTCTGCTACTTAATTCTGTAACTGAGCAATGTACAACCTGTTTCCCACTTCCTCACT
Organism: Leptonotus elevatus; assembly: GCF_054856555.1. Taxonomy (NCBI): domain Eukaryota; kingdom Metazoa; phylum Chordata; class Actinopteri; order Syngnathiformes; family Syngnathidae; genus Leptonotus; species Leptonotus elevatus. Next base: position 2,693,514 of record NC_141256.1, read on the forward strand.
CGAAGGGCCTGTAGCTGCGTGCTCCGCAGCGCCATTTCCACAACTTTCCTATCATTCTCCCTCACCCTCCCCTTGGAGACAACCCACCAGTTCAGCCCCACTTCCCCCCCCCCCCTTTTTTTAACAGTCAACTCTAGAGCCGCCGCTCCTCCAACACAAGCCTTTTTTTTTTCCATTTCTCTCATAAATATCACCAAACACACAGTTGAAGACATTGTAAAAAAACATCCATTCTCGCAACACTTCTCATCCATTTTTTTTTAAAAACTGTTCTCTCTCACTCCCCCCTTCCCCCCGTTCACTCTCTCACTCAATCCCCCACGCATGTGCATACCTCAGCAACATTTATTCAGAATGGTTTGGTATTTGCCGCAAATCGAACCATTCACTGTCCCTACCTTCATTTTGTTTTTATTTATTTCCTTATTTCCTTATTTATTTATTATTATTATTTATTTTATTTTTATTATGTCATTGACGTCTTATTGTGGTACCACACCCATAGGCCATTTTTCTTATTCAAAAACATTTGCTTATTCCCAAACAAAAGTGTCCGGGCCTTAATTTCTCAGAAAAACAAGGATTTATTATTTCTAGGATTCCATAATGGAACGAAACTACCTTGTGTTTTACTCAGAATTTATCAAAACCACTCGAACTTCTTATTCTCTTATTTCTCTTCACTCAGTTATTTCTTATGCCCTCATTTCTTTGTAACGTTACCCCATATACAAGGACTTCAGTTTCTAGGATTCTAAAATAGAACGAAACCACCTTGTATATTTAATGTCTTAGTAAAACCAAAAACAAGGATTTCTTATTTCTAGGATTCCATAATGGAACGAAACTACCTTGTGTTTTAGATTTACTAATATCTGTTCACTCAGATCTCATATACAATTTAGTTACAAATTAAATGACATGACAACCGGTCTCAGAGTATAGTCAACAGACAGAAAATCAACTAGGAGGATAAGTGTCCTCTTACCTTTTAATTACTTTGGCGCCAGAAGTTCTGTCTGCTGACCAACCTCAGCCTGAAATCACGTTGGGGTCACCATTTGCTAGAAGAACCTCTTTGTCTTCCGCGTGTTCGTTTTCTTTCGGGTAGAGAGAATGTTGATTTTCTGAATACAGACTGGAGATCGGTGAACAGTTCCTTCGAAGGTTTTATTTTACAGAATATTCCGGTCACTTATGAATGACAGACAAATGGCTGCTTCTCATCACAAGTGCCCAGATTCAGAGGACTTACAATATTCTTATACTATCTTGAAGGGCGGTACCACCAATTTTTTTTTTTTTGTAGCATTCACATTACCTATTAATTGCGACCTCAGTTTGTCTGCTGTGTGGACGTAATGCGTCCCCAAAGTGACCCGCATGCGCAGAAGAAGATACAATGTCACTCACAACGCTGGTCCGGATGTTATAAGTCCGTCGTTGGGGCTCATATTTTTACTCTCATATCTACAAATTGGTGCAGGAGGAGGTAGAAATGATATTTTGTGAAAATGAGGCCTGTTTGAGCGCCTCATCTCACAGAGACCGCTGCTTTTTTCTCTCCCTAACGATGACGTTACGTAATTGCCGTGCATAATAAACGAGCCGTCTGCGTGGCTAAATTACTAATATCACCACCACAAATGTCATCTTTCTGCTTCATGTTTCAAGTGGGATTCAATTAAAGTCAAATATAAAGCCACAACTCTTACTCTAAACAACTTTGCCGATTCATGTACGTCTCCCGAGCCGTGCGGCCCTCGCAGATGTGTCAAGCATAAATCATGCTTAATGGGCTCCAGGTGGCGGAGTGGTACCGTCACTTGCCTACGATACAGGTTGGCGTGGTTTCGCTTCTCCGCCCGGAAGACCATGTTTGAATGTGTGAGTGTTTGTGTGAGGGAGTGAAAAAAATAATAAATAAAAAACAATAATATTAATAAATAAATCATGTTTAATGCCCGTGCCGAGTGCATATTGGACTTTTGATGACGCAGAGGTTGGATATATGCGACCTGGCCGTTCAGACTATGGTCGCATTGCAAAAATTCGGAAATGTATCCGATCTACGACCACATATGAAAGTGACCCAGTTCGGATATGAAAAAATCGGAATTGAGCCGTACAGACTGACATAAAAAAGTCAGATACAGGTCGCATTTGGACAAAAATTTGCCTGCAGTGTGAACGTAGTCTAAATGATCTGTACCTGTATTCAGAGTGGGCGTGACATAAACCGGAAACGGGCGTGGTTTAACCGGAGGTGGGCGCGGCTTAACAAAAATGGGTGGAGCTTACATCAATACATTACTGTATTTAGTACGACATTGGGGGGAAAACAAAAATTCAGTTGGAAATTGATATGGATTGATCAAAAGTTTCTATAGTTTTTGTTTATTTGAAAACTATTGACAAAACAGCCTAATAAAGATTCAAATCATTGCTTTTGATCACAAAAGAAAAACTATTTTCAAAAAAGTCGTTATAAACTCAGAATATGTATTGTATGAATAAATGTTTACAGAACAGTCTGAGAATTAAGATTCACTTTTTTTCATAGCAATAGTAAGGGAACGGGTGAAGCAATGGTAGTAATAAAAAAACAGGAATCTTTTTAAGTCTATGAATAATATTTACAGAACAGTCTGAAAATGAATATTCAGTTTTTGATCACAATAGTAAAGAAACTATTTACAGAGCAAGTTGTTTATAAACTCGGGACAATGCTGCTGAATACAGTACATGCAGTAGGAAACAAACATTATAGCAACACAGATTTCTTTTTCTATCGTTTTTTGTTTTTAATGTTTTATTTAATTTACTACTTAACGGGTGTTAAGCTGTGTGTAAAGCTTAATTTGCCATATTTTTATTTTTGTGGACTGCAGTGTGTGTGTGTGGGGGGGGGGGGGGGAAATATATATTGATTCGTAGTGTGTTCAGCTGTGCAAGTGTGTAAGTGCATTTACCAGCTAAATAAAGACTGACGCATTACCGAGCCAAGGCAGTTCTGCCTTGTCAAGAGCGCTGCGGCTGCACAGCGCTGCAAAACACGTTTAGCACGTAACCTTGACAAACATACAAAACTAAATATGAGTGCGCTGTAGAACTAAATATGAGTGCGCTGTAGAAAATTAAGGACCAATTAAGAGATAATTAATTACTGTCCACGTGCCATAAGGCGACAGATCCTCTCGCATGTGTTGCACGCCGCGGAGAGGAGGAGGGAGGGGCTGACTTTCTTTTAGCACGGATATTTAGGAAGTCTACCCATGATATATTTGTATTCGGGAAAAATCAATTATCCGTACCGGATACTCTTGTTGTACGAATATTCGTCTCACCCCTACTCGATTGTATACCTATAGGAGGATCCTGTGAGACGTATTGTTTATGTTTCACGTGACGGGAAACTGTGTGGCAAGAAACAACGTGTTTTACATGGAGTTCGATCGTTTTGCACATTTGGAGGAGGATAAAGGGAAGCAGATGGTTCATTCTTGTTGTGCCATCAATTGTACGACCCGTCGGGGGCCGGATAAAAAGTTTTTTTTATCGCATTTCCACCGAAAGGGGCCGCGAAAAATGAAAGAAATGGCTGCGAGTCGGGAGGGTATAACTTGACGATCAAAGCATGGATTCCGACTGATGCGGACGGGTTTGTGAAGCTCACTTTATTGCCGGTAAGTACTTGTAACTATATATTTGTTATTTGGAGAGGATTTAAAGAAGTAATAAATTGAGTTTGTGCATTATAAAATCCGCTGAGTCATTATGTTTTGCGATTTTAATCAGGTGTTCCAAAGCGCGATCGACAACCACCCTGACTTGTTCCTCGTCTTGAAATGGGCTATGCTGGATCGGTAAACGAGAAGGCTAAAGAAACGGAGGATCAAAAGGCAACAAGCATCAGAATTATGTTATAGATTCCTATAAATGAGACAAAATATATTTTTGTACCTAGTTTTTCACTTGAGTGTCCACATATAGTTGAACTTATCCCAATAAATATTGCATTCTGCATCAGTGTTTTGATACCTGCCGACCTCACTTGTGTACGCAGTAGCTGTAGATGTTAAGTCCTATCCTGACAGCTGCATTAAAGGTGCTACAATGCTAGTATGCTAATGCTAGGTAACATGACTGCATGTTTGTCCAAGACTGGATTTGAAAATAAGAATTGTGTAAGCTGTGATATTTAGTTGTTAACTAGAGACCAGATGCCATTGAAATTCTCACATCACAAGACAAGTGTCACTGTATTAAAGTCACTGCATTTCCAAAAATAAAGAAAGAATAAGGTGTGCTGCTTGATTGACATAATTCCCCCATGGAACTAATGATTGTTGAGTGTGTTGGGGGTGGGGGTTGGGGTGTGTGTGTGGTGGTTTTGGAGTGACGTACTTCCACAAACTTAACTGTAATGCGATAGACCCTCCTTCCCTTTGGCACCACAAAGAACACTTCAATGAAGAATAATTACCCAGCTTTGCACAGGACTTTGTATTAAATAAGTGTAAATGTCCCCAAAGTAGATGTGTGGCCAGGAAACAGGTGAGTCGGACCAAATTTTGTCATCATCCCACGTCTCATATGGGCCTTCAATAGTTTCAGTTTTGTCGCCAATACATACATTAAGCAGCTTCTCCGTAAACCTCCTCTGACTTTCGGCCGTTAAAGTGCTTAACTAGCGGCGATTTCGCCCACTAACTTTCTTCGTGTATGGTGTTTCTATACAGTCTGCCATGTTTTCTGTCACACAGCCATGCGCGCATGCGCTAAAAAAAGTCAACAAAGAATCCTCCTATTAAATAAAGGCAAAAGACTTGATCGAGCACTTTGTACATGGTGGCTGAATCAGCAGATCCTAACTGATACTACTAACACACGCAAAATGTGGGGGAAATAATCTGTTTCGTTCGTTTGTGCAGCTACGGTTGAATAGATATTACACAGTTGACAGTAGACTTTTTATGGCATAAAAAAATCGTTTCAACTGGCTCCCGATTTAAGATGTGGCCTGTAGGGCAGTACTCCAGTAGCTAGGCCATAACCTTCTCTCTTGAAGGAGCAGTGGTTTTGGTCATGGTAGCCATGTGCTAATGTTGTGAATGGAAACGACTGGCCATGGGAGCAGAAGAAAAGAAAAATACAGACATGTCTTTAACACATTTGAGAACTATTTTAATATGTGGAAAAGTGGCATAACGTTTTACCATAAGAAAAAGTAGCATAACGTTACGACAGAGACTATGTTGTAGCGTTAGTTTGTCATTGTTTAGGCAATGGTTATTTTGCCGTAACCGGCAAATCTCCCGCGAACGTTAGTGCTTATGAATAACACAAATGTGCACATTTAGGCCACTGCGCAGTCGCAACGTGCAAGCCGTCTCATCAAGACCACTTAGCGGCCGGTTAGTATCACAAAGTCATGTCAACAAGGTGGCGAGTTGCCAGTCATGGCAAATTAACCACCACGGATTGTATATTGACAAAACAACACGCAACAGCTTCATATTATCCAACTACCGTCTGCTTCTGCATCTGACCTCTTGTAACCAAACAACCTCCACACGACAAATGTAGCTCCCACTTTAGGCACTAAGAATACACCAGTAATATGGTAGAAGGTGCGCATCTCTTATTAGAAAGCATAGGAAGGAAGGCTAAATCAAAAATGCTTAACTTACATCTTTCCCGTTTGCACTCGTGTCACACGGTTGGGACCGATCCATTATGTTTAAACGTGTTGCTAATCCAGCTCTGAACAGGCTTTCACTAACAAAACAGTCCTTTGAGAAATGATGTCGGTACACGTCCTTCAAAAATTTTATTAATCCACTGTCCTCTCAAAGACTTGGAACGAAGGAAGCAACCACTTTCTCCTGATCATTGTTTCCCCTCCCCACGGTGAGCAGGGGGAGGGGGAAAAAGGAGCAGCCAGCTTCACGAATTTCAGTGGGCGTGACAAACCTTTACCAGAGGTGGTGCCACTAACCCGAGAGGGCTGGGTCACTAAGTCACGGAAGTTTAATCTGCCCGTTTGAAGCACACATTTTAGAAAGGAGGAGAAAGCTAAAGAAGTCAAGGATGGACTTTTTTCGTATGCAGAGCTTGCTGATTAGCTGATCATTTGAAACACCTATGTTGGCTGTGGGAGACATGGAAAACAGGCTGGATAGGGGTACTCGAGGACCGTGGTTAAGAACCATTGTGTTAGAAGAGCAACATTTTTACTAGATGTGATCATGATGTATCAGTTGTTTTGACAAACTGGACCCACGGACGAACCCAGGCAACTTGGGAGTGGCCCGAGGCTCGAATTACCAGGGGAAGTGACGAGAGCCAGAAAAACTGTAAAGGTCGTAGTGCTTGTTGACTTTGGGGCCGATTAATGTTTTATGGATCCCGGTGCTGTTCACCAGTTGGGTTGTTCCATAGAACAAAATTTAAAGAGATCCTGGATCTTGACGAATGCCTCTTGGCAGCTATTAAATACGTTACTGCTCCTTTAAGGTTAAAGTTATTAGGTAACCAAGTTGAGCGTTGTCGTATTTTTGTTATGCCATCCCGCTCTGTACCCGTTATTCTGGGTTTTAAGTGGCCAAAGAAGCATAATCTGGAGATTAACTGGACTAAACCAGCCTTGGAAAACTGGAGCGAATTCTGCCAAACAAATTTTCTAGTATTCGCCGACCTTGATAAATCCGCTTCTCCGACCATGCCTCCGGAGGCTATCTGCCTCGACAATGTACCAGTAAAATATCATGATCTTAGTAAGTAGTGATGCACTGAATATTCGGCCACCAAAAATTTTCGGCCGATGGTAAAAATATGCATTTTCAGCATTCAAGCCGAAAGAATATTGCCGAAAGAAGATGTTGTGGGGACAAAAGCAAAAAAAAAAGGAAAAAAAAGCTACAAGCAAATGTCTGTTTGAATTAAACGGGAGTGAGTGTCCGCTTTGCTACTCGCTGGCGTTTGTGAGTAATCGCAGCTTCATTGTGCACACCGGAAAAGGAGAGGGTCGCTTGGCAAACTATGTGAAGAAAGAGAGCGCTAACGAGTACTGTACCACAGGTGAGTCATTCTTTCTCCTGCTGCTCCACTTTTTCACTTGCATTCTGGTGGCCGTGATAAATACTTTAGCTAATGTTAGCACTGTTGCTATTAACAGTTTTAAACAAGTAAACACTTACCACTATCTGCAGGTGACTACAGATCTGTACAGGATGCAATGTGTGACTTAAAACGTTGGTGAATGTGTAAATGTGCCGATTTTAAGTTAACCGGTGCGAACTACTGTACATTGACTATAAAGTGCAATTGCACCACCAGAAAATGCTCAGTTGCTCAATGTACCATTTTTTTACCGTTTAATGTACCATTCGCCAACATGTTTCTGATGTCTGTGGTGTGGACGCATTTCAATTTATATTGTGCTTTGTTAAAATGCCTGTGCTAAATAGGCCTAAATATTTTACAAAATTATTATATATATATATTTTAAATAATTATAATAAATGCAATGATAATAAAACATTGCCATAATCTTTTTCTCTGCGTTTCAGTTTTTGGCCAAGCATTTCTCATTTTCGGTTTTAATTTCGGTGCATCCCTAGTAAAGAACGCGCCCAGTCTTTTCTGCCCCACAAACCCTACGATTGCGCAATATACCTTGTTCCCGATGCGCCACTTCCTAGCTCTAGACGATACCAGGTTTCTTCCTCTATGGCCGCCTGGTTAATTCGCTCCTCGACCTCTCCGGTAGGTTGTTTTTTTCTTCATTGAGAAGAAGGACAAATCGTTACGGCTCTGTGTCGATTACTAGGGTCTCAATGACATCACGAGAAAGAATAAATACCGTTTGCGCCGCTATCGTCTTTACTAAACTCGACCTTCGTAGTGCATATCACCTGGTTCGGATTCGCGAGGGAGATGAGTGGAAGACCGCTTTCAAGACCCCGCTGGGGCATTTAGAATATTTAGTCATGCCGTTCGGTCTTATAAACGCACCCGCAGTCATCCAGTGCTTAATAAATGATGTCTTACAAGACATGCTGGATCAATTCTGCTTTGTGTATCTGGATGACATTCTGATATTTTCACGCAATCTCCAAGAACATTGTATCCATATCCATAAAGTGTTGAAGCGATTACTTGAAAATCGGCTGTATGTTAAAGCCGAGAATGTTAAAGAATGTGAGTTTCACTCAGTCCAGTTCCTGGGCTTCATAGTGGAGAGGGGCCAACTTAGAGCCGATCCAAGATCCAGGCTGTGGTGGATTGGCCCACTCCGACATAAAGGAAGCAGCTGCAGAGGTTCCTAGGGTTTGCCAATTACTACCGGCGGTTTATCCACAACTATAGTTTAAGGGCAAAACCTCTAACGCGGCTTACGTTCCAATAAGGTCCCATTTCAGTGGACCTCAGGAATGGAATCAGCTTTTTCTGAATTAAAGTAACTGTTTTCAAGTTCCCTGGTGTTGATGCATGCTAACCCAGAACTTCCTTATGTGGTCGAGGTCGACACATCCAGTTCAGGAGTGGGGGCGGTCCTCTCCCAGCGCTCCTGGGACAACCAAAGGCTGCACCCCTGCGCGTTCTTCTCCAAGCGCCTCAGTCCAGCGGAGGTCAACTATGTTGTCGGAAACCGTGAGCTGCTGGCCATTGTACTGGCTCTACGGGAGTGGAGACACTGGCTGGAGGGAGCGAAGGAACTGTTTACCATCGACACAGACCACAAAAACCTGGAGTACATTCATGCCGCCAAGAGGAAAAACCCACGTCAGGCAAGGTGGGCCTTTTTTTCCACTGGTTTTGACTTTGTGCTAACTTATCGCAGGGAAGCTCTGAATCAAAAGCCTGTTGCCTTGTCACGTATCCAAGACCCTGCCACCGAAGCCCAGAACCGATTTTGCCAGAGCGGTACATCGTGGGGATGCTGCAATGGGACATTGAACGGAGAGTCACTGACGCACTGGAAGGTATCTGGGTGCCGGGGAAAATATTTGTGCCCCCTCAGGTATGCACGGACGTTTTAAGATGGGGATTTGAGTCAAACCTCGTGTGTCATCCCGGAGTCCGGCGCACACATTTTTTGGTGGATCAACGGTTCTGGTGGCCGGAACTCAGAAAGGACATCGCGGACTTTATGGGGGCTTGTGTCGCCTGTGCCTGTAGGAAGGCCTCCCACCAAGCACCTGCCAGGCTACTGCGGCCCCTACCGGTACCTTCACGCCCTTGGTCCCACATTGCAGTGGACTTCATCACTGGACTGACGGTATCATTTGGGAATTCTGTGATCCTGACAATAACTAACAGATTTTCCAAGTTAGGCCATTTCATGGCCTTGTCCACGTTGCCATCCGCATTTGAGACTGTTGATTAAGCATGTTTTTTGGATCCATGGCACACCCCTCGACTTGGTCTCTGACCGAGGACCGCAGTTTGTGTCGCAGGTCTGAAAGCGGTTCTGCAGCCACTAGGGGCCACCACGAGTTTGTCAACGGGTTACCACCCACAAACCAACGGCCAAACAGAACACCTGAATCTGCATCCTGGTCCTCACACCTAGCCTGCGTTGCGTATGCGCACAACACATTGGTCTCCTCAGCCACAGGTCGATTTCCGTTTGAGGCCGCTTACGGATACCAGCCCCCGCTGTTCCAGTCCCAGTAAGGACAAGTGGACCTCCCGTCAGTGCAACTGCACCTCCGCCAAGCCCACAGAGTCGAGCAGGAGACCAGAGCCTCTTTGTCCCGTACTGCGGACCGAAACCAAGCCATCGCTGAAAAGCGGCGCTGCCCTGCTGTCCACTCGGAACTTGCGGCTAGCAGGCAGGGCCAGGAAGCTGGGGCAGCGTTACGCTGGCCCTTTTGAGATAGAGACTGTTGTGAATCCCGTGGCCATGAAACTTTGTCTACCGCCAACCATGAAGGTCCATCCAGTATTCCATATCTCCCAGTTGAAGCCTGTTGTCTCCAGTGACTTGGCTCCCACTCCAGTGACTCCTCCACCACCACGACTCCTCGACGGCGACCCTATCTACATGGCCAGAGAGATCCTGGACTCCAGACGACGCGGCAGGGGTGTCCAGTATCTGGTCGGTTATTCCTTGCTTTTTGTAAGCAAGCGTTTTTTGTTCATGTTCATTTTTTCCTTTTGCAAGTGTCCTCGGTTGTGTTAATTTGTAACCAGTTTTTCAGGTGGTTAGTTTTCGCGCATCATTGTGAAATAAATCTCATTCCTCATTTCGTGGTCTGCGTGTTTTGAGATCCACTCTCACCGTCTACCCCGGTGACATAACACCAAGTAGATGCCTTAAAATGAAACATAAGTGACTGTAACCAATAAAGCTGAGTCATCAACTGATATTGGTACAATCTTTACTACATGTTTTATGTACACTGGGAGTCTTAAGAAGCAACCAAATCGTGGAGCAAAGCTGTGAGTGTGATTGAGTGTTCTGGTTAGTTGTGAGCATTCATTTAGGACCATGCCAGTGAGCCTGACAGGCCTCCTCTAGGTGGCTCTCTCTAATAGGTGCTAATTGCATTCCATTCCTTGCTGGTCAGTAGCCAAGAAGAATGTGACTGTTATTACGATGGATCCCTGGAGCCTTGGTCCATCAGCACATTTTTCTGCACTCAGTCATAACACTCCTGCAACGGCAAAGGTATGACAGGGACTAAATAAAGCGGGATATTAGCAGTACTAATAATCTTAAATAAGTAATAACCAGAGATACCACAACATGAGATTCCAGACAAGATTATGCTGTTATTTGCTTAATTCCTTCTGTAGTTGTAAGCAAGGGTGTGATAATTTCTTGAGTGCATGTAACACTGTAAAAAAAACATACTAATTTTATTTTCATCATTTTAGTTTGCTGCATTCTGCTGGGTGTTCTGGCCATCCGAGCGTGTTTTCTATTACTCGCCCCGGGCACACCTGACAATGTGGTGACAGAAAGTAGAGTAGAATTTAGACCAGCTAGAAACAGGCCCGTGATTTACAGTTTAAAATGAGGACTCATCAGACCACAGCACTTGATAGAATAGATTAATCGATTCTAAAAATATTTGATAGTGACAGCACTAGTTCTCTCCCAACATTGAATAACCGTGACCCTTTTGCCAGAGTTGCTCACATATGTTTGGGAATAACTGATGGTAGAATCACATGTTGATTTTTAAATCACAGCCGTCACTCTATTTATATGTATGGGTATTATTTGATTCAAAACGAATAAAAAAAATTAAGTCAGATAATGTTAAAATTTTGATCAGTTTGATCAAGTCCAAATTGATCTCCGTGAACTTCAAAAACGGAATATAGTATGTTCATCAGTTCATGAACTCTTGTAACTGTAGTGAAATCTCAAAAGTATTAACTCTGAATACTATTACATGCCACACTTTACAGATTTGTTGTACACAATTAAGTTCTGTTGATGTATCACACGGAATCTTAAAATACATCTGTGGTTGGAATATGGCAAATTGTGGAAAAGTTCAAGTACAAGTAAGGCACGGTATAATCCACATTGGTTTTTCCCTCTCAAGGCAGACCCATTAAACATAATAAGTTTTGTGCCTGATAATCACAGCACAAAGTTGACAATGTTACAAAAGAATGGAAAACGGGACAACTTTGTGGAAAAAAACAGTTTATTCTAGTTTGTCTGTCTCTTATGCTAGCATTTCCACCGGTCAGCCCAGCAGTCATTGTGTGAGAGGCCAGAATCCTGGAAGTAAAACACAAATACCGCACAGTGTGACGCAGGACAATACTCACATCGTGTAACATTAGAAGATTTCACATCAGTGGGAATTGCCGCCTTAGAAAGCATTACATAGTAAGTAGTATGTTTGTGTGTGAGTGTATGTTTTCTTGCACATCATGCACGTCCCCACCCTACACATGAGAATACATGAGGAAGCAGGTGTGTCAGTACCAGCCTCACTCTCTATTCTAGTAAACTTTACACCTTCTTACACAATTGATGGCTCATTCATGCATACAGTCTCTCTCTCTCTCTCTCTCTCTCTCTCTCTCTCTCTCTCTCTCTCTCTCTCTCTCTCTCTCTCTCTCTCTCTCTCTCTCTCTCTCTCTCTCTCTCTCTCTCTCTCTCTCTCTCTCTCCTAAATATGACCATGGAGCCCATGACGGTAGAGGAAGCAAATTAACTCCTATCCTTCCTGCCGCCTCTCAGCTCATGCACTGTATTTGCTCCCCCGCAAAGCAGATGACACATAAGGAAAATGTGAGCGTAGCCACTTTGTTTTAAAAGCAGTTAATTCAAGCATATGAATTGGCTCAAAATGCCACTAACATAAATAAACTGGATCACAAATGAGTGTGAACAAAGCAAAAAAAATAATTGCCTAGATTTTTGCTTCATGCTGTTTTCCTCGTGTGATTGACGCTATAACCTTTTATCAATATCTATTACAGAAAATGCTACAGCACAGTCACTACAAAGCCGGAGGACTGTCTTTATTTAAGTATACTGCACAGTACATATTATTTAACCTTTTAAACAAATAAACAAACCAGATATCCCTAACTTCTTTTGAATAGTATATGTATAATTGCATGTTAAATCTGTAATTTATGCAATATCCACACAATATATAGTTTTTACTTTTATAAATTGAAAATGTGTTTAAACTGTAAAACATTGCTCCAATGTCAGTATCAGCGTTAACTCTGGAGTCATGTCAGTATCAGTGTTAACTCTGGAGTAATTGAAATTCTTTAAAGCGCTAAAAACAAAAAAACTCTTAACTCATTTTTATTTACTATAATGTCTGCTCTGCTACTATAGGTAGTTTTACTTTCTGTTTTGCCGGCTTGACGTTTGCTGGAGAATTCTTAAATAATATGTTCATTTTACAAAGTCAAATTCAAATAGCATATTAGTGGCACGTCATTGGCGTATCATCTCAGAGAAAAATACCCTGCTCAAATTACCTCCATGGGGCTTCACAAACCAAAACTGCTGGAATGTAGTGTTCGTAGGTACAACTAAACCTCTAAGCCCAAAGTTTTGAGAATTGCTTCTATAAGAAGTATATACTGTAAGTAAGAAGCCTATAAAGCTGAGTCTGTTTTGATCATGCGTTGTTCAACAGTAGCATTCAAGGATCAATAAAAGCTATTAAAAAGTCAATGAATCTAAATATAATTTATATTGAATGGTTTTGATTAATTCCAAGATTTTACTGAAGTAAATAACTGTAACAAGGCTGGGCGAGAAGATGAATGGCGCCACGGGTTGTGGTGTATGCGGGTGGGGGTGGGTGGGGCCTGGTCGGGGGGGTTAAGAAAATGGATGGATGGATGGGGTTGGTGAAAGATTCTGGTTGATAACCCGGTGGGTAGTAAGTGATGTCTGGTCGGTGTTGGATTTCACTTTTATTTCTTTTCTTTGATCCTTCCTTGGGTCTCGAATGAGCTTCTCGAATTTCTGTGGGTGTGACAAACCTTTACCAGAGGTGGTGCCACTAACCCAAGGGGGCGGGGTCGAGTGCATTTCTGTGTCTTGTTGACGTCACCAAGTCACGAAGGTTTAATGTCCCTGTTTGAAGCACACTTTTTAGAAAGGAGGAGAAAGCTAAATAAGTCGCTTTTTTTATAGCTGGTTGGATTGTAGACAGGCCGGGGATGCATATTATTGATAGAAAACCCCACTTAAGTGCATTTTCATACTATGGGACCTTTAGAATATTTGTGGGAGTATTTATTTTCTACATTGGGATGGTTTTCTAATCAATCACTGCACTGGTTGTCTGTTTTTCTTTTTAGTTTTGAATGAGAGGACTTCACATCCCAGCACCTGATGTCTCAGTGGGCGCAGCAGCTTGAGGCACAAGCTCAAGGGCAACGGCACTGTTTTTCAAGTCAAATTCAAGGGAGTCACCTTACTGTTATTGTTGTCATATTAGAGGCTCCTCTGAAAGTTGCTGGGAGGTAGATAAAGGGCTGCACCAACAAACAATGTGTGATCTTTCTTGAACATAGCTCTTTAGCAGATGTGTTAAGTCAAATAAATAGGAGGGAGAGTACATCAAATCCAGATCTCTGTAAGGGAGCGAACAGCAACAGGTGTTGGAAACAGTTCAAAAGTACTTGACTATACGGTGAAGAATATATAGTAAAGCAATTAATTCATTGCTAATAATTTTCTTCTCAGTACTGTGTTTGTGGTAAACATTCCAAAATAGCCCACATTGCCTCTGTGACAAATTAGCATATCAAAAGAGATAGTATTTATTCACCTGTACTTTTCTGATAAACTCAGGCAATGTGATTAAAAGTGCCTGACTGTACTTTTTGGCAAAACCCCATCAGAGGAGGTCAGTCCAGAGTTAGCATGGCTTTATGTCCGCCTTGGTGTTATTGCCACTGTGAGTATCGGTATACAGTGGGAGTGGGGCTTGGGAACCAGTGACTAGGTTTGTTCTCTGCCATTGTTCGTCTTCAGGATGTCCTTCAGGAATGTTACGCAGGAGGTCAGAGGAGAAGCTCTGTGTTACTGTCTGGAGGGAAGCCAGGAGGGCCGCGACTGTGTGTGTGTGTGTGGGGGGGGGGGGGGGGGCGTGTGGGGGGGGGGGGGGTACGTGCGTGCGTGCGTGTGTCATGTTGCTAATGAGGACATTTCATTTTATTTTCAATATTAGTTTATTATTATTTTCTGACTATTCGGATGGCAACATTTTTCACTTGTGTGGTTTGAATGGAAATAAACGAATACTGGAATGTGAAATGTACAGAAGAGGATTAGGGCCAGTGAAGAGAAAAAAAAAGGGTTGACAGGATTCTCACTTTATTCTCAAAATCCTAACTGTAAAGTGATAATTCTCACTTTAATCTCAGAATTCTGATTTTAAAGTGAAAATTCTCACTTTATTCTCAGAATTCTGACTTCATCACTACAATCTCAGAACTCTTGACTTAAAGTAAGAATTCTCACTTTAAAGTCATAATTATGAGATGAAAGTCAGAATTCTCACTTTGTGACGTAGAGCTATGAATTGTGGGGGGAAGTCACTTTAAATTCAAAATGCTGAGAATAAAGTAAGAATCCTGTCAACCTTTGTTTTTTCTCTTCACTGGCCCTAATCCTCTTCCGTAGAAATGAGATCTCTAATCTGCCACAATAATATGTACCTTGCAAAAGTAACACGTTGCAGTAATTACTCAATATATTTTTGTAATATTATTACAGTTGTTGACTCTCGTAACGTGTTACAATTGCGTGGCCCACAAGAAGAAAAAAACACACAAATCTATTACAATATTTATAACTTGAGCTGCTAATAAAAGCAATGATCAGGCATCACACGAAACCTCTTTTATGACAGCATTGCTTTTGTTTGACACGACAGTCAGCTCCGTACATGGCTGAGAAGTCCTCGTTTGTGAGACCATTCACTGTCGCCAAACATGCTAAATACAAGCAGAAACAAACAAAGTAAAACAAAAACTGAGTTTTGAACTGTGAAGAAGTAAGCGTCATTGTGTTTTTAGATAAGATTTGAACAAATGTACCATCACTTGCAGTATGAAGAATTATGATAATTCTGATTGGCTGTTAGCGAGCAAATCTGTTTGTCGTCTGATCGCGACGTAAGCATTTCAGCACAATTTGACCGTCAGCTCATTTTCTGCCACTGACTGAAAAAGACAGTCAGCCATGCTGCCTGCTCCTATTTGACAGCCAAGTACCGCACACACTTAGAACGTGGCTGTGTGAAGCATGGCAGAGGAGCGAGTTTGTTCCGAAGAGAAAGTCATTGTCCATAATATAACTGTTTTGACTTCACGCCAAACGACAAAGATCAGGTGAAAATCATATGCAAAGTGTGCAAGGCAAGGATGAAGATAAGTTACGGCAACACTATGAACTTCCATCATCTGAAACGGCAGCATCTTGCAGAGTACAATGAGAGCCAAGCTAATAAACTAGCACCGACAACAGCTCATGCATGCACCTCCAAAACAGCAGACCGTCACAGAAGCGTTCACCAAACTCACGCTGTACGACATTGGATCCGCGCCATGACCTGCCAAGTCGTAAGTTGCCATATCGCGTATGTTTGTAGAGAAATGGTGGGGCAAAAAAAAAAAATGCGTAAAAAAAAAAAATGCGTAAAAAAAAAAATGCGTAAAAAAAAAATGCGTAAAAAAAAAATACAAGCTCTGTAGCATTTGTGAAATGATCAGGCCAAGCGACGATTTAACTCCTTAATGCCAATTTGCAAAAGTTACCCGTCCATGCCAGAACACAACAACAGGCTAATGTGCGTAGCTTAGCAATAAAAAAAAAGTATGTGTTGTATTCAAGGCCCGTTCAGACCATAGGAAACATGGCCCATGACCCACTTACAAGAGTTGTTACAATATTGATTTTCATATATAAAAGGTGCTTTTTACTTTGCTACCATCAGTAGTTTGTTTTACCTTTGTGTTTTTGTGTGTGGTTTTTTTCAATTTTTTACATGACTTCATACCAACCTAGTTGTGTGCACTTTAAAACATTCACTATTTTGAATACACTACTTGAAAACAGAACTGTGACTGTTATTGTTTTGTACAGGTATTTTGCTAGTTTATAATTTGGCAGTAAAAGAGTTAAAAAATCGTGATATTAAATTTTTGCAAGATCGCCCACCCCATACGTCACATTAAATAATTAAGCTATGTTCACACTGTAGGGCGTGCTGCCCAATTCAGATTTGTTATTATTATTATTATTTTTTTTTATGTGCCCAAAGCACAACGTTGAGTGATGTACACCCAAAACATGACATCACTTGACATTGATTTGCGGAAGTACATATGGTCCTGACTTCCGCGTAGTGTTGGGGATCACCTTATCACATGGATTTATATGTAAATTAGTCTGTGCCTTATCAATCTCATATTGCCAGAGGAGGGAGACAGGAGGAGGAAGAAATGGTTTGGGGAAATGAGGCGAGGTATGGGGAATTGGAGAATTCTACTTATGCTGACATCACGTCATTGCAGTGCATAATAAATGAAGCGCCTGCGGGGCTGAATTTCTATTACTGTCACAAATGTCAACTTAATACTTCATGTTTTAATTTAGTTAACTATTTGTTCGACCAATGATCAAGTTTTCTTTAATATTTAAAAAAAATACATTGTGTTACTGTTAAGAGGAACATGGCATTTGGCAATATAAGCTCATCTTTCTCTTTTGTGTAAATTAATTAGAATATGTTGGTAATTTCATTTATGGTGTACAGCCTGGGATTATTTATTTACTGAACCATATATCAGTTCAAAGATCTCCCATCATAGAGTGAAAATATTTCACACGTTATATAGTTAAAGGTCCTCATTTCAAGTTAACTTTACCAGTTATTTTGCATTTTCTTTTTAAAATGTCAAAATCATGATTCAATAAATTAAGCCCCGTTAAAAAAAGGAAGAAAAAAAGAGTAACTTAAAAGTAACTTAATTTGAGTAACTCATTACTTTACACTGACGGTAACATTGTAAAGAAACATATTACTTTGAAAAACAAGTATCTAGTAATATGAAATATATTACATTTTAAAAGTAACTTGCCCAACACTGCTTAGTATGATGCAGTACAGTCCTACACCACACAAAAGTGCAACCATAAAAAATAGCATATTGCTATATTTTGTATGACCATATTTGGCAAGGTGGAATTTTTCACAATTCTCTCATTGGATCTCATTGGATTTTAAATATACTCTACTGGTTAATTTGAATGTACCTCATTAAGGAAACTTGGCTTTGTTTGAACACATCCAAAAAGCTTCTTTAGATCTTCTGACTGGTCTTTAATGCCATTTGGGTGGTTTTATAACTTAAAGAGTGACTAAGGTCACGTAAGCCAATCGTCATGTGAGTCGTTAGGGTCATATGAGTCAAGGTGTGGTTGAGTGTTAAGATGTCCATTGAGAGAGGACATTGTAAGAGTTTAAATGGTGGTGTCAGAGATCACCTCCTATGTTGAGTGAAAGTCAGTTCCTTTTAACGTACATGACCTGTATTATTTCCCCCCTCCAACGACCTCAAGAAGGTAGTTCAACGTCATCTTCTGTCAAAATTAACGGTATTCCTATTGTGTTTGCAGTTTTCACTATTGTCCTTGCTACAGCATAGCCAATTGCAGTTTACACTATAAATCAGTGTGATGAGCTTTATACTAGTGAGGCACTACTCTGGAGCCCGATATTAAAATATGAACCCAAAATAGAAGATTTAGAACCTGTCCACACGAAATCCATTTCAATGTATTCGCACAAGTTTCTTACCGTTTAGGCAGTTCCTTCACATGGCGGCGAAGTTTCGGAGCTTGAAATAGATCACTTTTAAAACCGTTCCAGAGTGGAAAGATTTCAAAACGCGCCCTGTACGTTCCAATGTGGACACCATATGCGGGATACTCCTCCAGTGATGATGTAATTCTCGCGTAACTGTGCACGAACCGTCAACAACAATGGCGGATAGCCATGTCGTCGTCATTTTGCGCAACCTCCCTAGCTTGTTTATGCTTTAACAGCTAAATAATTTGCGTGAAGGTGTTGTACTTGAATCACCCGGCATTGTGTTCGTCTCACTGATCTGTATTCATTACTGGATAGCCGATAGCCCATACACACTCGTGCAAGCCGTTGAAGCGACAGTGCAACCATCTTACTTGTCCTATCTTGCGAGCAGACTAATGTATAAACTACTTTAGACCCACTTTTCTTTTATTGGTCGGTTCCTAGACCCCAATAATAGATTTGGCAGTCATCTTTTGTTGAATGGGAAACCGCAAGATATACGTCACCACACTTAATTAATATTCATGAGTCAAGCGAGGGGGTCAAACTCAGCCGCCCAGTCATGCTACACTCTAAAAATTGATTTGTTAAAAAAAACACCAATCTAGTTGGTTATGCGCATATTGGCTTGATTGACCAATAGATTGGTCAGACATTGACCATTCTGGGTTAACAATTGGTATGGTTACGGGCATACCAATTTTATTGGTTAGCCACACAACTAATGAAATTGGTTACAATAGAAAGTAAATCACTTGGAAATATATTTATCGTATCAATTTATTGTTTTCTAAATGTATTTATTAATTATAATAAGTGATTACAATATATTATATGATATAAATATAGTGTTTAAAAATGGAAATGTGTGTCTAGATAGATCGCTAGGCATCACCAGCTCAGTGGGCTATAGTGATAGAGTGTCTGTCCTGAGACTGGGTGTTTGTGGGTACAATCCCTGGCCGGGTCATTCCAGAGATTATAAAAATGGGACCTATTTGCCTTCCTGCTTGGCACTCAGCATTATGGGTTGGAATTGGGGGGTTAGATCACCAAATGATTCTCAAGCGTGGCCCCTGCGGGTTCACTGCTCCCTCAGGGGATGGGTCAACAATCAGTGGTACATCTTGGTCAGAATTACTAATTTGTATGAGTTGACCCAATCACCATTATGTATTGTTTGAAAACAACTACCATTCTCGAGTGGTTGTTTTAACCAAAGGATATGTTGGACACATAACTACCAGCTAGATTGGTTAAATGTAACCCTTTTTTTTGTAAATTTGACCAATCCGTTTTTAGGGTGTAGACGCATGTAAACAGTCTACTGGCGAGATGTCTATTGCGCTAAAGCTAATTCTAGCCGAGAATGATATCCCTGATGTCAAATTCACTGGTATAGATGCCAAAGAACATACAAATGTTCAATTAAGGAGATGACTTGAGTGTTCGATGGCTGAAAAAGACGGGGAAAAGAGCCGACCTGATCCAGAGGCAATGTTTTTTTTTTCCCCCCCTCAAAACATCATCCTATGCAACTAACACTGACATTCTTCAGTTTCAACAACCTTTCCTTCCTTTAGCACCATATGCCCTGTCTGTCATATCTGGTTATCTTACATATTTGACAGTTGTTGGGGGGTAATTTTTTTTGTGCTTTTTTGTGTATTTAGCGATTGCAATTCTACTCGGAAATTCTTGGGCACAACCAACAAAACTCGCTATACCTAAATTCTTTCAATTATAATATCCTTCCCGCATATAAACATGTTTCCTTAATTCAGAACAGACCCTACAGATAAATTTTCATACATGTCACAGCTGCACAAAAGGCAAAAAATTAATAAATAAATCAGGCGGTAAGCAAGACAGGTCCGAACAACAGTGGCAAAGCCATTTTAGCATTTTTCCTCGTCATTCATTATTATCGTCCGGCCGTCGGGGTAGTCGGTGGCCGGCAAGAGCAGGATTGTCATTGCAGGAGCACGCATGCATAGCCCCCAACAAAATGTACAAATTAAGGTGAAAGGCTCACTTTGCTAGTGTTAAACAGCTCTTTTAGACATCTGCACAAATTGATCCACGTTCACATTTATCCCTCTGAAGTTTTGGCTTTGGAAAAAGAATAAATGCATCCTTTATAATTGGACGGTCGTAGTGTTTGGAGTCGTTTCTGCAAGTTCCATAACAGCTGTGTTTACTCTGCATGTTTTCCCCCCGGAGATAAACGAGAACAAAACAAGCACTACTAGCTAGCATAGGACGGCAACGAGTCGGTTTCTGTTTGACCTCCTTCCGGTTCAAGCTGCTGAAGTCACTTGACCTTGCGGTCTAAAAATAGCATTCGTTCGGTACCCCACTACAGTTATAATTCTTTAATAAAAAAGTATACAAGTTTCCTGCTGTAAACGTCATTAAGCATGTAATTTATACATAGGCAAGTTGTAAATTTGTCTGAAGTCCTCTTGTTTATGTTTAACAAATTTAAAAACATCATAAATCATGTTGTTTCTACTAAGCACTGTCTCAAATGTTCTCTAATTTCAATACTGTAAATGTATAGGATTGTATGCCGAGAAACTTTTCTTGGGAGGAGTAATATGGCTGCCTGGCGGCTTCAAAAGTCTTGGCCTATCAGCTATTCAGATCAGTGGTTCGTTATCTTTGCTGATTCTTCTTCTACGCTTTCCGTTAACTCCCTGTGGCTGCGCTGCAGCGCCACTCCAGACTTGGCCTATACATTACAGCCGTCCACATCAGCCAGGACACCTAGACAGGCTCAAAACCCCAAGCCCCCCAGATCTTACACACCGCTGCCTCGTAGCCCAGCCCAGCCTACAGCCCCCCAAATTTCACAAATTTCAAGTTTCACTCTTTCTGCTAAGATAACTCGCAATTCTTATACTATGCCTCTACAGCTCCTTGTAGACTCGGGTGCGGATGACAATTTAATTGACCAAGCTTTTGTGACAACATCACCCTTGAGTCCCTTGATGTACCCAAGGACGTTAAGGCTGTAGATGCCATACGCCAGGAAAGAATGATTCAAGGAATTCACTCTGGGGTAACAGAACATAAAATTAATCTATATGCCGATGATATTTTACTTTATTTAGAAAAGCCTGCTATTTCGTTAGGGGAAGTATTTAACTTAATAACTAAATTCTCACAGTTATCAGACTATTCTATTAACTGGACAAAATCAACACTTCTACCTATTACAGAAAATTCATGGAACCCTGCAAGCCAGGACCCATACTACTCATTTCCTATAGGTAATTTAAAATACTTAGGCATAAAAATCTCACCTAAACTAACTGATTTAGTTAATTTAAACTTCACTCCACTTCTGGATAGCATTTATAGTGACTTGGAGCGCTGGAATAATCTTCCTATTTCTCTAATAGGACGAATAGCCACTATTAAAATGAAAGTTTTACCCAAAATAAACTATTTTTTCTCAATGATTCCATTTAAACCTACGGCTAACTGGTTCCAGTTGTTGGACTCAGCCGTTACAAAATTTTACTGGAAAAAAAAAAGAAGCAAAGATTAGTCTATCTACTCTTCAGAAAAATAAATCCAAAGGAGGTCTAGAGGCACCAAATTTTATGCACTATTATATAGCCAACCAGCTACAATATATTATTTTATGGGCACAACCCAATAGAGATACTAACTGTTGGCTGGAACTAGAACAGAAGGATTGTAATAACCTCAGACTCCTAGATTTACTCTTTATTACAACATCGATTAAGCGACATAACTGCTTTAAAAATCCAATGATTTCCGCCACCCTGACTGCCTGGTGGAAGGCACTAGAAATGACAAAAGCCCAAGTGGAGCCCAGCGGGCTTTCTCCCCTATGGCATAACCCCGACTTTCAAATTAACAACCAATCGTTTTATTTGAATGTGTGGGAGCAGAAAGGAATTACACATCTCCACCATCTCTTCTCATATAATATGTTTATATCATATACATCCTTGCTCCAAAAATATAAAATAAAAAACAGAAACTTTTTACATTATTTGCAAGTTAAAAGTATGATAAAGAAACAAATTCCAACACTCCAGGGTACGCTCCAACCGCCTGTTTTAGCTAAAGATATTACCAAGCTTTCTCCGACAACAACAAAAAAACTCTCAAAAATATATAAGTTACTTTCATATACTGATAAAACGTCTTTACCCATCTCAAAATGGGAAACAGACTTGTCTATAGCTCCGGAATCTGTCTTTTGGATTCAAGTTTGTGAAAACGTTTTTAAAATGACAAAACACACAAATTTACAACTTATCCAATATAAAATTATTCACAGAACATACATTACTCAATATATGATGAAGAAAATGGGACTCTCAGACTCCGACAGTTGTCTCCAGTGTTTACAAAACACTACAGACACTTATTTTCATGCTTTATGGTTATGTACTCCGGTTATGTGTTTCTGGACTAAAGTCTTAGAAAAACTTTCCGCTGTCTTGGACTGTAGGATACTGTTCTCTCCAAACTTGTGTTTGCTAGGTGACTTAACAACAATTGACTTACCACATAAACAATTTCAATCTATACTTGTAGCCCTTACTATCGCAAAAAAAACAATTCTTGTTAACTGGAAAAATAAACAAACTTTGAATATCGACCAATGGTCTAACCTCCTCATAAATCATATTTTAATGGAAAAAATATCTGCCTCAAATAAAAACCAAATGTCAAAATTTAAAGAAACATGGTCTACGTATATAGAATTTTTTAACCTAAACTTGGATTTTAATTCTGCCTGTTAGCGAGAGCCACAGCAGCGTTATAACTTGCATTGATGTTTCTGTATTAGGCAATTTGTAACTAATGGTTGTGTTTCTATAGTCAGGAACCCGGCTGCTGCCAGCGGGATCGAGCTGATTCACCTCCGATGGGCACCAGGGGTTGATATTCGGATTCACGGCATGCCAGTGGGTTAATTCTGTGGGTGCTGTCCCCCCTGGCTGGGCGTGGGCGGGTCTGCCCCTCTGTTGGCTGCTGGGTGGCGGCTGCGTCTTGGCCGTTCCCTGGGTCTCTTGGGTGGTGCTGCGTTGCGGGGCTTTCCCTGGTGTCGGGGGCGGCGCCGTTCCGGCACGGTCCGTCGCTCTGAGCCCGGCGACGCGGTTCGGGGCCTGTGGGCCGCCGGGGTGCCCGGTGGTTCCCTCTCCCCTCCCTCTTCCTCCCCCTTGCTGCCTCTCCCTCCTCGCCTCTCCCCGCCCGTCCTCCGCCTCCCTGTCCCCTCTCCCTCGTCACCCTTCCTCCTCCTCTCCCCCTCTCCTTGCGTCCCTGCCGCTGCCCCCTGCCCTTCTTGTCGTCCCCTTCCCCCCTCCCTTCCCCCTCCCCGGTACGCCTTGCTTCCCCTCCCCTGGGCCGGGGGCTCCATCCATGGCCCGGGTCTCGGTGCTACGGGGGCCGGCGGGGGTGGCTGGGGTTTGGTGTCGTGCCCGCCCCGCTCCAGTGGGCGTCCTGGCACCTCGGGCGGGACCCAGTATCCGGGGAGCGAGCCCTATCGCCCCGCCGGACGGGTCCCATATGCCCGCCGGGGTCCTGGTGGGGTGGGTGGGGGCTTGGTGGGCCGGTGCGCCTCCTGCCCCCGCCCGATTGGGGGGGGCCCCGCTGGTCACTCCTCTTAACTCACTACACTAGGTTTGCACAATAATAGACATATAGGGCACATAACACACTTTGGGGGGTGGGGTAGGGTGGAAACACCGTCTTCACCCTACAACTCCCCTCCAATTTTAATACACCACACAACTTGTGGGGGGGGGGGGCTTGTGGGGGTGCCATCGGTTGGGGGCCGCAGTATAGAGCAGTGCTGCGGTCCCCTGTCCGTGTCCCCGCCCCCCCCCCGCCCTATCTATTTTTTTTAATGCACCACATACACTCAGTAACATGCTTGGGTGGCGGGTGGATCGGAGCGTGGGAATATCATTTCCATCGGCTCCGGTTCACCTGCTCCTAATTTTAATGCACCACACACACACACTTGTATATACACTGGGTGGGGTCACATTCACGGTTTAGGGGTAGAGTTCGCCAGTCGGCGAGCTGGCGGACTCAGTAACAGGGGTTAATTTTCACAAAGAACGCTGGGGTGACGACCGGGGCCTTCCCCCGCTGGGCCTGGGGTTCGGGGGTGTCGGCCGCCCTCCGGTGCCCCCATCTCCCCCTACTGCCCCCGGTGTTCCGTCCTTCCACACGGCGGGGGGTGGGGTGGGCGCGGCTGCCCTCTCCGCTCCGCTGTCCGGCCCCTCTTCGGCGCCGGTGCCTGGGTGCGGGTGGTCCCCGGGGGCTGGGGGTCGGGGGGCTGCCGGTTGGTCGGGGTGGGGTCGGGGGGGGGGGCGGCTTTGTTGGGGGGGGGGGCGGTGGTGGGGGTTGCGGGGTGCTGGGGGGTGTCTGGGGGATTGGGGACGTGGGGGCGGCTGGGGCTGGGTTGGGGTGGGTGGCGGGGGTGGATGGGGGGCGGGGGGTCGTGGGGGGTGCGGGGGTTGGGGGCCGGTGTGGTGCCTGATGGGCCTGCAGTGCCCCGTCCTGCTGCGTTGGGCCGGGGGCGCAGGCCGTGTTGGGGCGGGGGGCGCTCCTGCTCCTGGGTTTGCTCTCCGGCCGGTGGCCCTGGCGGGGCCCGGGGGTCGTCCTTTGGCGCTGCCGCGGCCTGGGGGGCCCTGAGGTGTTGCGCTTGCTCTGTTCCGGCGGGGGTCGACGGCTCCCCTCTTTGGTGGAGATTTTCATGCATGCCAGATCCACCACACCAGCATCTACCGAAACTCAGACACAATCTGTTTCCTCCTCAGGTTATTGAATCGGTGGAGGCTGGTGTCTGCGGATCTCACGCGGCTTCGTCTGTCCTTCCTTCCTTTTCTCGGTCTCTCCTTTGGTCTCTTGAGGCCTCCCTGATTTTATGTTTTTTGGATTTGTTGGGGTCTGGATGTTTCTTGGGCTGGGGAGGAGTTCTGGTAGGGGGTGTCTGGTCGGTGCTGGATTTCACCTTCCTTGGTTTTCTTTGGTCCCCTCGGGTCTCCTGGTGTTCGGTTTAGGTGAACGGTATGAGATTTTTTCTAATAGGTTTTCTGGTGAGCTAACAAATACACGCACGCACGCACGCACATACACATACTCACCCCCACACACACACACACAAAAAAAAAAAAATATATATATATATATAAAAAAATACAAAATAAAAAATAAATAATAAAAGAGCAATGATGATGACATTTCCGAATGAACAATACTGAGCTCTTAAAAAGAGAAAAAAAAAAGAAAAAAAAAAGAGGCTGTAGATGGCAGACTTATTCACAGTGCAACCCACCACACCGCTCCCCTTTCGTTGACCATCATGAAATCATCCAGCTATTCAGCATTCCTTTGCCCCTGTCTCCGGTTATCCTAGGTCCTAGCTTTGGCTGAAAGCTCATAATCTACACATCGATTGGTCGTTGGGCAAGGTCCTGGGTTGGAGCACTAAGTGTCCACAAACTAGCATTGCTTCAGAGCACCCCTCTCGTTCTTCTGAGCCCCCAGACCTTACCTCTGTGCCCTTGGAATATCATGACCTGGCAACCGTGTAAAGAGCAAGCGCTCACCTGGGCTTTGCTAACTTCTACCGCCGTTTCATCCGTGACTACAGTAAGGTGGCAGTGCGCTTGACTCATCTCACCTCCACAAAGACCCATTTCTGTTTGACCCCAGTTGCAGATTAACATTTACCAAACTGAAGACTCTTTTCACAAATGCACCCGTTCTCAAATACCCTGACCCGTCTCTCCAGTTTGTGGTGGCGGTTGATGCTTCGGACGTTGGGGTAGGGGCCGTGTTACGGCCTGTGGCCGGTAGTGGCATGTATGTGTGTACGCAGGTTTGACGTCCGGAGGAGCCTTCCAGCCATGGCAACAGAGCGGGAAAGCCCTTGGCTGGTGGGCACGCCCATCTGATGAAAGAATACTTGCGTCACAGATCATCTCCACTTCCTAGTCTCCGCCCACCATCTTCCACCTGCCTCTTCACCAGCTGCTGATAATCTCGTCTTTAGTCTCTATTTAAAAGTAGTTGAATCCCTTCATTCAGGGGGGATCAGACATTCGTGCTACACCGCGTGTTGTGTGCTATTCGCTTTTGTCCGGTCTAATCCCCCTTTTAGTTACGGCTAATACTTGTGAGTCAAGTAAGTGTGGGTAAGGAGTAGTTTTAGTATAGTTTTGCATCCCTAACCCTAACCCTAACCTTGCATCCAACCCTGCATCCAACACATCGTTTCCTCTGTCTGTATTAGTTCCACTAGGTTTAGAGTGGCACCCTTAGTTGTATTTATGTTTTTAGGTTGAGTTAGTGCAGTTAGTTACATTTTTTTTTTGTTGCTACGAGCGCCTTTTTATGTTCGTCACGCCTCAGCTTTAGTTTAGAGGGTTTCGGGGATCTTTAGTTCAGCTAGTACTTTCTGTTTTGATAGTTTTTTCTTTTAGAGTGTCACTAACTGCCCTGCTTGTACTTGTATCCATTCTCAAACCAACCCTCATTTTCTCTCCATTTAATTTTCGTCTATTGTTACTGTCCGTACGTGTATGCCAAGCCTGGGCGGTAACAAGTTGGGGCTCGTCTGGGAGCTGAATAATTTGCCCTGGAGCCAAATTCAAGTATATATATCTATAATATAATATATAGATCAGTGGCCATGACCCACCCTCCGCTGCCTCTAACTGGCTGGCCTGCACTCGCTGTCTTATTGGTTATTTATAGGCATGAGGACTGATGCGCCAATTAAAATGAATAGGGCGGGTCATGCCGAGAACTTTATTAACGAGTGGGTGCCAATGCCACTCCAGTTGATTGACAGGTCGCTCCGTCTCCTGCACGATGATCGTAACGTGAGCGAGGCAGAAATAATATCACTGTACAAAGGAGGATTTTGCCCATGTAGTTAAAGTGTGCGTTTCGGCTAAGCTAATGTTATGAAATGTAACGATAACCCAAGGTTAGCAACTTGGCCCTAAACTACATAGATTAGGATCATGTAGTGCAGTGGTACTCAATCTTTTTTCAGTGATGCAAAATATTTTTTTCAGCCTAGTACCTCCAACCAGCGCAAAGCATTTTGGATGAACAAAACAAACCAAAATAGTGCCGTGCCATCATGTGTCTGGTTTTAATTTGGGAACTGGTTTTGGCTTTGACCACAGTCCCACTATGTATCGGTAAAAAAATAAAAAATAAAAGCAAAGAAGTAATTATCTTAATGGTAAATAAATAATTGTGCAATAATTATCAACATAATGTGTCCTTTGGGATCATGGTACAGGTTGGTTTTCAAAACAAATAATTCAGTTAGCTTTAAATAAAAGTAAGTAATATAAATATTTTTGCGTAATTACAAATGATGGATTTTCCCTCACATGTCACCGTTTCTAAAACAAGGCGTTTTTTTCTAGAAGCAAAAAAAAAAGATACATAAGATTTTGAGTATACCCACTTCTCCAGGGACCACTACACCACTGACCAGCCTAGCTACTATAAAACTAAACTAAAGCATGTAGATGTGTGTAGCCAGTATTATCCACCCTGGGGATCAAACCCACGTCGCGATCAAGCGTCTCGTTTATGAGGGCAAATTACTTTGCCTGAGCTAAATTTCTGGGTTGTCTTTGAGAACAGTTTGAAGGATTATTTTCCTTGTATGACCCGCCCTACTCTGCCTCTGATTGGCTCATTATACATGCCAATAGCCAATATAATCAGCGATGGCAGGGGGTACCAGCCAATTAGAGGCAGCGGTGTAGACCATGGCTGAATGGTGCGCATCAGGGGATTTAGAAGTGGGTATACTCAATGCTGACTGAAAAAGAAGTGGGTATTCTCCGTATACCAGCGTATACCATTGGACTACACCACTGTTTGGGCCCTATTTTCGTGCCCAGCGCAATTTATGTCACATGCCGTGTCACAAATGTGCAAGGGCGAGGCCGCACAAAGTTTTGCCAATTGCGTAGACCGACACAGCTTGGTGCAGTTTAGACAAAGACGGTCTATGCCATTTGGGCTGAAGATGCGCCCGTTTTTACGCTGAGCACAGTCCTGTCAGGTGTGCCGGAATGCTCAGCGAGGCCCAACGATGTCAAGCTTTTTTTCTAGAATTCCACTCAGTTTATCTGTCACTCAAAATAAATGTACTGTAAATATATTCGTAGCTTGACATTCATTACAGTAGCAAATGTGGGATTGTGTCTTTGTATGGATTTCCTGAGTGGATAGGTCACGTAGACAATAGCCTTCCCGTGTACTTCCAAGCCCAAATTTCTGCTTGGAAACATGTGTCCTCAGTGTGGTTTCCTCTGCTCTCTGTTCCCAGTTAATGAAGCCTGTCTGCACAAAACCCTGCAACAACACAGAACAGAGGGCATAATTATCATGTGACTGCATGCGTGTGTATTTGTCTATGCCCATGCCCGTGTCCGTGTGTGTGTGTGTGTGTATGCGCGTGTGGGGGTGTGTGTGTGTGCGTGTGTGTGTATGTGTGTGTGTGTGTAATGGTAGTTGGGATGGCAATTACACAGATTAGCTACCCATGACGGCATTTATTTTTCTCATAGGCAAGGCAAAGCAAGATACAGGCAATTTAAAGAATGCTAACAGACGCACGCACATCTTTGTTGGCAAAACACTCGCAGCCATATATAACAGTCATTAACCAGTTAAAGTGAATGATCTGGCTTGGTGGTCTCCTTCACTTTGGAATTTGCAGTAAGACCATTCAGCCTTGATCACAATAATTATCTCAGTGTAATACTTACAGCATAAACCATCAAACCCTTTATTTAGTTTTGAACTACCTGCTTCGATTTTCAATTAAACAATATCTCAGATTTGATGTCCTCACTCATATTTGGGACAAACCGTTACTTTACTCAGGGTGGCATTTACTTTAATTACCATCTTCTTTAGCAGATTTACACCATCTTCATGAGTAGAGACATTTCATAAAGCACAGGTTTACATTTTTAAATTCCATTACTGAACTAGATATCAAAGAAAAATAGTTTGATGCTACAAAAAAAAACATCAGAAACGTCCGTCATTTCCTTTCATCTCAACAAGTGTAATATATTTATATAACTGTAGTGAGAGGGCAAGCTGCCCGCACTAAGCACTAAGAATCCTCATGAAATTTATGTCCAAATGTCTTTTTGTGTCTAGAAATGAAGAATAGTGAATCTCTATAATAAATTTGCTGCTCAATTTGTGTGTAAATGTGCCGCCTTCTTCCGATGAGATGTCACTTGTTGATGCTTGGTCTTTAATGTAATCTTCAAAGCGTGGTATGTGTTGGGAACCACACATTTAAAGAGATCCAACATGTGAACTTAAATAAAAAGTTTGAATTTATAAAGTTGGAATTACACTTAATGAGTAAAGTGAAGTTATACAGATATTTCTCCCCTCCCTGTGGCCCAATTCAGAATATGCATCTGTCATTGCAGAATAAGCACAAAACTACATGCCTGCACCTGCATGATATCAGAATTGCAGTGAAAGCTTTCAAATGCATAGACCATTTAGCAGGGAAAATCAATCCAGGACAGGTCAAACTAATACAAATTTAATATAATGATTGTTCTCCTCACTGAGCCTTAATGTGGTGAAGGGGTTTGTGTGTTTTTGGAGTCCTTGGAGGGGCTACAGGGCTGCATTGTTTTGCTGGGAGACTTCAATGCTCATGTGGGCAATGGCACTGAGTACTTAAAGGGTATGATTGGGAGGAACGGCCCCCAATCCCATGCAGGCAGAACGCGAGCGGCGTTCCGTTATTGGATTTCTGTGATCATGTGGTTGAAATGGCACAGCTATAAATGCATTCATTAAAAAAAACAGATGTTGATACTAAATTGGAATGAGGTGGTTAAATCCTCCTCCTCCATGTGACAAAACTAGTACTGCTGTTCCTTTAATTATTTCATCTGACATCTGATTTGTATTCACCATAAGAACCAAAAATGTATGAAAAGCAACTAACCTACTCCTAAAGGAATGACTATATTATAAACCTGACATATTAGAACATGGCATTCTACAGGCATGGCTGAGAATCCCGCAGTCTAGCAGAAGCTGAATGTCACTACTGTACATTGCAAGCATCTGAGTGAAGGAAAAATGTAGATTGTGATGTTCTTGACTACAAAGGGCTTTCATCAAGTATTAATAGTAACCCTTTGATTTGCGCTATTTTTTCCAGCAACCTTGTAGACATGTAGAGGATATTGACTGGAATGAAATTAAAATTAAAAACATCAATCCATCCATTTATTATTATTATTATTATTACACAAGAACGTATTAAGGCTATGGGCGAGTTGGAGCCTATCAAAGAGGACTTTGGGCGATAGTATGGAATTTAGAGCTGTGGGAAAAATTAACAGCCATTACAGTTCCTATTAACTACAGATGACATTACTCTTGAATGTCGAATACAATGTTCTTGTTTTTTTGTTGTTGTTTTTAGTTAAAAAAAAGAAAGAAGACTAATGGTCAAATTAACAGAAACAGTTTTCATTTTCATTTTCAGATCTCCAACAATTCCTATTTAAACAATTCAAGCATCTCAGCTTTGTGTAATGGCGTGTGACCAACCATCTCCATTTGATCACATTTTACAGGTCTACATTGAGGTTCAGGTCTGGAAATTAGATTGGGCGTGATCGGGTTTTGAGCAGGCGATCCACACCTGGCATGGAGTGACATGGCGTATTATCCTGCTCGGGGAGGAAATAATCCTTAAAGTCGAATAGCGTCATCAAAACAGAAGGAAAACTTTAAATGTGTCTTTAATTTATGCATCCCTTACAAATCCAAATCTGCCTGAATCTGGCTGTGTTGAAGAAGCATGCCTTCATCCACATAATTTCAGAAAAAAATGCGTCAATCAGACCAGATTCTGTTCAACCTTCTGTAGCAACAATAATGGGAGTTGTTCACTCCAAACCCATGAAACAATAATCGGACACTGACAGATTATTATTTTGCTCCTCTCTCATGCTCCACAGTCACCTGGCCTGAAATAACACTTGAGGAGTCTCCACCATCATGAGGTCTACTTTAAACACGCACAAGGCGTGGACCCTCACTTGTCAAAGTCCAGGATTATTTGTTAAATTGAAGCCATCATTTTAATAATCAGTTTATTTCAATGTCAGAGCCCTGCTCCAAACATTCATTCATTGTTTTCTTGTAAAAGTTATACGTACACATGGGGTCACATTTTAACTGAACTCTAAACTGTGTTCCTAGAAACATTAACACTAAGAGAATACAGCAAAACTCTGAGGTT
Organism: Leptonotus elevatus; assembly: GCF_054856555.1. Lineage (NCBI taxonomy): Eukaryota > Metazoa > Chordata > Actinopteri > Syngnathiformes > Syngnathidae > Leptonotus > Leptonotus elevatus. The sequence goes on from NC_141256.1 coordinate 2,725,194, forward strand.
GAATACAGTCCATTCCATGATGCTGGTAGACATTATTATCATTATTGTTTTTTTGTATTTGAATATTTTGTCCCACTGGGATTAATACCAATAATCCATTCCTGTAACTTAAACTGTAATCATGATGACAAACTTGTAAAAGTTACAAACAATAATAAAAAAAATTTAACGTGTAAAGAGAAAGAAAGATGAAAAAAATCTCACCTAATGCACCTCAATTCCCAAAAATTTATATATATATATATATATATATATATATATATATATATATATATATATATATATATATATATATACATATATACATATATATATATATATATATATATATACACACACACACAACACAGGGTTGGGAGGGTTACTTACTTTTAAAATGTATTCCGTTACAGTTACAAGTTACCTGCTAAAACAATTTGTTAGTACCATGATATTAAAGGAATGTAACTTGAATACTTTGGATTACTCCAGTACCAAGTATGCTCATGAAGTCAAAATAAATATATAAAAATAAATATCACCACCATTTATATTTCTATACAGTGCACCCCTGCTATTTGCAGGTGATAGGGACCCAGGCAGCCTACCACTAGCAAAAGTCATTGTAAAATTGGCAACCAATTAAAGGGACTGCAACATGAAAAATAAACTTTTTGGAGCTTTTAGCCATGTTAAAATGCTAATTCCTCACCAAAATCATGACCAAAGTTGTGTTTTCCTCCATTCGTCCCTGTATGAGAAATTCTAGGTTATTCTGCTCTCCAAGCAAAAGCAAAAGAAAACGAGCTGTTAGCACGGTTTGACGTCATCGTGTGCGGCCCCACCACGCATCGCCTCTGCGGACTAAAGGCATGCCTACTTTCTCTGAGACCTCCCTCCATGGGATAATGACAAAAGTAGTCTTTATCAATTCTGTCCAAATGAATTCAAAGCAATCAATTATTCTTCACATTTGCAATGCCAACGTGCAATGAAATGACAATTGGCTGTCTTAAAATCCATTGGCTGACACTGGTATAAACTACAATTAAAACATTTGCGCTAATTTATTTCAATGAATGGATGGTGTAGTCAATAGTGTGCTTGCCCCATAAGCAACAGTGCGCAGGTTCGCAACCCGCTATGTTGCTATTTCGCTCCCCTCCTTTTTTTCTTGCGGCAAGGACCTATTTTGTTTCTTTTGTTTATTCAAGAACTAATGGCTTGCGTGACCAAACGCAGAGATCTAGCAGCCCATGAAATTTAGAATCCATTTAAAAAATCTGTATTTTTCGTGGCCGTCGCGCAAAGCGGCCGGCTCGGACGACGTCATGAGAGGGGCGCGGCAGCCACAGGGGGAGAGGCGGGGTTTTACTGAACCGAGCGTTTGACTTCCGGGTAAGAAAAATAGCCACCGAAATTAAGAAATTACATCCCGATTGTGTCAAAGGTAAGATTTCATCATTATATGCCTATAATTAACTGTGAAAGTAGATAGATAGATAGATAGATAGATAGATAGATAGATAGATAGATAGATAGATAGATAGATTAATGAAGTTAATGGATGTAGATTTCAGAACACTTTACTGAACACACTTCTCAAAACTAAGAAGTCAGTCAAAAACTACATCGGACATCAAAAGTGGGTTCTTAGTCCCATGAGGGAGTTACATAAAAACCACCAGTCCTAATTCTTCACCTCACGTGACAGATTCATTTCCTTTATATGCAGAGATATGCTAATATCTGTAGGCTATGCTAACATCTTTTCTCACATTTTCCATCATGCAAGTCCAACTATTAAGTATGGCTAAAAATCCACAAAATTAAAACACACCCCAGAATTAACGTCAGATAAGTCTGGGCAGTCTCCAGATGCATTTTGCTTCAGAGCTTCCACTTTATGTGTGTGTACTGCTTGGAAAGGCTTATTTATCTAAACATTAATATGTTGCTTTTTCATAGTTTAATACTTATGGAGAAAAGACATGAGCATTTTTCTTGCAGGCAGGTCTGAACCATGTTGTAGCCTGATGCTTTCTCAGGGGACCTGTGTGAAGACTGAGGTCATAAGATTGTTTTGCCCGAGACTTAAACTTGATTTGAAAATGTCCAAAATCTTATCTTTTCTAATGACAGGTTGTTTGTCTAAAAGGCTTAAATACAATTTTACATTCTAACAGTCAAGACACATTGAATCATTATTTTTTTCAGACACCTCTACTTTGACTTAAGAATTTGCCCAACATTTCATGATTATACTAAACAAATCGAATATGTGTCAGTCACTTGAAACACATGTAGGAGTTAAATTCTCACTCAGTAATTTTTTATTCCATTTTTATTTCAATTTTCAAGAAATGTGAAAATACAACTGAATGGAAATGCTAGAAATTCAAAAAAGAGGCCCAAAATCGCAAAAACTGTTTTTACGCTTAGAGGGGGTGGATTTTAAAGCATATTGAAAAAAGGAAAATGCAAATTTTGGCTAAGGAAACACGTTTTGCCAATGACCGCTGACAAGACGTCTCATGTTTTGACTGGACATTACGTCTCATGTACGTTTGTAGTCCTAAATCATGTGAGACGATAAAGTAAGGTATGTTTGGGGGGATGATAAAATGAATTAACTTAATAAGCGAATATTAATGCTATTTTAGATGGAAACCAGTAAAGAAACGCTATAGTTTATCAAGAATTACAAAAGAAAACTCATACAACGTCATCGCACGGCACAGTTGATTCCTGGTCTTCTTTTAAATTACAGTTGGATCCCATCTCTATGGTGTATACCACCACCTACAGCGGTGAAGTCCCCTCTCAATATTTGCAAAAGAAGAACAGATGGAAATGGGCATAAGTCGCATGTTCGTTTTGCGCATTTTCGGTAAATTTGCTTAAAAAATTCAAAACAATTGGATGGACACCTGACTACTGATTGTGAATGTGAATGTGATTGGTTGTCTGTCTCCATATACTGTGAGTGATTGGCCGACCAGTCCAGGATGTAGTCTGCCTTTTGCTCAAAGACAGCTGGTATTGGCAGTCTGCCTTTTGCTCAAAGACAGCTGGTATTGGCTGCACCATCTCCGTGACCACATTGATTGGTTCTTCATTAACCAAGAATATTTTTGGAAGTGATGAAAATGGGAAAAAAATAATCAAGGAAAAAAATCCCTACAGTACAGATAAAACAATTACTCTTGTGGTTTTGGTAGTCTCATGAAGTTATGTTTGGGATCGAGACAATCAACAACATTGCCTCCAAAAATGACAAGAACATTGCGTCACCAATTATAAATGTGTGTGACAACAGTTTCATTTATGATAATTGAATAAGTGGGTCCCTGTTCCCCAATGTAGTGTCAGATGAAAATATGTTGTTTTGTCACAAATCATTTAAATTCACTTTTCAGATCGAAGGCTTGTGCAATCAATCAGACATTATTTTTGGAGACACATTTTGTGCGCCATCAGGCACAGTGATGGCGGGTAAAGCAATTTTCCTGCGACTTTGAGTACTATTTTTCCCAAAGTTTTGGTTTGTTTTAATTATGAGGTCCCATTCAATTTGTGTGGAGGAGGAGAAAGCTGTCAGTGCTTGTGTAAACACAGCATTTATGTGATCATATGGCTATTTCCTGTCAGTGTTCTTTGGGAATACTTCCAATGTTGACACTGCTTGTGTGTGTGTGCTGTGTGTAATTCATCTGACATTAAGGGACAGGATGTCACAGCCACTAATCTGTTCCATCCTTTTTCTGGTTGATGGTTTTGTCTAAAGGTGCTTTTTTGTTGTTGTTTTTTACTCGCGACTGCCACCTCATCGCTACTGTTAAATGCTATCTTGGTTGACAGCGCTAAACAAGCCAACACCCTTTTTTGCTCTGTCCCGACAGTTACTGAAACACTTTGTAACATTGTAAATATACTGTTATAAAGCTTAGCTTGCAAGTGGCGATTGCAGTGGATGGTAGGAATTCGTTTCCCATGATTCTCAGATGCAAAAGCAGGAAATAATTAAAGTTCCGTTCAGCGCATGCTACCGATTAGATGCGGATGCAAATGAAAATGCAAACGTGAATTTGGAAGTAAAAGGAATTTAACAGTTAACCTACATTTTAATAGATTTATCGTATGAATTGCTATTTCAAAAGTGTGATTGACATACACATGACAAAATAGAAACGGGACACCGGGACAGGACCTGTGTAATATCGGAACAGAGCAATGAGATTGGAGAAATCCACCAGCAGGACCCAATGCTTAAAAACTATCCCGGTCAGAAAAGGTTTTCTGGTCACCTTAAAGTAATATCTCCATCTATCTATCAAGGCAGTTAGCTATATTTCTATCTAGCTAGCTAGATAACTGGCTATAAACATCATAATACAGTACAGTGGTACCTCTGAGTTTGAATATAATTTGTTGTAAGTGTTCAAAGTCCGAATTGTTCAACCTCCGAAACATCTTTTCCCATAGGAAATAATGTAAACGCAATTAATCCGTTCCCAAGCTCCAAAAACAGAAAATTCCTATTATAATTTATATTTATGTTTACACCATGTACAGTATTTAAACAATAAAAAATACCTTACCTTTTTTGTTGTGGTGTGATGGCATCAGTGCATGATAAATGCTATGGGGGGGTTTTTTCTTGTTTTTTTTCTTCTTGTTTTTTTTCTTTTTCTTTTTAAAGAGCTCAGTATTGTTCATTCGGTAATGTCATCATCATTGCTCTTTTTTTCCCCTTTTTTTTTTTTGAATGTGGGTGAGTATGTGTATGTGTATGTGTATGTGTATGTGTATGTGTATGTGTATGTGTATGTGCGTGTGTGCGTGCGTGCGTGCGAGTGTGTGTGTATTCGTCACCAAAAACCTATTTAAAAAATCCCATACCGTTCACCTAAACCGAACACCGCCGTCAGGAGACCCGAGGAAGGACCAAAGAAAACAAAGGAAAGTGAAATCCAGCACCGACCAGACACCACGCACTGGGCCACCAACCAGAGTTCTTCACCGACCCCAGAAACATCTAAATTCCAACAAATCAGGGAGACCTCAAGAGACCAAAGGAGTGACTGAGGAAAGGAAGGAAGGACAAACGAAGCAGAGTGAGATCCACAGACACCAGCCTCCACCGATTCAATGACCTGAGGAAGAAGCAGATTGTGTCTGAGTTTCGATAGATGCTGGTGTGGTGGGTCGAGCATGCATGAAAATCTCCACCAAAGAGGGGAGCCGTCGACCCCTGCCAGGACAGAGCAAGCGCAACACCTCAGGGCTCCCCAGGCCGCGGCAGCGCCAAAGGACGACCCACGGGCCCCGCCAGGGCCACCGGCCGGAGAGCAAACCCAGGACCAGGAGCACCCCCCACCCCAACATGGCCCGCGCCCCCAACCCAACGCAGCAGGACGGGGCATTGCAGGCCCGCCAGGCACCCCACCAGTCCACACCCCCCGCTCCCCCCACAACCCCCGCCCCCCACCCACCCCAACCCAGCCCCAGCCGCCCCCAGGGGAGGGGAAAGAAGGCGTACAGGGGAGGGGGAAGGGAGGGGGGAAGGAGACGACAAGAAGGGCAAGGGGCAGCGGCAGGGCCGCAGAGAGAGGGGGAGAGGAGGTGGAAGGGTGACGAGGGAGAAGGGACAGGGAGGCGAAGGACGGGCGGGGAGAGGCGGGGAGGGAGAGGCAGCAAGGGGGAGGAAAGGGGAGGGGAGAGGGAACCACGGGGAACCCCGGCGGCCCACAGGCCCCGAACCGCGTCGCTGGGCCCAGAGCGACGGACCGCGCCGGAGCGGCGCCGCCCCGGACACCAGGGAGAGCCCCGCAACGCAGCACCCCCCAAGAGACCCAGGGAACGGCCAAGACGCAGCCGCCACCCAGCAGCCAACAGAGGGGCAGACCCGCCCACGCCCAGCCAGGGGGGGACAGCACCTATAGAATTAACCACCTGGCATGCAGTGAATCCGAATATTAACCCTTAGTGCCCATTGGAGGTGAATCTGCTCGATCCTGTTGGCAGCAGCTGGGTTCCTGACTATAAAAACACAACCATTAGTTACAAATTGCCAAATACAGAAACATCAATGTAAGTTATCACGATGCGGTGGCTCTCGCTAACAGGCAGAATTAAGTAACCAGGTTTAGGTTAAAATATTCTATATACGTAGACCATGTTTCCATAAATTTTGATATTTGGTTTTTATTTGAGGCAGATATTTTTTCCATTAAAATCAAAAAAAGATTTATGAGGAGGTTAGGCAATTGGTCGATATTCAGAGTTTGTTTATTTTTCCAGTTAACAAGAATTTTTTTTTTTTGCGATAGTAAGGGCTACAAGTTTAGATCGAAATTGTTTATGTGGTAAGTCAGTTGTTGTTAAGTCACCTAGCAAACACAAGTTTGGAGAGAGCGGTATCCTACAGTCCAAGACTGCGGAAAGTTTTTCTAAGACTTTAGTCCAGAAATACATAACCGGAGTACATAACCATAAAGCATGAAAATAAGTGTCTGTAGTGTTTTGTAAACACTGGAGACAAATGTCGGAGTCTGAGAGTCCCATTTTCTTCATCATATATTGAGTAATGTATGTTCTATGAATAATTTTGCTATGTTAATGCTTGCTTTAGTTTAGTGCTGAGTTTGTGTATTTTACATTGGGCATATTGTTAGACTACTAACCAATCCTTGCGTGCATTGTCTAACATCAGGCACGTTTTTGAACAGCTAAGGGGGGTCCTCGTGCCAGTATTTACAGAAGTAGTCATAGTAGTTACAACGGGGCAATCATCTCCTTCCTAATTCCACTGTGGTTCATAGCACTGTCTGTTTTTCTTTGCTCCCACTGGCACTGTTGTCTTTCTTTTGGGCCCATGGCGGAGAAAATTGTCGCGGAAAAATCAAAATGCACTTGAGAGTATGGAGCACCTCTGAGAGTATTCACGATCTGACTGGAAATGAGCAGTTCATCGCCTCAACTACCGCAACGTGAGCATTCGGCATTGCTTGGCTACCCGTTTTCAAGGTACGTTCGGCTTAGCTTGCTTTGCTTGGGTGTTCAAACTAAGAAAATGAGTTCAAACTCGCATTTTTTACCTCGATTTTTTGGTTGAAATCCGATCTGTACAAGTTCCGAGATGTTCAAACTCAGAGATTCTGCTGTATATACATGAACACATTTTAAAGGGTAAGACAACAACAAAAAAAATATATATATATTTTTTTTTACAATAATATGTTCTATGTAGCCCCACTAGTCTAAATATGGTATTCTGGTTGATATTGCGTTAGTGGAATATGAGTTAAGCAGCCAAGTCCAGCCATTTTTATCCATCTCATAGGGTGGCCATTTTGCAGGTTCAGAGAATGGAGCCCCGAGTAACACTGATGTCATCTTCAGTCGACAGCAAGTGGCAAAATGGCCGCCCTCTGAGATGGATAAAAAATGGCATATTTAGACTAGTAGGGCTTAAAAAAAAATATATATATATAATTGGGTTGACTTACCCTTCATTAAAATGTGTTCATGTACATACTGTATTATGATGTAGATAGATTTATAGGCAGCTAGCTAGCTAGATATATAGCTAGCTGCCTCAATAGATAGATGGAGATATTACTTTAGGGTGACCAAGGATAGTCTGGTTTTGAGATGGATAAAAATGTCTGGATTTTGCTTCATAACTCATATTCCACAAATGTAATCAGAATGTCATGTTTAGACTAGTGAGGTCACACATAAGATTATTGTCAAGAAATGTTTAAGTTGACTTCCACTTTAAAGTGGTGATGACTGCATGATGAGATACAGTATATCACTAGCATCTGACACATTTTCTAGTCACATCCCACACTAAGATTTTGTAAAGATTTTGTCAGCACTGTTCTTCAGAAACTGTGTGATGTTTAAAGCCTAGTTTGAAACAAGCTGATAAGTTCAGTTGAGTTTGGTACAAAACACTTTCACTGTCAAAAATAGTGAAAAATAACAAAATGAATGATATCACACCAATTTTTGTTAGCCTATTCACAGGATGCTCGCAGTGGGCCCACTTGAACGATTGTTCAAGAGAATCGTCACTTCCTTGCGAAAACGAGAATGGAAAGAAAAGAACACATAATTTCTCAAGCAAAGTGGGTCTTTTTCTGGTAAAAAAAAATAAGAATATGCCAAGCTGAAAGTGGATACCCCCAATAAATGTCCGTATTTACAAGTTACTCCTCATTGTTGAATTTACACCGCCATAATGGCACCATGTAATGGAATCATAATGAAAATATCAGTATTTGTCATTCTCAACTATGGCATGGAGAGCTGAACTGAACTGAACTGTACTGTTTGGTGGTCATTTGTCTCATACACATAATATTTTATATCTTAACAGAGTGACCCGAACCCCAGACTAACCCTAACCTCAGATACCTATCAGCCCCTAAACATTTATGAAAATAGATAGATAGATAGATAGATAGATAGATAGATAGATAGATAGATAGATAGATAGATAGATAGATAGATAGATAGATAGATAGATAGATAGATAGATAGATAGATAAGATCATGTGTTATTTAGGTAAGAGTCACGCTTTCAATGAGATGAGGACATGCTTATTCATCAGTATGACTGATTATTTGTTTCCCTGTGGAAGATTGCTTCCTGGAATGCTGAATTAGATGAAGGGGGTCGTGGGTCGTGTATATCTGTTACTGTGACATGGTGACATGGTCATGATATCCCTTTGCACTCTGATGACAATATCTTTCTAAATACCTTCATTCATTAACGGTGTGTTTCCAGTGACGCTCCTCAGTGACACCAGTAAACAAACCCGTCATAACACTTTTCCCTTTCATTTGGATTTTGGCCCCTTTTGAAGTTTAATATCTATAAATTGCCTTCAATCATCAAGGAATATTTTCAATAATACAGTACATACATTTACCCTGTGAATCTACTGAAATTAGATCAGATTTTGTGGCAGTCACTCACGTCTTTTCAAATACTGTTATTCATTGCATTTCATGTTTAATGTGGCCTTTATCAGCAGGGAAGAGTAATCTTAAATATTAAATATATTTTGAAAAGTTTCTCTGTTACGGGAAAAAAGTCGTGAATAGCTCCTCATTATTCAAACTGTGCCAGCACAAGGCTTTGGACTGTGTGCCAATTTTGTTTAGTTTTTGTTCCTTTTAGACAGTGTTTTCAAGTCTTGAAGTGTGCTGGTCAGCAGCTCTTGGGTTTTTTTGTGTTCTGGCTGGGAAACAAACGGTGTTTAACAAAACACTCAAACTCCTTTCGAAGTGAACAGGAAGGCCCTTGTATGGCCCTGAGTCATTTTCAGACTTTTCATTTGGACAGCACATTAAACCAACAATGTGTGTTCAGTTTTGAAATATGTTTTGTTTGTTGCGCTAAGAAGAATAGCATCTATGTGGTTGCCAAGATATTGCCCCTCTGTATTGGTGAACTGGCCAGGACCGTTTCTCATTTTGTTCATTTGTAACTACTATTCAGAATTGTGAGCAGTGACTGTGTGACATGGTCAGGGTCACGATAGAACTGAAGCTGACTCCAGCTGACTGTAGTCCAAAGCAAGACTATAGATCATAGGTGTCAAACTCCGGTCCTCGAGGGCCATAGTCCTGCAGGTTTTGGAGGTCTCCCTCTTCCAACACAAGCTGATTCCAATCAGCAGGATCGTTATCAGGCTTATACAGAGCTTGCTGATGAGCTGATCATATATCAGCTGTGTTGGAGAACGGAAACATCCAAAACCTGGAGCCAGGACCGGAGTTTGACACCTATGCTATAGATAGTATCCACTGACGTCACGGGATCGCGAGTCGGCCTCTCAACTTTCCAGTGGGCTCAGCTGTGTTTCTACTGTGTTTACACCAAATGTTCTTTTGTTATTGATGAATGTCACCCCCAGCTTCCTCTAATGTTGCTTGCGTAATCAAGACGTATGTGGAATATTAAGCTCAACACTCCTTACAGCGGTACACGTTGAAAAACGTTTGATTAGTGGAATCGATTGGATTACAAACATTTGCCGATGTTACTGCCCCGACCGGACTACATGGCAACGTATGCTCTGAGGTAGGGTGGCTCCCAAAACACGGACATTCTTGCGTCTTCTATACTTTCGGCTTTTATTGGTTGCTATGTGCATTTATCATTTGTGAATTCGAGGTGAAGAATCTCGGGTAATTTTTAAACCAAGTTATCTAGTTCCCAGACAGCGCTAGCTACTAGCGCCAGAATACAACAAAAACGCTCCATAAATAAAAAACTAGATGTCCTCTGCCTCATCCGCGAGGACGTTAAAGAATTAAAAGGTGAGTTTGGAATTCGTCGGCCAACAGGTAAGTGACCTCCAACGAGATAATGCCGAATTACGCTCTTCACTCGCAGCTGTTTCAGCCAAGTTGGAAACGATTAAAAAGGAGAATAAAATGCTAAAATAAACGGTTTTGGATGTCCAATCCCGTAGCATGCGGGAGAATTTAATATTCTCAGGCATATCCGACAACACCTCTGACAATCCAGAGGCCGAGATTAAAAAAATTATGACGACGTTAAAAATTCCTCAGGAGACAGTAAATAATATCTCTTTTCACCGGGTACATCGGCTTGGAGCCCGTAGGGGCAACAAACTCCGTCCTATTTTCGCTAAGTTTGAGCATTTTAAACAGAAATAATTTGTTAAAAGTAAAGGACGGGAGCTTAAAGGGACCTCTTTCGGGATGAATGACCAATTCCCGAGAGAGATTAATGAACGGCGAAAGGTACTTTTTCCTATAATGAGACAAAATAGGCAAGAGGGTAAACGGACTACGATAGTCGTTGATAACCTATACATCGATGGACAACTATTCTGGAACCCCAACTCCACTCCCTGGCTGTTCTAATTGGCATTGGTGGAACTTAACTTTGTTTGATTATTAGATGTATACATATACTGTATATGTGGTTATAAAACAAGTTTGTGAAAACGTATTTAAAATGACAAAACACACAAATTTACAACTCATCCAATATAAAAATATTTATAGAACATACATTACTCAATATATGATGAAGAAAATGGGACTCTCAGACTCCGACATTTGTCTCCAGTGTTTACAAAACACTACAGACACTTATTTCCATTCTTTATGGTTACGCACTCCGGTTATGTATTTCTGGACTAAAGTCTTAGAAAAACTTTCTGCTATCTTGGAATGTAAGATACCTTTATCTCCAAACTTGTGTTTGCTAGGTGACCTAACAACTACTGACTTACCACGTAAACAATTTCAATCTACACTTATAGCCTTTACTATCGCAAAAAAAACAATTCTTGTTAACTGGAAAAATAAACAAACTCTGAATATCGACCAATGGTCTAACCTCCTCATAAATCACATTTTAATGGAAAAAAGATCTGCCTCGAATAAAAACCAAATATCAAAATTTATAGAAACATGGTCTACGTATATAGAATAATCTTAATCTGGTTACTTAATTCTGCCTGTTAACGAGAGCCACCACATCACGATAATTTACATTGCTGTATTTGGCAATTTGTAACTAATGGTTGTGTTTTTCTAGTGAGGAACCCAGTTGCTGCCAGCAGGATCGAGCGGACTACATCAAATGACACCTTACAGTCACCAACTCCTCAAGATTCACTTCCAATGGGCACTAAGGGTTAATATTCGGAATCACTGCATGCTAGTGGGTTAACTCTTTAGGTGCTGTCCCCCCCATCCTCCCTTATGCCCGCCAGGGCCCTGGTGGGGTGGGGGTTTGGTGGGCAGGTGCCATCGGTTGGGGCAGACCGCAGTATTAAGCAGTGCTGCGGTCCCCCATCCGTGTCCCCGCCGCGCCACCGCGCCCCCCCTATTTTTTTTTTATGCACCACATACACTCACTGACATGTCTGGGAGGCAGGTGGATCGGAGCGGGGGGATATCATTTCCGTCTGCTCCATCTCACCTGCTCCCAATTTTAATGCACCACACACACACACTTGTATATACACGGGTGAGGTCGCATTCACGGTGTAGGGGTAGAGTTCGCCAGTCGGCGAGTTGGCGAACTCAGTAACAGGGTTAGCTTTCACTAAGTATGCTGGCGTGACGACCGGGGCCTTTCCCCGCTGGGCCTGGGGTTCGGGGTGCCACCCGTCCCCAGGTGCTCCCATCTCCCCTTCCGCCCACAGTGTTCCGTCCCACCACGCGGCTGGAGGTGGGGTGGGCGCGGGCACCCTCGCCACTCCGCTGTCCGGCCCCTCTCCGGCACCGATGCCTGGGTACGGGGGGTCCCCGGGGTTTGGGGGGCTGGCGGGGGGCTAGTATTTACAGAAGTAGTCACGGTAGTTACAACAGCGCGATAATCTCCTTCCTAATTCCACTGTGGTTTGTAGCACTGTATGTTTCTCTTTGCTGCCACTGGCATTGTCTTTCTTTGGGCCCATGGCGAAAAAAATTGTTGTGGAAAAATCTAAATGCACTCGCGAGTATGGAGCACCTCCGGGAGTATTCACGATCTGACTGGAAATGAGCAGTGCATCGTCTCAACTACCGCAATGTGAGAATTGGGCGTTGCTTGGCTTCACGTGGCTACCCGTTTTCAAAGTACGTTCAGTTTAGCTTGCTTTGCCTGGGTTTTCAAACTCCGAAAATGAGTTCAAACTCCGAGGCATATGTGGGCCGGTGGGATGCCTGGCGGACCTGCCGTGTCCCGTCCTGCTGCGTTGGGTTGGGGGCGCGTGCCGTGTTAGGGTGGGGGGGCGCTCCCTGCTCCTGGGTTTGCTCTCTGGCCGGTGGCCCCTGCGGGGCCCGGGCGTTGTCCCTTGGCGCTGCCGTGGCCTGGGGGGCCCTGGGGGGTTGTGCTTGCTCTGTCCTGGCCGGGGTCGACGGCTTCCCTCTTTGGTGGAGGTTTTCATGCATGCCAGATCCACCACACCAGCATCTATCGAAATTCAAACACAATCTGCTTCTTTCTCTGGTCGTTGAATCGGTGGAAGCTGATGTCTGTGGATCTCACTCTGCTTCATCTATCCTTCCTTCCTTTCCTCAGTCTCTCCTTTGGTCTCTTGAGATCTCCCTAATTTGTTGGAATTTAGAAGTTTCTGGGGTTGGTGAAAGACTCTGGTTGGTAACCCGGTGGGTAGTAGGTAATGTCTGGTCGGTGCTGGATTTCACTTTCCTTTCTTTTTTTTAATCCTTCCTCAGGTCTCCTGACAACCTCACGACTCTAGCTGGATTCTGAAGTATTCGGTTTAGGTGAACGGTATGGGATTTTTAATAGGTTTTAAGTGAACTAATGAGTGCACACTCACACACATAAAAAACGCACATGCACATTCTCACGCACATACAAAATAAAAATAAATTTAAAACAATAAAACAATACTGAGCTCTGGAAAAAAAAGAAGAAGAAAAGAATACAACAAAAATAACAACAACATTGTTGTTTCATCACTTATTTTCATACACTTTAACAACAATTTCAGCATTTGGGCTGTTGGGAAAGGAAAATAAGAGACTTTAAGGAGGGTATTTGGAGAGATCTCAAAATCAAACATCTTGACCACCAGATCTATTTTTAGCCAAAGCTCGCCACGGCTAACTGCTCACATATATCACTACTGCGTTATGGTAATAGCTTTTTTGCCATCTTATAATGACACTTACCTTAATCAAAATGGTCAGAGGTTCTCACAATTTGGTAGACTTTGTCGGTTGGAAATCCTTTCGATTTATCTTTGCAATTCCGGACACTTCTTTTCTTTTTCAGGGATATCCCTGCTTATTCCAGAAAGACAATGCAATGCCACAGCCTGCACATGTTGCAATAGCGAAACTTCGGGAGAAAAGAGTGCAAGTACTAGACTGGCCTGACAGCCTTCTAAACCGGCCTCACATTGACAATAAGAACCTGGACGGTGGAGCAACTGAAGTTGTACATCAAGCAAAAATGGGGAAGAATTCCATTTACAAATAGTGTCCTTAGTTCCCAAATACTAATTGAGTGTTATTCAAAGGAAAGGTGATGTAACAAAGTGGTAAAGTATGCCCCTGCTCCAGCTTTTTTGGGAACGTGTTGCAGGCATCACATTGATCATTTTTGAATTGATGTACATTTGCAAAAACAATCACATATATCAGCTTGTACATTAAATATTCTGTATTTGTAGTGTATTCCATTGAGTAAAGGTTGAAAATTTGCAAATCATTGTATTGTGCTTTTGCTTCCGTTTTACACAACATCCCAACCTCAGTGAAATTAGGGTTTGTACTTTGATAATGTATACCGTACAAGCAAAGAGATACAAGGTAAACACTAACGGTACATATTTCAAAGAAAGGAAACGGCTTCAAAAGATTTATCCAACCCTATAATGCCAAAATACAATAATAAAGTTGGTGAACAAAATCAACAGTTGATTCGTCAGCACAATGTATCTGCAGGAAAGCCAGAGGTCTACTTAAATGTGTGTGGGAATGTGGATGTAATCATGTAACAGAGAGGAAAACATAAGTTTGCACTCAAAGACCTCAGCCCCACTCTGCTGGAGGCCTCCATGCAGTGAACAACTGGGTAAACTGCCTCAGTGAAATGACTAATGTAGATGATTTTCACTTTTTATTAGTGTACTACTTCATTTGTTGAAGGAAAGTGGCTCTACCACTCCTGCCATCGTTTATAGTTTATTTTAGAATATTTTATGGCGAAAGAAAGGGTACATAAAGGCACAATTCAATCAATGAAGCATCTTATTTGACATATAATCAAACAAGCAACCATTCAAGCATAAGGATAGTTTAGAGTCTTCAATTATTTCTGGAATGTGGGAGAAAACCATCGTCACCAGAGAACTGTACTGTACAAACTCCGCACAGAAAGGCCAGATACAAATCCTCAACCTCTGAACTTATAAGGCGTATATGCTAGGGTTGTGCCAAAAAAATAATTCTCATTTAGTACAATTCAGAATCGATTTTGAATGTACCAAAATAAATTTTATTTAAATTATTTTATTCCGTCTTTCCCTTGTTGATGTGTGACTTTATTGGGAGCACTGTTCATGTTGTACACGATTTGGCCACTTAGGGGCAGTGGGGTTACGCACGTTTTGTTACACTGTTAAGTTGTAGCCACATAAGAGAGTAGAAGAAAAAAGTCACGATCAAGTTATTCCAATAAAAGTTGTTTTTTTGCAGCGTAGGAAGAGCATATGCCGGTGAGTAATGTTAACATGCTTCTCTGTATACATTTCTGAAGCGTTTTTGTATTAATAGCCATTCTTTTGAGTGATAAAAGTGCCGCTAATTAGCATTAGCGAGTCAGACTGGAGTAGATCATGATGATTCTTTGCACATCTATAAATTGAAGCAGAAATCATTGTCAATCAAATAATTTTGAAACAAAAATCATTCTGAATTAAAAATAAATTCTGAATCGAATCGCAGACGAAAAAATCGTAATCGAATTCCCACCCCTAATATATGCTAACCATTTGGCCCCGATGCCACTGCTTCTGGCGCATTAGTGTCAAATGTTGCTTCACAACAATAGTTGTTTAGCTTGTAAACAAGACTCTTGATGGAACAACAGCATATTTTCCTCCAAACAGATATCCCTATAAATGTACTACTTTCACCAAATAAACTCTAGAAAAGGTGCATCGAAATTATAGTACCCATGTCCTTGTTATTTCTATATTCAGTAGCAACTACACGTACACAGTAAATTTGACTCTATTTAGAGTGGGACCAAATATACTCAGTTTTAGAGTAATATATAAACTTGGAAGAGAGTAAAATAAAGAATTGCAAAGAATGAAAATAAAAGTCACTTGAGGGTTGAGGAATTAACTCGCGACTTTCAGCTTGGGAGAGAGCCGATCTACTCCCTGAGCCACGCAGCTCTGCTTTATGTTAGTGTACCACTCGTATCAGCTGGAATCTTCGTAACTCCAAGAGACCAAAAACAATGTTTTTGGTCTCATGGATATAAGCAAACAGTAGGAGAGGCATAGCTCAACCCTTGAGTGACTTTTATTTTCCAATTCTTTATTTTACTCTCTTCCAAGTGTAAATATTAGTCTAAAACTGAGTCTATTTGGTCCCACTCTAAATACAGTCAAATTTACTCTGTGTAGCATTGGCTGTATCCTGTTTAGTGCATGATAAGTGAGAACAGCACTCAGATTGTTAGCCTGTAGCCTGGTTAGCCATAAGGAACCTGCCTCCATCGCCGTGTTTTACTTTGATAAACCAGTCGGTCTTGAAGCAGAAACAGCTGCAACACTTTCAATAGTTGATTGACTGGTAATCAGCCTTGTTCACTCCCAGAATGGCGCACAATTCAGCAAACGCCCACTCCTACCGAACTCCTCAAGGAAAACACCAAAAGAAAGAAAACTAACCATGCACACAGTCAGACTTGTGCTGCACAGGAATATAGAGCCCATAGTCCCTTCCAGTATGTCCTACCACGAGAATAATAATAAAGTAATTATTAAGATCACTCGACGTCAACGGTATGTTGCGCACGCCGACAAATTTACGTCATCGGCTAGTCGGGACAGTCCTAATGCGATGACGTCATCAACATGCGCTACCGCGGCAAGACGGTAAGAGTCAAAATCTCTACCTTCGACAAAATGTATACCTTATATTGAATATACCATTTATATTGCCAGCCCTAAGTAGCAGCAAAATAAAAATTAAGATTTAAAAGAAGAAAAAAACCTTATACAGTCATTATTAGTCACGGTTTACATGTTCAAAAGGGAGTAGGAAGAAGTTAAAAACGTATCTGAGATATATATCTTATATCTTATATGAGACTCAATCATTTATTAAAACCAAAAGTTTACATACTCCTTCTACACTGTACTGTGATATTTACATCTTGCATTCAGTAAAAACATTGAAATATGTCATTAATTATGTGGTTAAAATTTAAGAAAAACTGTATTTTTGTTACAAAGATGTAAACATGTAAATATCACATTTTACAGTAGGGGGAAAGAGAGAGAGAGAGAGAGAGAGAGAGAGAGAGAGAGAGAGAGAGAGAGAGAGAGAGAGAGAGAGAGAGAGAGAGAGAGAGAGAGAGAGAGAGAGAGAGAGAGAGAGAGAGAGAGAGAGAGAGAGAGAGAGAGAGAGTGTGTATGCATGAATGAGCCATCAATTGTGTAAGAAAGTGTAAAATTTACTAGAATAACTGCATCTTTGGAATGTCATGTCCAAATTGTTCTGATAATACTGGATCAGCCGGGTTCAACACAAGTCCAGACCTATGGCTGACTTGTGATTAGCAAATAACCACAATGAATATGTCTCGATACCACAGTCATTCTGAGTCAGGTTGTATTGACCAAGCTACAAGGCCACGGGGTTTTAAAAGGAAACTGCATAACAGATAAGATTTGGTTAGAATAACAGTGTGTCGTCAAATCCGAGCACTGTTAGTAACGTAATAGCCAGGGCCCTATTTTTGAAGTCTAGTTTCCCATGTTTGGGACTGATTTGCGTCTCTGGTTCATTCTTGCAGACATACACTGTAAAAAGCCTGACTGGGCTTAATTAATATTTACAAAATCTAGTAACCTGTACATAAAAAATGACACTATGTAGTTTTGTATAATATTATCCTTTTTCACTACCATGTTTATGAATTCTAAAAAATATATATTTTGCATCCGTTTGTTTTTTGGAGCAAGTCCGATAGTTCAATCTTAAGTTGCAATTTGAAGTAAAAGCATAAACTACAGAAAAAACAATCACTTATTTTGTGAATATTCTTTGGAAGTTAGACAAAAACTCCTTATTTATAGTTATACTACATACCTTTTTTTTCATGAGTTATAGGTTTTTGCCTATGGGATGGTAGTGTAAGATCTGCAAGTCATTGTCTGCTACAAAAGGGTGAGAAATAAACTACCTCCCACCTTACCCAATAGTAGAGGATGAGCAAAGTCAGGAACAGGAAAGGATACAATTGCTAACTGAAGTACGGAAAAAAGACAGCAAATTGATCATAGACAAGATGGCCAAAAATTTCGCACATCGAAGAATTTTAATTTTGAAAAGACAAATTTTATGGGGGGAAATCTTAGCCTATGACTGGCCATAAATTTGATTAGCCTGCATCCTGCAGAAGGTTGGAGTTGGGGTTTTTATGACGGGCTGCCGCTGCGAGGATATATTTTTATTATTATTGTTGTTGTTGTTGTTTTTGTTGTTGTTGTTATCCGCAAATAATCACATTTTTGACACCCTAAACATGAACAAAAACTCACCAAACTTTACATACATATCGGGCCCAGCGAAAAATGTTATATTTAAGTTGCCATACATGAGTACAAAAAAATGGGTCTGTAGCCCCCCTTCATGTGTTTATGGGAGCCCTGTCCCGCTACATTTGACCTACGGCTACAAAAATCTGGTGGCACGCGTAGTCCTGAGACAAACAAAAAATACTTTGGTAGCCGTACCCTATGAGTAATTGAATGTCAAGTTTTGGCCAATTTTTGCACATTTACAGGGGTCATACTTTTGCCTCCCTGTCCTTGACGGTTAACCCGATTTACTTCAAATTTGGGGTGTACCGTCTCATCACATGGGACAACATATGGGGGAAAAAATTCTACTTACTATATGACAGCGGCATGGCATCAAATTTAGCGTTTTAAAATTCCTTCTTAACAAAGTATTCCCGGTTGTACAAATCACCTAGAGGCACGAAAATTTGGAGGCATATGTAATAGCCCACGACGTAGGCCAGCTCGATTATGAAGAAAATATTAATCAATCATTAATTTGGTAATAATTGAAATCATGATTGGGACAATCATTAGTTTTTTGTTACAACATTTTTTTTTTTTAATGTGTAAAAAATATTCAGACAATATATATATATATATATATATATATATATATATATATATATATATATATATATATATATATATATATATATATATATATATATATATATATAAATATATATTTAAAAAAAAAAAGGATGGGTGCTGTGGATGGAGTTCAAAAGAGACGTGTGTTCTTCTCAGCCGTGTGGAAATAAAGTTGACATTTTTAATAAAAACACACTAAAGCATTCTAAGCATAAATATAAACATATACTGCATGTCGTTACTGAAATTGCATCTTTTTAGGCATATTAGAAGACTGATATGGATACAGTTCACTTCGAAAAAAGTTCTGTCAATCATTGTATCGGCCACCATTGGTATCGGCTATTGTCACAAGTACTAAGTACTTGAAAATAAGGCGGCTATCCCTAATACTGTACCTGTAAGTTTAAGTAAGCCTCTTAGTATTAAGAACTGTGCCTTCACCTTTAGTAGGCTAATTTTATTTGTTATTTCAGGCTCCAACCAACCCTTCTATCAACATGACTAAAGATAATGTCATCCGGTGTCTGATCTTGCACCTAGGGGAATCAGTTGATTAGCTCTTTAAAGAATATGATCTGGTAAATTGAAATGAATGTCTCTATCTCTCTTGTTAGATTAGGCCTTTTTGCCCTAAGATCTACTTTTCAACAGACAACGTACTGCGATTGACTTTTTAAAATATATAACAATCAGTGGGTTTCCATCCACCCATTTTTATTAGAATTTTCAAAAAATGCAACCCTCCAGAAGGACTCTCGAAGGGGTCAGATGAATGAGGAGGAGAGGTGGGAAGGCATATAGCAGGCCCCTTGGCCAGGGGTGTGCCAGAGCATCCAGGCCTAGCGGGCTGCTCTGTTCCATAACAGAGGGGACAGTGAGTGGACTCCTGAGAGGCAAAAATATCTACTTTTGCTTTGTCGAAGCGACTCCAAATGGTGCTCACCACCTCTGGGTGGAGACGCCAATCCCCCTGAGGCGGACGACGGTGGGAGAGGGAATCCGCCGACTGGTGCATCTTGGCCGTTAGGGTGCTGCGTTGTGGGGCTCTCCCTGGTGTCCGGGGCGGCGCCACCCCGGCGCGGTCCGTCGCTCCGGGCCCGGCGACGCGGTTCGGGGCCTGTGGGCCACCGGGGTGCCCCATGGTTCCCTCTCCCCTCCCCTTTCCTCCCCCTTTCTGCCTCTCCCTCCTCGGCTCTCCCCGCCCATCCTCCGCCTCCCTGTCCCTTCTCCCTCGTCACCATTACTCCTCCTCTCCCTCTCTCTCTGCGGCCCTGCCGCTGCCCCTTGCCCTTCTTGTCATCTCCTTTCCCCGTCCTTTCCCCCTCCCCTGGGCCGGGGGCTCCATCCATGGTCCGGGTCTCGGGGCTCCAGTGGCCGGGCGGGTGGGTCGGTGGTTGGGTTGGTCTTGTGCCCTCCTGGCACCTCGGGCGGGCCCCAGTATCCGGGGGGCGAGCCCTATCGCCCAGCCGGGCTGGTCCCATATGCCCGCCGGGGTCCCGGTGGGGTGGGTGGGTGCGCCTCCTGTCCCCGCCCGGTTGGGGGGGCCCCGCTAGTCGCTCCTCTTAACTCACTGCACTAGTTTTGCACAATACACTTTGTTTATAGACATATAGGGCACATAACACACTTCGGGGGGGGGGGGGGGTTGATAGGGTGGAGACACCGTCTTCGCCCTACAACTCCCCTCCAATTTTAATGCACCACACAACTGGGGGGGGGGGGGTCAGGTGTGTCGGGGTGCGGTACCATCGGTTGGGCAGACCGCAGTATAGAGCAGTGCTGGATGGCGAGACGGGGCCGCAATGGAACTGAATCCAGTACCCATGAGACAAGGTTGAAAGCACCCATGGGTCCGAAGCAAGGGCAGCCCAGTAGTTGAGCTGGCAACAGGAAAAGTAACCGCCGGGAGGGATGGGGCGTGGTGTGTGAAGCTCGGGGCTGATCATGGGGCCATCGGCCAGAGGGGCGAACCCCACGGGCGACCGTGACATGTCCTCGTGAGGGACGACAAGGCCCGTATCCCCCCGTAGGCCGAAAGGAATGCCCAGACAGAGGGACGGCCGGGAGAGCGGCTCCCCCCGAGTTTGACAGAGCATAGGGCCTGGCAAGGCTAGCAAATTTACGCCTTGCGTCATTAGCACGCACTGTGTGTTCCAGCGCTCCTGTCGCAGCCGAACCGAAGACTTGACCCGGCACCACAGGGAGTTGACGAAGTTCCTTCCGGGAGGGCTCTCGCAAGGGAGATTGAGCCAACCATACTCGCAAGGGAGATTGA
Organism: Leptonotus elevatus; assembly: GCF_054856555.1. Taxonomy (NCBI): domain Eukaryota; kingdom Metazoa; phylum Chordata; class Actinopteri; order Syngnathiformes; family Syngnathidae; genus Leptonotus; species Leptonotus elevatus. The sequence goes on from NC_141256.1 coordinate 2,746,371, forward strand.
GCCAACAATATCTGACAGCACGCCTGGATAAGCAAAGACTACCGCCATGCTCCCTCGAAAGGAGGGATAAATCTTTCAGCGCCATGTTTCAGAACGACGTAGCCTCATCTACTTCATTGTCTCTTAAGGCTGCATAGAGAGCAAGTAGGAGATGCGCCTGGGCGTTGGCCAGGCATGCTACCTACGTCGCCGCGTTGTGACCAGTTCGTCCGTCAAGCGCCACTGAGGGCTAAGGCATCTCAGAGCCTCTCTAAGGGCCTCCTCCGGGGAGACGATGAGTGAAGCCACAGAATACTCTACATTAGGCATACAGTCCAAACCAATAGGATTCAGAAACCGCATATTTGCCAGGGCACGGCCGTCCGCCGGGAGTCAAGGATAAACATTAGAATTGTACCAGCAGGAATGAAGGTCTGTCAAAAAAAGACGAGATTCCAGTATCCCAAAAAACTCGGTTGAGTAGTCTATCGGAGAGAGGCCACACTCAGTAGGAGGCTGAGAAAAGCGAGACATGTCCAACTTTAAGCGTTGGAACGCGCTAAGCATAACAGTGGTCACCAATTCCGCTCCAGCTGAAAAAATTTCAGAAGGAGGAGAAGACGGGGCAGCGGAAACAGAGTCCATACCCGAACATGCCACAGAAACCTGGACGGAGACGGCATCCTCGACGACGTTGTCTGCTTGGGAGGGCAAACGGAGTGTTGCATCCGGAATGTCCACCAATATATATAAGGCAACGCCACTGCAGAGGACTGAGAAACAGTAGGGTTTCAATCATCCAACTGCGCCTGTATTGCCATCACACTTGCCTGCAAACGGCTCAACTGCAAGGCAATCTGAGAGTCAGTCCGACTCTTCTTACTCTGATGGTCAGGAGCAGCAGGAGAAGCAGGCCCATTGCCACCGCCGACGATGAACGCCCCTGGACAGCCGCTGCGTCCTGGTGAGGCGCAACATCAGTTGTGTTCACCGGAGTGTGGACCCCGCAGCAACGGTCGCCACAGTGCGACAGTTAAGACAGTCTAAGTAACCGTAGGCAAGACGTCAACACTCGCTGACATTAAACAGGCGTATTTACAAACTTGAAGCCGCACTCAGCGATGAGGAGCTGAGATCATGTAAAGATGGAAGAGGAGTGCCAATTTACATACATAAATTCCAAAAGTCCAAATACACCAAGCCGCTGCCCCGATCAACAAGATCACAGGCCACCAGCGACAGCGGCGAAGAACAGCAATAAACACCGCGAGTGACAGTGCGAGGTAAAAAGACTCGGTTCTGGCTACGATCCCCTTTTATACATGAGGATCACGTCAGCCGGAACCCTGGAAATGTCCTTTTATGAATTATTTCTCGAGTGACGCATGCGCGTGGGGGATTTCCATGCTGTTTCAGTACGAAATAGAACTGAATGGAAACGCCAGAAATTCTAAAAAGAGCCCAAAATGATTACGTTACAAGTACGTTTGTAGTCACAAAGCAATGTCGGGCGATAAAGTAAGGTATGTTTGGGGGGACAACGAAACAGAAATATTTTTGGAATAAATTAAAGAAGCTAATATTAATGCTATTTTAGATGGAAAACAGTAAAGAAATGCTACGTTTTATCAAGAATTACGAAAGTAAACTCATACATTATTTTTGATCAACTTTTTTACTAACTATACAAGGTGTCCATAAAGTCCGGATACATGGTAAAAAAAAAAAAGAAAGAAAGAAAATAAAAGTATGCAGCATTGAAAATGGTTTTGTTTTAAGAAGTTTATGTTTTTTACCATGTACCTTGACTCAAATACCAAATATTATTTTTGTAGGATGCAAATGAAGGCAGTATGGATGGCATATGCAGGACCTTGCTTTACAAGAGCCAAAAATCTTCAGCAAACATAAGACTGTCAGAAGGTACAGTACAGAGGACATAGGGATAGTAGATGAAACAAAGGTCCTGACTGGTCTGGATTATTTTTCAAGTGCTTGTGCCATGCAGAAAATGGAGAAAATGTGTGTGAATACTGAAGCTGTGTCACGATGGGGGTGGAGGACCCAAATGCAGGGAGGCAGGAGAACCACGGCAGGGATGCATGTAATGCTGAAAACAATTTATTTAACAAAAACACTAACAGGGGTACTGGGTAAAACTCTAAATAAACAAAACCAATAAAGTTCTGAAAATACCAAAAATCTAAGTAACAACAAAACACGAGAGTGGTGACAGCGACAATGATCCAACCAAGACTGAACGAAACTAAATACAAGCCAACTGACGAGACAACAAGAGACACCTGGACAATACACAAATGGCTGGGGGAGATGATTGGATGACATAAGGGAACAAGATGATGAGTACAGGTGCAAACAAAACAACTAACAAGCAAGACAGGACACAAAGCCAAAACAACAAACCTAAGCATTATATAAAGGCAGTGGGGCCAGGAGCTGCAGCGGCACAGGCGAAAAGGCCAGGGGCTGCAGCGGCACAGGCGAAGAGGCCAGGGGCTGCAGCGACACAGGCGAAGAGGCCAGGGGATGCAGTGGCACAGGCGAAGAGGCCAGGAGCTGCAGCGGCACAGGCGAAGAGGCCAGGGGATGAGCGGCACAGGCGAAGAATCCAGGGGATGCAGCGGCACACTGGTGGCGGCCGCAGGACGTGCGCCACCGGAACGGGAACTGGTGCCTGCCTCTTGCTCTGCTGGGTCCGTTTTTGGTTGGATCATTCTGTCACGATGGGGGTGGAGGCAGGAGAACCACGGCAGGGATGCATGTAATACTGAAAACAATGTATTTAACAAAAACACTATCAGGGGTACTGGGTAAAACTCTAAATAAACAAAACCAACAAAGTTCTGAAAATACCAAAAATCAAAGAAACAACAAAACACAAGAATGGTGACAGCGACAATGATCCAACCAAGACTGAGCGAAACCAGGAAACTAAATATAAGCCAACTGACGAGACGAGAGACACCTGGACAAGACACAAGTGGCTGGGGGAGATGATTGGATAACACAAGGGAACAGGATGATGAGTACAGGTGCAAACAAAACCTAACAAGCAAGACAGGACACAAAGCCAACACAACAAACCTAAGCATGATATACACAAATCATAACAAGCTGAACTGCATCAGCTGAAATAGTTTGTGAGTTGAAAAATTTGGAAGTCTAGTGGTAAATACGCAAGAATGCCTTAATAGTTCTTATTTTGAAGTTTGAAAAAATCATAGAAATGAACCCTGCAGGCATGGTCAGATTTTTTGTCTGAAATATTAAAATAACCTTATTAAATGTTTAGTCATACCCCAATCTACATTGAAAATAATGGACTTGAACAAAAATAATGATAATATTGTCATTTATTATTGAACAAAAGTTGTTGATTTACGAAAAACTCAACTCATCATACAAAAATTTCATGGGTGCAGAAGTATGTGAACTTCTCACTCAGACATTGCACCTCCTTTTGCAATGAGAACTTCATCCAAACACTTTCTTTAGTGATTTAGCAGTCTTTCACATCTACTTTGGGGGATGTTTGCCACTCTTCCTTGCAAAATGCAGCCAATTGAGAGAGGTTGGATGGGCATCTAGCATAAACTGCCCACTTTAGTTCCCGCCACAGTATTTTGAAAGAATTTAAGTCAGGATTTTGACTGAGCACATCCAGAACATGAATCTTGTTGTTCTTCAGACATTCCTTGGTTGTATTGCATGATCCATTGTCTACCAGGCTGAAACTTCACAAAGGACGGCTTCAGGTTATGTTCCAGGATTTCACAATATTCCTCTGAATTCATGATTCCCTGGACTATGTGGAGTTGTCCAGGTCCTGAGGATGAAAAGCCAGCCCAGAACGTAACATTCTCACCCCCATACTTCACTGTAGGGTGAAGGTTATTTTGCTGGTATGCAGTGTTGACTTTTCACCAAACATCACTTGTTTTAGTTGTGACCAAACAGTTCAATTTTGGACTCATCTGTCCACAGAAGGGACTTCCAAAAAAGCTTCAGGTACTCTCTGGCAAAGTTGAGATGGGCAGCTTTGATCTTTTTTGTGAGCAGAGGCTTCTACCGAGCAAGCCTTCCATAAAAATGCCTTGTCGATTTACTTTTCTTCTGATGGTTGAAGCACGCACATGTGTCCCATATGCAGCGAACTGAACCGAAAACCGAGAGCACAAAACCGAACCGAACCGAACTGTGGATTTTCATGGTTTGGTTCGGTTTTGTGCTCTCGGTTTTCGGTTGAATTTGGTTTGCATTTTTCGAAAAATCAATTATGTCTTGGAGTTAAAAGTAAAAGTGTATATTATTCACAGCTAATTATTATTATTATTATTATTATTATTGTATTACCATTTAAATTATTATTATTATTCTATTTATGCTTGTGGCATATAGTGGCAGGCATAACAAATAACTGCTCTTTAATTGTATGGCAAAAGGTTAAACCAACCTGTGTGTATCAGCCTGTTGCTATTCATACAACAGGTTACCTACAAATATATCAGCTTTGTGTTCAACTATACAAGCTCAGATTTCACACTAAGTAGATTTGTGACTAAACTGTGTTAAAGGGACTACACCATAGTATTTTAAGCCCTTCCACAGTTAACTATAGGCATATAATGATGAAATCTTACCTTTGACACAATCGCGATGTAATTTCTTATGAAATATGAGTTATTTCGGTGGCTATTTTTCTTACCCGGAAGTCAAACGCTCGGTTCAGTAAAACCCCGCCTCTCCCCCTGTGGCTGCCGCGCCCCTATCATGACGCCGTCCGAGCCGGCTGCTTCGCGCAACGCCCACGAAACATACAGATAGGTTTTAAGCCGATTTTTAAAATGGACTCTAAATTTCACGGGCCGCTAGATTTCTACGTTTGGTCACGCAAGCCATCAATTCTTGAATGAAAATTTTAAACAAAAATAAATCGTGGAAGAGGAGGGGAGCAGAGAGGTTAGAGGAAAGAAGGAAAGAGGGGGAAAAAAGCACAGCGAGTCGTGAACACGCGCTCTGTTGCTTATGGGGCGATCTATTACACCATCCATTCATAAAAGTTCATAAGCGCAAATGTTTTACTTGTAGTTTACACTAGTGTCAGCCAATGGATTTTAAGACCGCCAATTGTCCTTTCATTGCACTTTGGCATTGCAAATGTGAAGAATAATTGATTGCTTTGAATTCATTTGGACAGAATGTTTATTGATAAAGGCTACTTTTGTCATTATCTCATGGAGGGAGGTCTCAGAGAAAGTGGGCGTGCGTTTAGTCCGCAGAGGCGATGCGAGGGTGGGGCCGCACGCAATGACGTCAAACCGTGCCAACAGCTCGTTTTCTCAGGTTGGGTGGGGCTGGTGCTTGGAGAGCAGAATAACCTAGAATTTCTAATACAGAGGCGAATAGAGGAAAACACAACTTTGGTCATGTTTTTGGTGAGGAATTAGCATTTTAACATGGTTAAAAGCTCCAAAAAGTTTATTTTTCATGTTGCAGTCCTTGTAAGATCATTATTTCAGTAGGAAAACTTTTTATTTTTGTTTGCTGGTTTACCGTGAGGTTTCTTATGCAAAATAAGTTCCTTGGCTCCACAGGTTGGAAAAGACTGATCTTAGAATTACTCTCAGATCAAACTACAATTATGCTAGTATAAAATTAAATTACTGAATAAGTTATTTGATGGACATAAGATAAAAATGTCATAATTCATTTCTAATATGGATAGAGTAATGTTTATCTTGTCATTACTCCCTCTACATTATGTGTGCATGATCTCAATTCATTCTCTAAGTAGCTATGGAACCTTAGTCATTTCTTCATTCACGTTCTAAACACCACCACACCGGATTTTGAAATGAAACAGACAAGATGTGCTTTAATTGCAGACTTCCACCTTTATTTTGAGAGGATTTGTGGTATGGTCAACATTTGTCTCCCAAGTCTCGATACCCCAAGCTTTACCCGACCTGTTGCATTATGATTGTCATGTCATAAGTATTAGACGCATATCCCTTGCCGCGCGCCGTAACCACGGATGCAACCGTAACCATAGACACCGCCATATTGGCCACCGCCATATTATAGGCGCTCCCATCTCAGCATGCCAACAAAATCCATCCCCTCTGAGTTGGGTGTACAGTCATAAAAGCTAGCAAGTTGTTGCCACTCTGCTAGTGGTAAATAGATCCTTTAAATAGGGTGAAAACAGGCCGGCCAGCTACAGCAGTGTCCGACCTATACTCACAATGTCCACTTTAACCTGAAATGTACACCTTGAAAATATATATATATCTTCTTTTTTTTTATTAATGTCCCACATGAGTCGTCTTCTGTTCAGTCACATGCATGTAGAATAAATCCCACTCAAGTAGCTCTGATCAACCAGTCAGAGGGTGGAAAAATGCGAGTGGTAAGAGCACTGAATCTGAAATTCATATTTTTAAATTTAAATGATTTTTTTTTCATTCTGATTGCTGTAGTAGTTGGCAAAGGTAGATTGCTAGTTTCTATAGAATATATAGAAAAAGTGTTTTCATGAATTTCTGGTGAATAGGTGACACTTTACTTCATCCAGTTTTTCCTTATTGAGCGATGTCAGCAAAGTTTGATGTGTTGTATGCAAAGGCCATTCACAGTTACTACAGCAGTCAGAATGACAACAAAAAAAAGATTTATGGTGATTTGTCCCACATATGTCACACTCTGGTATATGTAATATAGTTAATAACTTGAGGGTCCCAAAGCGAATATCAAACATCCAACCAGCTTTCACTCACTGTCTAAGCAGCGGATCGGCTCGCCATCCATTTAAAAATGTTTTAGCATCGATTTTTTTCTTTTGTGGAGGTCATAATGGTGTTTTCTTATGGGAGCTCAAATTTAATGTCAATAAAATCCAATATCCAATAAAATCCAACATAGTGTGCCGATGTTGAGCAGAAAAAAGTAGATGAATAAATTTCTGCTGAAAGTCATCACACACACACACAAAAAAACAATTCACTACTGAGATTTTCATGGGTGGTAAATTTTACTGTTGATGGCATTTTTACATAAATATAGACCTATTACATAACTGCCCATGTTCAGCCCATTGAGTGGTCCCTTTAATCTATTTGACATATAATACATTCACACACACATACACACAAACACTTTCAACAGTTCTTTGAAAGCCCACACTCTTAGAAGTGGAATCAAAGTTACTTTTGAGGTTGCTGAACACGAACAAGGGATATTGTGAACGTTTCAACTGCAGCTGCATGAAGAGATTCTCCTTTCTTTCTTTTTTTTTTTTTACTATGCAAACAAAAATGCATCTGCTCGCCATCCCGTGCTTTCAGTTTACAGCAGTGTAGCATCGTGCTGACTCAGTCTTGTTGGACAGAGTCAAGCTAGGCCACGCAGAGAAGGAGGTGCAGGTTTCTTGCGTAAAAGCCACTGGATGCTGTACTCAGCGTGTGTGGACATTGCCGTACACATGCTCTAGCTTTTTCTGCCGAGTCAATACTGTTGTCGAGCGAGCAGCTCTTCCAGCCAAAAGCAGTTAAAAATACCCGGCTCACCCAAACGAGGTGCAATTTGTTTGTTTCTCTTCAAGCCGGTAAAGTGGAACCATGTGAAGCAAAGTCTTGTATCTCATGAAGGCTGTTTTCGTTCTTGTCTTCCTTGGGAATGGTTGAATGAATCAGTATTGAGGTTAACCCCGTTTCAAACATATTTACATGCTGGGCGATATGGCCCAAAATTCATATCACGGTATAAACTGCATTCCTTCACGGTCACTGTATTTATCACGGTATAGAATTAAGTGTATTTTTATTTTAATAAATAATTTGCTTATTGGTTTACATAGTCCTTTATAGAAGCTAAATGGATTAAAAACAATGAAAGAATAAATTTACTTTGGATAACAACATTTATTGTGAAGATCACAATGGCAACAATTGTAAACAGCACAAGTCTAGGTTTTATACTCAGTAACATGTTTTCTTCTTAGATGATCAAACAAATTGCTTGTGTTACCTTTGCAAGCAGGCACGATCGCACAGCACATCCTGCAAATTACATGTTTCTGCTCGTCCGACTTTTCAAATGTGAACCATGTGATCCGAACCAAATGATTGACGTAGCACTGTTTTTTTTTTTAACCAGTTCCTCCGGCCTCATGGATTTGGTGCTTGACCCCATTGTTACGCTGAGCGCGAGCCGTGCGCAAGGCCGGGCCACAGATAAGATGATGTCATCAACATGCGCTACGCGATGACGTCATCAACATGCGTAACCGCAATAAGACGATAGAGTCAAAATCTCTACCTTCAGCAAAATGTATACCTTATATTGAATATACCGTTTATATAAATATTGTTATTGTTTTGCTGTTTAAATTGGGCATTTGACTTTTGCTGAAATTATATAAAATGAAACAATATACCGGTATCTTTCTTACAGGTCTGTTCTGATGCCTGCCATCAGAACAGACCTTAGCTGTTCATAATGAGTACTCCTTCAAGCCTCTGGCCAATAGTTTTGCAAGGAGTACTCATTATGAACAGCTAAGGTCTTAATCAGCTAAGGTCTTAATGTTTGAGTCATAAATGGTGAAATAAAGAGGCTATTTTAAAGATTTTTTTTTTGCAAGTTGCTACATAGGGCAGCTTTAAGGTTGTGTGTTTGTTTCTCAGCATGTCAAAGTGTCCTTAAGAAAGAGTACTAAACCTCCTGTAGTTCAATGATGCTGTGTCATCTTTGCAAAGGTATTTGGTCGGGTGGGCATGTCATGTGTTCATTTACAAACTAATGAAAATAAACAAACTAATCCGTTAAACTCGTTTTTATGTAAAGGTATTGCAGCCAGCAATGTAGAGAAACTTTTGTCGATTTAATCTGGTAACTGTAGGGCATATCAAGAAACATAACGTAACTAGAGCTACGAGCAGCTATAAAGGGCCGTCGCAACCCTGGCCATGTTGGGGTACTTGCACGTTGGGGTACTGGCATGTTGGAGTACTGTTACACAAGACAAGCATTGTCTAAAATGTATTTATTTTTTGGTCAAGCCTTGTTGTGCACTTTCATTTAAGGTGTATTCCAGGTTCTTCTCGAAGAGTAGAAGCCAAATGTCCGCTTGTCACTTTCTAAAACTGCGCATGCGAAAAACCATCCTACCAGCTCTCCTGCTCGTCCGGGGGAAACGCCTGTCAAATGCCGGGAATGTGTGGGCTCATCTTCAACAGTCGCTGCAGCCGGCCTCACTTCATAGACGGATGTCCTCTTGCAGCTCTCAGCCATTTTAAAAGTATGCAGTGAGATCGGTGGAGCTACAACGATGAATGGCTTTTTTGTAGGTATTTGGCTGATAGGTTTGCCTCACAATTTTCACAAATTTAGGTGAATCATACAATCGGGAAAGCTTCATTAAAATGTGTAGTGGCCGCTATTGAGCCATGTATTGGAAATTGCACAAGAAATCTCTAAAATATTCATGTTCGTGACAGGTCTGATGTGTGTGCAAAGTTTCATGAGTTTTCACCCATGTTTAGACCCTTAAAAAAAAGCTGAATTTTTCTTTGCAAACTATGCATTGCCACGTTTAATTTAGCGTATGGCTCCAAGAGACTTTTTTGTATGTCGTTATATATGCCTCCAAATTATCATGGCGCTAGGCGAAACGTACAACTGGGAATGGCTCGTTAAAGAGGAATTTTGGAACCTAAAATGTTATGCCCTGCCCCTGGGGGACTTCCTGTTGGGTACATCATGGCTGGTACATAAGCCTGCAAATGTTTGTGCCTCTGGGTGACTCGTACAACCGGGAATGCTTCATTAACAAGGAATTTGTTTCCTTTGCTGTTACATTTACCGCCAAATTTACGTAGCTCTAGGTGAAACATACAACCGGGATTCATTCAATTAGAATTTTTAAACGCAAAATTTTATGCCCCCCTTTGGGGGACTTCCTGTTAGGTTTAGCATATGGCTCCTAAGGAACTTTTTTGTACATCATGGGCTATTACATATACCTCTGAATTTTCGTGCCTCTAGGTGATTCGTACAACCGGGAATGCTTCATTAAGTAAGAATTTTGAAACTCAAAATTTTATGCCCCACCCCTCTCATATAGTTTACATCAAATACTTTTGATTTTTATCCCTGATGCTGTCCCAGGTGTTGAGATGGTACAGCCCATACAGTAGGCAAGGAATAATAAGTGCATAATTGTTAATATTCCATATCAAACTGACTCATATCAGAGCTAAATTGTGTAGCTGGTTTCCTGACATTGGAGCTTTTTTTTTTTTTTCATTTAGAAGTTTGGGGAATTACAAATGTTACTTATCTCCAGTGTGTTGAAGAACTGGCGTGGCACTGCATGGGTGCCAACTGTGAAGGATACCATTGTTTAAATGAATTGAGTTGACACAATAGAAGGAGCAGAGAAGTGTTGTAATATGCTCGACAGCCAAGCTAATGTTTACCTGAGAGGTCAAACACCAGGTTTGTGCCTCTGATACAATTTGATTTAGCTTGTGTCTTTTTAAGAACCCTTTCCCTCTCCATGACCCGATTGCTCTCCACACAGGAAGGGATGTGCCAGGATTTTCACCCACGTCCTTTTTTATTGTGAGGTGAATGCTGCCACACGTCCTAATATGAATACAATTAATAATATAGATGGTGGTAGAACAAGATACACATATTTATCAATCTTCCATCCATAGGGAACACAAAGTTGGACCAATTAGGAGAGGAAATTATTGTGATTTGCCCCTTTGTTGACTTGAAAACAGAGGTTTAGATAAGATGCTAAGACCTTTGAGACTTTGATGTGTGTGCGTGTGTGGTAGAAGCACATGGTCAACAGCGAAAAACACTTAACTATATAAGGGATAATGTCTTTGTTTCTGCTTCATGCTGACTGCATTGCCTGGAAACCCCAAAGAAGTTCACAAGGCATTTAAGACCGAGAATCATGATAACTAGGAAACCAAATTGCCTCAGCTCTATACAATTGCTTCTCAACAGTTTCAGTCATTCGCTCTATTTACTTCAATTCTTAACCTTGTTCACTACAGGATCTGAGCAAGCCATTTTATATTGTCTCTCTCACCACATCAAAAAGACCTTCACCATAGAAACAAAAGTAACCCTAACCCTAATCTTCTACACACAAGGTAATTGTCAAGAAGGGTGTGGTTTGGTGGAGGACCCAGTCACAGGGAGGAAAAATAGCCAGGCAAGGATGCAGTGGCTGGAGCAAAAAAAAAAAAAAAGATTTTAATTTCTATACAACAAAAGCGAGCTTCCAAATTACCAGGGAAACCAAAACATGGGGAAAACAACAAGGCAAAACGGGCAGCATGACATGGGGGGAAAATCCAAGGCAAAAACGGGCAGCATCACAGGGGGAAAAACAATGAACAGACACAGACAGAGGGGAGACAGCAGACTAAATACACAGACACTAACGACACAACAAGACACACCTGGGGCAAGACACAAGTGGCTGAGGGCACTGATTGGATCACACGAGGAAGAGCAGGATCACACTTAAACAAGACCAAGGGAGACACAAGGAAAACAGAACCCAAAATATGACAGAACCCCTCCCTCGAGGGACGGCTCCCAGACGTCCCTAACACAAAAAAGTCCAAAAACAGGGCGGGCGGAGGGGGGCCCGGAGGCGGGAACCTGGCACACCCATCAAGGTCAGTCCGGGGGGCGTCCCGGACGCCAGACGAGGGGAGCCCGGCGGCGCCGGTCCGGAGGGCGCCCCGAACGCCACACTGGAGCAAAGGGCGACCACAACGTGCGCCGCCAGACAAGGAGAAGACGGCAGTGGGACGTGCACCTCCTGTCCACACTCAAGGACTTGAAGCCGCCATGGAAGAGGTGAAGAGACTTTGCACGAGAGCGACCGAGGCAAGGAGGCCAGGGGCTGCAGCGGCACAGGCGGGGATGCACGGGCTCTTGAGGCTGCCGTGGCACGGGGTCTTGGGGCTGCCGTGGAGGCGGCAGACCTGGCACGGGGTCTTGGGGCTGCCGTGGAGGCGGCAGACCTGGCACGGGGTCTTGGGGCTGCCGTGGAGGCGGCAGACCTGGCACGGGGGCTTGGGGCTGCCGTGGAGGCGGCAGACCTGGCACGGGGGCTTGGGGCTGCCGTGGAGGCGGCAGACCTGGCACGGGGGCTTGGGGCTGCCGTGGAGGCGGCAGACCTGGATCGGGGGCTTGGGGCTGCCGTGGAGCCGGCAGACCTGGATCGGGGGCTTGGGGCTGCCGTGGAGCCGGCAGACCTGGATCGGGGGACTCGAGGCGGCAGACGCGGAGCCGGCACGGGAACCTGGGGCAGACGCGGAGCCGGCACGGGAACCTGGGGCAGACGCGGAGCCGGCACGGGAACCTGGGGCAGACGCGGAGCCGGCACGGGAACCTGGGGCAGCCGCGGAGCCGGCACGGGAACCTGGGGCAGCCGCGGAGCCGGCACGGGAACCTGGGGCTGCCGCGGAGCCGGCACGGGAACCTGGGGCTGCCGCGGAGCCGGCACGGGAACCTGGGGCTGCCGCGGAGCCGGCACGGGAACCTGGGGCTGCCGCGGAGCCGGCACGGGAACCTGGGGCTGCCGCGGAGCCGGCACGGGAACCTGGGGCTGCCGCGGAGCCGGCACGGGAACCTGGGGCTGCCGCGGAGCCGGCACGGAGACCTGGGGCTGCCGCGGAGCCGGCACGGAGACCTGGGGCTGCCGCGGAGCCGGCACGGAGACCTGGGGCTGCGGCGGCAGACGTGGCTCGGGGACCTGGTGCTGCGGCGGACGTGGTTCGGGGACCTGGGGCTGCGGCGGACGTGGTTCGGGGACATGTGCTTGGCTTGGCGGTGCTTGGCTTGGCGGTAGCTGGGTGAACATGGCTTGGGGTGGCGTGGCTGAAGTAGACTTGAGAGCAGGAACTGGGGCCACATCAGCCTGCCACCATGGGGAGTGAGGAGCAGCAGGGATACTAGAAACCGAGGATACAGAGACTGAAGGAACGTGACGAGAAGAAACGGGATTGGGTAAGGAACCAGGTGAAGTGGGGACTAAGTCTTGACATGGCGGTAATGTGGGGCTATGAGGTGCACAAGATGGTGACCGGAGTGATGAACTTGGCGGGGACCGAGGTGACGGTGGGTGTCATGACCCGGTGTTAAAATAATCCGCAAACGAAAACCGTGACGAAAACATGTAAGGGTCTATGCTGGTGAAAAAATCCAAATCGGTGTCTAAATCGGAACTGGAATCTGTAAGTGCATTAACCAAAAAACAGCCTTCTTCATCATCATCATCGGTGAAGTCTGTGTCTATGAAACAATGGGGTGACAAAATGGTGTCATAGGGCAGGGACTTAAGTGAACTAAGGAGATCGGGTGAATGGGGAACAGAGGACAAGGCGGAACCAGCCAGAGAAAAAGAACTTACATGGAAGGAATGGGATTGGGTGGCAGGCTGACGGTGCTTTCGAGCCGACCGACGGCGTGCCGGTCAGCAACGGGAGCTTCCCGCTGGGTCTGATCTTGGTCGGTTCATTCTGTCAAGATGGGTGTGGTTTGGTGGACTACCCAGTCGCAGGGAGGAAAAATAGCCAGGCAAGGATGCAGTGGATGGAGCAAAAAAAAAAAAGATTTTAATTTCTACACAACAAAAGCGAGCTTCCAAATTACCAGGGAAACCAAAACATGGGGAAAACAACAAGGCAAAACGGGCAGCATGACATGGGGGGAAAATCCAAGGCAAAAACGGGCAGCATCACAGGGGGGAAAAACAATGAACCGACACAGACAGAGGGGAGACAGCAGACTAAATACACAGACACTAACGACACAACAAGACACACCTGGGGCAAGACACAAGTGGCTGAGGGCACTGATTGGATCACACGAGGAAGGGCAGGATCACACTTAAACAAGACCAAGGGAGACACACAAGGAAAACAGAACCCAAAACATGACAGTAATGATGTCAGAAAATAATGCAGTTGTTTATTTATTACTAAAACGTTCCAGCTCATGCAACACCTTACGTAAAACGATTTTCTCCAAATAATTTTCCTTGCCAGACCCTCGGGATAAAATGATTCTTTATTACAATATAATGCGATATGAATCTATACAGTTACATGTGTTAAGTTATTAACATTGTTTTTCAGTTTTAAATGATATTTTAGTCGTTTATAATTATGTTAACTCAGTATGGCTGTATGAATAGACCTATATTCTTATCTGTGTTACTTTCATGAATAAATAACGATGTGAGCTGGAGAGAGGGAACCATATTTGAACAGACCATCGCTTAGAATGGTTTGTCTATGTGGACCAGAAGCTTCTGGTAATTAAAACCTTTGCAAAGGAACTTCTTCAACAGAATCTCACCATTCAGTTAATTGAACACGCAAAGAGTACAATACTTAATATTGTCTACTCTAACAAATGGTGACCGCCGACGCTGAATTATAACGAATGGTCTCCTCCGTTGAACCAAACGGAAGGTGTTATTCTGACGTGGAACAAGCTGCGGCGTTCAAGGACGGGCGGAACTTCTAGGCCTAAATAAATAAAGTACGGTAAGTGGAGATCTTTATCCACGTAGAAGAAGTTTTGTCTGTCTGGTCCGCTGCAGCTGGTTTTTTCGTCTTCCAAACTTGTCTAAATTTTAAAAGAGATCTGTGTGAACGAGTGTAGTTTGATGTCGTTCTATTGTGAGTTGTGATAATTCCGACGATATTGAACTAAACACGTCGTGGAGTGGTGCATTTGAAGGTGACGTGATGCAGACTCGAAGTGATGAAGCTTTTTTTGTACAGGAAGAAATAGCGGTTAATTTTTTGATTTGTTTTGTTTTTCGTCAACGCTATGAAGAATCCTTAGACCATAATATATATTGAATAAAAGGGTTTGCCGGATGACGTAACAAGTCCTTCTTGTTACTAAGGATCGCGAAGATTATGGTACGCGCTTCTGTTTTTTAAGCAGTTTTGGCCGGATTTGAGGACAAGTAACATAATTGTTCATGGCTCTTGGTGTGAAAGTTCTCTACACGTAATATGTCTTTTATTTGAAAAAGCGCCTGTTTGAAATTGAACAGAAAGGGGTCCAGGTTGATTACAGCGATGATTGGATTTTTGTATCACTGTATTTGCAATCGAGAGATTACGTGAAAATTTTTATTTCAGTTTTGGCGTTCCTACTTTTGTAGTTTTGGGGTCAGGATTACCGTATGAATTCCTTTTGTTCTACGGTTAAATTCGATGGTACGTGACATTTTATTTTGAAAATGAGCGCCTTGCAGAAATTTTGCAATGTATGGAGAACAGTTTAGCTCAGCGGGATTGGGTAACCGCTGTGTATAAACGAGAGGTCACGTAATTCTTATGTCTGTCTGTGTGTGGCCATATGTGTTAACATATTGAACTATTAATATTAAAAGTGAGACGTCACTGTATTAAAACCGAATGTATACATCAAAAACTATAAACAAAATGGAGGCGATTTCGACCCGGATACAGAATGGTTTGTCCTGAATGCGCTTCCGGTTCAGCGAAAAATAAAAGCGTCGATGAACAATGAAAAAACGAACTATGGATCGATTGTATACAAAGCTTTCGCTGGACAAAATGGTATGTCAGACTTTTGTATTTTCTTTGTTGGTAATGGAAAAAGGCTGAATTTGATGCTAAAATGACTCCAGCATTTGTGGAGCAGTTTACGGATGGGTTGTTCAAAGTTACCCGTTTACTGAAATCACCGTATAAAACTGCAGTTTGAATGCTATAAGATTTGTAGACAACGAATTGAAGGAATAACACCGTTTATTATTATTATTTTTTTTTATAATGACTGAAGAGTGTGTGCGTATGCATTTGAGTGTGTGACCTAGCTTTTAAAAAATAAGGTGGGGGTTTGTAAGTGAGAAGTGTGCATATGGGGATTTTGTTTGTTTTTCTTTAATATTTTAACTAAGTTTGGTGTTGTTTTGTGTGAGATGATACTGTTGTGATAGTGGCGTTTGTTTTATTAATGGGAATATGATAAAATAGGTTTTGCGATTTATAATGTTAAGATTCCTCCCCCCCCCCCCCTTCCCCCGTTTCTAGGTTAGAAAAAAAGGTGGGGGCTGGGCTGTGCGCTGTGAGCATAATGTGTCCTCGTAATGGGACTCTTTTTTTGTCAAAATGGTAAGAGAGGAATGATAAACAATATAAAATAAGTAATAGTATTTGACTGAGCTAATAAATCTTTACACTTTAATGATTGATGACGATGGTTAATTTGTTAACTTTCCCTTTTCGGGACAAATGAATAAAGAGTAATGATAAAATAATGGCATTTTGTTTGAGAGTTGATATAATTATGCCTACATCTTTATAGCTGTGGCTGGAAGTAAGATAGTTGAGTAAGGAGTTATGAATGTTTTTGAAATTGACATGTTGATAATGATTTTTAATATTTGTTTTTTCTCTGAGTGTGTCATTTTAGAAACTGATGTTTGAGTTCCAAGGCAGATGAGGGTTTGATGGCCTTCACTGATTACAAACTGCGAACGGGATGCGCCCCAGCTGCTGATACGTTGTATGGCTAGTAGCTATTTGAAGGGGTATTGAAAAAAAAAAAAAAGAGAAATGAATAAAGAGGCTGTGTTTTTTACGAAACATTTTTGAGAAAGCAGGGAGTGAACTGTCTTGCTATGATCCCATATCCTCAGTCTGGCATTTTTAAAGCATTGTATCAACGAATGTGCATTTTTTGATCAGGTGAGCTCTCAGAAAGACTGTGTGTCATCGGATCCACATTGCAGACAGCGTCTGAATGGATGTGGCAGAGATCAAAGGTCAAAAGCCGCAGAGCAACAGTCTTCTCGTCCTGTGCCTAAGAAAAACATGATGTTCAAATTCCTCAATGCCCAGTGACTGTGTATACGCCTCATTCTAGTGACTTCTCCCCTATGGCTGTTTTGCATCCAGAGGAAATCTAAATGCCTGCTCTGAACATTGCTGCCACAACAGCCGCCATGCTGGCCAGGACTGAACATTGACAACAGCTGCCGTCCTGCCTTTTGCTGGGGGTCTGGACAAAGAAAGTTGGTGGTCGGAATGAGATGTGATCCATTCAGTAAAATGCTACATAGTGATATGCAAGGCATTTTTAATGTGTTGAGTGGGGAACTGTGATCTATAGCAAGATATTTCAGGAAATTGAAAACGACATATGTAAATTTGAAATGAGGGATTGAGAAAATTTATTTCAATCTATAGCCTACTAAATTTTTGCCTATATTTTTGGGAGAATCAGTTTTTGAATTGGTACAATGGGAATTTTATTAATATGTTATGATATGATATATTTTTATTTTCCCCGTGAGGAACTTTTTTGGACTTCGTCCAGCTGCAGCTATAGTATAAAATAAATAATAGAATAGAATGAGTAGTAACGAGTAAAAGACTAACTAAGAGTTTGATGGCTAAGTTTGATTTATTTTTTTATTTTTTTTAACAGCACTGTGATTTATAAATCCCAGAAATATTTTGTGTGCTGTGTTTTTTATGAGCCCCGCTAATATGTGAAAGATTAGCAGTTTGAAGATGATTTTATCCTCAGCCCCACTAATCTATAAAAGAGGTGAGGTTGATTGGCAGTTTAAATAATTTTCGGGACTCTAGGAGAATTGGCAGTTTAAATAATTTTCGGGACTCTAGGAGAATTAGAGTAATATGGTTATCTCTATTTTTTATGGCCCCAAAGTCATCATATATTAGTGTCTTAAGTTGTATCTGCTTATGCTCAGTTTTATAGTGTTTTGTAGCTCTTTTGTTTATCTCATAGCCTGATTTAGAGGGTTGAGTTATTTATGATGTTTTTTGAGAAATGAGGTCTCTATTTTGTCCTCCCTTTATCTTGACGTGTTTGAAAAAATCAGTGGATCTTTGTCAAATGAGGGAGTTTATGTTTAAGAATTTAACCAATGTAGACGAGTTAGAAAATTAAAAACGAAATTAAAAAGGTTGTGGGGTATCGGCCTACACTCCAATTGACAGGATGAGTTTGAAAATGATAATCCACAGTTTGAAGAAATCTATCAGAGGAAATCGATTGCAAAGTAAGTCTGAAGCAAGCAAGGACAATAATGCATATTCGCCGAATGAAGGTAATTATATTATATTATATCTTTTATCTCAGAATCATATTTGAAAAATGTAATGTTTGGAGCCCAGTGTTTGCAAAAGAGTATAGATAATATGAATATATGTGAGTTTTTCCCAGCATGCCAGGATTCGGCCGGTCATGGGATTCTGGGAAGAGAATAAGAGATATGAAAGGCACAGTTATGCAAATTTAGAACAAATTTAGTCATGGTAAAAAATTACCTATTATTGAACAAAACCTATTTGAAAGATAAATATTTACAAGCTCTGTCTTATATTAATGAATGAGCGAATGTCATTCAACTCAATCAAGGGCTGGGCTCTATTTTAATGTCACAAAAAATAGATATTTTCCTGTTCCAACAGCACAGGACCTACGGATCTTAATCAAATAACATTTATTAATCCCAACTAACAAAAACTATCAGGGTTTTTTCCTCCAAATAAAATTTATGTGAGTTTATGAGAAACTAAAAATGAAAAGTTTCTGCACTCAGGAGAACGGCCCCAGGGGGTTGATGAGGAGAAATTCCACAACTGGAAAGGAGACGTGCCAGGCTCGGCCATCTCATCAACTGATGCTCTCAGGTTGAAAGGAGAGACGAAATTCCACAACTGGAGCATCAATCTTATCACCTCCGACCTGGAGCCACGTCAGCTGACCCAGTGATCGTTTTGGAGCGGCCGTTCCGGAGCTGCCGTTTGAGGACATCAGTCAACGGATCAAGAGCAAGTGCCTTTTCTTGGGCAATCATTCCTTTGATCAGTCACATTTTGGGCAGAATAATCCCAGGTGACAAATCGAAGAATTTGGGTAGTCTACCCCAAATTCTTAAAGAAGAGACGAACTATTGCGACACTCTTTTCATTTAAAAAAAAAAAAAAAAAAAAAGACCTTCAAAGAACTTCATCACAAGATGGCTTCAAAGAACACATATTCGTCTGCCGATACATTGCGACACTTTTTAATGAACAACATTTTATGTTAAGCCTCACATATGCTATGCTTATTTCACTAAAAATCTTTTAAATGTATCAAATTGTTTTTTAATGTCAAATGATTGCTAAACTACCTCCTCTTCTGCTAAAGGGATGTTTTAAGGATAATTATTTTTACCACACAACCATTGAAAAAAAATGTTTTAATGTGTTGAGCTCTTATGAGCTCAAATGAGGGATTGTTAAGTTATTAACATTGTTTTTCAGTTTTAAATGATATTTTAGTCGTTTATAATTATGTTAACTCAGTATGGCTGTATGAATAGACCTATATTCTTATCTGTGTTACTTTCATGAATAAATGACGATGTGAGCTGGAGAGAGGGAACCACATTTGAACAGACCATCGCTTAGAATGGTTTGTCTATGTGGACCAGAAGCTTCTGGTAATTAAAACCTTTGCAAAGGAACTTCTTCAACAGAATCTCACCATTCAGTTAATTGAACACGCAAAGAGTACAATACTTAATATTGTCTACTCTAACACATGCCAAACACCAAAATCTCTCTGCTCGTCAGTCAATCGCCTTGACGGCTCCACTGCCACGCACTCCCGTCATGCTCAACCAGAAATAGAGTGACAATTTATGTTACTTGCACTGAAGCCGGTCTCGCTACCCCATAAGATTTTCACATGTGCAACCGGAAATAGCTAAATAGTGCCCAGTCGTATCCACAGACATATGGTCGTTAAAATTAATAAAGAAAGAAAATAAAGAAAAATACAAGAAAACCGCTTAACGCACTTGCGAGGAACGGGAAGTACGGAGCGGGAAACAGCATCACATGACGTTAAACACTACATGCGCTGGGCGCCGCCTCCGTTTCACATTGTTGCTACAACAACCTGTCAGATGGATCGATAATGTGGCTCAGTCCGAACAGGGCCAGATCGGATTTAGACACTTGCTAAAAACAGTCTGGACAGTCAGCCCTAAAAATCGGATTTAAGGAGGAGTCAGATATGTCTGCAGTCTGAACGCAGCCTAAGTGTTCCTAGTCTCTCCACTTGTCTCGTTATGTCTAACCATGTCCACCTGTGTGTGTTTTCCGTCCCTGTGTGGTCAACAAATCAGTGCCCTCAGCAACTTGTTTTCCCCAGGTGTGTCTTGTCAAGCAATTAGCAGGGGTGTATTTAGGCCCCGTCCACACGAAAGCCAGTTGCAATGTATCCTCACAAGTTTCTTACCGTTCAGGCCGTTCGTCCACACGGTGGCGCGGTTTTGGAGTTTGAAACATTTGAAACCGGGCTCTTGAGTGGAAAGATTTCAAAAAGCGCCCCGTATGCGTCCATATGGACACCATATGCAGGATACTCCTCTAGCGATGACGTAATGGTCGCAGCTCGATGACAACGCATTGTCGCAAATTGATGACGTATGTGCTAATTCTCGCGTGACTGCGCGCGAACCGTCAGTCTGTCAACAACAATGGTGGATAGCCGTGTCGTAGTCGTTTTGCGCAGCCTCCTTAACGTGCTTATGCTTTTGCAACAAAATATTTTGCTTCTTTATTCCCACGTTCAACAAGCGGTGTTGTACTTGAATCACCCGCCATTGTCACTTCTTCTGTGTCAGCCTTTTTCATGTTGTTTTGATACATGCAAAGGCCATGTTTGTTCTGTATATTGCAATAAAGTTAGAGAAAAAAAAAAGTGTTCGTCTTCTTCGCTGATTCTTCCTCTACGCTTTCCGTTAACCCTACGCTACAGCGCCACTCCAGACTTGGCATATACATTACAGCCATTAAACGTCCTCAGCGTCTTCTTTTAGACACACGCAGGTCTTGAAATGCTTCTGTGTGTACGAGATTTGTTTAAGGACGGAACCCGGCTTTGCTTCCGTCTGGACGGGGCCTTAGTTTATGGAGTTTGTCCAGTCGGTGTGGGCGCATCGTTGGTGTTATGTGGGGCATGTTGTGTGCCATGTCTAGTAAGTTTTGCCACGTCTTGTTAGCACACGTCCTGCCACCGTTGTAGGAGCCATTTCGTGTTGTAGCATGCGGGTCACCAAGATGGGCATTAGGTGTCACCCTTGTTTCCTACTTAGGCCTATTTTAGCCAACAGGTGCTCATCAGTAACAGCTGTGTAATTAGACTTGGAGCAATACAGTTTTAAGATTGCTGTTAGGGTCGCTAGGAGTTGCTGGCAAGATCTGAATTTACTTTGTAGCACTTGAAGCTTATGTGAGTAAATAAATCATCTTAAAGGCAATACAGTAAAAGATTTGTTTTTCCAAAAAAGCGATCAAGTGCATCAAACACTTCAAATGTCTATTGCATCCTCAGTGGGTTTAGTGTGGACTTCTAGTTCTCGTCCTGCGGCGCATGACCTGCAGCCCTTTTTCAATCATCCTCCATTGGCACAGGCATGGTGTGGCCACCTCCTGCTCTTCGTGCCTGGGTGGCACGGATCCTGTTGCGGCCACCTGCTGCTCTTCGTGTTCCGGCGGCACGGATCCTGCTGCAACCTCCTTCTGCTCCAGTATGGTGTCCGGGACACCTTCCCGAACGGCTCTGTCAGGCTCCTCTCGTCTGGCATCTCCTGGACCTGCACTTATTGAGCCCAGCTGAAGAGTACCGGAATGAATACATTTAACAATTGGGGTGAATGAAATACAGAAACACTTATAGAGGAACATTCTTTAAGCTGTGTGAGTGGTTACCTCTTGAATAACAGAAGATATGTGTCAAGAAATATGGCACAGAAAGACTGAATGTTAACGGAAACCCACCATGCATGTTAAGGCAACCTCAACATTTAGTAGTGAATTCATGTAGGTGCAAAAGTAAGTGAACCTTGAGCTGCATTGCTTAAAACAAGGAGTCAAGTAGGATCAGGTAGGACAAATTGGTAGTTAAACTAACCACTGAAATGGATCAATGAAATGAGAGAGGTTTAGTGAAGAAATTGTGCATCACTGACTGAAACTGAAAGTGTGGAAGATACGGGTAACTCGCGATTCAATACTGTGACGATATGCGGCCCACGATAACGATAATATCATGATACGCGATATCTACGATATTCAATATATTGTCAGAAATGTTCTCAACGATATATCACGATATTCAGTATGTGAGTGACAGTGAAAACTTGCCGACTGTTCTTTCTTCATTTCTAGAAACCAGTTATTCGCCACTGCTTCTGCCTACTTTACCACCATTTAAGAAATTAGCGCCCCCTCAAACAGGACAGGACAGATTAAGTACTGACGGCGACAGCAAAGGATCACAAAAGTCACGGTTCGGATTGGATCACGGATTTGAGTCACAGACCTAATTTATTTTTGGATCCGAAAAACAAAACAAAACAAGATAAATTGATTTATTTTATAAAACACTTTTGCCCATTAAATAATACCAAAAAAAATGTAACTAAAATGTCTAACTTGGTCGTTTAGGATTTAGGAACACAACTTTAAGTACAATAACAGGCAGATACATTCTTATTTTATAACTGGTCCATGTAAAAAATAACAAGGTATTATTGGCTTACAGTTGATTTCCTAAAATCTAAACGGCAATATTTGACATTTTGAGTTGAAAGTTTTTATTTATTGGCAAAGGTGTTTTATAAAATAAATGAAGACAAAGTAAAGAAAAACTCAATTCATCATACAAAAATTTCATGGGTGCAAAAGTATGTGAACCTCTCACTTAATCAGACATTGCACCTCCTTTTGCATTGAGAACTCCATCCAAACACTTTCCTTAGTGAATTATCGGTCTTTCACATTTTTGCCACTCTTCCTTGAAAAATGCAGCCAATTGAGAGAGGTTGGATGGGCGTCTAGCATAAACTGCCTGCTCCAGGATTTCACAATATTCCTCTGAATTCATGATTCCCTGGACTATGTGGAGTTGTCTAGGTCCTGAGGATGAAAGGCCAGCCCAGAACTTAACATTCTCACCCCCATGCTTCACTGTAAGGTTGAAGGTTCTTTTGCTGGTATGTAGTGTTGACTTTTCACCAAACATGACTTGATTTAGTTGTGACCAAACAGTTCAATTTTGGACTCATCTGTCCACAGAAGGGACTTCCAAAAAGTCTTCAATGTTGTCCAGGTACTCGCTGGCAAAGTTAAAATGGCCAGCTTTGATCTTTTTAGTGAGCAGAGGCTTTTACCGGGCAAGCCTTCCATGAAAGCCTTGTCGATTGACTTTTCTTCTGATTGTTGAAGCATGCACATGTGTCCCCTATGCAGCAAAAGAGGTCTGCAAATCCCTTGATGTGATTTTCAAGTTGGCTTTTTACCTAAATTATCATTTTTCTTTGTTTAAAAATCGATTCGCCCGCATATCGAATCGATTCGAGAATTGCACGCTGTAATATTGCGATATATTGCCGAATCGATTTTTTACTGACACCCCTAATATATATATATATATATATATATATATATAACGCACACACAAACGTATGATCACTAATACTCTATGTTAAATGCCTTTCCTTGGTAAGACTGGTGTGTTTGGAGATGGTTACTGAGGAGACAGTATGCAGGAGGCCTCCCGTGCCTCCTACTGAAAGCCTTTCTTTCTCTGATAGATGTCTGAACCTCTTGCTGAGTCCAGATTTGTAATCCATGGAGCATGCAGTTCACGCTTTTTGCAATAATGCTCACAATTTCAAAGTCACATAAACTTGTCACTTGAACCTTGCTTAAATGTATCTTGAGAATAAACAGCATGGTTGTAGTTCTCATGTCCGAAAAGAATATTTACTAGAACATTTGCACCTGCATATTTGAGTCATTCTGCCCTCTTTGGCCACATGGAGCAGCTGTTGTTGTGGAACACTGTGCAGTGTGAGGAGGTATGCAGCAGGAGGTGGACTATACTGGGCTGTGTTGGCTATACTGTTAGGTCTTATGCAAACCTTTTTCTTTTTTTTAATTCATGGCAAAGGTTATTAGATACGAGCATAGGAAATACTGATATTCTTAATGACAGACTAACAACATTAGGTAC
This sequence comes from Leptonotus elevatus, assembly GCF_054856555.1. Lineage (NCBI taxonomy): Eukaryota > Metazoa > Chordata > Actinopteri > Syngnathiformes > Syngnathidae > Leptonotus > Leptonotus elevatus. The sequence continues at coordinate 2,770,509 of NC_141256.1, forward strand.
AATGTAACCAAATTAATTACAAGAGTTGGAACAAAAATTGTTGCGCTACATCATGCTGTCAGGTGCTTCTACTAGTGTATTCTGGCTACGATGTGAATGTAGCAGAATATTAACCTACCTCTCAGTATAAAGCAGTTCAGTTCAATGTCATAGCCAACTACAGCAACCGTATGCATCGTAAATACTTCAATGTCAGTTGTCACAGAGATGTTTTTGATATGTCTGCTGTAGTAAACAAAATAACTAAGACTAAAAAAAATTATTGTTTCAAATGGTCATGAATAAATTAAAAACAAGAGTGCTTAAAAAAAAAGATAAGTAACTCAAGCCACATTTATAAAACTATCTAAAACTATACAGACTTTTTTGTCTTTGTCAGTTAAGCTAATACATAAGATTTTGGGATTTAATTTGGGGGTTTAATTGTATTTCATTCGGTTTTATTGTACGGCTGTCCAGTCGAAGTAGTTGAACAGTCATTTGGGAATTTACTGCTTTAATCTTTTACTTGACAAATACTGTACTCCCAAATTACAGTATATAGAAACTAAAACCAATACTAAAACTCATAAAAACGAAAGAAAAAAAAGCTATAAAAAAAAGTAACATCCGCTCTAAAAATGAATTAACCTAGGGTTAATTTTAAAAAGCATATATAGACCAGTCCTTCTCTAATAAGGGGGCAGGCAGTGTGATGCCAGGGAGGGTGCGTGGGACCCCATGGAACATGTTTTTTTTTGTTTTTTTGCCGTACTAGAATAAATTGTAATCACACATCCACTACAGTAGGTGTCAGTGGCGCTCTTAATGTCAGTGAGTGCACAAGGAGCATACGCTCTTCCACAAAGGTGGACAATTATATAGACAAATTATACTATTTAGATTTTATTCTTTCTGGAAAACTGTAACAAAAAATTATTCTGAAGCACTAATATACAGTACACACAAACAAACTGTTATTAAACAAACGGATGGAAAGTTTGCATTATTATACGGTGTACATTTATTTATTCCTCCCTCAGGGTCATGTGGTACAAAGAGGATTATTATTATTGCTTTCAATGCATTGTTTTTATAAAATGTGGTAAATAACTGGCGCTTCATGATATTTTAAGAAGTTAACAGAGGAACTAGCACTGACTGTTGGTAAACAAATAAATATTCTCCAGGTAAATGGATCACTGTGAAATATGCTTCTAATGACTGAATGGTGATAATCGGGCAGCAGAAGTTCAGTCTGCAAGTAGTTGGCTTGATAACTGGAGGGTTCTGGGGAAGAAAAATTCTGGACATTTGTTGTAGTTGCTGCCTCACATTCACACCACATCGAAATCTCCAAATTAAAGTGGCACAATTCAATTGATCTAAAATTTTGCTTTGCTTTTGCAGAGTTTTCACTTTAATGACTGTTTGATGGATCTTAACGTATTTAGCTGGAGTTTAACTTACATTGCTGTTTCTGTATTTGGCAATTTGTAACTAATAGTTAGTGTTTTTATAGTGAGGAACCCAGTTGCTGCCAGCAGGATCGAGCAGACTACATCAAACGACACCTTACAGTCACCAACTCCTGGCTGTGGGCTGGTGGGGTGCCTGGCGGACCTGTCGTGCCCCATCCTGCTGCGTTGGGTTGGGGGCGCGGGCCGTGTTGGGGTGGCGGGGCGCTCCTGGCTCCTGGGTTTGCTCTCCGGCCGGTGGCCCCAGCGGGGCCCGGGGGTTGTCCCTTGGTGCTGCCGTGGCCTGGGGGGTTGTGCTTGCTCTGTCCTGGCCGGGGTCGAGGGCTCCCCTCTTTGGTGGAGGTTTTCATGCATGCCAGATCCACCACACCAGCATCTATCGAAATTCAAACACAATCTGCTTCTTCCTCTGGTCGTTGAATCGGTGGAGGCTGATGTCTGTGGATCCCACTCTGCTTCATCTATCCTTCCTTACTTTCCTCAGTCTCTCCTTTGGTCTCTTGAGGTCTCCCTAATTTGTTGGAATTTAGATGTTTCTGGGGTTGGTGAAAGACTCTGGTTGGTAACCCGGTGGGTAGTAGGTAATGTCTGGTCGGTGTTGGATTTCACTTTCCTTTATTTTCTTTGATCCTTCCTCGGGTCTCCTGACAACCTCACGACTAGCTGGATTCTGAAGTATTCGGTTTAGGTGAACGGTATGGGATTTTTAATAGGTTTTAGGTGATCTAATGAGCACACACTCACACGCACGCACGCACACATGCACACACACATACACACATACAAACGCACATGCACATACTCACACACATACAAAAAAAATAAAAATAAAAAGAGAGCAATGATGATGACATGTCAAATCGGTAACATTACCGAATGAACAATACTGAGCTCTCAAGAAAAAATAAATAAATTGGACCGATAGTCTGGATCCCTATGCATTGAAGAAGGAAGATCTGGTGAACGGTGCTAAATGCCAGCCACCGGTCACGTACATGGACACTGTGAACTACCTTATAAATGTGAAGAGCGTGGATACCTTTGAACAACTAAAAGCATATAAATCAATGGAGGCAATCGACCAGCTGTGTTGTGGATGGGTGTGCAAAGAGTGCAAAGCAGGACCTTGAACTCCAATGTGTTGATAGTGATAGCAAAGGTACATAGTAGCTAGCTTAGCTTAGCTTATATGCACTACAGTTGTGCTCATTAAAATACCCTGGCATAATATTTTTGCATGTGTGCACGCTATTTTACAGAGGATATGTATGACAGAGGTGTGGATTCGAGTCATGTGACTTGGACTCAAGTCAGACTCGAGTCATGAATTTGACGACTTTAGACTCGACTTGACAAAATGTTAAAAGACTTGCAACTCGACTTGGACTTAAACAACAATGACATGTGACTTAACTTGAACTTGCGCCCTTTGACTTGAAAATATTTGCTTCTTCCACCAAAACAAAAACATTAAAATGTATGTTAACGATTAAGTTCCGTGCGTGTGTGTGTATGCGTATGCGAGCTAGGATGACACAGCACCGTCATTCAGACATGTCAGGGAAGCGCTAAAGCTAACTTCAAAATAAAGTAAATAAATTAAATAAAATTATACATTGACACCAATGCAACAGCCTTGGTGAGATTTTACTTTGAAGTGTGCTTGCATGTCGGCGTGAACGCCAGCTTGCCCTTTGACATTTTGGCTTGCATTATCAACGTTTTTATTGAAATTATATATTTTCTACCACCATTATCATAATGCCACCCACAAGGTATATTTAATAGCTAATTTAGGACGCAAAGAAACTGCAAGTTAATTACGCCGTCATTGCACGATACGGTACAAGTCTCAGGCGTTCGTGGCTAGTAGCTAGCTGTTAGCGTTAGCATCGGGTGCCTGGCAGGCAACAGTAGTTTGACAGCTGTTGCTTGGCTTGCATGCTTTTCTGTTTGTTTTCAATATTGTGGACATATGCTACTTTGTAATCCACTCTCCATGTTTAAACGATGGGAATGTGCCTTAAATTACACTTAGAGTTATTTTTTTATTATTAAAAAATTAATAAATAGAACTTTGTCTTTATTTATAATTATTTGATAAAACACTAGCTTTAAAAAACAAAACAAAACAAAAAACATTTAACTCAAAATGTCCAATATGGCCTTCAAGTGCATTCAAAGTGCAACATAATATCAGGCAGGATACCTTGCTGTTTCATACATGGACCATGTATAAAATAATTGTGTATCTTGCCTTATATTGCACTTAAAGTTATCTTCCTAAATCCTAACGGCCATATTAGACATTTTGAGTTTATATATATTTTTTAAACTTTAATGGGCAAAAGCATTTTTGTAAAATAAAAGAAGACAAAGTTCTATCTGATTTCATTTTATTTTATTTATTTTTTTCAAAACAATCCGAACCGTGACTTTTGTGATCCGTTGCACCACTAGTTGTTTGGGTACAAAAGCTATGAGGTGGTCAGCAAAAATTAATTGCAGTGTGTACAAGATGGACTACTTTTCAGTTTTTTTAGTTGTAAAACAAGTTTGAAATAAGATATACACTTCGTTTCACTCCATGATTGTCTGCTACTTTGTGTTTAACATTTACATAAAATTTCAATGAAATATATTTATGTTTGTGGTCGTACTGTGCCAAAATGTTGAAAAACTTAAGGGGGATGGATACTTTTGTAAGGCGCTGTACATGAACGAACAACAACAAACAGGCACTAATCAAGGAAGTGAATAGCCTTTCATACAGAGACTCACAAAATTGTTGCATCAGAAACATAAAAGTAGAGCGGGCATCTACAAAGTGTTGCAAACCGCAACAAGGCATCCGCTCATCACATAATTAGATGCGCAACATGGTCAGTGATGACAAAAATTAACAATTAAGAAACGAGTCCATGGGAGCCTGTGCTGCTGATGACTCAATGCCAATTGGCTAACTGCTTATGTCACAGGGTTGCGCAACATCTCGCCACTAATTTGCTACAATACTGTTCACTTCTTCTCACTCTGATTTTTTGTCATGCTTTTGTGTATTGCTCTGCTGTCACGCAACTGGAGGTGGAGCAAAATTGGCGCTGATACAGTATGAAATTATTGGCTAGGATGGAGAAAGGGAATGTCTCAAACATTTTCATGGCAGTGCTCCTCAAACTTTTTTTGTACCACAGACCAGTTTCATGAATGAACGTTTTCCAGACTGGGTACAGATGCGGGAGTGCCAATAACAATAACAACAACAACAAAAAACCTTTACATTACACTTTATATCAGGCAATTACAATGGTCCTACAGCAGGGGTGTCAATCTCATTTTAATTCAGGGGCCACAAAAGACCCCGGGGTCAGCAACCTGCGGCTCGGGATGTCTAAAAATGTTTTTTTGTAGAAATTAATTGTTGTTTTTTGTTTTTACATATTTGTTTTAATTTCTTAGATAATATTTAAGTTAATTAATTATTTTGATTTTTTTTAATGACACAAAAAGTAGATGAGAAAGTTTTTACAAATACCATGTCCAAAAAGGAAGAGTAATAAGGCAGAATTTTTTTTTTTCAAAAAGTAACTATAAAATGGCAAAAAAACAAAAGAAGAAATCCACCAAATTACCGTATGTCCATAAAATTGTTAAAAATGTCACCCCCAAAAAATGATAGCAAAGGGATGGAAACCAATGCCAAAAAATAGCTATGAAATGTCCAAAAAGGGAAGAAGCGAGGCAGAAAATGACCACAATTTGTTCATAACGTTGCCAAAAATGTCAGAAATTTGACAAAAAGGTACAAAAAGTCTAAAAAAATTTATAAAAAACTCTGTCTGAAAAATTACACAGATAAAATCCCAAAAAACGGAAAACTAAAGGTAGAAGAAAATAAATCTAAAAGTATTGGATGCTGCATATTTGTCTATTATGGTGTAGCTCTAATTAGCTCTTGGGCCCTCAAGTACAGTAGAAAAACATATAACACACAGTTTCGTTCATCATAATGTTTAAAGGTTTTGCGGCTCGAGACAGATTTTTTTGTTATTTATTTGGTCTAAAATGGCGCTTTTGAAAGTAAAGATTGCTGACCCTGGGTCTAGACCCACATTATATAACTCAATCCCGTCCTGTATTGTTAAATGCTAGAATATAATATATTTATATAATATTTATTCAAGTTTCTATCCAATTGTTTCAATTTTTTTAAGCAAATTTACTGAAAATGCGCAAAAAACGGACATATGATTTATTATGCCTGTTTCCATCTGTTCTTCTTTTGCGAATATTGAGAGGGGACTCCGCCGCTGTAGGTGACAGTATACACAATAGAGATGTGATCCACCAGTAACAGAACAGGAAGCGACTGCGCCGTGCGATGAGGTCGTATGAGTTTGCTTTTGTAATTCTTGATAAGCATATTAAAATTGCATTAATATTCGCTTCTTCAGTTAATTCCAAAAAGATTTCTGTTTCGTCATCTCCCCAAACATACTTTATTTTATCGTCCAACATTGCTTTGTGACTACAAACGTATGCGTGACGTAATACCCAGTCAAAACGTGCAACATGCCTCCGGTCTTGTCAGCATTTATTCTCAACACCTGTTTCCATAGCCAAAATTAGCATTTTCCTTTTTTTGATACGCTTCAAAATCCACCCCGTCTAAGCGTAATTTTTTTTTTTTTCCTTCACATTTCTAGCGTTTCCATTCTGTTTTATTTTCACATTTCTTGTAAAATGGAATTAAAATGGGTGGATGGAAACCCAACTAGAATCTTCAGAACACCAGAAAAAGTCGTTAGATTTGTCGCTAGTCCCTTTTGATGAAAAAAGTCGCTAAGAGGCTTTGGAAAGTCACCACATTTAACGAGAAAGTCGTTAAGTTGGCACATTGGACAGGTGGTCATGCTGGGAGAATGAAATTGTGATTTCAGTCCCTTGTGTAATTCCAACAAAAAAACAAAAAACTTCATTAATTTAATTTCCATAACTCCACTTTGGCTTTGAAAACACATTCTGACATGATGAAAAATTATACTAGTCATTTTTTCCCCCTTTAGGTCGCTTAATACTTAAACTTAAGAACTGTGCAGTCACTTTTCGAGGCTTGCAGAGTGTACGTTGAATTTCCCTTGAGAGATCATAATCAGGAAAAAATGCAATACAGCACTGTATATTTATTTCATTTCATTCCTGAATGTCATTAATACGTCATATTTTAATGTCATATTTTAAGACCATAAAGACTATTTTGGGCTGACACGGAGACTTCCTGGAGCAGTTCTGTTACTTGGCAACCTCATTGGGATGACACTAGTACTCACTCTTTGATTTATTGAAGAGCTCGGAAAGCTTCCAATTTGTTTCTGGGAAAGTCTGTGAGAATGATAGAATTCCTTAAGGTTCCTTACATGTTCTGTCACACTGAATTTTTTTTTCCAATGTTTTAGATAAAACAAACAAATCATTGCGTCCACCGCCATAATGTTTCCACATGCTTTAAGGAATATAGGTGAATGTTCAGTCTTGAATGAGATAATTATTTAACATGTCTCGTTCTGATGTCTTTGTGTAAAATTCCCTGTAGACCTGTTTAATGATGATATTATTAATGGAAGTTTACAATTCCCATTTGCCCCTCTACCTTTTTAACTCTGACACATGTGGTGTTCATGCTGTGGCTGAAGTCTGCACAACATGTGTTTTGATTTAGTGCGATGGAAAGATTAAATGGGGAACTTAGAGAAGTGAAAAAGAGCGGTGTCCTTTCTTGTTATGAAATTTAACTGCAGCTCTCGGAAGCTTTCATAAAAGCTCGAGTAAAGCTCAGAGCTGAATACCTGGAGCCTTATTGCACTCCTTTTTGTGGATCATGACTTGGTTTATGCGGTGTTCAGCAGCCATGCCAGCATTAGTTGGATGGTTTTCTCTCTCTTAAGGACATGATGCAATTCTCTATTAATGTCAGTAGTTAACAAAACAAAAAAACAAAAAACAAATCATTGAGAGATGTGGTTACGTATGTATAATGTGTATCTTAAACATTATGGTACAACATTAAGTTGCTATGAAAGAAGAATGTCAACACAAAAACAACATAGCATTTTCAAATTGGGGATGTGAAATATATCATGAATAGAACAAGTAGTTAACTGCTGTTGACGGCGCGTTGAACTATTCAATGAAATGGAGCAAGAGCAGGTTAGCATAAAGTCTGTTAGTATGTGCCAGTTAGAGGAAATAAATTAAGTCAATGACGTCAAATGAACCACCAATGTGCTATTTCACTTACCTTTGAAAACGCATACCTGACTGCTGGTTTTGTTCACACATTCCCGAAAGTATAGTTTCACCTAGTAGGAGACATGCAATGTATTTTAAATGCTGACATGCAAAACACAAGTAAAAATGATGGGTTGGATTGCATTCTGCCTTCTTAATTTTTATCCACCAATCCATTTTCTGTTATAAATGGCAAGTTGTAAACGTGGATACCCCCTCTTCCTCCCAAAAAAATGCAGACTCCAGTTAAGAGTACCCAAATAGGTGCAAAATGAGTGCATGTACAAGGAAAGGATGTTGCAACAGAAAATGAAACGAACAAAAGGAAAATAAATTACCACAAAAGAGAAATACAAACAACAAAAAACTAATTACCAAACATTATACGCTGATATACTTACTGTTAGAACTCGAGTGAGGGCAGGGAAAACAAAAATCAGTAAGCACATCCAAAGTACAACAAGGACTAGAACATGGAGAACTTTATAAAACACGACCAGTAACAAATGGGCAAGGGTGAACAAGACAATAATCCAAAGCTTGTTGGCTGCCTCACTTGCCCTTAAAAGCAGCTGCTTATGAAAATAAGAAAATATTACTTAAAATATAAGTAAAAAACGTTGCGTCTTGAAAAAAAAGAAGGTTCTCGTGAATGTTGTTCTACAAACAGGGGCCATAGAACTGAAATGCTGCCTTACCTCGACTGTGTGTCCTAGCTTCCGCTGCCTTTTTAAAACATAAGGTAGTTTTCTGAACATCTGGGAACCTTATTTAACTTATGGTGGACTTGAAATTTCAACTATTGTTAAAAGAGCACTTGTATTTTGAAACAGCAATTTTTATTTTTGAAATGAAAGTATTATTATTCAGTTTTTCCTTTGGGCCAAGTTTTTTTTTTGTTCCGTTTGTGTTTTTTGTGCCTGCATAAAAAAGAAAAAAAAAGAAGCCAATACATATATTTTGGGGGGAGAAATGCTACTGTTTGTTTTTAGCATGCATGCTACCGTTTATTTTTAGCATGCAAGCACCCAATAATGCAGTGTGATTTATGTATGGGTTAAATAAAGAAAAAGCACCCGTAATTCAGATTGCGTCATTTAATCTCGTGCGCTTTTTGGTCACGAAAATATGGTGCATCTCACATTGCCATACTTGACATTTTGAACATATTAAACATAGACTAGACACTAGAACAACCACATATTATACTTTGTATACACCGGTATATTGTAGTCTCCCTGACTGTCTCTAGTCCGTCTGGGGTGGTCAAGTAATGCACTTAGGTGACACGGTTGGACGCAACCATTTATTCTAGAAAGAAGGGTGGTCATAGTGTGAGTAAATTTTACACACACTACGGAGACAATATAAAGAACATTTATAATGAATTAAAAAATGAATGTAGTATTGATAGATTGATTGCCAACAGTAATTTGGTAAAGGTGGCAACTGCCACCCCTTGTCAACCTGTAAAACCACCTATGGATGAGTGAATTATTTAAATTAACCATTACCCTCATTAATGCTAAAATTGAGTTGAAATATTGAAAGTGCAAAAAAAAAAAAAAATGTGTACATTACTATGTGAATAGTGTGCGGATGGGCTTAAGTTTTCACACATTTTATAGGACAATTTTAAGTATAGCATACTTGAATGAATGAATGAATGAAAATGTTTTATTCGGTTCATTGGCAAATAAAAAATTCAACATGGTCAAAAACAAAAACTAAAAAACAAACGAACAAAAAACAAATTCCATACATAAACATACAACCGAAAGGGTGTAGGCAGAAGCAAAAGCTTTTCATTTCTGTGCCTACCCCTCTAGGACTACAAAATAGAAGAAAATAAGAAATAATCAATAATTCAATAATTGTACATTTTATATAGCACCAAATCAAAACAATTCACCACAAGGCGCTTCACAGTAAGGTCTAAACTTGCACGTACCCTCCGAGCAAGCACAACAGCAACAGTGGTAAGGAAAAACTCCCTACTTCATTTTCAATTGTAGGAAGAAACCTCAGGCAGAGGCTCAGAGGATGACCATCTGCCCTGGTCATTCTAACAGTAGTAAAACAATACAGAGTACAATAATCCGGATTAGAACACAGATCATCCAATAGAAAAATGAAATCATGAACAATGGAAAAGAATACCAATTACTATATTACTATATTAATTTAAAATATATGTTTATTTTTGTTAGACATCCTTAGAATCAAATATGATAATATGATGAAGTTTTAGTTTTGAGGGTCCATTCTTGGCATATTATCACCAAATGTGGGTTTGTTTGTTTTTATCAAATGTTTAGGATCAATCAATCACATTTATTGAAATGATGACTAATACATTCTTAGCAGTGAGGGTCAGCCACACCTCCTCACTAAGAACGGAGTTTCTGTCCATTCCTTGCTCAGAGTTCAATGAGAATGTACAGGACTCACCTCAGCTAAGACTCCTTGCTAGAAATATTTCGGTTAAGTTAGGAGATCTCTGAGAGGATTCTTAGAATATTTAGGAATACTGGCCCTGATCTTCATCAGCACACATGTTGCCGTGTTGTAGTGTAAAATTGAGATATGATCTTTAGGAAAACCAGAAAGCGGGGCATTACTGATTTATCCTGGTTAAGCTAGAGAATGTTCTCTGCCATCCAGGATTTGACGTCTATAATACAGTTTAAAAGAGCATCCATTGGACTGGTGTCATCAGGATGTACACACAGCTGTGTTGCTATGAAAATTCTTTCTGCGCCTTCTAATGCCACCACCAAGAGGGAGCATGTACAAATTAAACAATAAAGGACCTCAAACTTAACCCTCAGGCCCACCATGTTAGAGTTTCGAGGATAAATAAAAGTTCGGATGTACGATTAAAACTATTTACCTGTATGTGCCGCATCAGCAGGCTAGCCACATATTTTAGTCTGTTTAAAAGAATAGCTAGCTTGACCGTATCGAAAGCAGTGCTGCCTAGATCCAGCAGAACTAACACTGTTTGTTTATTGTAATTCAAAATCTTGACAAGCGCAGTCTTGGTGCTGTGGTTTATTCTAAAGCCAGATTGGAACCTTTCAGAAATATTGCAATTCACTAAAAAGTTGAGCTCTCTCTCAAATTTTGCTTAGGTTTGGCAGAATAGAAGGGGCCTTACTACTTCTGCAGCAGGGAAGGCGGCCATCTGAAGAGAGTAGTGGTGCAACGGATCATACCATTCTGACATGTCAAGGAGGCAAAAACAACTTTAAGCCATTAATACCTTGTTATTTTACACATGAAGTCATGAACCAACTAAGAATGTTTCTCCCTCATATTGCACTGAAAGGGATACTTGACTCATTGAGCAATTTTCAGCAGTAAAATGTTAATATTTTGTCCAGAATGAATTCGATAACTTCATTATTTTTCCATGTATAATTAATACCTTTAAAAACTATTTCTACCACTTGCTGTCGACTGAATATGACATCACCTGAGCTGAGGAAGTGGGTAACGAGCAATCATGGCTCAGGTTGCTGACCAAACCCAGAAAACAGGTCATCCATGATTGGTCATTACCTACTTCCTCAGCACAGGTGATGTCATCTTCAGTCGACAGCAAGTGGAAACATTTGTTTTTAAAGGTATTAATTGTATTCCAAAAAATTTATGTAACTATCAAATTCATTCTAGGCAAAATATTTACTTTTTACCGCTGAAAATTATCCCTTTAAAAGTTGTGTTCCTAAATCCTACATGGCTATATTAGACATTTTGAAAAAAAAATTTTTAATGAAAAAACCCTTTACAAAATAAATAAAGGCAAAGTACTATTTATCCTTGTTTTTTTCTAATCCGAAAAACGATCCGATCCATGACTCAAATCTGTGATCCGATCCAAACTGTGACTTTTGTGATCCGCTGCTCCATAGGAGAGCAATTCATGTTTAAAATGTTCTTCACGAAAGTTCATTGAGTTGACTTCACAATGGCGAGAACTTTGTCAAGTTGAGCCTTGTGTCAATACCAAGACTGTCCACGAACCAAAAATAGTGCATGAACATGGTAGATATTCTTTTGAAATGTGTTTTACAGAGCTTAAAATGCAAAATGAAACAAAATCAATAAAACAGTCAAATTAGATCATTAAGAATAAAGAAACCTTTATTGGTTAATACAGTTTTCACAGATACAACAAATGAGAGTTTGCTTTGCTATCATGCACTTATACTGTACATGGATTAGCACTGTCTGAACTACTGTAACAAATGACTATTTCTCCCGATTTGTCCGTGAAATGTTCACATCTGGCCTAGAACAAATAAAGTAGCAGTCGGATGTCTCGCACTATAGTGATTTTTCTGTTATGAAATAAATTAGCAACATGTAAATCAGAAAACTCTTCTCACGTTGTGGGTGCATCATATTAACATATATTTCTCACCTAGATCTCAGTGCAAATGCCATTGTAGCTGAAAGATCCATGACACATGTAAGTACTGACGGAACGATGCGTTGACTCATTTTCAAAGCACAAATTGAGATTTATTCTAATGTTTTGTAGTTGTGGAGCAACATTGGCATATATTTTAATATAACTGACTAAATATTAGTCCAGATCTATCAGAAGTCTTCTAAAAACTCTCATTTTCATCGTGACACTTGATTTACAGTACTTACAGTAAGTAACTAGTTCTCAAGCAGCAACGCTGACAGAGTTTGAGAGACAAAAAAAAAAGCGCTAACAAGATCATTCATTCAGATATGTGGGAAAAAATGTTCAGCGGTCTCCCAACTTCCTACAAATATGAAAAAGGAATCAATATTTTTACCAACCAATAGACTGCTGTTAGAACAGTCTGATCCATCAATCCTGCCACTAACATACTCCTTAAAGGAAAAACTAAACAAAACGCATAACTCCACAGAATGAAACGCCACATAAATTCAAAGTTTATCAGGAAGAAAACATCCAGACTGACTGTTGAACTGTAGAAATGGCCAATAAATATACAGCTCATGGTGAGTTAACATAAATTGAGGACTATGAGTAAGCTATATTGAATAGTAGTCAATCCTCTATCGGAGTTGTAGGTTTCCATCACACCCCAAGCAATACATATTCAGCAATTTCCCCCAAACCCTGTTTTGCAAAAAATAAAAACCCAAATAATAATATGATTGCTTGCTATCAATGGAAAGACAAAGGGCAATGAAAGTAGGCGTTTTAAATGTTTGCATTTCAACTCTTAATCATCTAATATTTGCAAAATACGATTATAGCCGAATGAGGCTTTATTAATTTGCAGTAATGAAGCATTACTTTCAGTTCTCACCTCTTGCTGTGAATCCACCAAGCAGAACAGATCGTTCAGTATGGTATATATCCCAAGTTATTATAAAAGTCAGTCAGTTTTTGGAACTATGAAGCTATGAACATATACACAGGCTTGGGGAATCCAGATCCAGGAAGTCAAAACCCTGCCACAGGTTGACTTTAACACAAATTTGACTCTAAACTGAGTCTATTTGGTCCCACTCTAAATAGACTAAAATTTACACTTGGAAGAGAGTAAAATTAAAATCCTGCTGTGTCTTAGTATATCGCTCATGTCAGCTGGAATCTTCATAACTCAAAACCATCGTTGGTCTCCTTTTGGATATAAGCAAACAGTAGAAGTTGCATAGCTCAGGTGGTAGAGTGGCAGTCTTCCAAGATGAAGGTCGTGAGTTAGTTCCTCATCCCTTGTGTAACTGTTTTTTTTAAATAAACTAGTAAGATTTGGTCAAAATCTCTCTTTGCAAAATTTACTTTGAATTTCTGAGTGAAAACAATTATTTAATACATTTTTTCATGACATAGGAACATTTTCTTATACACACAAAAAATACCTTGACCAAAATTTACTCTGAATATTTTACTCTCTTCCAAGTGTAAATTTTACTCTACTGTATTTAAAGTAGGACCAAATAGACTAAATTTAGAGTAAAATTTACTCTACGGAATTTACTGTATATGGCAGGTAAAAGAGCTTGTTGACCACCTGTTGAGTAGAAGCACCTGTGGCTAAAGCCAAACTTGGGCAGGGTTTTTACTTTCTGGACCTGAATTCCCCAACCCTGCATATGCATGATCTTGCGTTGGTGCTTACCAAGCATCACACTTTCACGTTGGAAACACAAAATCATAGTTAGCTATTCTAAACCATACCACAGTAAATCAAACTGAGATGTCCTGCTGTCTACAGAGTGTTCAATTAATATGAACCAAACTTCTTAAGTCAAGTAAATCATATTGAGCACTGTGTTCCGCGGGGACTGGATCTCAGGATCACCTGTGCCTTTCACCCACTACGGGTGAGCTCTGTTAATATGGAGGACCAAAACTGCCAAAATTAAAAATAAATAAATGACTAAACAAATAAATAAATGAAGAAAAGTGAAAATAAAAGGGATATTTAAAAAAAATCAAACATAAATACAAAATATAAATATAAAACAATATATATATATATATATATATATATATATATATAGTTGTTTATTTCATTTTTATTTATTTTTTGTATTAAATTTTTTATTTCTATTTTTTATATCTGTTTTTAATTTCACTTTTATTAATTTATTTTTGTAGTCATTTATTTATTTTTAATTTTGGCAGTTTTGGTCCCCCATATGTTAAGGCTAGGTTAGGTGATGTACGCAAATGGGAAGTCATCAAAAACTATTTGCAACTTGTACCTTTTGACAGTGTTACGTAACAAGTTTGAACGTCTCTTGATGAACTAAGAGTCTCTACGTCAAAGACAGTAAGTGAGTTTAGCCCCACCCAGCTCCTGTTGACACCTAAGTGATTGTTTCCTGATTCTCAGGCTGCCAGCCAGGTTTACACATCCAGGTCGTCTGGCCTGGCCCGGCTGCTCATCCGGCTGCTGGCCCGGCTGCAGGGCCGGGCGTCCATCAGTGGCAGAGGCTGCATCTCGTGTCCAGCCGATGAGGACAGTTTCTTATGCTCGTGGGTATCGTCTGGGAAGTCGAAGGCTTGCGCGTGCGAGTTTGAAATAGTGCTCCCTCCTCCTCCAATCTGGCCAAGGCGGTTCTGCTCCGTGGAATAGTTGGCCCAGTTCTGCTCATGGGCCTGCTTGTTAAAATTACGACAAGAGCCCGTCCCCCTCTCTCCTGTGGCCAACTTGTAACCTGGGGGGGACATGGGTGAGAGTGGAGCGGTAGGGGAAGAGCAGCCATTATAGTAAGGATACTTGGTCGTGGAGATTTCCTTGGGGGTTGGGCTTAAAGTAGGGTAGAGGGTGGGCGGCTGTTGGCTCTTCACACGATCTTTGATCCTCTTAAAGAACACATAGAAGAGCTCAATGACGTTAAGCAGCAGGGACACCAGCGAAACCACCAACATGAAGATAATAAAGACGGTCTTTTCTGTGGGACGTGACAGGAAACAGTCCACCCTATGCGGGCATGGAGACCTCTCACAGGTGTAGACCGCTGACAGGCTGAAGCCATATATGTACCACTGGATCACGAGAAAGCCCACTTCAAACATGGATTTGAAAAAAATGCTGACGATGTAGGTTCTGAGTAGTGCCCCCTTCATCTTGACTTTGCCGTGCTCGTCAATGCCATACTTGTGCTTTTTCATTTCAATTTTCTTCAGCGGGAGGTCAACATCTCCTCCGTCATTTTGTACAACTTTAAGCTCTTCCTCCTTCCTGTTCAGTTTCTGCTCCTTCCTGTTCAGGTAAAAGACATGAGCCAGGTAAAGTAGCGTAGGGGTCGACACAAAGATAATCTGGAGGACCCAGAATCTGACGTGGGAGATGGGGAAGGATTTGTCATAGCAGACGTTCTCGCAACCAGGTTGTTGGGTGTTACATTTGAAGGCAGACTGCTCATCTCCCCAGGCGGATTCGACTGCCGTGCCCAGGACCAGGATTCGGAAGATGAAGAGGACAGAGAGCCAGACCTTCCCCCCGGCGGTGGAATACGCCTGGACCTTATCCAACAGACGGCCAAGAGCGCTCCAATCACCCATCCTCAAGGAGTCTTGGCTGGAAAAAGAAAACAAATCATTGTGTAAGAATTGGACAAATTAGGACAGGTTTGAGATTAGAACCAATTTGGCCCAACCCATATGAAGCTCTCACTGCAACGCATGCTTAGAGCTGTCAAATGATTAAATTTTTTAAATCAGATTAATCACATCTTAGATTTTTGATTAATCACAATTAATCGCTTGATTAAAAAGGGGTTTTAATCAACATTTTTTGCCTGCCAAATTCAAACAGCACCTGTTATGTGTTAATTATTTCAATATAAAATGTTATGAGGACATCTTCAACATTTTTGGATCCACTGCACACTATCATCCTAATGTTTTAATCGGTTAATTACTTGCATCATTTCAAATTAAAGAAATTACCTCAATATTTTGACATGAAAACAAACCAAAGGCTACAGACTAGTATTCACAATGGACTCTTTTTAAAGGGGAAGTCAACCCCACCAAAAACTTATTGACAACAATATGTTCTATGAAGCCCCACTAGTCTAAATATGATATTCTGGTTAATATTGCATTAGTGGAATATGACTTAAGCAGCAAAATACAGCAACTTTTATCAAGGAGGGTTGATGTTGTACTACGTTACCAATTCGGTCATTGTTTTCCAAAGTAAAAACAGATGTTTGCAAATGTCTTATTTTGATTAAACACAGAAGATAATCTAGTAATAGTCTTTTTTTCACTAAGGCCTACAGAAATCAGTCAACAATTACTGTTGATATGATGAAATCAGAGGATTTGGACAATTTCAAATTAAAAAAATGGCTCCAAACGATTACTCGATTATTAAAATAGTTGTCGATTAATTTCATAATCAATTACTTGTCGATTCATTTTGACAGCTCTAGTCGACAGCAAGTGGCAAAGTGGCTTCCCCCTGAGTTGGATAAAAATAGCTGGATTTTGCTTCATAGCTCATATTCCACAAATGTAATATTAATCTGAATGATTTTACTGGATTTGGTAGTTGCAACGTCAAGTGTTCCAAAAGTGCCTTCAGGATATTGTTGGAGTTTATTGGTCTTTGTGAAACAAACCTCACAAGCTAATTCAGTTGCTGAGAGCAGACGTTTTGGTCACGCACAGCAACACAATCTTGTAAATTTGAGAGAGAAAAAAAGTATGTCGCATTCTAACACCCAATATAACTCATTAAATGACTCATTACATAAATCAGGCAACCCAGATCAGATACATATCCATGAATCATCAAGATTAGGTTTGTGGAAATAAAATATATAAAGTAAACTCTTTCACCCTTATAGAAATGAAGGTGTTAATTTTGGATTATTCCAGATCAAACTGGTTGGAGCCCTGGAATAAAAACATTTCAGTCACATGAGGGGATTTTAGATTAAGTATGTTCCTGCTGCACTAATTTTCAGCATTCCCTTGAGCCCATGTCAAGTGAGAATGCTTGTAAACAAACTGCTTTTGGTCATTTTAAAAACCTACAATTTGTTTATATTGTTGCGTTTCCAACCTCTAGTTGTGTGTTTATTGTACAGTGTTAAAGATGCAGGTTGTTTCACCTCTAGAATGTGGCATGAAGAAGCATAAATGAGACGTAGCAAACATGAAGCTTCAGTGAACACTAAAATGATCTGCCAAGTTCTTCATCGAGATGTTGCAGGAATAAAATTGCTCATTTATGAGAATGTGAAGTCAATGTAACATTGTAAAGTGTGTGTGGAGCGGACCGGAAAGCCCTGCTGTGAGCTTCTTTCCACAGTGCTCACACTGTCCTGTTAACAGCTTAGTGCTCACCATTATGACACAACTCTGTGCCATCTATACATTTTATTTTTACAGGCTAAACATGGTCACATGGAATTTGGAGCCCAACTGAGAAGTGGAGCACACCATGAACTGATTAACACTCAATCACAGGATCGACATATTCACACTCACCTCACACAAAACTTAATTACCTAATGTAGCTCGACTTTTTTTTTTAACTAAGCGTAAACTCGACTACATCCCAAGATCAAAACATCCAAACTTGACACATAAAGGCCTAAATTGCCTGTGAATGCTGTGAACTTAAACCCTATGAAGCCAAACGTATCATATTAAATACAAGACATTTTGAGCCCTCTATTTCATGAGTATAATATTTTTCCCCCTATTAAAACCTTGACGTATATGATTTGGCACAACTGATGGCTTTTTAGCAACTTTGCAACATCGCCCCAATTGAGAAAGGAGAAACACTTATACTTATTAATAGTGGGAAATGTTCTTTCTGATTTTTGGAAATACTAATATATTTTAATTTGTCTGTTTATTATTATATTTTTTGACAGTTATAAATGTATGAATTTAAAGCTTTGTGACCGGATGTATCAAATATGACAAGTCAAAAGTCATGTGGAAGTTGATTTTCAAAAAACTAAATTGGGGGGTTTGTTAGACCAATAAATACTCTATTTACAAAGAATCAGGATTTTCTCTCATATATTTCATGGTTCATGCTTTATAACAGTGGTGGGCAAACGCGATCCTTGAGGGCCGGAGTCCTGCAGGTTTTGGATATTTCCCTTCTCCAACACAGCTGATATATGATTAGCTCATCAGCAAGCTCTGCATAGCCTGATAACGTTTCTGTTGATTGGAATCAGTTTGTGTTGGAAGAGGGAAACCTGCCAAACCTGCAGGACTCCGGCCCTCGAGGACCAAGTTTGCCCACCCCTGCTTTATAGGGTTAACAGAAATTCAGCTGAAGAAGGCCTAATAGCATTCCGCAAATGACTGCAAAGCAATCATTATTTCAGCAAAGCACTAAGAGCTGCATAGTTTGACACATTTTCATTCAATTAGAACCCGAGTGACACTTATGACATGCTGGACTTTTTTTTTCTCCACTCAAGACTATGTTGAAAGGAATAAACGCTGCTTTACCAGTCAACACACAAATGTAATTAAATATTGCCGAATCCTAACAAATATTCTCCCGTACTTTTTTTTCAATCGGTGCAAATATTGCCAATATTCATTTCTTTCTTCATACAAGAATCTTAATCCTCATTAAGACCTTGTTCATCTTGAGACTTTTCTGATGTTATAAATTACCGCCACATGTTCCCTAATTGATCTTGTTGCAAAACAATGCACCTTATACCACAACCTAGATAGTTGTGGAGGTAATAAGTTATTTTATGGTTAGTCAGCCACTAAAATGCACATAAGTCAATCATGCCAAGTGATATTAAATTATTTTGTAGTGACTAGACGCAGAAATTCCCGCCACTTTCTACATGAATGACTTTGGTAGTAAATGATTCAGACAGCACAGACAAATCCAACACAATGACCAGCACAGAAGACACAGGATATGAATGGAAAAACAAGTCCCAGTTTGAGGTTTCCTGCTATTCCGCAGCTGCTGAACAATCTTTTTGAGGTTGTTTAACAGCTGTAAAGTGATTCACTCTAAGGTTCTAGGATCAGGATCAGTTGTCCATAGTGCCACACAAGTTTTAAAGTGGTCTTTAAAAAAATTATAACAATAATAATAAAAAAAAGTGTTTTTTCTTAGAAGAAAACATTTGGATCCATATTGAAATTTCTATTGCAAATAAGTATCTAAATTCCCATTTTCAAAAAGCACAGTTTAATTTCTCAATTTCTCTGTCCACACACAATATTTAGAGGCTAACTTATAATGAAGTATGGAACATTTGAAGCTTCAAACTTACCTAGAAAGTTACAAAGAGGAAAACAGGGAGCCCGTGGTTCCCTTTACGTTACGTTAATTGAAAATCAAGCTCCAGAAAAGTCGACATCCAAGTTTAGGACCAGACGGGAAACTGAGCCTAACTTATCCAACTTCCCTTATAAGTGTCCCGTCAGAAGAGGGGAGTCACCTGACCTTGACGTCAAGACCAAAGACCCTCTCGCGCTCTATGAGGATGAAAAAAAAAGAAAGAAAAAAAAACTTTTTAAGCAGGCCAACATGGGAAAAAGTTCAAAGCACCTCAGAAAGACAAAGTTATTTGAAATAACTAATTCGTGTCTTATTAAAACACATATCGGGAAACTTTTGTTTTTGTTTTACTTAAATGTATCTTATACAGGGGGGAAAAAAAGTTGCCTAACCATTTTTGTTTGAATATGTCCCATTAAATTGAATAACATTTCGACAGCAAGACTGTTGATTTGAATGGAGCCGAAATGTATGTTTCTCATGATTTGAACGCAAATGTTTCAACTATAACACACGAAACATTTGCCATGGTCACAAAAGGGTTCACTGCCAGTCTGCCCGTTATTTGCTTTTAAAAAGGCCTGTCCTGTTATAGATCATGTTAAAAGTGAGTTTTTGAGAAGGAAAACACACCAAAAATCTGCAGAGTAAAACGAACTTTTATCACATAAAAGTTTCTCTATTCTACGTCAACTTTTCTTGTTTCCATTTGCCCGTAAATGCTGCCATCTAGTGGCTGAATTAATACCATACAGGTGAACGTAGCACAAGTTACTGCTGCATGGTTTATGCTTCGTAGCCTACATCTTATATTGATTTTGCCACAGTAAATCAAACAATGCGATGTAGATGAAACAGCAGCAGGTTAAGCTAGGCATTTTATTTATGATAAATTTCCATTCAGTCATACCAACTACATTGCAGTGATCTATTAGTCAATGTTGACATCATATTATATACTGTAGGTAGGCCTACTGCGTTAGAGAGGTTAATGCATACATCTGAGTTGAAATAGCTTTCTTATTTCTTGTCCTTAGGGTAGACGTGAGCTGAAGTCAGCTGACTCTTGGGCGAGATGTAGACAACTATCCGTATTCACATTCACAGCTATGGTCAAGTTACAGTTTTTAATTAACATAATATGCACGTGAGAAAACAACTATGCAGATGGAAGTTTAAAAGTTGGTTGACTAACACACAGAGGGAGTCATATGATTTTCACATGTAATTTAATGATGTAAAAAGCGACTCATACAACTCTGCCGAAATCAGTTTGTTTTGTTTTGTTTTTATTTGTTCCATAACATCTGTTCACAACCCTGAACAGGATTAGTGGTATAAAATTAAGGTCTTATATTAGACAACATGGTACCTGAGGTCAAGGTTACATTAGAATATTTTTAATATATATACTTCGTTCCCTCTAATTTTGCACATAGGTGTTTCATTCTTATAAAACTCAAGATTTACAGTGGAAACACCGAAGTGGAAAACCCCTCATCATGCACAATTTAGAATTCAAATTAAAAAAATTCATGAAAAATATTATTGACAACAAGCATTTACCATTAATTAAATATTATTTTATTAATAATATTATTATTACTATTTAGCTAATTATACAGCAAATTACTGTACTTTGTTTTTACCCATATAGCACTTTGTTTTACCCACAATGCATTTCTGTATACCGTTAAATACTTTAAAATTAAAAAACAAGAAAATTATGTATTTTTTTACTGTAGGTTTTACAGAAATTTGTTACAGTGTGACTTTGAAAAGGGTAATGAATAATCGTACTAATCCCAGGACCAGGTACATATAATTCTATATGGAATGGGTTTGAAGATAAATTGAAGAAAAACAGAAATATTGTTCTATACAGAAAAATGTATGAGCGAAAGGGAGCGACAATTCAATATTTTGGATGCTAATATGTTGTTTTATCTCTGTTTGTACAGCATTGTGGAGATTGATATTATTTATATATTATTGCATGCATTGTTTTAAATTCTAAAAATGAAGAAGTATGAATAAGGTGAATATGGTGTTATAATTAAAGTAATTATTAATGCTCTTGGAAGTAACAGGTACAGAGGTAGGGCACAATAAGCTACGACGTCTTTCTTTGGGAACAGTGATTTGCTTGTTTTTCATTGTGTTTTAATCCTCTCTTCTTTTTTTTATTATGTTTGAATAAAGATTCATTCACTCATTCATTTTTGTGACATTCACCTACATTTGATACAATTCTGGGATTGGTTTGTAGAGCCCACACATTTATCATAGCACAATATTTGTCACATAATGAATATAAAACATAAACAAATAAAAAATAAAAGTTGAATTCAATCTCTCTCCCAGATGGACAAATGGTCGATGGAGTACTTGAATTGTCCGTGTTTTCACTCCGAGTGGATGTGACTGTCATCGCTGCTTAAGCCCGTGGTGACTTGAGTACGTAGAGGCAACAGAGGATAGCCTCCATATTGGTTTCTTAGAGCTCCCCATGGTGGGTTGTTTGGTGCACAGGATATCGAAGTGTGCACATGAGACGGAGCTGCCAGCTGTTTCTTTGCACTTTGCCTTTTTTTGCAAAGCAGGTACGCAATCTCAATAATATTGAGGAGAACCGAAATACCAGAAACTGCAAGCATGAAGTAGATGAAGATAGTCTTCTCTGTTGGACGAGAAATGTAACACCTGGAACCGCTCTCCATTGCACAAGGTGGTGAATTCTTACAATGAAAATGTGCGACAACTTTGAGAGGGCCAAAGACATAGAACTGTCCAATAGTGAAGCCCACCTCCAGGATGACTTTGAAAACCAGCTGGGTCATGTATGTGCAAAACAAGATGCCTTTAATTTTCACTTTCCCTCTTTCATCTGTGTATTTAGGTGTCTTCACTGCATTTCCCTTTATTTTGCTCTGCTCCAGCTCGATCATTTTCTTCTCCTTGTGTATGATGAAGGCAGCATGGCCAAGGTATACCAGGGTTGGAGTTGACACAAATGTGATTTGCAGCACCCAGTAATGCACATGGGACATGGGGAACATCCAATTATAGCAGGAGTTTTTACATCCCGGTTCTTTAGAGTCACAATAGAACTCGGACAATTCATCTGCCCACACGTTGTCTGCCGCAGCGCCCAGCACGAAGATCCTGAACACGAAGAGGACACTCATCCAGATCTTTCCTACCACAGTGGAGTGAGATTGGACCTTGTGGAGAAGTTTGGACAGGTATGACCAGTCACTCATGACTAATAACTATCATCTGAGGAAGAGGAAAACATACAGGTGTCAAGGAAATAATTTAAATTTCAGTAAAAAAAATAAAAATAAACAAAAACAAGATAATTTCAACAACAACAAAAAAATTGATGTATACAGAAGCATGGTAAATCTGCATGTACAATAGTCTTAATTTTATCAGCTATTTTTAAATTTAGTTTCAGTTTTATTTAGGTTTTAATCACGGTTTTTAGTTTTTAACATAGTTATTCAACATCATCCAGGTTTTATTTAGTCCATTTTTAGTCAATTATAAATCTAGCATTTTAGTCTATGTTTTAGTCCAAGAAAACATAATTTTATTTGTCTAGTTTTAGTCAACAAAAACTGTCATCATTTTAGTCTTTAGGTTTAGTCAGGACAAACATTTTACCCCTGTATTTATTTATTTTATTTTTTTGTCAGCAGATAATGATCTAAAACTATTTCACATAAAATGTTCTCTCATCTTTTTGATGGAAAACAACTTCACACACAATTACAGTATGTCAACAAGTGGCTACTATGGCTCCATGCTACGAGCTAATACATTAGTATTAGTTAGCGGTCGGACTAACATTATTGTTGGAACGTTACAGCCGTTGGATGAATGTCACTGTTAAGAAGGCCAGGTTGAACTGTGTTTGTGAAGTTGCGGCGCCCTCTGTCGGTCAGTTTATTGGCACCGTTTCAATTATAGTTAGGCCACCTATGCTTGTTGTTAAGACCCGCGCGAATCAACAGACAGACGAAGTTGGTCGCTACACGTTCAAGCTTTGCTATAAATTCTAATTTCTCAGTACGTGCATTAGCAGGTAGATGCCTCAATGTTACGTTATTAATAGTTCTAAGTCATGTACATTCATTTAAGTTAATGGTACTTGTACTATTTTGGACTTTATGAATCGTTAAGTAGCCCAACTAAGTAGCATTGTTTAATTTGTGATGTATTGTATTTGCATTACAGAAATCACACGCACACACATAAAACCCCACACTGACCCCACAATTAAACAACAGAAAGAGATAAGATGGTCTGATCATTGCCTCACCTGGACAAGCTATGTTCTAACTGGACATACTGCAGCGGTTATCAACCTCATCAGTTTCTACCAGCAAATATATCACATTATGACTATAATTTGCTTCCCTCTCTCTTTTTGTTTTTTAACCATTCAACCATGAATTCACCTCCTGTCTGTCCCATAGGTTTGTGCATGTTGCACTCTCGCTGCAGATTTGACAGTGTCACAGTGACAGATTAGCAGAGACAGGATTTGACAATGTGGCCAATGTAGCAAGAGAGACAGTCTCTCTGTCTGCTCCGCTCCATGGGAAGAAAAAACAAAACAAAAACAAAACGGAATAATGATTACTTTAAATTATTTTACATTTTTAGTTATCTGGTCCATGCTTTATATTGATTTTCTTTTCAATCTTGTAATGTCAATGAATTTGCACATTTCCTGTTCAAACACGTGGACAAGAAGGAATGCTATAAATATTATTTATAGTATACAGTATACTGAAAACACTTGTGGTAACGTCATATACTGTCATCAGTGTTGGGAAAGTTTGTTTTCTACTTGAAGTAGTTCAAAGTTTAGCTCACAAATTTCGAAAAAAGGACAGAACTGCCGTGTACTGCAGTACAGGTGAGCCACTCTTTCTCCTGCAACGCCTTCCCCTTTTTTTTTTTTTTAATAAGAGCCCCTAACGCTTCCACTTCTTCACCGGCATCCCGGTGGCCGTGCTAAATACTAAAGCTAATGCTAGCACTATTGCTATCAACAGTTTTAAACACGGAAACACTTACTGCTTTCTCCGGGTGGCTTTGCAGTCCGTTCCTGAAGCCGATTAGCTGGTGCGAACAAATTTATTTATTTATTTTTAACCGTTGGTGAATATGTGAATGTGCGGATTTTAAGTGCGATGCACCTATTGTCCCGCCGCACGCATCGGTGCCCGCCTGTGCGAACTACATTGACTATAAAGTGCAATCGCACCACCAGAAAATGCTCAACCCTCGATCGGTGTTTAATGTACCATTAGCCAAGGCAGATGACGCCTTTTAAACCCTCAAAGCTTTCCTTTCCTTTACTAACACACCTGATTCATGATCAGGATCCTTATCAGATGAGCTGATCATTGGATTCAGCTGCTTTGGAGGAGGGAGTCATAGGCCCTTGTGTATCCTCACAAGTTTCTTACAGTTTAGGCCGTTCGTCCACACGATGGCGCTGTTTCGGAGCTTTAAACCGATCACAGTGATGATGTAATGTTCGCAGCTTGATGACAATGCATTGTCGCAGATTGATGACGTGTGCGCCAATTCTCACGTGACTGCGCGCAAACGGTCAGTCTGTCAACAACAATGGTGGATAGCCGTGTCGTAGTCGTTTTGCGCAGCCTCCTTAGCTTGCTTATGCTTTTGCAACAAAATATTTTGCTTCTTTATTCCCACGTTCAACAAGCGATGTTATACTTGAATCCCCCGCCATTGTCACTTCTCCTGTTTTCGTCTTTTTCATGTTGTTTCGATACATGCAAAGCCATGTTTGTCCTGTAGATTGCAATAAAGTAAAAAAAAAAAAAGTGTTTGTCTTCTTCTCTGATTCTTCTTCTACGCTTTTTACTCTCTCTAGCTGCGCTACATTGGCATATACATTACAAACGTTAAACGTCCTCAGCGTCTTTTTTTGGACACACGCAAGTCTTGAACCGCTTCTGCTTCCGTCTGGACGGGGCCATAGAAAACAAGATGGATAAGGGGCTCTCGAGGATCTGACTTGGGCACCTCTGATCTTCATCATGAAATGTCTTTCGTCAAATATAAGCTCAGAAATCTCAAAGTAATGATGCAATTTAATAAAAATAATTAAGCCATCATTGAGGAAGCATAGGCTGCTACTGTATATAATATTGTGCCTCATATGAACATAACATAACAAATACATACTATTTAAACATAAAAAATTATATATATACTTGCCTGAAACACTTCCAGTTGCCAGAAAATATGTCAAAAAGAAAATAACCTCAATTGTTTCGAGAACAAGGACGAGACTTAAATACAGCCAAGTAAAATGGGTTTGGTTTGATTGACTCACATCAGCATAACGCCCATAGCTTCTTGTTTCAGTGTGTCCAACTCAACTCGTGATTGTTTTTGATTTCATCAACCCAGTTTCCTGGTAGAGAGGTCAGCTTGTCTGACAGACTGCTTAACTTGCATTCGTTCGTTCGGTCAGTAAACATACCTCCGACTGCTGAGGACATAGCCCACACCCAGAGGGTGTACGGGTGATTCAAGTTACGGTACACCCTTTTAATATAAACATTCATCTGAGCCTGAAAGATAAGACTTTTTTTGTATTTGTGCACAAGAATGAAACCGTTAAGGCTTCAATGCTTTTCTAAATGATACCAACAAACAACTTATTCTGTGTTGCAAACACAGTAAAATCATATTCAAATTCCATGTAGAAATTGCAACAGTTCCTGAGAAATCAACATGCGTTTCACATTTTCTGCATTTACTTAAAATTTTTGACATAGAGAATATGTAAAAATTGTACAGTCTACCGTAGTGCGGAACTGAACAGAACTTAGAAATATACAACAAGAACATGACTATTATAAATTCTTCATTTTGTACTGGTTATAGTTGAAACGTTAACTATTCTTCAATACATATGGCACATAAGGCCTAAATGCATTCACATCTTCGAATCGCAAAAAGAAAGAAACTAATGGGGATAACTAATAAAATCAAAGCTGAACGCTTTGACGTACTGATCTATCTCTTTTTCTGGATTAGGAAAGTGATGCATTTTGACATTTGTCAATCGTCATAAAGCAACTTGAACAATTGACGATGCTGTTGTAATTTCAGTACAACTTTTTGTCATTTGTCGGATGATCCATCATTCATTTAATTTGTCATCAATCGCATAATTGCAATAACTTGGACCTGGATGTGAATCTTCTCTAAAAAAAATTGTTTTAAATGTCCGCCACGGAAATTGCAGAGGTTCACTGGACTAGCCTCTGCTCTCATTCCTTATTCTGTGGTCGTAACTCAAAAATAATTTTGGACCATGTAAGTCACTTAAAAACAAGAATTATTAAACTGTTTTCTTTTGTGTGTGTATGTTTGCTTGTTTCTTTTTTGTGTGTGTGTTGTTTTTCTTTTCCTCATCAAATGTAGATATTTGAGTTATAAACTGAAAAAAAACAGGGGTAAAAATGTGCAGCCACTTGAAATGGATACATTTAAATAATATATTTTTGGTTAAAGAGTACCTTTATTCAAAAGCTATAATATAGTTACATAGATTGAGTAATGTTTACTTTCCATTACCCACTTCCCATAATGGGCTCTTTGCACAGCTCGACTACTTCTTGAATTTAACACCACTTTGTCTCCTGTCTTTCATGATTGGGCAAATCTAGCCAAATTGGGTGTGTCTAGCCATTGTCATCATGGTTACTGAGGTCATACAGGCACACCTGAATTAATCAGCATGCCCACTCATGAAAGACAAGAAATGAAGGAGTGATATTGAGTTCAGGAAGTAATGGATTTGTGCAAAGAGCCCATTACTCCTTAAAATTAGTCTTAGGTTCAATACCATAGTCAGTAGTCAGCTTTTCCAGTAGGCCTACTGCACTCCTTTACTACGAACCCCGCTTTTGTAACACGTGAAATGAGAAAAAAAGAATGTGTGTGAATGTATGTTGATGACAGTCTTACTGAAATGAGCAAGGACAATGCTGAAAAATACACCCCCATTACCTTGACCGGAATCAGGATGGTCCTTTTTCTTTTTGGCCAGGAGGACACAGCATTTTTGGGTATTGTTGATTTATGTATTTTGATTTTTTCAGATTTCTCCATATTCTCTGAATCTTATAATCATGATTATCAACCATAGATGACGAAATCGCCAAATTCCTTTCAATTGTAAATTGAGTAACACTGTTATTAAATGGATGGAGTGTTTGCTTATGCAGATGTTGACAAAGTGGTGAACAAAGGAGTATTTCAGGCTGTTTTTCCCCCTGAATTTATTATTTTGTATTTTGATGCCCCTCTCCCAGATTTTTGAAACGTGTTGCAGGCATCAAATTCTAAATGAGAGAATATTTGTGAAAAGTTTGAACATTAAAATGTCTTGTCTTTGTAGTGCATTCAATTGAATATGCCAGTAGGATGAAAATAATTTTAATCATTGTATTCCCTTTTTACGTGTTAGTCAACATCCCAACTTCATTGGAATGACAATAGGTTGTAATTGTTCTGGTTTTTGTTTGTTTGTTTGTTTGTTTTCTGCAGAAATGTGTTAAAGGGGAAGTCAACCTTAAGCATTTCTTGACAATAATATATTCTAGTATAAACATAACATTCTGATTAATATTACATTTGTGGAATATGAGTTATTAAACAAAATCCAGCCGTTTTTATCCATCTCAGTGGGCGGCCATTTTGCCACTCGACGTGATGTCGACTGAAGATGACATCACAATTGCTCAGGCAACGACCAATCACAGCTCGCCTGTTTTCTGGAGCTGCGCTGTGATTGGTTGTTACCTGAGACCTGAGCAACATTGATGTAATCTTCAGTAGACAGCAAGGGGCAAAATGGCCACCCACTGGGATGGATAAAAACAGCTGGATTTTGCTGCAGAACTAATATTCCACTAATGCAATATTAACCAAAATACCATATTTAGATTAGTGGGTCTGAATAGAACATATTGTCAAAAAAAAACTTTTGGGGGGGTGGGGGGGTTGACTTCCCCTTTCACTTGACAAACTTCAAAACC
Source organism: Leptonotus elevatus (assembly GCF_054856555.1). Taxonomy (NCBI): domain Eukaryota; kingdom Metazoa; phylum Chordata; class Actinopteri; order Syngnathiformes; family Syngnathidae; genus Leptonotus; species Leptonotus elevatus. Next base: position 2,799,126 of record NC_141256.1, read on the forward strand.
TATTGTAGCAAAAAGAGAGATTTTGTCTATGCGAGTCATAAAAAAGAGAAAACTACATTACTTTCATTGTTTCATATCGGAAGGGGAAATGAACATGCACAAAACAATGACTCATTGTAGCAACTGAAAAACGCATTCTTTACATTTTGCTTAGGGAAGGGTGCTCAGCTATGAGGAATCCTCACTCTATTATATGATCACAGGTGTTGTACTTTTAGTGGACCTGCCTGCACACCTCAATTTGTATTTTAGTGCTACTATCAGCGCTAAATGTTTCTGAATGCTCAGAGGTGTGTGCAGTGGTTGTACAAAATTGTCACTTTAGGTTATAGCACAATAAAAATAACTTTACTTTAACGATGAACTATATATATATATATATATATATATATATATATATATATATATATATATATATATATATATATATATATATATATATATATATATATATATATATATAAAAGTAAGCTATAATAGCTGACCTATCCCAAATGAGCCTAAAATTTTCGTTATATTTTTCGTCACAAAAGTTTTTTTCGGACGAAAATTAAATGAAAACTAAAATAGAAGCTTTTCATTGAGACGATGACGATAACTAAAATTGACTGATTTTGTCAATGACTAAAACAAAAACAACACAGTGACGAAAATCTACAAAATCAAATCAGAAGAAGGAATGAAAAACAGGTGAGAGAAAAAGAACCACTCAGAAACTGTTCACTGCACTTTATTTCATGTTCAAACATGTTTACATCCATTGTGCAGATGTAAGATTACGGTAATGTCAGGCAAATATGCATTTTTTTTATTTTTTTAGGTGAAAACTAAGTTTTAAGACGGCATATTATTATCAATTCAAAACATTTAATTTTTCATTAAAACAAAGTTTAATAGACACCGCTGTGTTAAATATGTCTTGCGTGTGTTATAATTTTCTGTATAAAAAAGTTTATATGTATGTTGAAGGAAAACACTGACTAAATTTTAAATTTAGTCGACCAAAATTGCTCTTTATTTTCATCGACTAAAATTTGATTAAAACTAAAATGCAATCAGATGACTAAACTAAAACTAAATTAAAATTTATTGTCAAAATTAACACTGCCTAAAAACTGTTATTATTCCACAGTGTTCAGTTGTGTCATCACTGTGCTGATATCTAGTCATAGTTACACTGCATGAGGGAGTGCGAGTGGGTCAGCGTATGATAAATCTGCTGATGATGCAAAATCCAGCTCAGCTATAAGAGAGAAGTGAAACCATTATAGAGGGAGCACAAGTCAGAAGAAAGCAGGAACCATTGCTTAGGTAGGACCCTTTGTGGCTATTTATGAAGAATTATTGTTTAAATAGTAGATATCGAGCTGGTAAAAATAAATTACAACAAATATGTTATGAACGTTGTTGTTCAAGTCATCTGTAAGACTAACAAACAAGAAGGTAGCGGTAGTATAAAAAGTGTAGATCGCTACTAATTAACAAAATGCTTTTATAACATTTTAACTGGAGATTGGAGAAGTGCGATTAACAGAAACACATTTCAAATTTAGAAATGATTTTAAAAAATGTCATCATGGTTGCCATATTTCTTTTCTTTTTTTTTGTGGGTTCTCGTCAAATTTTAGATCCATTTTGTGCCATGTATTCTTTTCAAGATCTATGAAGTTAAAGTGTAAATTGTATGAAAGTGTAGCATTGAAAGTTGTGAAAGTGTTGCAATATAAATTGTATAGACCCAGCAAAACATATCCGAAAGCTAAGGCAGCTGGATATAAAGGGTAGCTCGGCAAAAAGAATGACCAAATATTTCATTTACTTTTGTCAAGAAGCGGCAAAAAACAAATGAAGGAAACGAGGAACCCAAATGTAAGATGAAAACTGTGTGTAAAAGAGACAATTAATGTCCATTCAGACCAAACTTCGACACAGTTGTGTAGAATGCAATGAAAGGTACGACAACTATTAACTCACATAGCCCACATGAAGCTAGTGACAGCTTGAGAAAGTGAACAGAATGAAAATCGTTATGCATGTAACTAATACATACCAGTGAAAGTGCAAAGTCCAAAGCAAATATATTAAGTTTAACTAATTATGTGTTCATTAAACTTAACACTTTGGATTGGAGACACTTTGGATAAACTTAATTCAGGTGAATATATTAAGTTTAATGAACTGATAATTAGTTAAACTTAATATATTCTCTTTGGACTAACTTAATTCAATCGTGTGTTACCAATTGAAGTGTTTTTCCCCCCCAAGTTGCTCAACAATTCAATTTGTAATCTTAAATAGGTTTCTAGAGTGTAGGCCTACACATTCAGTTACTATAATGAAACATTTTGGTTACGCCATGTTAAGCTGCTGCAACAACAAAAACAGTCAAATCAAAATCACGATATAAATCAAGCTCCTGCTTTCACGCTCGAACAAAGTGAGCCTGTCTGCTGAATGCATTTAAAACCCGGCCCATTCAACTGTCAATCAAATACCACTGCTATGATGTAAAAATGGATATAGCTGCATGTATTTCATGCCTCCACACTGAGGCGCTCTTAATCAGCCATGCACCGTTTTAGCCGCAGCCCCAAAAAATTTAAAAACTTAAATGGTGAAAAACAGTTTCACGCGGAGTGGCTTCTGGTCAATAGAGGGCGTAGGTTATCACCCCACCACGCACGGCGGTCACCACATTACTTTGGTTGAAGATACAAACATTCAACAAAAGAATTTGTGAAAAAGCAAAACTATTCAAAAATACAGTGTTCCCCTCATTATTTGCGAGCAATACGTTCTATGATTCCCGTGATAGGTGAATTTCCACAAAGTAGAGGTTGAGTTGGGGGGATTTGCGCGTCTATATTAAGCCACGATGACCACCAAATGTACAATCCTGGTGGATAAAAACCTTATAAATCGTTGCTGTAGAAACCGAAACTAAGTTGCTATGACTAACCTTCTTCTTCTTCTTCTCATTGTAGCTAAATGAATTGCCAATGGCAATTTGCCATAACAGTAAATTTTTGCAATTTTAAACGCAATTGCTAGTTTTTCAACAAATATTGATATGTTTTGAAAGATGAATCAAAATGTTTTTGTGTCATATACTGTTATATTACAAGCACATATTCAATTACAAATTAGATTACCTTTCCATAAAATCATACCATTAAAAACAAGTAATAATAGCACATTTCTGTAATTTCAAGCGTTCGTAACACAATGTTTACTTACTATATTTCTAGTTATTTAATTATTTTAATTATTATTAATTTATAATTATTATATTATTTATATTGTATTAATTTTATTATTATATATTATTATAAATTTAGTTATTGTAATTAATCTAGATATTTAATTGTTTTAAAATGCGACAAGAATGTTCCTAATTAAACATTAAAGACAACCTGAAAATAAGGCAACATTTTGTTGAAATGACAGCTGTACAAACTTCCTGCCTTACAAGTAGCGCTGAACAGCAGGTATACAGTATTTGTGATAATTACTTGTATTGTCTCCCACAGACCTGTGAGAGATCGGCTGCCATCATGGGGGAGTGGTCCTTTGTATCGGAGATGTTGGACAAGGTGGAATCACACTCGACTATATTTGGCAAGGTCTGGATGAGCGTTCTTTTCATCTTCAGGATCTTCATTCTAGCGGCTGGCGTGGACAGAATATGGGGAGATGAACAAGCAAACATGGACTGCAACACCCACAGCCCTGGCTGCAAGAATGCTTGCTATGATGCATCTTTCCCCATATCTCACACACGCTTCTGGGTGCTCCAGATCCTCACCGTCTCAACACCTACATTCATCTATCTGGGGCACGTCCTGCTTGTTATTCGCAAAGAGAATAAGCTCAGGAGACACCTGGAGCAAAAACGTGACTCGAATAGGATGATCAAATCTCCCAAATATTCTGACGAACATGGCAAGGTGAAGCTGAAAGGCTTTCTGTTGGTCAGCTACATGATGCAGCTTCTGTTCAAGATCTTGCTGGAAGTGGTCTTCGTTGTGGGTCAGTACTTCATCTACGGCTCCATTTTCATGCCTGATAAGATTGTGTTCCAAGGCGGAAGCTGCCAGACTGACACAAACTGCTTCATCAGTCGTCCGACCGAAAAAAATGTGTTCATCATCTTTATGTTGGCGATGGCTGTCTTCTCAGTAATGCTCAATATCGCTGAAATGTTCCATCTGATGGTTTTAAAGATGAGGCATAGGAAAGGCAGGGGTGTCCATAGAGGTTCCACATTATAAAGAGAAGGATTTAAATCGTGCCTGATAAACTATTAAGCACTAAAAAAACTATAAATAAATAAATTATTTTTTTACATTGTTACATAGCAATTCTGAGAATGGGATTTTGAAGCTCCCGACGTATAATCATTGTATTCATATAAGGACCTTTTGCTTTTTTAGTTTGTTTGTCTTGTTGTTGTTTTTTGTTTTGTTTAAAAAAAAAAAATTAATTAAATAAATAAATTATCTTTTACGTTGTTACATAACAGTTCTGAAAATGTGATGTGTCATGTTTGGGTTCTGTTTTTCCTTGTGTGTCTCCCTTGGTCTTGTTAAGTATAATACTGCCCTTCCTCGTGTCAACCAATCAGTGCCCTCAGCCACTTTTGTCTTGCCCCAGGTGTGTCTTGTTGTGTCTTGTTGTCGTGTGTGTGTGCGTGTGTGCGTGCGTGTGTGTGTGTATTTAGTCTCCTGTCTTCCCTCTGTCTGCATCGATTCATTGTTGTTTTCCTCCCCTCATGCTGCCAGTTTTATTTTATTTTTTTGCCTTATTGTCCTCCCCACGTTTTTTGACCCCGTCCCAGCTCCGCGGCAGCCTCAGTCTCGAGCCTTTTCGCGGATGCCGCTGCCGCCCCGGGCATTCTCGCCTCTGCCGCTGCAGTGTCAAGTCTCTTCGCCTTTACCATGGCGGCCTCAAGCCCATGATTGTGGACAGGCGGCGCACGTCCTGCGGCCGCCTTCTGCTTTCCGTGCCAGGGCGGCGCGGACCCTGCCACAGCCGCCTTCTGCTCCAGTGTGGCGTCCATACAGACACATAGACGTCAAACTTAAACCATGTCACAAACAGTCGAAATAAATAATTGGATTTTGAGGAGTTTGATGTTTTGTTTTAAGTTTTTGTCATGTAAATAGGATAAATACTGTAACTGCTCCAGATGATATGTGCCACGTTATTTACATTTTTGTATTGATTGTACCAAATGCACCCCCTCTAGGGAAAGTACCAAGCTTTTTTTCTTCTCTTGACCAATTAGGGTTGCTGATCAAATATATTTTAGTATATCAAATAAAATGCTAGAGGGCATTAACTGGACCTACAAAGATTTCTGACGGGGGCTGTAGCCCACATGTAGCGCCATCCCTGCCCCCATCACGGAATTTCTCTCATTACCCAAGATGGGGCGGGCTCATTGAAGAGAAACAAGGGCAAGGCTCACTACAATAATATATTCACATTCAGCATAATGGTAAATTGCATTTTAAATTATTATTATTTCTGTGTGCAAATAAGGTTGAGTATCGCTGTTGAGATCAGTAGAAGACACCGTGGAGGGAGATCATGACGTCACTTCCACTCCGGATGTCATCATGTGTAAGTTAGGAGAAAGGAGACCGTTACTTGAAAATGTCTCGAGACAAGAGACATTCAGTTAGGGCCCTACAGCCACTGTATCGTGCTAAAATGACACAAATAGCATAGTAATAGCGTTTAAATCCCTCACTGGCCGCCTCTATTCCATTGTGGCTTTTTCCTTTCCGACCGCAAAGCTAATCTGTTTCCCGACTGTTATGTAAAACGTATTACCGCTGCCAATGTGGAACAGAGGTGATCTTGACGATGGCTACGATTCTAATAAAACAGGTGAGATTTATTATTGTTCTGTGACTGAATGTGTCATGATATTGTGACTTGTTTGTCGATAGATGTGTAGTGGCCGACGTTTGTTGGATTTAAAAGGCCGAACTGCGGCTAAAAACAGGCGACTACAAGTGACGTCACTGCGTTTGCAAGACCGCAGGAAAACGTTGCGTGGCGGAGAGAAGCTATCTCTCGGTGGTTTATTTTTTACCTAACCTCTAAAATATATTCCATTATATTTTCAATTGGGTTCTACAGGCTGTGACATTTAACTTGGTCTCAGTTTTTACATAACAAAACCTGGTATTTCATCAGGGCCCAGGGTGTGTACACTTATTATATACACTATATCAAGCTAGCCCGCCGTCATGTCTAGCATTTAATCTTTAAATGTATTTCGACATGTTTGTGGGGTCATTTACATTTATAGAATTTTGATTTATCATTACCAAAAAAGAAAGAACAAAAAAGTTGCGTTCATACTCAAAATGGAAGCCAGTACACACCTGCATGCACCTAATATTTTAAACAATAAATGATTCAATTCATGTGGGATGCTCAACCTTCATCAAAAAAAAAAAAAAAAAATCTACAAGGAATTGGCAAAGATACACGTAAAAACACTCAAAAAAAACCCAACAAAGAAAGAACACAAAAAAAAGGTATTATATAATTGTCTAAAAGCATGTTGGGCAGGTGGAGTTTTTTTTTTTTTTTTTTAAACCCGCAGCCTACTTCCACATCCCAGGAACACACTTCTTTTAATTGTCCATAGGTGTGAATATAAGTATGAATGTTTGTTTGTATGTCCAGCAACCAGTCCAAGGTGTACTTGGCCAAAGTCAGCTGGGCCAAGCTACAGCTCACCACAAACTTAATGAGAACGAACATTACAGAAAATGGGTGGATGGATGCAATCTCAAAAATATGTTTGTGTCATGACTCGTACTAAAGAAATTTGGACCCTTACTACTACTTCAATGTTTTAATGTTGTCCCTTTTAAGGTTCAAGTAGCGGAGGCTCTCCTGGGTGGGTCCTTAGCCACGAATCATCCTGGCACAGCAAACAGCCTGGACCTGGGAACAGCATCTTTGGACGAAGACACAGCGCAGTGTCAGACAGTGGTGACACAGGCATTGGTACCTATTGCTCTGATAGCGTGGAAGGTAGGGTGACGCTCGGGTCATGACGCTAAAGTTTTTCCACTTGAAAAACTCATCCAAGCTTGCCTTTATTAGTATTGCTTTGTACTGTACATAGGCATAGTCTTGTTTAAATTGGAAAAAAAGGCCTTCCCCAAAATGTTCCAACTAAGTGGAAAGCATTCAATAATAGTCAAAACTATTTTGGTAAGCCGGGAAATGACGGTTTAGGGAAAATACAATTACCATATGTACACAAAGATATACATGATGTACTTCATTTTTGAGATGTACGATGTGCAGCAAAAGATCTCTGCATTTGATCCATCCTCATTGACGTGTAAAACCTGGTAACCAAATCTAGATCTTGTGCCAGCCCATTGGCCATGGCTGGAAACTGGAGAATGCAACGCAGGCACTCCACACAGAAAGGCTCCAGCCAACACAGTTATCACCATCCAACACATTCCACATTACTGAAACTAGTGTGTGCGTAACCAAATTGAACTGTACTGCGTATTTGAATTGTGGCTAAGGGTGTTTTTACAAAAACCTTTACTGAAAAATAATAGGTTTTATAATGTGTTCTTATAATGTTTACCTAATAGCTTGTCCAATAAATTTGTATAATACAATATGGAAAAAATACTCGTTGTGGCTTATATAAGATTGGATCCTACTTCTTGATCTTGATATTTGCTTTCACAGGGGAAAGCCAAAAACCAAAAACAAACGATCAAAAAGGGAAACACCTGACAACTAGGAAGACCCATCAGTCACATCTTCCAATACTTTTGCTAACTTGAAAAGTGGGTGGGTTCAAACAAAAGGTGCTCTGTCCTGAGTTGTTTAACACTGAGATGTATACACCGTGAAATAAAAACTGGAATTTAGATCCCCCCCCCCCCCTCATATTCATCTTTTTGTTATGAAACCCAAATGTCTACATATAAGCCTAACCTAAAAGACCACAAAACTTTTATGTATAATAAATTTGATATTGTTTATAGTAATGCAGTTTAGGGCCCATTGATATGCATTTTTTTAAGACGATTCCGATACCAATTTTTGGCAGAAAAAAATACAGATTAATCAGCTGATTACTTAAAAAATAAATAATGATAATAATAATAACATACGTACTATCTTTTGCTATTAAGATTTACTCCTCTTTGAATGACAAGTCCATAGTATGACCTTATCAACAAATTTCATGGAGTATACAAGGTTATTGTATAGATGTATGTGTCAATAATAAAATCATTTTTATTTGTTTACAACTGCTGTACTGTATATGGTTAGAGTACATAATTGGGCTGGAAAAATAGCAATCACAATTATTTGATTGAGATTGAGATCATGATTAAAACAACTTGTGATTTCAAAACTTAGTATTTATTCAACTACTAAAGCTGCTCAACTACTTAAAAGTGTCATCGTAGCATCATGCCCATTCATTCCTTTACTTTGGTTTTGTAAAGTACAAATTATGTTGTAAATATTATGGGAAATTCAAGCCTCTTGTGTTTTTATGACTAATTTTTATACAAAGCATTAACTATTTATTTTATGTGTTTTGATCTTGAGTTACTTTCACAAGTCTTGGGATTTACTGGGCTAACCTGGGACCACGGGGATTGTATTTCGTGCCATGTCATGTGGAAATGTGTGTTAAGACAACAACAAAAATCATTGGATGTTTGCATCCTTAAATTTTGAGAAAAGAACGTCTTTGAATCCTTGAAATATCAACTTTAAATATAACTTGAAAAGACAATGATCAAATAAAAATAAGAAAGTGAAATAAGAATAGAATATACTCAAATAATAACTGAAAAAACAGTAAGAACAAATACTGACTGTTCCTGTGTTTTGGCCTCTTGGGGGCAGTGTGGTGTCGTTCATCCATGGTGTACACACTTAAGTGAGTACAGAACAAAGTTACGATTGAATTATATTAAAATAACTCATTTTTCACACATTGGGAAGAATTTGTGCCTTTGCGTAATGTTATCTTACCCGTGGGTATGTGTTCCCACAGCATTTGTGTGTGAATATTCGTTATTTGAAGGAAAAACACTCCCGAAGTCGATGCTAACTTTCTGTCAGCATTTGAATGGGATCCTCCCTCCGCTTTTTAGCATTAGCGCTAGGCTAGTATTTTTTTTTTTAAAAACGAAGCATGTTTTGTATTTAAATATACAGTGGATATTATTCTTATTGTCGTGTGTTTAGTTTTGCAGTTAACTACAACTGGGATGTCATTAAACACCTGGAAGGACGCTTGGGGGACAACAGAATAAACATGCTACACACTTCCTAGTTTCTTGTGCTACGCAAGCAAAATAGTGTATTCAGGGTACTTTCACAGCATCGGAAACCAACATTTTCTTCGATAACGTTTTATGGGTAAAATAATAGGCCATTTGGCCCAATTGGCTGATTGTTTTTGGCAGATTTTTGAAAGGTAATAATTGGCCTATTATAATCGGCGGCCGATTATAATCGGCCGGGCCCTAATGCAGTTTAATTTATTGCTTGTGTTGGTTAAAAGGTACATAGGTGGGGGACCTTGAAAAAATAATCGCATAAGAAATCACAACTACAATATTGAGGGGGAAAAAATTGTATTTAAATTATTTTTCAAAATTGTTGAGCCCTAATATGAAATACATGCTTGATGATCTGTTTATCTGTGCATTATTAATACTTTACCCCCTTTGTGCATCCATAAGATGACTCCTGTTCAAGTACCACACCTTCATCTCTCCAGCCGCTTTCCCGGCATCACTCCAGTCAGGAGGATGGATTTGGCGGCTGCGTCCCCGTTGTCCATGTCAAGCCATCACCATCCATGTCATCTTATGCCAGTCTGAGAATGACAAGCTCACCCAGCAGCACAGGTCTTTGGACCAAGTCTTGCCAGCTGACCCCTCCAGCCACGTCGGCACAAACTGGTGTTGACATGCAGGACCAGCAGCCCATCAAGAGGTGGTCCTCTCTCACTAAGCTGTCATCTGGTGTTGAAAAGAACTCCAGGAAGACATCAGTCCACCAACACAGTACAGATTCACATGGCTCCCTGGACAGGGGTCTCCTCTATGTTTACAGAAAAGAATCCCGTTCTTTAAATAGGGACCTGTATTTACCTGTATCTTCCTCTTTGCTCTGTCATAGCTTATTGCAACGTTCACCTGGTGCTGGTCCTTGCTACGGGAGCAAACATAGTAGTAGATCTGGTTTGGAAACAGACCTGTCACTGTCCTCAACTCTATCGTCACCCATTAAACACAGCAGTTTGGACATGGACTATAGTAGTTTAGCAGAAGCTAAGGTGGCTCTGCGAGGGGGTCAGGTTTATGGCCTCAGTTTATCCAAGCTAGCGGACTCACCACTTGGTCACCCGGTTGACAGAGAGTCCCCAATTCAGCCAGCCGTCCGCACACAAATGTGGCTGACAGAACAGATGGAGTACAACTCGAAAGCAGAACATGGAGGAGAACTTGGCCAGATTGTTGGGACTGAAGCGAAAGTCAGGGCTGGAGATGGATCATCACTTGAACAAGGCATTAATCAGGTAAGATAAATTGTACACCTTCAAATAAATATTAGTTGAGATTATTTTCCTCATCGCCTCGAGGGGACAATGAAGATTTTTATTATTATTTAGTGAAAGCACACTTGCTTGTTGATTTGCAGGTGCTGCAGGGGACGTCACATTTTGTCAACACTCTAGTGAAGGTTAAAGAGGGAATGCTGAGACAAAGAGAACTGGAAATAGATAGGTAAGTAGTGACCAGTGTTGCCACAATTACCTTGAAAAGTAACTTAGAGGGACAGTAACGTGAAAAATCCACTTTTTGGAGCTTTTAGCCATGTTAAAATGCTAATACCTCACCAAAAACATCACCAAAGTGGCGTTTTCCTCCATTCGTCCCTCTATGAGAAATTCTAGGTCGTTCTGCTCTCCAAGCACCAGCCCCTCCCAACACGAGAAAACCAGCGGGTACTCACTCTATGACATCATCAGGTGCGGACCCACACCCTGCACCGCCTATGCGGACTAAACACACGCCCACTTTCTCTGAGACCTCCATGTGATAAAAGTAGCCTTTATCAGTAAATGTTCTGACCAAATGAATTCAAAGCAATCAATTATCCTTCACATTTGCAATGCCAATTGGCTGTCTTAAATTCCCAGAAAGGTTGTGGCTGACTACAAGTAACATTTCTGCACTGTTGAACCTAACTGAATGAATTAGTGCGCTCACACTGTAAGCAGGAGGTCCCATGTTCGTGTCCCACTCAGATTCTTTTTTTTCCTTTCCCCCCTCCCCTCCTCCTACGATTTCTTGTTTCAAATTTTTATTGAATAATTGAACATCCATCCAATTTCTACATTTAAAGAAGACACAGTAGTACTGCAAGGGCTTGAACGCAGCTCTCCAGAGTTTTGTTGGCGATGCGTACAGCAGCCGGCTTAGGACGACAAGGGCGCGGCAAACCACACGGGGAGAGGCGGGGTTATACTGAACCAGGCGTTTTACTTCCGCGTTGGAAAAATAGCCAGCAAAATTCCTAATATTTCAGAAAAAATTACATCACCATGGTGTCAAAGGTAAGATTTAATCATTATATGCCTATAGTTAACTGTGGAAGGGCTTAAAATACCGAGATACATCCCCTTTAAGTTACTACGGAAGATGATTAGGGCCAGTGAAGAGAGAAAAAAAAAAGTTTGGCAGGATTCTCACTTTATTCTCAGAATTATTACTTTAAAGTCAGAATTTTTTTTGAGAGAGCTCAGTATTGTTCATTCGGTAATCTTACTTACTTAATCTTACTATTCGACATGTCATCATCATTGCTCTCTTTTTTTCCTCTTTTTTCTTTTGTGTGTGTGTGTGCGTGAGTATGTGCATGAGCATGTGCGTGTGTGTGTGTGCACATGTGCGTGTGTGTGTGTGTACCTATGTGCGTGTGTGTGTGTGTGTACCGTTCACCGAAACGGAATACTTCAGAATCCAGCTAGAGTCGTGAGGTTGTCAGGAGACCCGAGAAAGGATCAAAGAATAGAAAGGAAAGTGAAATCCAGCACCGACCAGACATCACCTACTACCCACCGGGTTACCAACCAGAATCTTTCACCAACCCCAGAAACATCTAAATTCCAACAAATTAGAATGGGGCCAGGCACCCCACCGGCCCACAGCCCCCGCTCCACCCACGACCCCCTCCCCCTGCGCCCCCGACCCACACCCGCCACCCACCACAACCCAGCCGCCCCCAAACCCAATTTTGACTATAAGAATTCTGTCTTTATTCTCAGAAATCTGACTTTAAAGTGGAATTCTGAGAATAAAGTGAGAATCCTGCCAACCTTCTTTTTTTTTCGCGCTTTCTGGCCCTAATCCTCTTCCGTAATTAACTGATTACTTGCTTTAAAAAGTAACTGAGTTGGCTTTACTTAGTTCATTTTTAAAGCAAGTAATCAATAAAGTAACTAAGATTACAAGTTACTTTAACAGTTATATTTAGCAGATACTGACAACGCAAAAAAAATGACACTTAGCTTTGCCTCTTAATTAGAAGCAGGTTTTATTAAAAAATAATGGATATTTTTAGGATTTTGCTCAACATAAATTTACTACCTGCTATCTGTGATCTAATGTGATCTAATGTTGAAAGGAGACCGAATCCCTCATTTCATATATGACTGCTTCAAAAATGAAAGTGTATGTATGTAGGAATGGAAAAAAAGATATGTTGGATTGTTATGATTGAATTACGGTTTAATGTTTAATGTTATTTGTTCTGTAAGCACTTTGTGACAGCTGTGGCTGTTTGAAAGTGTGATATAAATAATGACTTATTATTAATGTTGTAACGGCAAAACCCAACATTTATAAATGTGTACATTGTTTATAAATATTCCGGTTAACTTTGGGGTCACACAATCTGATGGGATTTGGAATGAGCACTGTCCTGCAATCCATGTTTTGGACAGTGTTATTGAAACTTCATAGAAAACACTCGACAGCACAAAGTGTGCCACAAGCCTTAATAGTTTTGTTTTTAGCTGACAAAGTCAAATAAGTTTCTCGCGTTTGTGTGTGTGTGTGTGTGTGTGTGTGTGTGTGTGTGTGTGTGTGTGTGTGTGTGTGTGTGTGTGTGTGTGTGTGTGTGTGTGTGTGTGTGTGTGTGTGTGTGTGTGTGTGTGTGTGCGCGCGTGTGTATGTTGTAGGCACCATGACTGTAAAGTATGTGTTGTTTAATTTCATACATGGACAAAATTGTTGCACAACCCTTTGAGGCAGTCACAGCAATCAAATGCTTTCTGTTACATTCGATAAGACTTCTGCAATGACCAACAAGTACTTTCGCCTACTCCTCGTGAGCAAACTGTTCCAGTTGTCTCAGGTTTGAAGAGTGTTTTCTCTTGATGTTCAATGGGATTTAGATCTGGGCTCCGAGAAGGCCACTTCAGAATGGCTCATTGCTTTTTGGCTGTGAGTTTGGGGTCATTATCCTGTTGCAAGATCTGTGACTGGGTCCAATTTTTCTGACGCGAGGCAGCACTTTTCTTTCCTGTGTGCCTTGAGATTTCATTATACCTTGCACAGATTGAAGAAACCCTTTGCCCGATGTAGCAACGCAGTCCCAGAAGATAACCCAAGGTCCCCCATGTTTGTTCTTTTCTTGGTATATTTTTACATATGAACATAGATTTGATTTTGCTTCACCAAAAATGTCCAGTTTTATCTCATCTGTTCATTCTCCCAGAAGCTTTGCGGCTTGTCAATTTGCAATTTTGCAAATTCCAGTCTCACTTTTTTATGATTTGCTTTCAACGGGGAGTGGTGTCTTCATTGGTCGCCTCCCATGAAGTCCACTTTAGCTCATATGTTTGGCGAAATCGTACAATCTGACACTGATGTACCTTTGAGTTAACCTTGAATTTCTTTGGAGTTTATTCTGGACTCTTTGGATACCATTCGAACTTATCCGTCTTTTCAATGGGGCAGCATGGCTCAGTGGTAGAGTGGTCGTTTGATCCTCATCCCTGGTGACAATGTTGAAGTGTCCTTGAGCAAGACACTGAAACCCAATTTGCTCCCAGTGGACGTGGCAGCAGTCGACCATTAGTGTGTGAATGGGTGAATGTGAGGCATTGTAAAGTGCCATATGGTGTAGTTAAAGCGCTATATAAAAAGCAGTCCATTTATCTAATTAACTTTTGGATCTGGATCTTAAACATCTTGCTTTCTCTCATCCATGTTCAATGTGGTACACACCATGCGACAAAAAGAGCACGGTGACTATTTGTCCCCCTTTAAATTAAATAGGCAGACTTACTGGTTATGAGTTAAAGTACGCAACTGAGTAAAACATGTCTTTCCGGTCAAATTATTACATCTTTTATAGAGGTCACATAATTTTTATCCAGGCATTTTTCACTATTATTATTATCATTATTATTTTTTAAATAATACTGTTCAACAACAATTCAAAAGTAATAGCAGATTTTAATTGCTTAATTTTCAATACATTTTGATCTATTGTTACATTTGTAAGTTTCAAATGATTTTAATGACCATTGAGGGGTTTTCGTTTAACAAGAAATACCAACAATTTTGCCCATGCTTTGTCATTTTTTTGCCTGTGAGGGTGAAAGGTGACACTCTTACTCTCATACTTGATTGTAGAAACAATTTTATTCTATAAAGTAATGTTTAGTGATGTTTGAGGAGTAAGTGTAGTCTGATTACTTGTGTGGAAAAAGTAACACATTAGATAAGTCACTACTCAAAAATGAGCATATTTTTTGTAATGCGTTGCTGGCATTACTGGTCGTGACCACTTTCCTTGCTTAGCATTTTCTATACTGCCTATGCATATTAGGCAACATGCCAATGGTAGTGTGTAGGTGAAGATGAGAGTAAAGGTTTGTTTGTGTCTTTCAGGCAGAAGCAACAGATCCTGCAGCTCCATGCTCGCATTCGAGAAAATGAGCTGAGAGCCCAGCAGGTGCTACATAGTCAGAAGTGGTTTGAAGATCCGCAAATCCTGAAGATGAAGGTAATACTTGAGCAACTGCCAAAATTGTTACTGCAATCTGGATGTGCTCTTTATGGTAATACTTGAGGTCACCCAATAGGAGTCAGTCAAGGAAGTGCCATCGGACCGACTGTGTTGCGATGAAGAACTCGGCAGGAAACTGGCCGTGTCCGAACTGGAAGTACTTCATCTCAATGAGTTGTACAAGCAAGCTACTCAAAAATATACGGAAGACCTCAGGAAACTGGAAGAAAAGGTACTGGTACTAATCACACATTCAGTACAACAGGAGAAGAAATTTATTTTAAAAGCTTTTTCTTTGCTGTATTGTATTGTTATGCAAACAAATACTTATCAATTGTTGCTTAGAACAGAAATATGTTTCTGTGATCAGATCAAGACAAGGGATCGCTATATCAGCAGCCTAAAAAAGAAATGTCAGAGGGAGAGCGAACAGAATCATGAAAAGCAGCAACGCATCGAAACGCTGGAGAAGTACCTTGCTGACCTGCCAACTCTGGGCGAGGTGCAAGTCCAGACCGTGCAGGTACACAAACAAACGCACGCACGAACCCTCTTCTTTCTTTATCTATTCTTTCAAACCTTTAAAATACTACAGATTGAACAACATGTGTCCCGCAAAGACACAAAAGAAACACACTTGAAAACGGAACAGATATCTCATCTCTAAATATTCTATCATTTCAATTCTCTTTTTTGGGCTTTTTTAAATTTTTCTAATGTAATTTTTCTTCTGTGTCCTTCGCAACTATCACATTATTGCTTTGTGTAGTCCAGTGCTACTCAAACTTTTTTACAACTACCCCCTCAAAGAATCAATTTTGAATATTCTCAAGTGTTCCCCCCCATAAAAAGAGGCTGTGGCTTTATTACTGGTACTAAAAAGTATTATTAGTCATATCGTTAAGCCACTGTAATATTATGCACAGCTAACATCATCCTGATTAATTAAAAGGCAAGTTAAATAAAAATGTTACCTAAATAAATCTCTGCAAATAAAATATTGAAAAATATTTAATGCAACCGTACTACTACTAACAGAACAAAAGTATCCTACTGGATTTAAAAAAATGTGCATGGAATGTCTGTAATAATAATAATTCCTAATACATTTAAAGAACATGGATAGGGAGCTGATTGTTTGCTTTAAACATCACATATATGGTTATAAATTTGACCAAGTCTCATTATATTTTATTCTAAAAAAAAAATTGAATTCTGTTCTTCAGATTGCTTTTTTTTTTTTTGGGTGTAAATTGTGTATCTTTTAAAGGATTCTCTTGCATGTCTTACCCAAGATTTGTACACAGTAGTTCATATATGATAATATAAGTGTAAAACAAAGTGTAATGTTTTACAATTATCATTATACAGTACCTTGTTTTACCAAGAATCACAATACATTTGTAATATAAACTTCATTGTAATTTTATCATTCATCTAAATTCTCAAATATAAATATATATTTTATTTTTTTACTTTTTTACTGGTACAGTACGCTAGATTTAAAGTTTAATGGTGTCTTGTTAAAATAATTACACTTTTTTTTTTTTTTTTACTAAATGAAAATATTGAAAAGAAACATCTTTTTTGAAATGCATTTTTTTTAAAACTGGCAACATCTTGTAAAGTTGAAAATTGCTCATTATATGCGTCTCAAAAAAATTGAGAAAAATTGACACAATAAAATGAGTCTCAGAGCATTTAGCTTTTAACAGTTTCCGTGATTGAGCCCCTAAATGGACATTGTGTGTTTTTGATGTTTGCTCAGCTGGAAGAAGTGCAGCTGAGAGCTAAGGATCTGGAGAAAACGGTTTCTCACTTGGAAAAAAAGCTGGAGGGCAGCTGCGCTCGGTTGAAGGAGAAAGACGGCAAAATTGAGACACAAGCCAGGAAAGAGAAGGAGCTGATTGCTACTGTACACAGGTACTGTTCGCTTTCATCGATTGCTTACTTTTAGCTTAGTTTGAAGTTTTTTGAAGGCCCATTTTATTATTACCAAAAAGTGTATGTAAATAGGCTCTGTATAAAATACCTTTTAGATTTACGATGCACATCCATCTTAACTGACACTGACCAGAATGAGTCTAAGGTTTTTTTTGTTTTGTTTTTAGAATAATTTAGAATAATTAGAGGCTACATTTACACCTTATCACTTTTGTTGTGTAAAGTTTGCAGCAGAAGGTGCAGAGGTGTTTGGAGGATGGCGTCAGGTTGGACCTGAAGCATCTTGAGGTGGAAAACTCTCAACTTTTGGAGAAACAAGACCAAAGCAGCAAGGTAGAGTTTGGAGCGGAACGGTTCAATGCTCAAATACATACTGTACGCAGCGTGATTGCGCTCTTTAACATGTCGTCTTCGCTCTCCATCAGATCATTGAGCATCAGAAAGAACAGATTGAGAGACTCAATTCACAACTGAAGGTAGGGTCATCAAACTCTTAATAAAAATGGTTATTAATAAAAAAATATTCTTTTAAGTCTAATGTATACGACCTGAGATTTGTCAAAGTTAAGACATTGACTTTGGAGATTTGAATGATTTAAAGCGTTAAAAAATGAACTTCCTGTGGGGGCTTAAAACCTCTGCAGCCACTGGTGCTAAAATAGACAAACACGGACAAGAGGTAGTTTTACTTTCAGTTTTACTTGCTTGAGGCTTGGTGGAAAAAAATTCGAAGTACTTTGCACACTTTCCAAATTCAAATACTACATTAGTTGTACATCTTTGGTGTATCATCTCAGAGCAAAAAATACTCACATTACCTTCACAGGCCCTTGTAAAACAACTGCTTGAGTGTAGTGCTCTAGAACTAAATCTACCAGACAAACGTTTTGAGAATTGTTTCGATGAGAAGATTATAAGTAAGGCTGGGTATCGATTCTAATTTCCCCAATCGATTCAATTTTGATTCACAAGAGTTCCGTTCGATTACATTTTTTTCTGATTCGATTCACTTCAGTTCAATCCAATATCGATTAATTATGGCACATCAATTCTTCTTAAATGTCATGGACATGATAAAAGCTCCCCAAATGTTAAATTCCAAAGAAAATTTTGCGGCGGCACTTAAATGATTTAGTTTATTAGTAAAAGTAACACGTGTTCTAATCACTTAAGTGTTACACAAACATTGACATCAGCAAGGATGAGATGAAAATATTTTCATAATCTAATCCATCCATCCATTTTCTTAACCGCTTAGTCCTCACAAAGGTCGCGGGGGCGCTGGAGCCTATCCCAGCTGGCTTTGGGCAGTAGGGCGGGGTACACCCTGAACTGGTTGCCAGCCAATAGCAGGGCACACAGACGAACAACCATCCGCACTCACAATCACACCTATGGACAATTTGGAGTAACAATAACAGTAAGATAAAAAAAAGGCCTTTAAAATTCTATTTTCTAATGAATTTATGAGAAAAGAGAGATATAAAATCATGGTTTCATGAATTGGTATCGATCTTGAAAAGGAAAATTGATTCGATATTGATTATTAAATTTTTTAGACCAAGCCCTAATTATAAGAAAGATAATTATAAAAGTCACTTTTGGTCATTTTGTCATACTGTATTTAACAGGAGCAGCATCGTCGACAAGTATCAATTTAGAACAGTCTTTCAATCCAAATATACTTTCTATATGATGATATGACATTAATTCCAAGATTTTACTCAAGAAAATATGTCACAAGCTTCATAGAAAATAGAAGTAGAAAAATGCCATTAACTGCGACAAATTACGGAAAATTGTGCAATATGATTTAAAAGATGTGAGTGCATTGAATCTTTCAAATACATTGAGATATGTATGGAATCACATTTTATTGGAGTGATGCACACGCCTCATATTTATATTTATAAACATGTCGATAGGTGACCAGTATCAGACTACAGACAGGAAGAAACCTTTCGCAACAGTTGAATCGTCCTGACAACCAAGAAGATCCCGCCATTGACGTTACAACCTTGGCACTGGTTGGTATCAATTCAACAAATGTGCCGGTAGTTGATTTCATTGCTTTGCCTCTTTGGGCCTCTTCAAAATTGCGGACAACTGATTTTGTCTTTATAGGCCGGCAATGTTTTGTTTATTCCAGATCTTTGTTTATTTTACATGTATAGAAATCCCTTAAATATGACAACGCTAGCTTTAAGACAAAATTATATCACATATTAAAAGTGTTACAGACGATTCCAGATTAGCTGTATCTACACTTAACGTGCCTGATGTGTGTGCTCACAGGTGGATAACTGGCTGCAGCAGCACCCGCTGTCGAACGTGGAGATGCCACAAGTGGGGCGACTCTTGAAGGAGCTGTCCTTGTGTCTACGGGACCTGCAGGCTCTCCGCAGCATCCTGGTGCAGAGAGCTCAGGGGAAGGAGCTCAACTTGTCTCTGCTGCTGGGCATGACATGTATGTGGATATGAATTCATCATCAGGCCACCAAAACTTTTAGGGCTCCACCAATATGCCTTTTTTTTGGCCAATGCCAAAACCGTTTTTGGGCAGAAAAGAATACAGATTAATCTGCTGATTATTTATAAATATATATTTAATGCATAAAATTATCTCCCCCACACCCAATTTATTTTCAGTGGGTGTCACTTACGCACAAACTTTCGCTATTAAGATTCTCTGCTTTGAATGACAAGTCCATGGTATGACCTTATCAATACATTTTAATGAAGTATACCAGGTTATTGTATAGATTTATGCGTCAATAATAAAACCATTCTTACTTGTTTACAATTGCTGTAAAGCATGAACCTTTTCTTTTATATATGTTTATCTTGTGTTATTTTCACAAGTCTTGGGACTTACTGTGCTAACCTGGGACCTCGGGAATTGTATTTTGTGCCATGTCTTGTGGAAATGTGTGTGACGTTTGAATCCTTTAATTTTGAGAAAAGAAAAGTCTGAAATATCAACTTTAAATATAACTTGGAAAGACAATAACAAAATAAATCAATAAGAAAGTGAAGTAAGTATAGAATAAACTAAAATATTAGCAACTGAAAAACCGGTAAGAACAAATACTGTTCCTTTGCGTTTTGCCTTCTTGGGGGCAGTGTAGTGCCGTGCACCCAGTGCTAAGTGAGTACAGTAGACAATTACGATTGAATTCTATTAAAATAACTTATTTTACACACTGGGAAGAATTTGTGCTTTTGCGAAATGTTATCTTACCTGTGGGTATGTGTTCCCACAGCATTTGTGTGTACATATTTGTTTTTTAGCATTTGAATGGGATCCTCCCTTCGTTTTTAGTATTAACGCTAGGCTAGCGATGTTTTAAAAACGAAGCATGTTTTGTATTTCAATATACAGTGGGTGTAATTCTTATCGTCATGTGTTTAGTTTTACAGTTAACTCCAACTGGGGTGTCATTAAACAGCTTAACACGCTACATACTTGCTAATGCTACGCATGCAAAATGGTGCATTCAGGGTACGTTCACAGCGTCAGAAACTTTGGTTTTCTTCTATGATAATGTTTTAAGGGGAAAATAATCGTCCATTTGGCCTAATTGGCCGATTGTTTTGGCAGGTGTTTGAAGGGCAATAATCGGCCGATTAATCGGCCGGGCCCTAGGTTTGTAAATATAAGAATTAGGATTCTAGGGGATTTTTTTTTTTTTAATCTCTGTTTTGGGGATTTGTCTGGTTTGACATGAAGAGGTTGAACTTTAGGGACAGCTCATGGTAGCACCTCTGACACAATACTAAAGAATTAAGTGGACACACTAAAGTTTCTCTTTATGACTTCATCCCTTATGGTAAAAATCTCTTTTCTTCTTTTTTTTTTATGCATATTGCTCAAAATTTATCAAGATGTTGATTCAGGGAAAGCAGAACTCAAGCTAATTTTTGTAGATGCACTTTGTATGAACTAAGGCGAACAAACTTTTTTATTGGCTTGTATGCTCCCCCCAAAAAGAAGTTGTAACTTGTTACATGTTTCTGTGCAGCGTTGAACTTGTCTGCAGAGGAGAGCGAGTGCAGAGACGCACAGGAAGATGGAGTCCCGTTGAAGGTCAGCCAGCTGCGTAGAGGCATTGATGAGCTGAGGAAAAACATCTTTGAATGCTACAGCCACTATGTGGCCGACAGCTGAGTCTCCTACTGCAGTCTCACTGGCTTTGATTCCCCCTGGAGTGAGGTTGAAGTTGACAGGAATTTCTAAGGTTACGCAGCCATTTATGCTTGCAACTCGCAACAGGGAATGAAAAGTGTCTTCCAAGCGAGAAACCAGGCGGACCATGGAAAAGTGGAGCTGCTGAAAAGGAATTTGCCACCGCTATGCAAAAAGATTAAGGGCCTTTTCACACTTTGATCTGTCAAGTTATACAATTCACAAACAAAGTCATTAGCATGTCAACGTTATAGCCAGTATGAGCAGTTGAGTGTTTTTAGGTTTGGGAATTGTGGCACTTGCTAAAATTAAGACTTAATCCTCTTAATAATCTGACTCTCGAACAAATATGACTTTATTCCTTGAACAATGCTTCTTTGTTGCAATGTGTTTTCCTTTTCAGTGTTTGAGAACCAGTCCACATAACTGCATTGTTTTCTTTACATGTGCTTGCTCAGAATAAAGGCAGCTTGAGAGACAAATGGTTGGACACTACAGACGTATTGTGACAACAGGCCATTACGTCTCTCGAGTTGTCCTTTTTCATTGTTATAGTCAAAAAATGTGACATATTTTTGTAAAGTTTTATATATGTTGTTTGTATTTATATTAACTAGAAAATTCACCAATGCAGGCTCACAATTAAGCTCATGCATAATCTTTCCATAGTTGCTTCCGTCCAGACATTAGATTTATACATTCAATTGTTTTATTAGCTGCAGACCGCAAAACTATTATTGTACATGTATTGGATGTCATGTGTTTAATTGAAGTATTTTTTTTAATGCTGCCAAAGGGAAAGAAGTGAACACTTTGTGTTATGCTTTAACAAAGTTAAGTTATTGTTACTATATTTTGTTTAACATTCTTTATGATGATATTCAGTGCATGTTTTAATAATACAGGGCATTGGATGGCTTGTAACAAAAAAGGTTTCTACTGTTACTGTATAAAGGGCAATGTATGTATACATATCCATTGATAATCTTAAAGTAGACATCTCGCGCAATTTGTTCACAATTTAAACAGTTTCCAAACATCTTAAAGATCTATGCCATTCCTTTTTTCAAAATAAACAAGGGATAAAGAATTACATTACACTCTTCAACTTAAACTTGTTACGGAGTGCGTCTTTCTGAGGTTACCATGACGACTGTGGTGGGAGCGACTGAGAACTCCTCAGTGTCACCAACTTAACTTTTTCCGGCCTCTGAAAAATATGACTATTTTTCAACGAAAATACTTAGTTATTAGAGAATCTTACAGTACAAGAGTTAGACAGCGGTCTAAACTGCAATAAATTGTGCTAATAAAACATACCTGGTTGTTCCACACTTCATTGGATAGGCACTCCTACATGCAGTTGAAAAGTAACTTTTCCATAATGTTTTCCAAAATGACAATAGCCTTTTATTCGTCTTAATGGCAAAACAATTTTTCTGTTGGCCAGGAATGCTGCATTCGAGGACGGTCGGATATCCGAGGAGCTTTTTCCAAAGTTCTGACCTGAAAGCGTTCCAGGCTAAAGTAAACAACGAAAATGGCGGATAGTGATAAATTGTTTTTTTGGGGTCCTCAAAACTCATTTTGACCTCCAGCAAACTTGCCTTCTCGCAATTTTGCTTAATTTATTGTTTTTATCTCATGTCATACAGTTCAATAGTTCACAGTATAATTTCATGCAGGGAGATAGCGACATATTGTCACATACGTTGTGTTACAAGTCGAATATTTATGAAGAAAGCTATCTAGTTTTATACTCGAGTAAATTGTGTTTTACCATTCACGGTGTTTCCAAAGGGGTCGCCATTGTAGAGTGACGTGACGTCAAATTATAGTCCGTTGGTGGAATTTTCGAGGTCAAGGGGGCGTTCCCATACACACTTCCTGGTTTGAACTCGGAAAAAGTTCCGACCATCCTCGAATGCAGCATCAATACTCCCAGTAAATTCTACCTGACTGCAATGTTGCATTATTGGTACTTTCCCATTTATATTCTTGAAGACTTTTAAGACAAAAACAAACAATTTAATCAAACTAGTCCAAACAGATCAAGGTAAGAAGTGAACTTTATTTAAAGGCTGAATAAACTGCTCTGAATACATTGACCAATAAA
The DNA here is from genome assembly GCF_054856555.1 of Leptonotus elevatus. Taxonomy (NCBI): domain Eukaryota; kingdom Metazoa; phylum Chordata; class Actinopteri; order Syngnathiformes; family Syngnathidae; genus Leptonotus; species Leptonotus elevatus. The sequence continues at coordinate 2,822,489 of NC_141256.1, forward strand.
GAGGCAGAAGAGTGAAAAGCTTCAGTACAAACAAGAGGAACCAGATGAACAAATGCAAAACAACACATAAATCACATGAACATGTTAAAGTCAGCGAGTTTTGCTTTACTAAGATTTCCACTCAAAGAGGGAAAAAGCACACCGATTCTTTCTGGGCTCTCAATGTTGGTGACAGTCAGTGAGTCTAACTCTCTTACAACAGCATATGACATAAAGAAAACAAATATTTTGTACATACAATAGAGTGCATATAAAAGTTCTACACACCCCTGTTCAAACTTGTGTTAAAATGGGAGTCAGTAAACACCTGTCATTATTTAAAAAGCATCTGATTAACCCAAACAGCTTCCACAGCATCAGAGGAGACCCTTAAATTAATCTCATTTAAACGAGTGTGTACACTTTTAATCCCACATTATTGTAAAAAGACTTATATTGAAACTTCATTATTACATCACCAAAGTTCACGAGGCAGTCAGAATTGACATATAGTAGTGTAATAGTAAGAATTTAAACCAGAGTCACTGCCATATAAATAGGATTTAAACAGGCACAATGGCACTGTGAGAGTTTGCAACTGAAGGCATTGGAAGTTGTAACATGGAGGGACTGACTCCAAATTTGGTGGTTCTGTCATGAAAGGTTTTTTTTGTGTTAGCTTGATGTGGATGACAATAATGGAAACATTCAAAACAAATCTGTCCAGTAGCGCTGTTTGATGACATGCAAAACACACAGCATGAGGGCTTTTATGGTTGTTTCATCGTCGAACCACTCCTGAATCCACTGACTTCTGTTTGGACGGTTGCATCACCTTCGCTCTGGATTGCTTTTTGCACGTACGCAAAGCTCAAGGGTTAGCTCAAAACACCATTAGCCAAGTTTTACATGCTGGAAAATTGGGTAGACTGTAACCCAGTTACAGTTCGAAAACCAAATCCCAACATTGGAAAATTTACGGAAAAGAACGGGGGAAACCAACAACTTTCAGTACTCTAAAAAGGATTTGCACAATAAAACTTTGTTTGGTGCGGGTCAGTGGTCTTAAGAGGAGCCGTGAGTGTCGGGGGGCTTGGAGGGAGTTTCCTCTGACGGTGCTTCACTGGAGATTCCTGTATCTCCGTTTTCTGTTCCGTTGTTTAGCGACATATTCTCCAGACCTGCTGGAAGGTGCAACAGCGGAATCACAATCTCTTGTAGCTTATCCTTCCTCTAAGCACTAACAAGGTAAGTTTGGATCAACTTTAAAACTTTTCAAAAAGTTTGAAACCTTTTTTTGTTATTTTTATTAGTACTTACAATAACAGATCTAAAAAAAAATGGACATGCTAAACTAACACATCAATTTTGCTGGGCTGTCTTCTTTCCTTCCATCATGTTTCAAAAGGAGTCCCTCAGGCAACTTTTCTAGGTCCATTGTTGTTTTCTGTCTATATCAATGATTTCTGTCAAAATGTGTCAAATGCCTATTTTCGTTTTTATAAAGATGACGTTGACCCAGTCATTTATTGTTCCTCTACTACAATTTGCTCCTAACTTTTTACTTTTGAAATTCAGACAAATCCAAATTAATTTATTAATACAATTCAAATAGCCACTATGAATGGGTACTTAGGTTCTGTTGTTGATAATATATACTAATGGCCTTGTTCGAAAAGTGTAGCTTAAAATGTGGTTCTTCTATAGCAGGGGTCTGCAACTTGGGGCTCTTTGCAGCTCACCCTCTAAAAAATGTTTGGTAAAATATTAATCTATTTATTTTTTTACATTACCATTAACCATTAATTTATTCAAATAATGTATATATATAAATATATATATATTTTTTTAGATAAAACATTATTCAAATAAATTAATGGTTTAAATTTTTAGAAATGGATCCTCAAATATTCAAAAAATGTCAGAGTCCAAATTTTTTAATAGTTAGAAAAATAATTAAAATGACCTCAAATTGTCCAAAAAGTGACCATAAAATGTCCCAAAAGAACGAGGAACAGCAGAAAATTAAAAAGCATCCATGAAATTGCCAAAAATGAATCAATTTAATTTTAAAAAACACCACAAAATGCCCAAAAACAAAAGAAAGGCAGAAAATTACCATAAAATGTGCCAAAAAAAAGTCAAGACAGTTGATTAAAAGGCAGAAAAGAACATGTTCAAAAAGTAACCATAAAATGTCCAAAAATAAAATAAGAAATTCTGAAAGTCAGCATAAAATGTCCACAAAATTGCTCAAAAAGTCAGAAAATTGATTTAAGAAAAGGCTGGGGAAAAATGTTGAAAAAGTAACCATAAAATGTCCAAAAATGAAAGAAGAAACCCCCCAAAATAAGTATGTGTCCACAAAATTGCCAAAAATGTCAGCAATTTGACAGAAAGGCAGAAAAGTCTGAAAATGTATGAAAAAAAAACCATAAGAAAAAAAATCCAAAAATGTAAGACAAAAGAAAGAAGAAAATAATCTCCACGTGTTGGATGCTGCTCCTCTATTTTTTGTGCTGTGGTAAAGCTCTAATGAGCTCTTCTTGAGCTCTCAGTAGATTAGACTAACACCAAAACAGTTTCCATCATCACAATCTTCAAATGTTTTGCGGCTCCAGACAGATTTGTTGTTATTTATTTGGCCTAAAATGGCTCTTTTGACAGTAAAGGTTGCTGACCCCCGTTCCATAGGAACAAATCTTTTACGTACCCTTTAATGATGCAGAGTTGCTGCTAGGTGGCGCTGTACCGTTCTCCTCCAGTTCATCCAAGTAGAGTCTGTAGCGATGCCCGTTGTCGTCTTCGTACTCCACATTCTCATCATCGCTGTCCACCTCTGGAGCCACGTACACTACTTCAAACTCGATCTGTCCCGACTGGTACCAACAAGGAACACATTTGGAGAAATAAAAGAGGCATGCGTGCGTGCTTCAAGTACCTGTTGAGAGAGAATGGTGACTGCCTCCTTGTGTTTAGCATCACGCAGGTTGATGCTATTGACAGCCAAGATGGCGTCTCCAACGTGCAGGCCTCCACATCTGTCGGCAGGCTGGCTTGGGTGGATCTCGGAGATGAGAATAGGAACGCCGTGCTCCTTTCCTCCCTGAGAACACGTCACATGCACATAGTTGTTTTGTAGTATTGCAGTGTTTCCTCTACATACATTTTGTAGCGCCGCTCCTTAAAAAAAAAGTACGGGGAAAATAAAAAATAAAAATAAATAAATCAAGTACGGAAATCAAAGTGGAATACTAGTGTGTGAACTTCTGGAGACGTGATATAAACTCTTTTTCTAATCCTCCAAAAATGCTTTGCCGCCATTTTGTGGCATCAATAGGTGACTACAAACCTGTTTCACTATTCACAGGATTTGGCCTCTATCCACACACAAATAGCTGTGTTAAAAGTTTTTTTTAATTGCGTGTTAAAATTTACATTAAAATAAAAATAAACTAAACAAAAGGCTATTGTGGCTTCCTGGTACGCAACTTCCTAAATTGGTTCGTGACCCCGCCATTTGTTTTCAGTGAAAACCGCTATTGGCTTACATCACCATAAAGACCGTTAGAATATTTTTTTCGCTTTTGTCTACCCATTCAAAACCAATTAAGTTGGAAACAACATTTTTGTTGAAGTTTTGACCTCAAAGTGTACCAGTCAAACATAAACAATAACAACCACAACAAGCTATCATTTTTGTTTGTGAAAATAATTTGTTGTCTTGACAAAATAGATAAATAAATACATTAAAAAACATATAATAATAATAATTATATATATGTATATATATATATATATATATATATATATATATACATATACATACACACATATGGTAACAGAAATACTAGAACCTTGGGCTTGTGTGTGCAGACTCCAATTTAAGGGTAAGTCAACACCCCCCCCCCCCCCCCCCCAATATATATATATAGACAATGTTTTCTATGCAGCCCCAATTGTCTAAATACGGTATTCTGGTTAATATTGCGTTAGTGGAATATGAGTGAAGCAGTAAAATCCAGCAGTTTTTATCAATATCAGAAGGCGGCCATTTTGCCACTTGTTGTAGCGTGCATATGACATCCCATTTGCTCAGGTCTCAGGTAACAACCAATCACAGCACAGCTTCAGAAAACAGGCGAGCTGTGATTGGTCGTTAACAATATTGATGTAATCTTCAGTCGACAGCAAGTGGCAAAATGGCTGGATTTTGCCGCATAACTCATATTCCACAAATGTAATATTAATCAGAATGTCATGTTTAGACTAGTGAGGTCACATTTAACATATTATTGTCAAGAAATGTTTCATGTTGCCTTCCCCTTGAGTTTAAATGTGAACACAGGTCAGTGTATCCCCAATTACAAGGATGTGCATGGTTGTACAGAACCATATCTCAGTTTTATTTGTACTTGTGCCTCTCGAAAACAATTCATTTTATGTCCACTTGAGTTATTTTGGTCCTTGGAAATGTCTTGACATGAAAATGCCCAAGTACAATAGATCACATACAATATTAAGCAGGCAATCCTTGTACACGTACTAATGTTACTTCATTTCTTATTAGGATAGCTTATTTTTATTTATTTATTATTTAACCAGAAATGTCCCATTGAGATTAAAAACCTCTTTTTCAAGGTAGTCCTGGCCAAGAGGCGGCAGAAGTTACAGTTGCAGCAAAATTCACATGACATAAAAGACCAATAATACAAATCAGATGTTCTTCCTTTGAGTTCTCACCGTGATGGAGATGCCCAGTCCCTCATGGTCCTCTTTGACGAGGGACACCTTCCTGATAGGACCCACTCCCTGGGATTTCTTCAGCATGTCTGGATCCTACAAAGACAAAAAAATGAGCTCCACCAACATGATTGGACAGTTAGCCCGTCGTATTTTGACACCCACATGCCCGACAGGCGAGGGAAGCGGTTTCTTGGGATCATTGCGCCCCTTGCATGCTCGGATGACAGTCTTGTGGCGGTGAAGGTGGATCTCGGCCTCCAGCTGGTTCCACAGCTTGTCATGTGCCGGCCCTTTCATGTCACGGCCCAGTAACTGAATTTGTTGCACCCTAGGATGAAAGCAGCCAATTATTTTCTTCATGTAGACTTTTTTGCTACCCGTAGCTTTCCAAGTCGGTGTCGAGCACCTGACGACAAGAACGACTCCTTAACTCATTCAAACCCCAAAACGTGTAACCTTCACTTCCAAAAATGTATTTAGACTTTTTTTTTTGTTTTTATGCAAGAGCAACAGAAGGCTTTTTGATGCAGTTTCTGACATGAAGAGGTTGCTTGAAGGTGGCTCATTGAGCCATTTTCAGCAGTAAAAAGTTAATATTTTGTCCAGTAGGGCTGCTCGATTATGCAAAAAATAATAATCATGATTACTTTGGCAATAATTGAAATCATGAGGGTGGGGGGGGGGGGGGGGGGGGGGCTACAAAACAAGAACATGTTAAGGCATTTAAAAATAAACAATAACAAAAAACACTATAGTTATGCAAGTTCCTTTTGGACCGAACAGAATTTATAATAATATATATTTATAATAATATATATTTATTCATTTATGTTGGCAAAAACTTTGGAGTGCAGCTTGTACACTGCAGTAAGACGAAAATGTTTAAACGTTAAAAAATTATCTCTATATATTAGGACAAATACAATTCTTTGAAACACTATAATTATGCAAGTTCCTTTTGGATGAAACAAAATTATTAATTAGTTATTTTAAATTTTAAAAAAGGTGCAAATGTATACATTTAAACAACTCAAAAAATAGTATTAATAATCTTTTTGTACAATTATGCTGATTTTGCACATTTTAAAGTGTAATAATTGAAATTGTAATTGAATTTTGATTAATTGCACAGCCCTATTGTCCAAAATGGATTTGATAACTTCATTATTTTTCCATGTAGAATGAATACCTTTAAAAACTATTTTTTTCCACTTGTTGTCGACTGAAGATGACATCACCTGTGCTGAGGAAGTAGGTAACGACCAATCATGGCTCAGTTTGCTGACCAAACCCAGAAAACAGGTGAGCCATGATTGGTCGTTACTTCCTTCCTCAGCACTAAAGTGGAAAAAATAGTTTTAAACTTTTTTTTCTAAAACGTACTAATTGTATACAAAAAAATAATGTAATTAACAAACTAATTCTGGACAAAACACTAACTTTTTACTGCTGAAAATGGCTCAATGAGTGAAGTATGTTTTTAAAACAATGATAGTTAATACAAAAAACGGCCAGCAGGTGTCAGCAGAGTATAAAAGATTAGCCAGGGCCATGTTGCAAACAAGCTTTTTTTGACAGTGTTTTCAACAGGTTTGTGAATCATGATGAAACTTAGCTCTATTCTAATGCAAATTGCTGCAATATACAGTTTTCCTGATGAAAGAAGAGACTCTAATCTTTCTTTTGGTAGGTTCCATGATTTGATAGCAATAGAACAGAATATTCTGTGAGCCTTGCAAAATCAGTTTAAGTTTAGTGAAAATGGCTGGGAGTGAATGAGTTAATGTTCTTAACGCCTGACTTTGGGGTCATTTGCGTGGAGTTTCTCTCACAACTAATGCAATTTAAAGTGTATTTCCAGTCAGCTTCATTGCCCAAGGTTATGAAAGGGGAGTTGGGTTCCGTCTATGGATGTGACAAAATTGCTGGATCCTCCATCGGCAGGAAATAAATGCAGATAACAGAATATTGCAGTACAAATGTACCTTCATTCAATTTGTTGCAGTTGAATGTGACCGAAAAAACACATCTGATAATGGTACCAAAATGCCGCGTTGAATTCCTTACCTGCCAGCAAGCTCCTTGTCCAAGTATTTGGCAGCCAGTCGAGCGCCGTACACCTCTGCCTGCAGTACCGCCATGTGTCGACGGAGAGCCTCATTTTCTTTCTTAAAAAGTCTCACATCAGCCTCGAGCCTCGCCTCCGCCAATTTCTCCTTCCTGCTGGCCTCCAGCTCCTGCTGCTGTAATGTAGACATCCCATGTAAACAATACACGCAGTCACACACACAATAGCGTAAATCGGGATGAGCGGGTACTCGCGACGGGTGTCGATACTAGTATGATACTGGCTCTTGCAGCCATTTTTCGGTCAGGAACTAAAGGCTGAAATGGTTATTTTGCATGTATTGACCGCCACAGGGGGCTCCGGGTCTTCAGTTCTACTCAACAATTTAATTAGCTCTAAAGTGCAGACAGATATCGTTTTATATAGTATATTGTCACTGACTATACTGCGCTGCTATGAGATGTATGACGAACGGAGAACGTGAAACAGGAAATGGAAATACAGAGCAGCCTTCTAAATTAAAAGCATGGATTTCAAAACAAGATATAATGAAACATCACACACTAAAGAGCTTGAACATTGTGGATTTGCAATTGCTTAATACAGGGGCTTGTGTGTGCATTGAAAGCACAATATATCATCCACTACACAGTATTTACCAAAAGAGCTACTGTTTCTACTATTACTACTAAAAAGGCATGCATACAAACTTACCATCTGTTCCATTTTTGGGGCAGGCTTTAGTGGATAAAAGGCAGAAGAAGAAAAGAAAGAAGTCACAGATCAGAGATCAAAATGATCAATTTAAGTGGGAGAAGTAGTTAATATACTATTTAATACAATTGGAGCTTCTCAGAACTGAAGAAAGGATCAGAGGCCATAATGTCGATGCAGAAGAGGCAGAAAAGACAGACAAGTTAAAGGGATGCTAGAGGCCTGATCAAAGAGTGAGTAGAGTGCCACAAGATGTTGAAGCATTAAAAGAGCCTGTTCAGAAAGACTGGTGATGGTCATGTGTACTTCACAACAAACACATCCGTGAACTTTGTCATGTGGCTATTTTTTTTATAGGGAAATAAGAGCTCAACTAGTTTGCGGTCTGAAGAGAATAGCATGACGTCAGCTAGTATACAGGTGCCTTTTTAACATAATTGTAATGCAAATGTGCTGTATCTCAAACTAGGTAATTGACCTGATAGCTTCCCACTGTAACTGACAGTTGTTCATAACTTTGATTATTTTTTTCCCTTGCAAACATTGTGCCCAAATCCCCCATTTCTTACGCTAGTGTTGGGTGTGAATGTGCTCTTCATGATTATCAGCTTAGCTGTATGTCAAGAAACACACGGCTGTCCACCATCCACTTACTAGTCTGTCTTTGATGGAGTCGGAGTCTGGAGCTTGTCCTTCCTTGGCATGGAGCTGTAGCTGGAGAGTGTGAAGCTGCAGTAACTGGTCATGGACTTCTCTCTCCACTACCGCCCTCTCCGCCTTGGCGTCGGATAGCTCAGAGCGAAGATCTACCAGCTGGGCCTGGAAGGATGGAGGAGGTGAGGGACAGCAGAGGATCTGAGAGGATCTTAAGTCTTGCGTCAAGTATTTTAAATTTGAATGTCTTTATTTGAAAGGGACAATGCGCATTAATCAACATTTTACTACGTAAATGGGCACAAATTAGCCAAGTTAAGCTAATTTTCATTGCCAGTCCCTTGGGCTGATGTACAATGAGTCATTAAAATCACAAATACATTTCCAATTGATTTTTTCAGTATAAACTTTTGGGCAAAACTAGTCAAAATGTCTGTTATTGTTAATAATTAAGCAAAGGACAGATTAAATGATTTCCAAAAGTCATGAAGTTAAAGACGATAGTGTACCTTTACATTTTAAACAAAATCATATTTTCAAAACAAAATAAGAGGGAAAAGGGCAAAATTTGGGGAATCTGGGTGAAACCCACTCTTCCATGCAGGTAGCTCAGTACATATACTTGAATGCTTTTACAATGTATCTGACGGATTCTCACCCAAATTCATTTTTTATTAGCAAATACTTCAAAGCTGTACAGCCATCGTTCAGAAAATGTAAATACAACAAAACAAAATGGAGGCTGACCTAACTATTTTCCCAATGATGTCGTAAATGTGGATCACATTTGCACATCCCTAAAAATAACTTTTTTGCAAGTAGGCATCGCTAATGCGGTCATGCCAGCCTCCACTCGAAAAGACAAAGTCAAGCCAGCCGTAACAACGATTGTTAATACTGTGCATTATGGTAACATTCCGACATGCCGCTGCATTGGCCAACTTCAAAATAAAAGCTAGTCAACACCTGGTTTAGGGTTTAAAATATAAAATCATAAAAAATTCAAAGTTTGTTTGAACTTTTTGTTTTGCATTTCAAAATAAACTCATTTGAAATTTTTAATTTAGACCATTATTGCTGATTTAAAAAAATCATTAAAAATTCAAAGTTTGTTATCCCAGGACGAGACCAGGTCTAAGGGACACCACACCAGGTATCCAACCAAAGTACTTTGACTGAAATCTGGTGTTGCATTTCAAAATAAGACTCACTATGTCGAAGTGTAGGGGAACATTCGCCAATCCCTAGAAACAGGCAGTGAGGATTATTTATTAAGTGTGATTTCTATACTCAACAAAAATATAAATGCAACACTTTTTTTTTGTTTCCATTTTTATGAGATTAACTCAAAAATCTAAAACTTCTTCCGTATACACAATATCACCATTTCATTTATATGTCTAAATCTGTGATAGTGAGCACTTCTTTCCTGAGATAATCCATCCCACCTCACAGTTGTGCTATATCAAGATACTGATTAGACACCATGATTAGTGCACAGGTGTGCCTTAGACTGCCCACAATAAAAGGCCACTGTGAAAGGAAAACCAGTTCGTAATGACTGGTTTTCTGAGTCCCCAGGATTTTACAGGAAAACAGGTTAATCATCTTCTGATATTACACAATTTTAAGGGGAAACAAGCATTTAAGAAATTCAACAACTTATTGCTTTTCTTACTGTGTTGATTTGTAGGCATACTTGTAGTTTCCTTAAGTTATCATTGATGGTATATTGTCCATTACCATCGTTGGTATACTTGTGGTATGCTATTCTATTACGTGTTGCTTTGTGCTTTGAATTTGGTTCTTGTTTGTTCCTTAACAAAGTTTGGTATTGTTACTTCTTTTTTTTCTTGTTTTACACCATAGCATTAGCTTTTGATGCTGTGTTAGAGTAAACACATTGTTTTTATTCATTTTAAATATATTGTTTTTCTATGTTTAATGCAAAATGTATTCTTGCTACAGAGAAGCCTGCAGCAAGTAGCTAAATATTTTTCTCACCTTAATATTAATGTGAATGTGGATTGTACTAAAAAAAAATATAATAATCTTCCCACTGCGTGCCTAGGTTTTAATTGAGTATTGATTGGAAAATTATGTTTTGGTTGTATTGTTTATATTTACCACTGCCTGAAATCAATGAACTATCCATCCATCCAGCTAGCCAGCCACCTGGTTGAATTTTATTTTTAAATCTCAGTAAATGTATATAAAGCAGGTACTCTTGAGCATAAAACAATGACTTTGCTAACACAAAATTATACAAAGACAAGTGTTGGCTGAATATTTAACCACTGGTGAAATTTTAAACCTTTGTTGGAGACCCAGCCACACCCCCATTCAATTAATAACTGTCACTTTTTAACCCATACAAGTGCATAATCGTCCTTTTTTTTCCAGGCTAATGTAATCATTTTGAGTATTTTCTTAACATACCTTAATGAAACAACCAGAAAATGTGTTATGTTTATAATTGCATGGGGGGCTCTAAAAGATAACAGGCTAAACCCGAAGGTAAAGTGAATGAGCAATAATTGTCTCGGTGCAACTGTGACGTTTTGTTGTCCTTAAAAAAACGACAGTGTACAGCCGAATGGTCAGCTACTAACCTCCAGTTTGTGGTTAAGTTGGAAAACAGTCTGGGATTTGTGGCACAACTGAGCAAAACAAGAGCTGAGGCTGGTCATCTTCTGCCGACCCTCGTACGTAATGTCCACTTGGTCTGGATCTATTTCCCCGAGCAGCAGATCCACGTCCACGAAGGCTTTGTCAAACTCCTTCTCGAGCACTTCTAGCCAGCGAAACATTGACATACCGGTGCCGAGGGCCGAGTTGTGGCCCGCCGAGGAGCAGCCAGCAGAAGCGGACATAGCTAAAACACAGCAAACGTTGACGCTAGGTCACTAGCCACCTAACGTAAGCTTGCTTTGACGGCGATAAATCTTTATGTAACCTCGTTGTCTTTGAAACATTAAATAATATTACAATCCCATTGATGTAATGATGCACCAATCAAATGCAGGAAACATCTAACATGATCTTTTTCTGATTAAAGTCACTGCTGACCAGGAAGTCCCTCATCATCAGACTGTTTAGGCAAAGCGACTACTTGGGTCTGGGCCCGGTGGGCTGTCTCACTGATCCCAGGGCAAAGCAATGGATCGTCGATCGATCACGTACAGATCTCAATATTTAAGACAATTTTCCTACCATTTCATGAAATCATGACTACATTGAAATGTTTAGTATTGGAAGATGTATCCATACATATTTATGATCCACTGTTCTATTTGAAATGGAAAAAAATGCCAAAAATGGCATGTGGTGTGACTAAAAAGAAATAAACAATTTAAGACTTGTATTTTATATATATATTTTTAATACATTTAAAGACAGGTGTTTGTATCAACCCATGGGAGCAGCTATATGGTTTATACTGTCTTGCAACTATGTGGCAAAGTCCCCCTTTTAGCAATTGATATTATTTGGAGATCATGTGGTATGACCTGGGGGGGGGGGGGGATCAAATGTATATTTTCATTATAATTTTACTTGTGTGGCTAGCTAGTTTGTTTTGTTTATATGGCTAATTGTTAGCCTCAATACTTTGATTTAAGTTGAAAATATTATGTGGCGCAACCAACCATCGTGTGGTGTGACAATTGTAGAAAGCTTTCCATGGTAGATGTGTCCTAAATTATAGATGTCTTAAATTGTAGATATTAAATGGTGACATCCTTATCCTAATGACCCTTACACATTTTAATACAATTTAATTCCCACATTTATAAAAGAGAAGCAAAACATTTTGCCTTAGACCCACTCAGTCAATATAATGAACTCTTGTCAAGGCGGGTTTGAAAGAACAAAATATTAGCTATTTCAAAGTTGAATGAAAAAATATTGTTTGTAGTATCTGTATTGTAGTTTCAGTGTCATTTCCAGCAGCAGTATTGCTACACTAATTCAATTACTACAAACATATTGTGTATTATTCTGTATGTAGATTTAAACAATACTGTACTGTATTTTTCCTAAAGTAATGTCACATAATTATATTACTTATTGTATATTAAAGTCTATTCAGTATGACTAATACTTTTTCATAATCCTTCACGTTAAGACACAAATTATCTTTTCATCTGTAGCAGTGAAGGTAATTTTTCTGTTAAATATATCTTATTTTGGCTAAACTTTCAAGAGCTTTCTAATTAATCCTGTCCAAAAGATCAAAACTGCAAATCACAATTGTGTGCCATATCTAAAGTTTTAAAAAGCAAAATAAACTTTTTGTGAACAGTCCAAATAATTGTCCTTGCCCGGTCTTTATCACGTCTCTTCAGTGTTGGGTGAGTCACTATAACGTCTCCTCTTCATATTGTTTTCATCTTCTGTTTGGTGCAGAGAAGGTGTCTCTGGGAAGCTCTGCCCCTGCCCCAGAACCTGTCTGACAGTCATGTTGATCCTGGAGCTGCGGATGTACCTGGAGCATACAGCCCAGTCTTCTTCAGACACCTGCTCCACTATGGCGCCGCCCTGCCAGCTGCGTAGCTCTCTTTCGACAAGTGCCTCTTCCTGGTGCGCCGGAACTATGCGAGGGACGGCGTGGTAAAGGAGACGGCTCTGCCCCGACATGACCATAACGTCTCCGCTGTGCATGTACATGGCGGTGGGAGCGTCCTGTCTGTGAGTGCCACCCAGGAGGAAAATTGCTGACTGGCCAAAACTGATAAAGAAATATGTTTGTGTGTTAACACCGAATTGGTTCATTTACTATAGCAGAATTAGAATAATCTTTATTGAGAAAGTATGCAAAAACACACAACAAATTTGTCTCTGTTAATATGAGCACTGCAGTAACAAGCAACTATGACAAACAAAGATGTAACATATGTGACTAGCTACAGCTAAAAGGTCCTCAAGGGGTCCAAAAAAACATAACAATTTAGATACTCTATTTCTACACTTAACTAATTCCCTTTAAAATAAAAATATATGAATGCTAGGTTGAAATTTTGAAATGAAAGTTTTGGCACATACATCTTTCAAATGACCATATTGGCAACCAATACCTTAGGAAACAGATATTGGCCTCAAACTTTCAGGAACTGTTGAAAGACCACTAGAAAGTCAATTTCAATAGCAGGTAAGGACATCTTCCAAGATTTCAACCCTTTTAAAAGTTTAAGAAGATTGACCTCTCAACAGATTAAATCGGCCTTAAGAAGATCACATTAAGACTGGACAAAGTGCAATTTCTGCAGAAATTGTGAGGGAATGCTGAAAAGCTGAATGCTATTAGCCGAATGCTAAGATTTTAATGCATGTGCTTATAAAGTCAATTTATAAATAAATTACTTAAGTACTAAAATGTGAACCCAGGTACTCCGTGGTGAAAGGCAATTGCTCTAAGCACTGAGTTAACTTTACATGTTAAAAAACATGACTACTGGCGTATATTTATTTTGAAAAGTGTCATCTGATGCTGAACGCTAGCATGCATTTAATTATTTCAGTGAAATTATAATCCATTTCCTGGTATGGAAGTCAGTTGGTATACATGTATATCACTTATCATAATGGCCATGGATATATTTGTAATGTACAGTCGGACAAGAGATTCGAACCCGCTACCTCCTTGTTACTGGACAATTCACTTTACCAACGTGCAAAGGCGTGGAAAGTTCGACTTAGAAAAATGTTCAATGTCAGTCCCATTGAAAATGAATGGGGGAAAGTTCATGGTTAACGTTAAATTGTGCCAATACTGTAAGCAATGTGGATTCAGACGATATATTCCCCCGTAGGCGTGAATTTTTGTAGCAAGTTGAAATTTGTACGGTGTAAATTGTAAGTATTATGTGGGAGTTTTTGCACATTGAAAAGTGTGAGAATAAAAAGTACCAGAAATAATAAGAATAATAAAGGTTAGAAACAACATAAGTGGAAATAAATGTTCAGCACTCCCACAATTACATTTCATCTGCTGAGGCATCAGCCAAAGTTTGGTTGTTTTATTGTTGCTACTTGTGGTATTTTTTTTAATGAGGTCAAATAACCACAGTGGGAAATTTGATTTAAGAACTTTGTGTCAATTAAAAGATTATTTTCCATTTATTGATACTTTATCATGGATGTTATGTCTCAAATGCATCATCTTGCCAAATCAAGAAAATGTTTTATTTTGATGGTTTTCATTTTATTATAAACAAAATGCAATCGTTTTTTCATTTGAATACTCACATACCTGAAAGACAGCAGTGGGCGACTATGATCCAATTCCGATTCATCCACGTGGATTCCTAAAGAGGACTCCGACCTGTAGTAGTTGAGAATTCCAGCCTCGGCATTGAAGCCTGTGAAGCCGCAGGCAGTTGCTATTTGGGAAGACAGAAGGTGGAGCTCAGTTGGGAATGGAGTGTAGTGATCTGAAGAGTAAGTCTATGAAAAAGCAACAAGAAAAATTCCACACATGAAATATGAGTATTGCTTCAGTTCTTGTTGAGAGTAGGATAAATTGGAAAAAAAAAAGTGTTTTCAAATAATCAATTTTAACATCTCGGGTTACCTTGCTATTCCAGTTGTAATGATATCCCAAGGTGACCCAGCGCAGCCTCTCCAGAAGAGTTCTGGGCTCTCTCTTTCCAACAGAAGGAAAACTGGAGGAAAATTTAAACATAATCTTTATAAACATTAGCTACTCAAACATACAAGTTTCATAGTAATTCATAAAGTTAGTTGTATTTAAAAGGACCCTAAAACATTGAGGACATTTTTTTTGCCACTGGATGGCATAAGCATTTCATGTTGGATGTTGGTGAAAGGAACAGTACATTTTTCTTATTGAAAATAAGGGCAAGTTAATTCGAATATGAAGCAATTCATTGACTCAGACTGTTTTGTTCATTGTAAATTACAAATAATCCCCAGTCCGGACAAATATATATATTTTTTATGATATTACTATTTCTATAATAATGCTAGCAACGCTAGCAGCCTACCAAGTCCTATCGAAGCAGGGAAGAGTTGGTGGTGCTTCACAGATCTAAATGGCTCCTCCACTTTGCGTATATTGGCTGCAATGCAGTGCATTTCTAGAAAGTAATTCATACGTTGACATGTCTATCTGTTGCGGCGGGACTGAATTCCCCAAGTAAAGGTCTTTCCAAATAAGAGCATAATCATCCGTTTAAAAAAAAAAATTTGTTATGTTAAGGGGGCTTCAATTATTTTAATGTGCTAATTTTAACACCCCTAATATTTATTAATTACGGGACACTAGTTAGTAGTTGGATTAAGATGTATTAAAACAATTTAAGGGGCATGAATAATTCTTCCTGTGATTTAAATGTGTTAAAGGAGGTATTTGTTTTTTCTTACGTATAAATAAAAATAAACCTCTGGGCTAAACTTTTCGGTTCATCTTGCATTTTAAGGCGAGGTCTATTGGCAGACACCTTTGGTTTTAGTTTTGGTACACAGAGATACAGTCAGGTACACTTGCCTCACCTGAGATTAGGTACACTCTTGGCCCAGATGTCCTGGGTATCAGCGGGAGACATGTGCATGTCCAGGTTGCAGACATTTGGCTTCAGAGGGTAAGTCTTCAAACACTGTCGAATCCAGAAAGGCTGGGAGCCGCGAAGGAATGGGTTAGTGATGAAAATGAACCCTGGAAAACACACAATATAAGGATAAACACAAATAAAGGTAAGTTAAGGAGAAATTGTAACAGGGTTTGACTTGACTTTAGGATTGTAATTATATTGGAGTTTTAATCAGTTTACCTGGGTAGCCCTGCAAATTGAAGGCTCTCCAGCCTTTGACGGGATGTAATCCAACTTTGGCAGCATCACCATCACTCACGGCAGCTGGATCTAGTTTGACTGGAACTATCTGCCACATATAGACATAGAGTTTAGTCTAATTGTCTGCTGTTTTCAACAAACAAACAAAAAAGGACTAAACAACTGCGAATCTTTTCATCACAGTTCAATTTACAGTCGACAAATGTTACCCAAAGCAAATATCTGGAATGACATTTTACCATTGGAGGATGATAATGGTGTAAAATAATGTTTGATAAGACAGATGTAGACTATTATTTTATTTTGATTAGGAAGTCTTGTTTAATTTAAAGTACAGTGGACATATGCCTCGCGTGGGGAAAAACAACTTTTTTCTCGATGGATTGCTTCACCTTATCATTCGTCACACATTTAGAAAAATCAATAACATCGCCGAAATCCGGAGGAGGGTGCCTGCGCTTGTAGAACTTGAATATTTTTCTAAAAGCATCCTCTCCGGTCTCCACCACGGACGCCGCCATCTTGGCCATGTTTTAGTTCTACTTCTGCGTCATGTGTCAGTGCAAGACTGCCACCAGCTGATCGGGAGGTGCTATGATTCAGGACTCAGGCGCATCTGTCATGAAGATTTTATCCACAGCCTAGATTTAGAACAATGATAATCGTCCAAATAAAAAAATAGTCTTCATTTGATGTTCTAAATCTTTAGTTTTGAATATTAAAAAACAAAACAAAACAAAAACTGCTAGCCGGAAGTCAAACATTGCTTCCTAGGTCAAAGTATTAGGTGAAAACATGGCGGCGCCTGCTAAGAAGGTGTTTGAGGTGTTTGTGGCAAAAGTTCCATGGACAGTTGCTAGCCGTAAGTTGTTTTTATCTCCATGTTAAATATATGATTTATTTATGTGCCAGTTTAAAGTGTATGTCAGTTCATTAAATGTTTTATTTGATCATCGCCTTATGTCTATCAGGCAGTCACCTCTACTAGCTACCCTGATCTGATCTACATATTTTAAAACCTTCGGATTTACTTAGAATTTAACTATGCTGTAGTTAGATAACAATGGACTTTTATGTTAAGTAGTATTAATGAAATAATACACTTGCAAAAACAGTAAAAATTTGGAAATTTTGCTGCATATTGCTTGCTTTGAATATGAAAAGAAAGCGCCATCTGGTGGACAAATTAAAAATTCAAAGCCAAATTTTAACAAAGTATTGATTGTAGATTAGTTTAACGTAACCGCAAAAATGCCTTTTTTTTAGTACGTTTGAAAGTGGCATTATTTTGTCACACAGAACAAACGTTAGTTTTTGTTTACTTTTCCGTTTGAGGCTAATAAAGAACAGGGAATGATAAAATATATGTGTTGACTTGTCATGCAGAGGGGCTGAGGGAGTATTTTGGACAGTTTGGACACGTGAAAAAGTGTGTCCTCCCATTTGTAAGTATCCCCATAGACAAATAATCTTAAGAACATCTCTCTACATTCATTATTTGTTCTACATGATCTCCTGCTCTGTAACAGGATAAAGAAACTGGCTTCCACAAAGGATTCTGTTGGGTGGGATTCACTACAGAGGAGGGAATGAATAACACACTGCAGAAAGAGCCACACTTTCTGGAGGACGCTAAGGTAAAGTGCATCATGCAGGCTTGCTTTTAAGTCCTGTTTTTTTATCTATATCGCCTGTTTATTACTGTTGACCATTAAATGCAAATGCAAAAGTCAACTAGTGGACTATAAGCTTTAAATATGTTCTTCATGTTAAGGTGTTTACAATCATTTTAAACTTCAGATGCCACAATAATCAATTTTACTTCAAAACGATGACAAAAAAATCTTGATGTGGCAATCTTGATGTATTTTCAGCTTCAAGTTCAGCAAAACCAGCGGCCATTTAGTAAATGGAAATTCGACTGAAGCTCCAAATGTGTCCCAGTGATGACCTGAAAAAGTTCATTTTTGTGTGTTAACATCTGCGCATGATACTGACCATTATCTCTGAATTCAATAGTGAACATTGTTTCTTGGAACCATTCTGTCATGTCAATACAATTGATTACGTTTCCAATTTACAGCAATAAAAAAAAGAAAGAAAATTATTCAAGCCCAGTTTGCTGACTGTTCTGGTTTTCTAATAAAAGCAAGCACTGGATGAATGTCAAGTCTGTAGGATTTAACTAATTTAAGTGTCTGGTCCTGAGTTGCCCTACACAGCCAGGGAGTTATTTTTACTTAAGTGAGTCAATAATGAATATTAGAAAAAGCTGAAATGAGAAAAGACTTTCTGTAAATCTTTATTTGGGCTGCAACATGTGTACAGATAAGATATTATTTTGCAGAGGTACTTATTTTTCTGTTACTTCCAAAGTAAAGTATTTAATAAAATGAGATGAAATATGGCAGATCTGTAAACAAAACCACAATAGCCCAAATTGAATTAAAAAACACACACATTAAAATATCGATAAAGAAAAATTACTATGTTTTGCCTCCCCGTGAAGAATTAGAGCAAAGATATTTACAAGTCCTTCGAATTCAAACATTGCTACTTCTGTTGTGATCAATACTGAGCTTCCAAACAATGGCGATGCAATTCACATCTGCATGTTATCACAGTATAAACATGTCATTGACATGGCATTAAAGCTTAATTGGAGAAATTGAGGTGTAAGGGGAATGTTGCAAAAGTTCAAAAGCACCAAGCTGATTTGCGAAAGCAATGGGACAAATGAAATAATGATCATCGTGAGGTTCTAAATCACATCAAATCTACTATGGAATCCATTATGTAAGGAATTAAAAACACAACTCTCAAGTCAAACACTAGGCATCCATACAAAATTCCAGACTGTACAAGAAAACATCTGTATTGCAAATGTATGGAACAATACTTGTGTGTCCTGAGATAGAAGAAAAAAGTTATAGTTGCGGTGTACAGCTTATTTAGATCCCATCATTCACAAGGAAGGGCTACTTATACAATCATAAAAAAAAAGTGGTTTATTTTACCTGAAGTATAAATCAAATGCGTATATACAAAAATGTACACCCTACAAAGACTTTCCTTGCAGAAACATCTTTTTGGCATCAAATTGCAAAATATTACATTTTCTTCTCCATTCTTTTGCAAATAGATCATGATGCCAACAAAAGTCCTTATTAGTTCCTTTAAAAAACCTTGAAATGTACTGAAGCGCAAAAAAATACACAATCAAGATGTTAAAAAAGTTTTCTTTTAAAATAAGAGCGCAAAAAGAAGTTTTGGTGTGTACGAACATTTGTGGCTGTAATACTGGCTCTAAAAGTGTCCAACCAACAGCAGTCCCCTCAGTAGACACGTGAGATGATCCGGTAGCGGACCGTTCGGCAGTATTCGTCCCAGGCCGAGCCGTACTTCCTCCTGCAATCACTCATGTCCCGAGAGTCGCGGTGCACCAGCAGGATGATGAAGTAGATCATGTAGTACCATGGCAGCAGGTGACTGAAGCCTACACGTGTGTCAGACATTGATGAATACAGTTTGTAGATGTGTAGGCAATTTTCACTGGACAGCATCTGTGAAAGTGACTTACCGCAGGGTATTGACCAGGCCAGAGCCATGATGAGGTCACCTAAGTAGTTGGGGTGACGGACGACCCCCCACCAACCAGACACCAGCAGACTCTTTCCTGTTGCTGTGGGGATGGTCCTCATGTCTGTTTTTTTTTTCCAAAGAAAAATAGCAAGTGGGAATCTTTGATTGTCTCACGATTCGATTCAGAACAGTTTTTGATAAAGAATGATTGACAATGATTTCTGCTTCAACTTATAGATGTGCAAAGAATCATCATGATCTACTCCAATCTAGTTTAAAAGATAGAATGACAAATGGAGACATTAAAATGTCTTTATTATTATTATTATTATATTACTTACATTTATTAAGTTTTCAATTGTAAGGAAAGTGCCTTTATCCACAAAAACAGTGTGGACCACAACTGCTACTCTATGTAGCTAGCTATAAAAAAACAAACATTTAAATCACTTTTACAGTATATTCTGCCTTCCCTCAGCAGACTGACGAACTGTTTATTACACTCCATCTTAAGTTAACTGTAAATCTTAACACACAAAATGAAGAACAATACACATAGTGCACGCTGAAAAAACACAAACGCACTTTGTTTAGCTTGATTCCTGAACGTAGCGAGCTCAAGGCAACGCACTACGGAAAGCACCATTGACTCGCTAACGCTAATTAGCGCGCTACTCTCGGAACTTTTATCACTCAAAAGAACAGCTATTAATACAAAACGCTTCAAGAATGCGTACAGAGAAGCATCTTAACATTACTCACCGGCATATGCTCTTCCTAAGCTGCAAAAAAAACAACTTTTATTGGCATAACTTGATTGTGACTTTTTTTCTTCTACTCTCTAATGTGGCTACAACTTAACAGTGTTTTAGAACGCGCGGAACCACACTATCCTGTCCCTAAGTGTCCAAATCTTGTACAACATGAACAGTGCTCCCAATAAAGGCATACACCAACAAAGGCAAGACAGTATAAAATAATTTAAATAAAATAGATTTTGGGACATTTAAAATCGATTCTGAATCGTACTAAATGAAAATCGCCATTCTTATGAGAATTGATTTTTTTTTTTACACACCTCTAATAGTAATAACAATTACATAAAATGCAAATAATTCAACAGTTTGTGCGTCATAATTCAATGTGACTGTGTCACTCCTATTATGTGTGCCTTGGCCACCAGGGGGCACTATAATGCAGATATACAAGGTGTCGCCAGGTAGATTAGGAACCTTCAACACTTACATGACAGTTTAGGGTCTGATGGGTTTCTTCTGAAGGCATTTTTCTCAGAGTTTGATTTTCTGAAGATGTAGAAGCCAATAACTAAAAGAGAGAAATACAACAGAGGAAATGTGATTAATGGGATTATGGCAATACCGAATGTATGAAATTGACGAGTTGAGCTTTCTTCTCACATTTGAGGAAGACAATGGCAGCGACGGCTGGGAGGCTCAGCGCATTTGGGTGGCTAACCAGATAATAGGCCTGCAGACTGTAGGTAAATGGCACCCACACCAGATCTCCAAAGGCCAACATGAAGCCAAAGCCATCATGCATCAAGTCCATGGTGGTCAAGATGGCCTCCTGAAATGTCAAGTTTTATACATTACACTCAACTCATCAATACATGAACTTAGTTTCTAGAAAGTAATATAAATTCTATCAGTAAGTCTTTTGTGTACCTCGTTCCAGAGGCCATCTACTACATACAGCAGCTGGAAGACATTCACGAGAATCATGGCATAGGACGGAGTGTCCAAACCCTGCTGCTTCATCTCTGCCAGCGCGAATGCAAAGTTGATCAAGCACTGAAAAACACATCCACGGCCATTACGACATCAATGTACACAAGTTTGCAGGTATGGATTCAATCGAGACTCACCCAGCCGATTAGTCCTGGACGCATCTCACAAAAGAATTTCAAATCAAAATTTTTAATGCGGGGATTGAGCTCATGCCCCTTGAAGAAGTCATAAATCACATTGCCTGGAAATAAATGAAGAAAAGGAATCAATAAGACAGACAAGGCATAATGATGTGTAAGTTTGGATCCTTCTCGGCCTTACCGGAGCTTCCCCCAAGCGCGTGCTGCTCTGGGGGAGCGTAGCGGGAGCGGATGTACAGGTAGACGCTGAGCAGGATGGAGATGAGGAAGGTAGCCACAGAAAGTTGCAGGAAGTGGCTGTGGATGTAAGTGAGGTCCATTCCTTGATGGACGGCTGCTGCAACCACTGCAGCGCTCACTGCCATGGCAAAGAAACCTGATGGGGAACAGAAAAACTGCAATTAGGTGTGATACATGATAGCATTAATGCACCTTAATGCACTGACTTCACAAATACTTTGTGATGGCACTAGGGTAAAAAGTATCTCTGTTATTTCTATGATGACCTTTTTGCAAGGTGCTTATGTTCATTGCTACATCAAGACCAGCAGAAGCCTACCGTTGGTTCTGTACTTTAGCCGCTCACCAGATCTCAGTGGCATGCCCTCACTCAGCTGGAGAGAGAGAAGGAGAGAGAGAGAAGGATTAACAGCTTCCCTCACTTGCACCCAATTGTCCAAAACATGTTGAAGTTCAAAATGGCACTGTCCAAAATTATTATGGTCATTATATTATGTGTGAAACAAATTTTGGCCGATTCATTCCCATTATAAATCATAATTTTTCATATTTTTTTTGATGCACTGTACACCTGAACAGTCTGAACGCAGTCTAATTCTCAAACAATCAAGGCGCACAATATGACACAGCTTCACAGCCATGTTAGCTACTACTACTAATTCTCTACTCTTGTCAAATAGTGTTTACTAACATATTTTACTAACTTGACTGACGTAAAAGCAATCAATTTTTTTCTGTGAGCTTAGTATGACTTTTATTATGCATTCAGCATTAAGTGTGCTTCCTCCTTTGGATCAGATGAGGAAATCGATTGATACTGATAAATACGTTAAAAATAAAATAAATACATTGTCATTCACTCCCAAAAACGTATTTATATGTTTTAATAGTTTGTAACTGTTTTTTTTGCTAGAGAATACAGAAGGCTTTGACATGTTGCTTAAAACAATGGTAGTTATTACAAAAAAAACGGCCAGCAGGTGTCAGAAGAGTATAAGATCAACCAGGGCCATGTTGCAACAGGCTTATTTCCCCACAGTTCTAAACAGGTTTGTGAATAATGATGAAACTTAGCTATATTCTAATGCTAATTGATGCAAAACGGAAAACAGATACAAATAAACTTTTTTTCCTGATAAAAGAAGAGACTCTAATCTTTCTCTTGGTAGGTTCCATGTTTTTATAGCAATAGAACACAATATTATGTGGACCTTCAGAATCCAGTAAAACAGCAGGGAGCGAAGGGGGTTGCTTCAGTGAAAATGACTGGGAGTGAATGTGTTAAGGTGAGATATCTTAATTAAATGAACAAGGGTTTGCCTTCTCCCTTTCTGTGTTGTTATTACCTTTGCATGACCTATTCTTGAATTGCTGGATCTTGCCGTGAGGGGAAAGTCATGCGCCCCTTCACATGTGTACTTTGTGAATCAGTGAATACGGCAGCTTTGAGCTGAGAAGTCAACATGTGCTGAGATCTACTTTTTGTTTGTTTACTAACCTTTCCCATAGGCAGAATATAGAGGAGGACCTGGAATAAGATCCACAGGATGACAAAGCCCAGGGCCCGAGCATCCCAAAAAGACTCAAGGGGTGGTAGAGGCGGTGGGAAGTTGACTAAGCTGGGATCCTCCAAGTTGACTTGAAGAATCACAAAAAGAACCCAGGATGGCAAGAAGAGCAGCCAGAAGTACGCCCCTGCGAGACGACAGAAGCATCAGAGTTGAGAAAACCAGGTTCAGCACCCCCTCCACTCTAATGTGAGTGATCTGAACACAAATACACAGCAGCGTGATTTGAATTTTACCTGGAGGAATTAAATGTAAAAAAACAAAAACAATGTAAAAATGTCTCAGTGCACCCTAGAACTTACCAATTTTGCCTCCAAAGTCAAGTTGGGTGGAGACCGTGACAGCAGGACCCGTAACCACTCTGGGATCCTCCAGTTGTTGCGGTTTGGGCTTGCTATCATCCTTCCTGCGGCGCAGATTGTAACGTCTCTGGTTCTTCTCAGGCTCCATCTTATGAATATTAAAGAGATCCTTAATTAATATGGCAAGTATTCTGATTGAGTTTAACACTGCACATGGATACTGTACAAAACGTTGTTTTCTGAAATGCATGATTTACGTATCAGGCAATGTTCCTTGCCATATAGAAAAAAAACAAAAGAGGCGTGTTTTTTAAAGGACAGTGCAGCTTTATTAACAGACACCTCCAATTTCTTCACACTGACTGGACTCTACTGTAAATTGGCTGACTCTGGACTCTAATTAGCTCAAGGAGAAGTCATTGGTCGAGGGGTTCCCATTTAGCGTGTTAATTTTGAGTTAATTTAGAGTTTCTTTAACAGCACTAACTTTTTAACGCACGGTTAATGACAGCCCCTTACTTGGAAAGCCTGTACTGGGGGAATTCCAGTCACAACGCAGCAGACACGTCATCCACGTCAAAATTTAGCAGTAATACATTTAATAATAATGCATATATTTGTGGAGACTGGGGTCAACTGGTATTTTGCATTTTTTTAAATGTGCAGAATTTTACAAGTTACTTCATGTTAAAGTCAGATTAGATAGCTCTTAATATGAAAAGAAAAATGCATTGAGCTGTCACCAACGTCTTACAAATGCAATTATGCCACCTATCCATCCTCTACTGCTTATCCGAGGTCAGGTCGCGGGGGCAAAATATTTGATTGTACATTTAGAACAGATCAAATTTGCAATTAATCGTGAAATAAGTATTGAAGTCATGCGATTAATTACAATTGAAAAATGTAATCGCCTGACACCCCTAAATTCACAAGGGTTCATATACTTTTTGTAATAACTCTTTACAAAGCAAACACCTAATTAAAATAGGATTGAGGAGAAATGTGCAGCAACAGTGTGACTGCTTATTTTGGATGTGTGACAATGAGACACTTATACCACATTTATAGGTATAAACGTGTGCAATCTGATACTGAGCTGCTGTTATAGTACAACATTTTGAAGTCATTTACAAGACATCATCAACTGTGAGTACAAATTCTTTCAGAACATTGCTAAAGCAGGAGCACATGGCAGCTTAATGGGCAGGATCTTGTGAGGGGAGCCTCTCTCATCACAGCCCCCCCCCAACATGCATGCATCATGACATTCCATTTGCTCTGCTTGAGCTCAAGTCAAAGCCCATTCACATGCAGAAAAGAGAGCTGGACCTGAAACAACAGGGCTTGTCGTGTTATTGAATATTGTCTGTGTGACTACCCTTTTTGCAAAGAATTTACAGGAAATCCAAGTAAAGCATTCCATGTCTTCTGTTGTCATGTTGATTTCAATTTTATTTAATTGTTCAGCTCTAGTATGCAGTACATTCCTCAATATTGCCCAATGTTACAGAGATGTAATTATATTTTAAACATAGTGACAGCTGGCAATGGCATAGGCTCCAGTATGCATGTGACCCTAGTGAAGTACAGAAAATGGACGGATGCTTATAGTTACCGTGGTTCTGAGAGGTGGACTAAATATTTCCCCACTCAAGCAAAGTACCATTAAAAATTGAACACAAATATCTTGTATGATGCTAACACAATGCCAACTAATGTCCCAAAGAGGGATGGGCGAACACCGATACCAGGTATCGGGCTGATGCCAGCCTTATAATAAGGAATTGAGTCCTCACGAAGGCGGCCGATACCAGTTTCGTGACCGTTCAACTATAAGGAATAGGGATGTAACGATTCATTCAAGCCTGATTCAATTCGATTTTATTATTTTATTTATTTTTTACAAAATACCTCATTTGATATCCAAAAGGTGTTTTTATTTTAAAATCTATATTTTGTCCTTGCTACAAACATTAACCCTTTGTAACTAATAAAGAAAAACTCAAAAACTAATAATTTCGACTCACTACATTTTTGTCTCAGTGCTTTGTGGTTATTGGTTAAGGTTAATATTCTGCCCTCAGCTTTGTGAAGCAAGACAGATAGTATTAAGAATGAAACTTCAGAAGCTTTGTTAACTCATTCAAACCCCAAAACGTATAAATACGTTTTTTAATACTTTGTCCTTCACTCCCAAAAACCTTATTAATATGTTTTATATGTTTGTTTTTTTAATGCTAGAGCATACAGAAGGCTTTCATACAGCTTCTGACATGAAGAGGTGACTTAAAGCAATATAAGTTATTACAAAAAATGGCCAGCAGGTAGCAGCAGAGTATAAGAGAACAGCCAGTGTTTTCAACAGGTTTGTGAATAATGATGGAACTTAGCTATATTCTAATGCACTTTGCTACAATATACTTTTTCCTGATGAAAGAAGACTTTAATCTTTCTTTTGGTAGGTTCCATGTTTTTATGGCAATAAAACAGAATATTCTGTGGGCCTGGCAAAATCAGCCAAAATCCAGTAAAACACACCAGGAGCGAAGGGGGTTGCTTCAGTGAGAATGGCTGGGAGTAAATGAGTTAAGGATTCGTGTTGATTCTTTTACTATTTTCCTTCACAAGGAGGTTTGTCCTTAAACTTCCTTTAATCTTCTAAAATATATTGAAATACTCGTGTATGTCTATATGGATTCTGATTTTAAATTATGTAAAGGAGGCTAACTTCATAAGTTCTGCTTCTTTCTGCCCCTTCTCAAACTTGCATCTTATCATATTGTAAATTTGTATTCCTTTCCTTTGTTATGTTTTTATTGCTGTGCTTATTGAGAGGAATCAAATCAAAATCAAATGACAAAGACTAAATAGATGTCTGTTCAACAAGTGTAACAACGAGGCCCTCTACTGGACTAATAAGACACTACATCAGCGGCACGTATTTCACCGCTAGTGTAATTCATCTGATACTGCGGCCACAGGCGATAAACACACAGACGATAAATTGCCTTATTAACGGCAAAACTTACAAAACTAAGATTAAATTGATTACTTACAAAGATTTTACTGCCGTTTACAAAGACCCGACAAACAATACCGGATATCCGCAAAACGAGTCCGTCATCCTCAAATGCCTATTAACTCTTTGACTGCCAGACGTTTTCAGAAAAGGGATGCCGTCAGTGCCAGCCGATTTAAGCATTTTGACTGATCTTTCAAAGTCCACAGAAAATGTTCTGTTTGGACTATGGAAACACACGTACTACCAAATGAAAGATTGGACTTTCATCTTTCATCAGAAAAAAAAAGGTTTGTTTCTACCTTATTCCGTTCTTTAGTAATCAACAATAGAAAATGGTTAGTTTGACCCAATTTCGCCTGTTTTGGACCAAAATACGGAGAAATCAAGCTTTTAGTGAAACGATATTATTTCATGCATTCTAGTGAATTTTACACTTCTTTTTGTCCATGAATGATGCCACAAACACCTAAATAGTGCTTTACTTCTATAAAACACTACCACCAAGAATGAAAAAGTGTTTTTTGATAGCAAAATACGTTTATTTACATTCAACAGTGTAACAATTTGACAACAATTTGGCAAACTATTTACAAATGTGTGCAACTGTGGTGCTATTTACAAATATGTGGATGTTTCAACGACAGTTTTTCTTTTTGTAACACTCTCCTGCGTGCAAGGAGACGCAACAGCATTTGCACAACAGATTGCCTCTTCGCGTGCTCCACTTTCTTGCAGGCCGTTTTTTCCGGGGAATAGCAAGTATATACTGCAGTGTGTGTTGCCATCAAGTCTAATATCAGGATCATGCTACGGTTTCGTTACGTCTCGCTTCTTCGTGTCCTTCAGTTGCTACACCGGGTTGTAAGAGATGTTCTGATCCATTTTATCCACTCCATTCATGGTGGCATCGTAGTCCAGAAACAGTGTCTTCTCCGTGATCAGACTGTACCCGCTCCTCCGATGAATATGCATTGGACTCGGGGTACTCTTCATTGTCCGATTGAATGTCCGGTCGGTTATTGTGCGCGTTTTCCGGCCTTAGCAGCGGTAGCCGCACTAGCCGCGCTTAGCCGGTGAGGCTTACTACGTGATCATAACAGTCGCGTCAAGGCTTCCAACTTTGGCGTCAAGCTCGGAGTCATCATCATCATCATCATCAATCTGCATTGGTCGATGCCAACTCTCCATCGCCCGATCGAATGTCCGATTGTGTAGAAGTACCCGGTCGGTTATTGTGCGCGTTTTCCGGCCTTAACAGCGCTAGCCGCGCTTAGCCGGTGAGGCTTACTACGTGATCATAACAGTCGCGTCAAGGCTTCCAACTTTGGCGTCAAGCTCGGAGTCATCATCATCGTCGACATCAATGCGCTTTTTAGTATTGATTGATGCTTTCCGTCTTTGAAAAAAATGCTCAAGCGTGAGCTGCTTGCAACCGGTTGCTTGGTCAGCCATTGTGGCTTCATCAGCCATTGTCTCCTCAACACTCTAGCTCCGCCTCACGTCTTCTACTGACGCCCACGGTGGGCGGCCCATCCAACCTTGTGCAAAGAGAGTCATCGCTGCCCTCTAGGGGCCAAAACGAGTCTTTTACTAATCAGATCTGCCTGATACTTTCAGCACAGCTGCCCAAGGCTTTCCTGCACCCGTTTCCGAAAACCCCCCCAAAAAAACATAGGGGACGTCTTTTAACGTCCTCGGCGCCCTTCCCTAGGTTTATGCTAAACGTTTTATAACGTTTATGGCGGTCAAAGAGTTAAGATGCAATTTCTGTAGTTTTATAAGCGTTAGATTAATGCTTAGCGTGCATAATTGGTGTGTCACTACCAACATTTTTACGTTATTTGAAGATAATCGGTTCTGTAGGTGGATGGATGGATGCTAACTTCATTTATGCATGGCTGTTTTTCTCTTTTGAATTACATCCATCTCCATCCTCTCGTTTGCCCATTAAGATACAATTTATCTACAGTATATTCATATTCACTTAATGGAGTCAAATCAAAACTATTTTTTACAAATAATGTCTTATGCGGCCCCATTCTGATTCTACCTGTTTTTATCCATCCCAGGGGGGCGGCCATTTTGCCACTTGCTGTTTACTTTTCCATTCAACTGCATTAGTGTGTTGTTAGCAAAATATAGATTAAATCGTTTATTCGTTAACTTTTGGGTGGTATTATGTCTTTCTCCATTACAACATTTCATGCATTTACTTTACACATTTACCTGCTTTGGTCGACGAAGAAATTTTGTTGTTATTATTCAGTGCACTAATAAGGTCTATTTTTCCTGTTGAATGTATTACAGGCAATATAGCGCTATTGCTGTGTGCGCATTATACAGAGTGCTATACTAAACTGTACCTACTTTTTTTGTACTTATATGCACCTATTTATGTTACACTGACTATTTATGTTACAATATAAATAGTTTTTTTCCTCTGGATGGCTGCATTTGAACATTAATCCACTTAATATTTTTTCTTACTTTGAAAAGGTAAAATAAATAAATATTTATTAACATCAGCAGATATCGTGATAAAAAATTTCAGCTGTAGCGTCTAGATTAGTTTCCAACTTCATAGTCACGCTTAACAGTAAACAGTTGAGCCTGTAATATTTTGGACTTCAATTTATTCTGAAGACTAAAACTCATGAAGTTGTCTGTTTCATTTTGCACTTTTGTTAATTAATTACAAATGATTCCAAAATCAGTGTTCTGTTCTTTCAAATTATCTGACAATGGTTATTAAAAATGTTATGCACCAAAAGTACTAGTGGTATCAGTATCGATGAGTGCTCAAGAGTTGAGTTACATTTTTTATTTTTATTTACAAAAATAAAAAATAAAGTGATATCGAACATCTCTAGTCCCAAGTGATGTGGTCATTATAGAGTATTTTCCAGAACACAAGGCGACAATCATTAAACTGTCAACAAACACTGCTTTTGTGATTAAGTTAAACTCACCTCATTTACTTTGCTTGCAGTGTTATTCTCCTCTTTGTTTTCATGTCTATCGTTGCGATTGTTCTCAGCAGCCATTGTGGGTTGCTGCTGTCAAACAATGAAGGGAGAGTATTGGAGACGGACATGGACAAAAAGACAAATGTGGACAATGGAAGCGTGACAGTGTTGTGGCCAAAAATATGAATCACAAGCTTTTTCATGTTAGGACTCTACAATGAACTAGGCAAAGTGCAATTTCTGCAGAAATTGCGTGGGAATGCTGAAAAGCTGAAGGCTAAGATTCGAATGCATGTGTTTAAATAATTTCAGTGAAATTATAATAAATTTCCTGATATGAGTTGGTATCGAACCATTGAATGTACTAAAATGTGATCCAAGCGGGGTTTGAACCCAGGTACTCCGTTGGTGGAAGGCAATTGCTCTAACCACTGAGTTCACTTTTCATGTTTGAAATCATGGCTAATGGCCTATTTCTTTTTGAAAAGTGTCATCTGATGCTGAAAGCTAACATGCATTTAATCATTTCAGTGAAATTATAATCCATTTCCTGATATGATAGTCAGTTGGTAAAATTTCAATTGTCTGTCTCATTTAAAATGAATGGGAAAAAGTTGATATTTAATGTTAAATTGTGCCAATACTGTAAGTAATATGGAATCGACGATATATACTAGAGAGGTGTGAATTTTTGAAGCAAGTTGAAATTTGAATGGTGTAAATCGGAAGTAATATGTGGGAGTTATTGCATGGCAAAAAAGTGAGCGGAATGATAAGTGCCTGAAATAATAAAGATTAGAAACAACATACCCAAAATAATGTGAAATACATGCTGAGTTTGGCAATGCAACTAAGTCTGATAGTCCTATACATACACTTAGAATAATACACTAAGTGGTGTGTCGTCTGTGTATTGACTAAAGACTGAAATCAGCTCTCGATATGTTAGCATTGCCGTGCGATAACTCCCACATATTACTTCAGATTTACACTGTTCAAATTTCAACTTGCTTCAAAAATTCATGCCTTCCGGGGAAAATATCATCGGATTCCACATTACTTACAATTTTCGCACAAGTTAAATATCAACTTTTGCCCATTCACTTTCAATGGGACTAAAATTTAACTTTTCCGTCCCACTTTCATACATACAACTTACCATCATGACCAGCTGTCTGATACTGCTCAGGAAATACATTATCATTTCACTGAAATGATTAAAAGCATGTGTCCCCTTTCAGCATCAGATGATGATTTTGAACAAGACATGTTAGGTCAGCGGGTTGAGCAATTATCTGCCAAACCGGAAGCTCTGGGTTCAAACCCCGCTTGGACAGCTCTTAAGTACAAATGCAATATTGACTAGTAATTATTTCACTGATAATACTTTGTAATTTTCACATAATTCTTTCACATCTTTGAATTTACTTCATAAGAATTCAGCTTAGAATTCAGCTATGAGCATTCAGCATTCCCACGCAATTTCTGCAGAAATTGCACTTAGTCTAATTCTAAACACAATCCTCATTTATCTATTCATTTAGTCAAGAGAGGAATAAGACAGCTAAGCCTTTTACCAGAGGACTGAGTCGGACTTCAACCGTTTCCTTCAACTTTGCATCCCTGCGTGACGATGGCGAGCCCTCTGTTATCGCCGCAGCAGCGGCCGCCGCCGCTGCACGTGAGGAAGAGCGCCGCGTGGTCCTTGCCGGGGACCGGGAGCGGCTGCGACGACGGCCCGGTGATCGGGAACGAGAGCGGGACCGCGGCTGGAAACCTGAAGAATTCTGGAGGCAACAGATTCCAGTGTTGAAATTAAATGCACATTTTTGTTGAACACGTAAATTTAAAGACAATTAGACACATATTAAATCAATCAACTTGCTAGTATTAAAATATTGATTGTATAAATGAAATGATTACATTTTGCACAGGTAACATCCTATTTTCTCCATTGCTGTTTGGCATTTAGCCTTTATTTCTGATTGCAGATGTTTTCTGTCACAGTGACGCTAGTGTGCATCTCTGCGCGCATGCTAGTGCTGCTCCTCTCCGCTTTACTTGCCATTCATTACAAGGCCGAGCATTATAATTTTTTTTTAAAAAATCAGTGACCCTTTTCCTTTTCAAGAATTGATTTTTTTCTTACAAATAATTCTATTGCTGATAAAACCGTTACAAAAATACATCCTATTATTATTAGCGACCATGCACCAGTCTCCCTTTCCCTACAAGTTGATTATACCTTTAAACCACCACCTACATGGCGTTTTAACATCTCACTACTAAACGACGCAGAATTTGACAAAATTATAAGAAAAGAATGGGCGGACTTTTTGGAAATAAATGACTCTCCAGACCTATCTCCAGCTCTTCTCTGGGAAACCGGGAAAGCAGTAATTAGAGGTAAAATTATATCATATTCATCTTATAAAAAGAAACAGGATCAAAAATTAGAAAAAGACTTGGAAGATAAAATTAAACAACTGACGGATGAGTACGCAATAAACCCAAATAACCAAATATGGACTGACTTACAAAATACAAAAATACAGTTAGACGATATGTTAACTAAAAAGACAGAGTTTATAATACAACAATTGAGATACAACAACTTTGAATATAATAACAAATCAGGTAAATTTCTTGCAAACCAACTTCAACGTAATCGGGAAAAATCGCTTATAACGGCTATTAAAGGTACAACTGGTGAATGTACACAATCACCAGAAGAAATTAATCAAATTTTTTATAATTATTATCACAACTTATACTCAGAAACTAATAAACCTAACCCAGAGCATATTGAGGCATTCCTCAGTAGCTTAAGTATACCTCAGGTAACTACTGAATATAAAGATATGTTAGATGCACCACTTACTATAAACGAGTTGTACAGTGCTCTAGATAGTATGCCAAATGGCAAAGCACCCGGCCCGGATGGTTATCCGGCTATATTTCTAAAGCACTTCTGGTCAATGCTTGCTCCACTATTCTTAAGAGTAGTAACAGAAATTAAAACTAATGGTC
The DNA here is from genome assembly GCF_054856555.1 of Leptonotus elevatus. NCBI lineage: Eukaryota > Metazoa > Chordata > Actinopteri > Syngnathiformes > Syngnathidae > Leptonotus > Leptonotus elevatus. Next base: position 2,855,062 of record NC_141256.1, read on the forward strand.
ACATACGCCCACACATGAATACAGCAGCAATTAAACTTTTATTAAAGCCAGAAAAAGACCCCACCCTTCCATCAAGTTACCGTCCGATTTCACTAATTAACACTGATATTAAAATTATCACTAAGGCTTTTACATCTAGATTAGAAACAGTAATCCCGACAATCATTCATAGCGACCAAACAGGCTTTATTAAAGAGCGTCACTCTACTAATAATATTAGAAGGCTCTTTAACCTTATTAGTATGTCACAGCGGCATGATAAAAAGGCAGTTATTATATCATTGGATGCAGAAAAAGCTTTTGATAAAGTTAACTGGTCCTTCCTCTTTGCTGTTTTAAATAAATTTGGCTTTGGGAAGTCATTTATTCACTGGGTGTCAGTATTATATGATTCTCCTAAAGCTACTGTTACTACTAATGGGATTATATCTAAGAGTTTTACTCTACAGAGAGGCACAAGACAGGGATGCCCACTGTCACCTTTATTATTTGCAATATTTATTGAACCGCTTGCATTAGCCATACGCCAGGAAAGAATGATTCAAGGAATTCACTCTGGGGTAACAGAACATAAAATTAATCTATATGCCGATGATATTTTACTTTATTTAGAAAAGCCTGCTATTTCATTAGGGGAAGTATTTAACTTAACTCTTTGACTGCCATAAACGTTATAAAACGTTTAGCATAAACCTAGGGAAGGGCGCCGAGGACGTTAAAAGAGGTCCCCTATGTTTTTTTTTTTTTTTTTCAAAAACGGGTGCAGGAAAGCCTTGGGCAGCTGTGCTGAAAGTATCAGGCTGATCTGATTAGTCAAAGACTCGTTTTGGCCCCTAGAGGGCAGCGATGACTCTCTTTGCACAAGGTTGGATGGGCCGCCCACCGTGGGCGTCAGTAGAAGACGTGAGGCGGAGCTAGAGTGTTGAGGAGACAATGGCTGATCCAAGCCACAATGGCTTGACCAAGCAACCGGTTACAAGCAGCTCAGCTTGAGCATTTTTTTCAAAGACGGAAAGCATCAATCAATACTAAAAAGCGCATTGATGTCAACGATGATGATGACAACGAGCTCTACGCCAAAGTTGGAAGCTTTGGCGTGACTGTTATGAACACGTAGTAAGCCTCACGGCTAAGCGCGGCTAGCGCGGCTAGCGCTGCTAAGGCCGGAAAACGCGCACAATAGCCGGCCGGGTACTTCTACACAATCGGACATTCGATCGGGCGATGGAGAGTTGGCATCGACCAATGCAGATTGATGATGATGATGAAGATGACTCCGAGCTCTACGCCAACGTGACTGTTATGAACACGTAGTAAGCCCCACCGGCAAAGCGCGGCTAGCGCGGCTAGCGCTGCTAAGGCCGGAAAACGCGGAGCTGCACAAGCGGACATTCGATCGGACAATGAAGAGTACCCCGAGTCCAATGCATATTCATCGGAGGAGCGGGTACAGTCTGATCATGGAGAAGACACTGTTTCTGGACTACGATGCCACCATGAATGGAGTGGATAAAATGGATCAGAACATCTCCTACCAACCCGGTATAGCAACTGAAGGACACGGGGAAGCGAGACGTAACACCACCGTAACGTAACCGTAGCATGATCCTGATATTAGACTTGATGACACACTGCAGTATATACTTGCTATTCCCCGGAAAAAAACGGCCGGCAAGAAAGTGGCGCACGCGAAGAGGCAATCTTGTGCAAATGCTGTTGCGTCTCCTTGCACGCAGGAGAGTGTTACAAAAAGAAAAACTGTCGTTGAAACATCCACATATTTGTAAATAGCACCACAGTTGCACACATTTGTAAATAGTTTGCCAAATTGTTGTCAAATTGTTACACTGTTGAATGTAAATAAACGTATTTTGCTATCAAAAAACACTTTTTCATTCTTGGTGGTAGTGTTTTATAGAAGTAAAGCACTATTTAGGTGTTTGTGGCATCATTCATGGACAAAAAGAAGTGTCAAATTCACTAGAATGCATGAAATAATATCGTTTCACTAAAAGCTTGATTTCTCCGTATTTTGGTCCAACACAGGCGAAATTGGGTCAAACTAACCATTTTCTATTGTTGATTACTAAAGAACGGAATAAGGTAGAAACAAACTCTTTTTTTTTGATGAAAGATGAAAGTCCAATCTTTCATTTGGTAGTACGTGTGTTTCCATAGTCCAAACAGAACATTTTCTGTGGACCTTGAAAATCAGTCAAAATGCTTAAATCGGCTGGCACTGGCGGCATCCCTTTTCTGAAAACGTCTGGCAGTCAAAGAGTTAATAACTAAATTCTCACAGTTATCAGACTATTCTATTAACAGGACAAAATCAACACTTCTACCTATTACAGAAAATTCATGGAACCCTGCAAGCCAGGACCCATACTACTCATTTCCTATAGGTAATTTAAAATACTTAGGCATAAAAATCTCACCTAAATTAACTGATTTAGTTCATTTAAATTTCACTCCACTTCTGGATAGCATTTATAGTGACTTGGAGCGCTGGAATAATCTTCCTATTTCTCTAATAGGACGAATAGCCACTATTAAAATGAAAGTTTTACCCAAAATAAACTATTTTTTCTCAATGATTCCATTTAAACCTACGGCTAACTGGTTCCAGTTGTTGGACTCAGCCGTTACAAAATTTTACTGGAAAAAAAAAAGAAGCAAAGATTAGTCTATCTACTCTTCAGAAAAATAAATCCAAAGGAGGTCTAGAGGCACCAAATTTTATGCACTATTATATAGCCAACCAGCTACAATATATTATTTTATGGGCACAACCCAATAGAGATACTAACTGTTGGCTGGAACTAGAACAGAAGGATTGTAATAACCTCAGACTCCTAGATTTACTCTTTATTACAACATCGATTAAGCGCCATAACTGCTTTAAAAATCCAATGATTTCCGCCACCCTGACTGCCTGGTGGAAGGCACTAGAAATGACAAAAGCCAAAGTGGAGCCCAGCGGGCTTTCTCCCCTATGGCATAACCCCGACTTTCAAATTAACAACCAATCGTTTTATTTGAATGTGTGGGAGCAGAAAGGAATTACACATCTCCACCATCTCTTCTCAGATAATATGTTTATATCATATACATCCTTGCTCCAAAAATATAAAATAAAAAACGGAAACTTTTTACATTATTTGCAAGTTAAAAGTATGATAAAGAAACAAATTCCAACACTCCAGGGTACGCTCCAACCGCCTGTTTTAGCTAAAGATATTACCAAGCTTTCTCCGACAACAACAAAAAAACTCTCAAAAATATATAAGTTACTTTCATATACTGATAAAACGTCTTTACCCATCTCAAAATGGGAAACAGACTTGTCTATAGCTCCGGAATCTGTCTTTTGGATTCAAGTTTGTGAAAATGTTTTTAAAATGACAAAACACACAAATTTACAACTTATCCAATATAAAATTATTCACAGAACATACATTACTCAATATATGATGAAGAAAATGGGACTCTCAGACTCCGACATTTGTCTCCAGTGTTTACAAAACACTACAGACACTTATTTTCATGCTTTATGGTTATGTACTCCGGTTATGTGTTTCTGGACTAAAGTCTTAGAAAAACTTTCCGCTGTCTTGGACTGTAGGATACCGTTCTCTCCAAACTTGTGTTTGCTAGGTGACTTAACAACAATTGACTTACCACATAAACAATTTCAATCTATACTTGTAGCCCTTACTATCGCAAAAAAAACAATTCTTGTTAACTGGAAAAATAAACAAACTTTGAATATCGACCAATGGTCTAACCTCCTCATAAATCATATTTTAATGGAAAAAATATCTGCCTCAAATAAAAACCAAATGTCAAAATTTAAAGAAACATGGTCTACGTATATAGAATTTTTTAACCTAAACTTGGATTTTAATTCTGCCTGTTAGCGAGAGCCACAGCAGCGTTATAACTGGCATTGATGTTTCTGTATTAGGCAATTTGTAACTAATGGTTGTGTTTCCATAGTCAGGAACCCGGCTGCTGCCAGCGGGATCGAGCGGATTCACCTCCGATGGGCACCAGGGGTTGATATTCGGATTCACGGCATGCCAGTGGGTTAATTCTGTGGGTGCTGTCCCCCCTGGCGGGGAGTGGGCGGGTCTGCCCCTCTGTTGGCTGCTGGGTGGCGGCTGCGTCTTGGCCGTTCCCTGGGTCTCTTGGGGGGTGCTGCGTTGCGGGGCTTTCCCTGGTGTCGGGGGCGGCGCCGTTCCGGCGCGGTCCGTCGCTCTGGGCCCGGCGACGCGGTTCGGGGCCTGTGGGCCGCCGGGGTGCCCGGTGGTTTCCTCTCCCCTCCCCCTTCCTCCCCCTTGCTGCCTCTCCCTCCTCGCCTCTCCCCGCCCGTCCTCCGCCTCCCTGTCCCCTCTCCCTCATCGCCCTTCCTCCTCCTCTCCCCCTCTCCTTGCGTCCCTGCCGCTGCCCCCTGCCCTTCTTGTCGTCCCCTTCCCTCCTCCCTTCCCCTTCCCCGGTACGCCTTCCTTCCCCTCCCCTGGGCCGGGGGCTCCATCCATGGCCCGGGTCTCGGTGCTATGGGGGCCGGCGGGGGTGGCTGGGGTTTGGTGTCGTGCCCGCCCCGCTCCGGTGGGCGTCCTGACACCTCGGGCGGGACCCAGTATCCGGGGGGCGAGCCCTATCGCCCCGCCGGACGGGTCCCATATGCCCGCCGGGGTCCTGGTGGGGTGGGTGGGGGCTTGGTGGGCCGGTGCGCCTCCTGCCCCCGCCCGGTTGGGGGGGGCCCCGCTGGTCACACCTCTTAACTCACTACACTAGGTTTGCACAATACACTTTTATAGACATATAGGGCACATAACACACTTTGGGGGGTGGGGTAGGGTGGAAACACCGTCTTCACCCTACAACTCCCCTCCAATTTTAATACACCACACAACTTGTGGGTGGGGGGGGGGGCTTGTGGGGGTGCCATCGGTTGGGGGCCGCAGTATAGAGCAGTGCTGCGGTCCCCTGTCAGTGTCGCCACCCGCCCCCCCCCCGCCCTATCTATTTTTTTTTTTAATGCACCACATACACTCAGCAACATGCTTGGGTGGCGGGTGGATCGGAGCGTGGGAATATCATTTCCATCGGCTCCGGTTCACCTGCTCCTAATTTTAATGCACCACACACACACACTTGTATATACACTGGGTGGGGTCACATTCACGGTTTAGGGGTAGAGTTCGCCAGTCCGCGAGCTGGCGGACTCAGTAACAGGGGTTAATTTTCACAAAGAACGCTGGGGTGACGACCGGGGCCTTCCCCCGCTGGGCCTGGGGTTCGGGGGTGTCGGCCGCCCTCCGGTGCCCCCATCTCCCCCTTCTGCCCCCGGTGTTCCGTCCTTCCACACGGCGGGGGGTGGGGTGGGCGCGGCTGCCCTCTCCGCTCCGCTGTCCGGCCCCTCTTCGGCGCCGGTGCCTGGGTGCGGGTGGTCCCCGGGGGCTGGGGGTCGGGGGTTGGGGGGCTGCCGGTTGGTCGGGGTGGGGTCGGGGGGGGGGCGGCTTTGTTGGGGGGGGGGGGGGCGGTGGTGGGGGTTGCGGGGTGGGGGGTGCTGGGGGTGGGGGGTGTCTGGGGGATTGGGGGCATGGGGGCGGCTGGGGCTGGGGTGGGTGGCGGGGGGTTGTGGGGGGGGGGGGGGGGGTTGGGGGCCGGTGGGGTGCCTGGTGGGCCTGCAGTGCCCCGTCCTGCTGCGTTGGGCCGGGGGCGCGGGCCGTGTTGGGGCGGGGGGCGCTCCTGCTCCTGGGTTTGCTCTCCGGCCGGTGGCCCTGGTGGGGCCCGGGGGTCGTCCTTTGGCGCTGCCGCGGCCTGGGGGGCCCTGAGGTGTTGCGCTTGCTCTGTTCCGGCGGGGGTCGACGGCTCCCCTCTTTGGTGGAGATTTTCATGCATGCCAGATCCACCACACCAGCATCTACCGAAACTCAGACACAATCTGTTTCCTCCTCAGGTTATTGAATCGGTGGAGGCTGGTGTCTCGGATCTCACGCGGCTTCGTCTGTCCTTCCTTCCTTTTCTCGGTCTCTCCGTTGGTCTCTTGAGGCCTCCCTGATTTTATGTTTTTTGGATTTGTTGGGGTCTGGATGTTTCTTGGGCTGGGGAGGAGTTCTGGTGGGGGGTGTCTGGTCGGTGCTGGATTTCACCTTCCTTGGTTTTCTTCGGTCCCCTCGGGTCTCCTGGTGTTCGATTTAGGTGAACGGTATGAGATTTTTTTTTTCTAATAGGTTTTCTGGTGAGCTAACAAACACACGCACGCACGCACGCACACACACATACTCACCCACAAAAAAAATAAAAATGTATGTATGTGTGTATGTATATATGTATATATGTATGTATATATGTGTATATATATATATATATATTTAAAAAAAAAAAAAAAAAAGAGCAATGATGATGACATTTCCGAATGAACAATACTGAGCTCTTTAAAAAAAAAAAAAAATTTTTTTTTTTTAAAACACTCAAGGAGCAGATGTTACGAGAGAAGTAACTGTGGTAAACGGCCAACCTAACTAACCCCAGCTCCAGATGCTACTCACTAGGCCACGCCCCTTAAAGCCACACATCGACACACGAAAGTAATGTAATGTAAATGAAGCGACTTAGGGACTTAGCGACTGTTGTTATAATAATTAAAAGTTATTATTGCCCATTGAGCCATGGAATCTACTACTTCAACTGAAGTTCGCCTGTCTGAAGAAGTGCCACATTTAGTCGGGGCTCATAGAGTGCAATATTAACATAAAGTTGGAGTTCGCTAGTTTGGAAACAGACGCTTACCTTCTTTCATCTGCTGTTTTTACCAAGTTAATCAAATGGCCAACTTTGCCGGAATTCACACCGCACGACCTATGAAGTCAATGCCGTATCTCCTTACACCGGAGCTGATTTAAAAGCTTGTCGCTGGCTCTGGGTCTCTGGGACGAGATGCTACGCTAACACCTCAACTTGTTTATTATGCTAACTGACTTACTTTTTGTTATTTTTACACATTCTCTTATTTATTAAAACACTGTGATGATGTTATTATGTTGACTAGCAACATGCAGTCATTTCATGATTAAGGCTATGTATACACGTAGCAGTTTTTTTTTTTTTTGCAAACGGGAGATATTTTTCTGCGGCTTGCCCTGTCATCCATACGTCTGTGGGGATTTTTTTTCATTAAAAACAAAGGTTTCTAAAAACTCCGGCCAAAGTGAAGATTAGCGGATTTCTCCGGCTCTGTGGTCGCATGTGTCCGTCAGTAAACAAAGTTTCACGTCACTCAATCACAAACCTTAATTTGTTCAAAAAGAGGAAAAAGAAGGCGGCATGGATTCGCTTCCCCACCGGGGCGGGGAGACCATGTTTGTATGTGTATGTGGTGAGTGAGTGAGTGAGAATAAAGTTGTTAAGAAAAGACAAGTGACGCTTTTTAAGATTTTGTATTTTATCCTCTTTGTTTTCCTCTAGGCTCCGTTTATGATGTACTCATTGACTGTTGTAGTGTTTGAAGTATTATTTTTAATAGTTATTTTATTTATTTTTTAAGTCTTGTATGCGCTGACAGCACTGATCCGCATATATACAGATCAGCGGCTGACAGCCCATGCTTGTGTGACGTATGGTGAAGTAACGTCAAGAGATGAACAGTATTTGGCTAACTACTGCCACCTAGAGACTTGGCATGCATCTCATTGTAGGCCCAATTTGTGGAAGTGGCGTCGCCAGACGGAGGCGTATTCTGATTGGATAGGATTTGGGTAACTGTTGCCACCTTAAGGTCTGGAAATGTTGTGAACGTACTTAACGCATTAATGCGGTTAGCTGTGGATGTTTTCTTTTCTACAAACGTGGTGGAGTGGACACTATTTTTTTCTCCACCCAGAGGAGGGAAATATCTGTTAAAAAAAAAATACCCTGCTACGTGTGTACATGGCATAAGACGCTGAACGATTGAGATCCAGATGTAAAAACTCCAAGCACAAAGACCGATCCTCCCCACTATTAACTCATTTGCGCCCAAAAACGTATAAATATGTTCTATTTTAAATATTACCATGCTCCCAAAGACGTTTGAATGTTGTTTTTTATGCTAGAGCATACAGAAGGCTTTGATGCAGCTTCTGACTTGAAAAGGTTGCTTAAAGAAATGGTAGTCATTAGAAAAACGGCCAGAAGGTGGCAGCAGTGTATAAGAGATCAACCAGGGCCATGTTGCAAACAAGCTGATTTCCCCACAGTTCTAAACAGGTTTGTGAATAATGATGAAACTTAACTATATTCTAATGCTAATTGCTGCAAAACGGAAACAGATAGAAATATTATTTTTTTTCCTGGTGAAAGAAAATACTCTAATCTTTCTTTTGGTAGGTTCCATGTTTTTATAGCAATAGAACACACACATATTCTGTGGGCCTTGCAAAATCTGTCAAAATCCAGTAGACTGGGAGTTAATGAGTTAAACAAGTCAAATGCACTCAATAGTTTTGAAGAAGGTACATTTAAAAACGAAGCTGTGTGTGCAGTTAGAGTGGACGCTATCTGGCTCGTTAATGTGATTTGAAACACGTAATTCAACACATCTGTTACAATCTTTGTCAGAGTGTATGTTTGCGGGTAAAATATATAAACATTGATCAACTAACCTCGTAAAAAAATTAAATAAAATCATCGTTGGAAATCCGCGAAACTGTTAGGGCTGCCTTGGAGTTCTATATGTTGATTGGTGCTACCCACCGACAACTTTTCTCTTCATCAGTAGGTATGCAATAAAAAGCTACGTTTGGTTTACGGCCTTCTCTATTTGTACAACCGACCGGACAGCAAGATATGACTATTTTAAAACATAATCGATTAGATACAGGACTATACGCTGTACAAGTTTCAACGGTTTCAAGATAGGCAAGCGGTTCTTTTGCCGTCCAGCTTCCCGTTCCTATCAGGGCTGTGACGTCACGTGCAAAAGGTCTATATCACACAAAAATGGCATTGCAACATTTTTTAAATCCACTGTAATTTCTGGTCCTACCTTCATGTCCTGTTCCTTGAGCTCAAGCTCAGTTCCATCCTTGTAGATGACCGTGTACAGCTGGCTTTTGGCTTCAAAAGCCAGTACCTTCACTTCATAGTACAGGTTGCTGCCAGGCCAGCGGCCCATCACCATGTCCCCTTTGTGGTACTTCACACTTGGCATTGTCTTCTACAGCAACAAGAAATATGAAAGAGAAAGGATGGGGGGAAATCACAAGAGAGTGAGAAATGTTAATACATGTCATGATTTCAAACTAGCATACAGGAAATGTTCATGCAAAACCAGAAGTGAAGCCACACATTTAAGATTGATTATTTACCTTAAAATAGAATTCTCCAATTTAAAAAAACAAACAAAACAAAAACCTAACTTCCGATTGCAATGGATTTAACTCTAGCTCTTAATTTTGAGGGGAATAATTTCAAACAAAAACAGAAGGTCCAGAGAGTTTCCAGGGTCAGCAGCATCTCTAAAAATTTATAACAAAAAAATAAAATGTAATTAAATTTAAATTAGTTCCCTGATGTTAACTTAAAAAAATATATATATATATATTATCGGCCATATGATTCTTCAAAATGGCAAATGCTAATATTCATCGAAATGCTGAATCCTATTATATCCTATTAACCCTTGAATGCTCTAAACCAATGGCAGGACAGCATTTTCATGTTGAGAAAAAAAAACGTAGGTATCGGTATGGTATCTGCATCGGCCGATACTGCAAAGCTGGGTATCGCAATCGGTGGCCAAAAAACGGTATCGGAACATCACTAATCGGAACAACACTATTTACCAGAATAAACTGTGTTTTGCTGATAATGTGAATACATTGGGGATCACTACATCCAAATCACCACTCGGCTTCACCAGAAAAAATAAATAAATACGGGGATGCACGATAATGCTATTTTCAACCAATACCGATAAACCAATTTAGAAAGTGTCGATAACCAATAAGTAAGCCAATAATTGTTTGCAAAATTAACTTGAATACAAATATACTTTCGAGTCCTACTATAGTCTAACATGTACAAATACATTGAAACGTTGTGTTAAGTAGGGCTGAGCAATAAATCTTATTATTGTTATTGTGAGTTGTAATTTTGCTTACTATGAATGTTAAGCTTATGTTAAAACGGATTTAGAATCAGTATACATTATTGTTGTCTGAACATTTGGCACAGGAATTATTTTTGAATAAAGGACGCCTTTAAATAAACTTTTGTTGGGTTTATTAGATTAAAATTGATTAAAATCATAATTGTCCTGAATGACTGAAAAAAATTGAGATTTTATTTTTTGGGCCATATCACCAAGCCTTAGTGTAAAGCAACAATTAATTAACTAAGAATAGATTTAGCGTGCTTATTTTGCCACATGAAATAAATGTAATTCTTCCATTAGATAATAATAATGTTATTTCTTTAGTAGGTATAGATAATCGGTGCCAATATTTGCCATTTTGGCAAATATCGGCATTGGCCTTTTTATGAATCTGAAGGCCGATAAAGCTGTTATCTCACTGAGCCGTGCCACTGAGCTGTGAATGCTTGCCAACGTAGCTAATTTAGGGTTTTCATCAGTATTTGTGAGAGATTTTAAAATGTCACTAACATTTTCTCCATCATGGCAAATGAGTATCAACTTGAAATATCGGTTATCGGCCTCCTTGACTACAAATAATTGATATCGGTATTGACCTTGAAAAAAAACATATTGGTCTATCACTATTCGTTAGGTACATGTTAAATATTGCAATAATATAGTGTCGCAATTTGCAATATTCAACAACTATATTGCATATCGCATGTTTTCCTTGAATTTTTTAATTTATTTTAATTTATTTTTACTGTTTTTCCACTATCGGGCAAACCTAATATTTACAGACTTTTCGTGCTCTTTTGTAATGCACAAAGATGCCACAAAATGACATCTGAGGCCTGGCTAATAATTATGTATATTGAAGTGATACATGGCGACTAATAAGGATTCCAGCATGACTTCACTGCATGTACACACTTATGAACAGGTAATCCCCCCCCCCCCAAATTAAATCCTCTGTGGTGTATTTACAGTTTATTAGTATAGGTAATTAATAATTAAAAGCCTCAAGGTAGGTGTTATTACTTCTTGCCGTTTTACCTTACTGTACCGTTTATTGGATTATGTTTTGGGGCTTTTCTGTTTGTTTTTTAACTAAAGCAGACCAATTATTCAAAAGGGATGTATTCATATTCCATCACATTTTGTCATAAACATCCTTGAATAATGAGTTATAGTATTGCACAGCAGGTACATTACTATGCAGCATATATAGCTGCAACTACAGTAGCAACAAATTTAGAATGGTAACAAGAATCCTACTATAGTCTATGCCAGTGGGTACAATACGGTGGGCCCAGGCAAGGTCAGCATTATACATCATTAGTGACCAGGGACACTGTGTTGAAAACCAACACGAATGCAGAACTGCTGACAGGTTGTCCCGCTGGGTTTAACCAGAGCCACGTGCCATTCGGGGAAGGACGTCCAGCCACTTCTGGCAAACAATGCTTTCACTGCCGCTGTCCATTTTACCAGCTGGTGTGAAGAAAATACATTTCACAAATGACACTTTCCCATATGAACCCTAACTAATGACTAGGGCTGGGTTTAAAATATCAATATCGAATTGATATTGATCGATATTGCCCAATATCGATTCATAAAACCATGTATCGATACTTTTAAAACGGCTTTTTCCGGTAAATTAATGTGCCCGAGGCGAGCACGTACTTGTTCAAAACCTCGTGTGAGCGTTGTTCAAATGTGCCTTTCTGTTATTCAGAGTAGCCCAAAAGGAGCCCAGTGCTTACAAAGAAAGGAAACAGCTCAAGCATGAGCTGCTCCGAGCTGCTGATTGCTATATAACTTTAAAAATGGGCTGCGTTTTAATGCAAGCGGATCACATCGCGGGTCTCCCTCTCGAAAAATACATACACCGTTTAGACAGATGCCCTATGGAAAAGCTTTTCTTTTTGCAGTAGTTTTAAATGGCTTACCTTAACTGAAATTCTGCGTCACATTGGAGCCCAAAGTAGAATCCTGATCGTTTACTGTGCATCTTGCTGCTCTAAATAGTAAATAAGTCATACTACACTATAACTTACACAATACCACGGACTACTTCTTCTACTTCCATTTGATGGTTGTCAAATACTTTTGGTTCATTAGCGCCCCCTTCTTTAGCATAGATACCTATGGCTATTGGCTAGGAAGAAGGCCACTGGCGGTAATGCACGACTTCTTCTTTCTTATCACGGTTGGCAGGTGCTTTTTGTGCATTACTGCCACATTAATAAATGGAGTGCATGCATGTGGCAGTAAAACTACATTAAATGAAAGAAAAAAGCGAAAGACTGAACACAAATACCCCCCAAAAGAAGTAAGCTAAGAAATTGGAAATAAAAACACAAAATGTGGATGCATAATTATGCACTATGACTGTGTCTCTTATGCCAATTTGTTTTTATTTATTTATTAACCACTGGAAGCTTAGCATAAAAACTGTCACAGGAATGTGAATGTCGTGATTTGCCAGAGTGTTTTTGCCACTTTATTTACATAGCGCTGTAGTATTTATTGTTTTGACCCGGTCATGTTCAATAAAATTTACATGATAAATATAACTGCATTGGATTCAATTATATATTATGTAAATATTCATTTTTTTTTTTTTTACTAATGATCCAAGTAAGAGAAAGAAGTTTCTACTATTTGCAACATTGGTACTTCTGAGAAATGTCTTCCAAATAAAAGTAAAAGTGGTACTGCATAAAATCCTTAACTGAAATGAAAATCAATGTGAATCGTGAATTGAATCAATTTTGGAAATCTGAATCGATACCCAGCCCTACTAATGACCACAGCTTTACCCTCAAAGTTATTTCAATCATTTTCAGGGGGAAGGTTTTGAAATTCAAACAAGTTGTGTTTGACATTAGAGTTCAGTAGAAAACAATGTAGTGGTAATGCACAAACTAAAATCAAATTATTAGCAGCAATAAAAAAAAATTTTTACCAACAAAAAGAAAAGTTGATTTTACACAAATACTTACTGGCGGGTTGGCTTACCAGGATTACGAGAGGCAGGCAGGCAGGCAAAAACAAACATGTACCAAAGCACTAACCAAGCTTAAAATTCAGAGGACAGGACACGCCCAAAGTTACTCCCTGTGATCATACTACTGGCTTGTGTCCTGGTCCATATGGGATGCCACTCGTGGATTTGGAATGCAGTTTCCCATCAGATGGCTCGGAGGCCTGTGTGTGTGTTGGGAGGGGCAGAGTGGGAAGTGTGGGGGGCTTTAAAAAGTCACACCCACTACAGAAAACACCAAGCTCCACCTGGTATGCCCCTTTGAAATGCAGCATGTGAATCTGATTGGGAAAAAGTGCCACCACGCCACGGATCTGATAACAGACCCGCTACGCTACCATAACAACTCTTGTCTTTTATGTACTGCAGCTCCTTCTGTGATGTAGAAAACGCTTCCATTATAAAAACACAAAACAAAACATAGTATATGTTTGATGCCATAATAATTCAATGCTAATTTAGTCATTGCCATGTTAAAATGTAATCAATACTTCATTTTCAGAAGTGTAACACTGCAATACAAGACAGTAACCAAACTTTATACAGTAACCCTCAAACGTCAATTTACAGCTAGTAAAATGATAACCGTGGATTATTATTGGTTTTGCATTTTGGCAGTGATTATTATGCCGTGACTGGCAACGCTCCTGCTAGCTTGAATTTAAACGGCTCTGATTGGTCAATCGCTAGAGCGATATATTTTTGGCCTGGCATCAATTGGCTATTTTATCGTGATTGTGCGTGTTTCTTGCCTCGCTTCACTAGGGCTGGGTATTGATTCTAATTTCCTCAATCGATTCGACTACAATTCACAAGAGGTCAGTTTGATTAGATTTTCCCTGATTCAATTCACTTCAGTTCAATCAGATATAGATTAATTATGGAACATCAATTCTTCTTAAATGTCAAGGACATGATAACAACTCCACAAAGATTAAGTTCCAAAGTAAATTTTGCGGAGGCAGTAACTGGTCAAATTATTTGGTTTATTAATGAAAGTAACACGTGTTAAAATCATTTAAGTGTTACACAAACATTAACATCAGCAAGGATGACATGAAAATATTTTTATAATTCTAATTTAATAATTGTAAATATAAACTTAAAATATTATGAATTGTCTTAAAATGGAATAAAACAGGTATTTCAGAAATGTAAGAAAATACTTTTAAATTCATGTGAACAGTAAATTTTAAGATAAAAAAAATTGTCCTTTAACTCTTTGACTGCCAGACGTTTTCAGAAAAGGGATGCTGTGGGTGTTTGGACTATGGAAACACATATACTACTAAATGAAAGATTGAACTCTCATCTTTCATCAGAAGAAAAAGTTTGTTTCTACCTTATTCCGTTCTTCAGTAATCAACAATAGAAATGGTTAGTTTCACCCAAATGCTCTTGTTTTGGACCAAAATACGGAGAAATCAAGCTTTTAGTGAAACGATATTATTTCATGCACTAGTGAATTTGACACCTTTTTTTTTCCATGAATGATGCCACAAACATCTAAACAGTGCTTTACTTATGTAAAACACTACCACCAACAATGAAAAAGTGTTTTTTGATAGCAAAATACGTTTATTTACATTCAACAGTGTAACAATTTGACACAACAGTTTGGCAAACTATTTACAAATGTGTGCAACTGTGGTACTATTTACAAGTATGTGGATGTTTCAACTACAGTTTTTCTTTTTGTGTAACACTCCCCTGCGTGCAAGGAGACGCAACAGGATTTGCATAACAGATTAGTTTCACTGCGATTGCCTCTTCGCGTGCACTTTCTTGCCGGCCGTTTTTTCCGGGGAATAGCAAGTATATACTGCAGTGTGTGTTTGGCCATGTTGCCATCAAGTCTACTATCAGGATCATGATACGGTTACGTTACGGTGGTGTTACGTCTGGCTTCCTCATGTCCTTCAGTTCCTATACCGGGTGGTAGATGTTCTGATCCATCTTATCCACTCCATTCATGGTGGCATCGTAGTCCAGAACCAGTGTCTTCTCCGTGATCAGACTGTACCCGCTCCACCGATGAATATGCATTGGCCTCGGGGTACTCTTCATCGTCCGATTGAACGTCCGCCTGTGCTCGGTTGTGCTCCGCGTTTTCCGGCGTTAGCATCGCTAGCCGGTGAGGCTTTATGACGTGATCATAGCCGCGCCGCGTCAACGCTTCCAACTTCGGCGTCAACCTCGGGAGTCACCATCATCATCATCATCAATGTGCATTGGTCGATGCTTTTCGACTACTCTTCATCGTCCGATTGAACGTCCGCCTGTGCTCGGTTGTGCTCCGCATTTTCCGGCGTTGGCATCGCTAGACGGTGAGGCTTTATGACGTGATCATAGCGGCCGCGTCAACGCTTCCAACTTCGGCGTCAAGCTCGGAGTCACCATCATCATCATCATCATCGTCGACATCAATGTGCTTTTTAGTATTGATCGATGCTTTTCGTCTTTGAAAAAATGCTAAAGCGTGAGCTGCTTGCAACCGGTCGCCATTGTTGCTTCATCAGCCATTGTCCCCTCAACACTCTAGCTCCGCCTCACGTCTTCTACTGACGCCCACCCAATCTTGTCCAAAGAGTCATCGCTGCCATCTAGGGGCCAAAACTAGTCATGATACTAACTAGATCTGCTTGATACTTTCAGCACAGCTGGCCAAGGCTTTCCTCCACCCGTTTCCCAAAAAAACGCCATAGTGAACGTCTTTGGCGCCCCTCCGTAGGTTTTTACTAAACGTTATTTAACGTTTTTGGCAGTAAAAGAGTTAAAATTCTATTTTCGCCAGAGTTTATGGGAAAAAAATTGATATTTAAATGATCGATTCATGGTTTTATGAATCGATATTGGGATCGATTTTTTAAACCCAGCCCTACACTTCACCCTCTCCTGTCTTTTTCATTAAGTTTTCATTTTGTTTTGCCACCAAAAATATGCTATTGACAATTTCGAGCTTAGGCCACAAGTCAAAATGGCGGTCTCAGTAAAATAATGCCCTCCGCTCATTGAAATGCATTAGACTTTGGACTGTTGTAATTTGATTTGTGAGGATTATTTTGATTTCAAAACGTGATTAAATGTTGTTTGACTACTATAACAATCTACCTGGCTTATGTACTACAAAAGCAATATGATACATCGTTTGTTTTCACCTAAAGGAAGCATTTGCATCGCATTGCGGAAATAGAAATGCCCGGATGTTCGGAATTGTCAGCCTTAACCATAACCATAACCCTCAGAGCAGGGTTATTAGGCAGTGGGACACACTTTGCACTTTATTTTCAGCAATCAAGTTTTCTATTTCTTTAATTATGGAAAATTAATCAACATAGAGCAAATCCAACTCCATCATGGCAGCATTACCAGACATATGTGTCAAATAAGGCGTTGTTCTCATGCGTTTCGCGGCAAAATAACTAAAGTATTTCAATAAACACGTAGTAAAACATAACTGCTCGTTCACAACTCACGACTGGCTGCAATAAACTGCAAACAATACTGTAAAGAAAACGGGGGGAAAAAAGCAGAACAGTATTTAAACCCGTGATGTATGGCGAGTAATTTTACAACAAAATAACCAAAATCACTTCAGAAGTTCTTACATAAATAGCTATGCACTCTGCCCAAACCCGTGCTATTAGGCATTCCATGTTTTCTTTTGTGTCACTTAACCACTTGATACACTTTTAAGGGCACCAAAGTGAACAAGAAATAGAAGAAAACACGTCGGTCTCAATTCACCCCCACCCCCCCATGGCTGTTTCTTTTACGTTAGCTTTAAAAACCGACGTGGTCCCGCTCGCTGACAGGGGGGAAAACGTCATGCATTCAAATTGTGTTGACGAAAAACACACACGCACACGCTTTCTGCCGAGAACCCACCCATTAGTGCAGCGGTGAAAAAACGTGCCCCTCTAGACAGCTAAGGCGTGTGGGGCAGAAGCAAAACAAATAGCAAGTAGGTAGCTACTCGCGGTAGCGTTCAAGTCTGAATTAGAACGTCTTCCTAATCGTGAGTTAATAGTGTAAGTTGTAACAACGCAACCATAACCAAGAACAAAACGACGCCATGAAAACTATCAAATAAAACTATGAGTTTTGGTAGAAAAGATATGAAGCTACGGTTTTGTTTTGGTTTCAGTAAAACCAACGGAACGAAGTCCTTTCCAGGAACTAGTCGGAGTCACTAAACCTCAGAGCTAACCTCCGTTCAGAGCTAACAAGCAGCTAAAGCCAATAAAGTCCCACAAAAAGAAACGGAAGCAATTTGATCTTACGCGTCACAAACGTGCGTAAGAGACAGATGCACTTACCACTTGGTGCGATAAATCCAAATATGGCGAAAACGGCTTAAAAACTTCACACAACAAAGTTCCGACCTAACAAATCAATCTTAATATTTAGAATTGCAAGCCCGCTAACGTCTGACGTAGGCGTGTATCTCCCGCCCTCTCGCTAAAAGCCACTGGTGACCAGGAAGGCGCGAAGGCGTCTGATTGGCCAGCTCCGCATTATTTCAAACGGTTCACCATGATCTCATTGGTTGCCACAAGATTTTAACTGCGTTAGGACGCGCGCGCGCGCACACACGCCGCACGCACACGCGCTCAAGTAAACGCACAGTTCAGTTTGATGGTTTGTGTAAAATAAGGTTGTTGGGCTTCAAGAAATAATTTACAACAATTTAGATAATGCAGCAATCCTGAAACGTCTATAATTGTAAACATAGTAAACAGAAAGCTGCACTGCAATATTGCACCACAAACTGCAATAAGCAATTGCGGCAATCAATGTAAACTGACAGAAGCACCACGATAGATGCTTTACTGATAGATGTTTTACAGGCATACATGCTTTTTAGTTGCCTAGTCCAATTATGGTAACATTGGCAGCTCAGAGTGTTTTCCTGTTTCAGCGCTTCGCCGCTCAGCCTAATATGGCTTCAAGTCAAACAAAACCTCAAACGAACTGCAGATGCACATGCAGACCTCGATCTGTCACGGCCTCAAGCGACAAACATTTTACAGCCAATAAAATGCAGGAAGCTTCCTTTCATACTTGCACTGACATTCATTACTGCAGGAGGCTTGCATTGCAACAGGCAACAGTAGGACATTTAACCTGGTAGTCTCATATAACTTTAAAATCCACAAATTATTAACAATTTGTGTTAGAATGTTTTTGAAATGAGTTTGTCTGCCGAGCTCTGATACATTTATACACGAGTGTGAGGTCAACAGCTGAAATGCTGCATGGAATCTATCACCACCGGGCCGCGCACAAGTAACTAACTAAGTTAACTCATTCACTCGCAGCCATTTTCACTGAGGCAACCCACTTTGCTCTCGGCTATTTTACTGGATTTTGACTGATCTTGCAAGGCTTACAAAATATTGTGTTCTATTACTATAAAAACATGGAACATACCAAAAGAAAGATTAGAATATTTTGTTTCATCAGGAAAATAAATATATTTGTATCTGTTTCCGTTTTTCAGCAATTAGCATGAGCATATAACTAAGTTTTATCATTAATCACCTACCTGTTGAAAACACTGGCAAAAAGAGCTTGTTGCAACATGGCCCTGGTTGTACTCTGCTGCCACCTGCTGGCCGTTTATTGTAAAAACTACCATTTTTTTATGCAACCTCTTCAGGTCAGAGGCTTTTGTATGCTCTAGCACAAAAAAAACATAAAATAAACCCCCCGCATAAATACATTTTAGGGACCATGGCAATATTTCTAATAGAAAGTTTTTATACGTTGTTGGGAGCAAATGAGTTAAGAGCCTGACAAATTGCTACATACATAAGTGCAACTGTAATAATAACAGACAAATAAAGTCATGACTTTTATGTCTTGTATTGCAATTTTATTTACCGTAACTTGCTCAAACAAAACAAAAATGTTAGCATGTAAGAAAAGACTCATTAACATGAACACAGTAAAATAGTACACAATGTGGATGTTAAATGAACACGTTTGGAAACCCAACCTTTGAAACGTGCTGTGCCTTCAAGCTTTAAACCGCCTTTCAAAAGTTTTTGCAAATTCACAATTCCTTTCCCTCTCATTACATAAACAAGTGTTTCCATCATCAAACTGACAAGTGACGTTCCAAGTCCCAATTCCAAATTAAGCAAAGAAACCAAATTTGTTCAAACACATTTAACTGGCATAATTCTTTCAAAATAAGTGTGAAGATTTCCCCTTCGCGCTTGGAGGCCAACGTCTGATTGTACTTCATAGAAGAAAGAAAGAAAGAAAAAGACTCAACTTGGTGGAAACAAGCAAGCAGATGTTTCCTGTTGAGGAACAGTACCAAGGTCATTGAGCTCTCCCTTCAACGGAACATACAGAAATATATAACATAAGCATATATTATGGACAAATATTATTACTAGTCATCTATTAAATGCAACTTCGGAACAAGGCACAAGCCACATGGATTCAACAGATTGTAACAATGAACCTTTCCAATAAGTGGATGTACTGTGTATTTAAGATATGCTTCTGCTATGACATCTCCTGACATTGATGATTGAAAAATAAGCAAGGCGACTTCATTGAGCATGATTGTTTGTTGAGTACTTTGGTGAGAAATAGCCACACTGCTGTTGTCACGTTGTTGAGTGTGTGTTATGGTTTCGTACTAAAGTGCAATAACCTCTTGGTTGGATCTTTATAAAGAGATGAAGCATTAGAAAGAAAACAATTCAAACCTGTATGTCTTCGCTGCTTTGGCTTGAAAACCCAATCCGTTTTAAAAGATAGGGTGCATTTTTTTTAAATGTTGACGCCCAAACAGAAATTGTTGCCACTTCAGCTTATGCTGCATGTTTTTAGCCCAAACTATGAATTCCCTGACCAAATAAGAGTCAAAGTGAAATCTAATTTGTTGACATGATAAGAAAATAGTCACATTACATTTCATTCATGACTCATATTTCTGATCTTATCAGACAATTTTGAAGAAACATGATATTTGGGCCATCAACTAACATTGTATATTGTTGCTGCTATATGTAAAACACTTATGTTTATTTTTTTCTCTCTAAATTTTACATTTTTGGGACATCTGCATTCAGTTTCATCCCAAAAACATAAAAATTAAAAAAATTACAAAAATGGACATAAGTGTTTTTCACACAGCAACGACAATATGAAGGATGGAACTTTTGTCAAAATGTAAAAAGCCGTACAGTATATAAATATCTGTTACCACAACAACTTGTAGACTTTTGTCACAGCTAAAAAGTTACCAATTCAACAAATAAAAATTCACTTTAATTTAAAATTTACCGTGTCTGACAAATTTATAGCTTAGCCATACATGCTTGAATGCCTGTTTAATGAAATTATTATAAAATATTTTTTAAAGGTATTTTGGACCATGGCTTTGGATCTCATCAAATTAATTCTTCAACCATGAGTTTGGAGTGAGTTTTTGACCTAAATTGTCTGAATACTTTTCTGTTATATTAAGGCCAAAAAAAAAGCACAGGTGAAAGACTGAATGGCACATTGACATCCTTGAAGACACCCCACACATGATTATGCACTCCAATAGTACAGTTTTGTGGAAAAATTAAAAACAGACAAAATCATTCTAACAGCAAATGACACAAAGGATGCAGTATGATTGTATGTTACAAAGATCGATCAGTTAGCAAACATCATTGCACACAGTAATTTTCTTTTCTCTGATACGCCGTATGAAAACATGGTTGAAGGGGCTTTACAACAGATGCTACACTTATTGCTTGTCATAAACTTGTGAGAGTGGATGAATTTTCTTGGCAGATTATTATTTTTTGCCCTCTGCTTTTAAAGGAAAAAATGAAATATTGACAAAGGAGATAGAGAGAAGGGACACAAGTCCATCTACAGTGTCCATGCTGCAATAGCATGATGGGTGTGAGCACTTTTTTGTTTGCTGGAGCGCTAGCACGGCTGCTGTCTGACATGCAGCCTCCCTCGCCTTTCAACAAAAACAAAGACGATGAATAGATGCAATCTGATTATGGAGCTACTTGATCGATAGGCTCAAACAGATATGATTTTCTAAATAATCTCTTTTGTACATATTTCGGTTCAAACAGCATTTGAGGAAGACGAGCTTTACAGCGTTCAGCAGTGGCGGGCCGCCCCATTCACATTCATTCACACTTGTTCAGTCACACACGCATGCTACTGCTATGGCATTATGGGACGTGGGGTGGGAGAGATTTTCCATCCCTACTTTATTCCTGTTTCTTAATAAAAGGTGCCTTTTGATAGAAAAATCACCAGAACAATTTCTGATTTGCTTCTGCACTAATGAACTTTACAGTAACTTTGAAGAGTTCCTTTAAAAAAAAATAATAATAATTTTTTTTTGAAGTATTTTCCTCATTTAAGGACAAAAACGGAAATGTTTTTTTTGCATAAAGACATGCGTTTTTCTTTCAGACTGCTGAGTCCTCCAGGATGCGATGTCCTCAGCAGGAGAGTTGAAAGTGTGAGGAGCAGGAGTCCAATCTATGAGAGTTATATAAACATCACCCAGGATGACGCCGCTCCATCCCAGATACCATCTCAGGTATTCGTGCGTGGTTGCCGTCTTCATTGTCATCGCCGCTACTAGCTTGACATCTTGTTCTGTGCGGCTGTATTGTCTAATGAGTGACCCAAGTTGGGTGACTCATGTGGGCTTCGATTTGTAGAAGAGGTACTATGGATCATCTATGCTGTACTGGACCTGCCCAGTTCCTCCCTGATTGCTGAGGACACACAAGAACAAGACAAAAATTTGCTTTAGATACTAGTTAAGTGCTTTCTTACACTGTTTTTCAAATCCTGTACCGTAATTCTGAAAAAACTAGAGCGGAAGTTGCAATCTTTTTGATTTTATGGACATAGTTTGTTTTGTTTTTGGAGAAAAAAACATTTACATAGCTTAAATATACGAAAACCTTGATGGATTGTCACCCACATTTATGTGCACAAGTATATGCATGTCCACTTCATATTCCAAAAATATTAGGATGATAAGCTCTTACCTTGTGGCAGATGATTTGAGATATCAATGCTTTCAGTTATGAGTGTGGGCAAGGTACAATTTCTACGACGGCGTATTAGGAGCACGTATAAATATATTTTTTTAGAGGGCACGGGCAATATTCCAAGGAAAAAACGTTATAAACTGGCAAATTTGCGAGAAAAAAACTTAGGAGAAATACATGTAGTAGTGTACTACTCGGATGTTTGTGCCAATACTTTTCCGCCGGGTTTTCAAATAAGGAGATAGTAATAGCTTTAACCATATCAATGTTAAGCATTTGCACTTTTAAGCATTGGGTACTGCCAGAAACAAAGACGTCCACACCCTGAGGATCAAGCCTTTAATTACACTAATTTGTTAAAATGTATATTTACGTTTCCAGAATTATTATTTACACATTCATATATATATATTTTTTTTGTACAAGTAGCTAAATTGATGTGTGAATCTGCTGCACTGTGTCATTCACCTGCATTTACATAAAGTATGCTAGCTTCTGATTGGTTAGTGTTTAGTCAATTGATAGGGGATCAGGAAGTGTTGTCACTCAAGCTGCCGTGTATGACGAGTAAAGTTTAAATTAAGAATGAATCTGTCTCAATCCTGCCTTTTCATTTTATAAACAGTGACCCATTAACCACTAACGAATCCTCGCATTGATTAGACTATAAGCTATGTATTTTTCATAAGTTTCTGAGTTTTTTTTCTTGCAAATCTGCCACTTTATAAAGTCGCAAATTTACGAGTTTTTTTTCCTCATAATTTTGCTACCACCCTCTAAAAATATATTTATACGTGGCCCTAATACGGCGTTGTAAATTTCAACGTGTACCTCAAGGCATAAGTGTGTAATTAATTTTCAAGCCATGCAGAGGGAGATTACTGCTTGTCATTGTACATTAACAAATAAATTATTTAGCCCTCTTATTATTGTCACCTGAGCCACATTGTACTCAGTAGCCAGAGAGTGGAAAGAGAAAGAGAAAAGTGTGTATGTTGACATTATTGTTATGCTTAAACTGGCAAAAATATAGAAAAGACCATTCATAATATTGCTAGACTATAGTTGCTATTAAAGTTGAGTGCAAAAGACAAAATTAATGAAAAGTGCAAATTACCATCAATGAGCTCTTCTTTTAGCTTTGACAGCTCCTTCCTCATCTCATCCATAATGTCCTAAAAGGGCACAAACATTTGCATCTCTAAACACAGCACTCAAAGTGTGATCAATGTCATTAAACCAAAGAGAAACAAACATTATTGTGACGTTACTGTCCTGTTTAAGAGGAAGAGCAAATAATGACATTTGGGTTATTTATTTTACACCAAAAGTTGGATGAAATGAATAATCCACAAAACAAGCCAATTCATTTTAGCCAACTTTTTGTCTCAAATGAATAACCCAAAAATTGAACGAATAGCCCCAAAATAACCCAATTTCAGTCAAAAAGTGACCAATACACTATTTGGGTCAATTTGACCCAACTTTCTGGATTCTTTTGCACAAAATGACCAAAAAATGGGGTCGCTCAGGTACAAAAGTGTAAGTAAATGAATGAAAAATGAAACAAACAAATAAAGGTTAATTTAGTATAAATTAAAACAACCCCAAAATTTGGGTCATTCATGTCTGGGTTATTCATTCACCCAAAAAGTTGGGTAAAAACAACCACATTTCTTTAAGCCCATTTTTGGGTTAAATGAATAACCCAGAATGTTGGGTCAAATTGACCCAAGTAGCAGGTTGGTCCCTTTTTGACCCAAATTGTGTTTTTTTGGTACCCAACTCTTTTTAGAGAGCACAGCAAATGATTCGTCCATTAATGTTCTCTGAACTACTCTGTTAAAAATGTTGGGTCAAAAGTAACCCAAATTGGGTAAAATATCTAACCCATGCTAAAGTCCAATAGGGATTAAACCGATGCAGAGTTATTTATACTCAGTGGATTGGGTTGCGGATTTGAACTGGCACATTAGGTCAAGATTTTGATCCAACAAGGGGTAAAAACTACCCAAAATGATGAGTTAATGTTACGAAGAAATGGGTGACCACGTTATCAGTGCAGCTGTAGTTAACCCCCACTAATTATTGCCCAAACCCAACTTCAACCCAATCTGCTGGGTCAAAAATAATTAACCCAATCTGCTCAAAATGTACACCTAACCAGTGAGTGGGTTAGGAAAATTAACCCAGTACTTTTAGTGTGTAAGGCAGTACTGATGAGGTCTCGCCTAACAAGAAGAAACAAAACTCCTTCACTAATGCTAGCTAAGCATTACGTCATGTGTTTTGTGTGACTTGATAAGTATATTTTTCACAACGTCAACTGAATTAGGAAAATGTGTAAAGTATAAACTAGAATGGATTTACTGTAGAGGTTTACATACAACGCTGCTTCACAAAACAATCAAAGTAACTCAAACACAACATTCAAACGCAATTTCACCAACCTGTTTCAATCTGTCATAGTCAACAGCTTCTATTGGCACGCCGTTGGCACTTAAGGATGCAGTAGGTGTTGGAGTCGATTTAGGTCTGAAAGAGACGAGTGGGAGAGTTAGACTATGTGTGTGTGTGTTTGTGTGTGTGTGTGTGTGTGTGTGTGTGTGTGTGTGTGTGTGTGTGTGTGTGTGTGTGTGTGTGTGTGTGTGTGTGTGTGTGTGTGAGAAAGAGGGAGGTCAGAAATCAGCACAATGTTTGTATGAAAATCAAATCACCAGTGTGTATTTAGTATGAACACACAGCATATTATGTCCCACTATAGTCATTTAATTAGTGCTGACACTGTTTCAACAGACCCCGACAGAAGTGAAATCTACTAATTATTTAATAAAAACATTCTCATAAAAAAAAAAAGTCTAGCAAATGGATTGATGTGAAGTAACTTTGAACAACTGAACATTCATCTGCACCTTTGGGAGCATGTACTCACCTCAATAAACGATAACAAATGCACAGACACACAAACAACCTACCTAATTGCTTTGCAGCATGCCTGTCTAAAATCTCACTTCTCAATGCTACTGTTGACAAAAACAAACACTGTAGCTTTAAAGAGAGTGACAGGAAGTAAGACAGGAAGGAGACATGCAACAAAAGGAACGTTCACTGGTGGGTCAGTCATTTTTTGTTGTTGTTAAACATGCTTAATGGGAAGTCAACTCCCCAAAACGTTTTTCTTGACATTAATATGTTCTATGCAGCCCCACTGGTCTAAATATGGTATTCTGGTCAATATTGTGTTAGTGGAATACGAGTTAAGCAGCAAAATCCAGCTGTTTATATCCCATCTCAGGGGGCGGCCATTTTCCTGTTGACTGAAGATGACATCAATGTTGATCAGGAATATGGAGAAGGGTGGGATTTAATACGCCTTGTGACTTCTTCCCACTCCCTTTTGAACATGAAAAATCCATGTTAGGTACGCTTTGTTAAATTTAGCTTGTTTTGTAGTTTCTTTTGTATGTTTATTATTATTTTTTAATTATTATTTTATTATTTTTTATGTTCAAATAAACTCAAACTCAGGTCTCAAGTAACAACCAATCACAGCTTCAGAAAACAGGTGAGCTCTGATTGGTTGTTGCGTGAGCCCCGAGCAACTGTGATGTATTCTTCAGTCGACAACAAGTGTCAAAATGGTCGCCCCCAGAGATGGATAAATAATGGCTGGATTTTGCTCCATAACTCACATTCCACAAATGTAATATTGATCAGAATGTCATGTTTAGACTAGTGAGGTCACATTTAACATATTATTGTCAAGACATGTTTCATGTTGACTTCCACTTTAAACAACTACAGTAGATCATATATCCAATATAATAAATAAATAAATAATATAAATAATGACTTATTTAATGACTCTTGACGTGGCTATCTATGAGGCTGTACAATTTGGTGACAAATAAGATGTTGGGCCTTGGTGGAGGACAGTTATTTTTCTGCAAAGCTGCATAATGTTCATGTTATTAACTATCATTTATATATAATACAATTAATGACACCTGCCCAGCTGTCTGCGGGTCGGATATTTAAGTTCTGTATGTACACCAGGGTCTCCTTGCTTTTTCCACAAATTTGTACATCTGCAGTATTTGCCACAAACCTCACTCTGAAGGTGGGACACTTCTAAATGTTAAGTCTTTTTCAAATCAAACTGAAAAAATATAGCTGCACCTACAAGCACACAAAGTGTACATGCACACATAGTGAGGAGCGCTTATCTCTGGATGCCTGCTGGCGGTCCAATGATAATTACACTGTCAAGTCTACACTGCACTGGGCGTTCCTCTATATTTAGAGGGAAGGTATGCACAAGTATGTGACGCACATATGGATTTCCCTGCTTTCAGTTTAGAGCAGCATGCACAAAAAGTCAATATCACACTGACAATGGATTAGATTCAATGCACATAATGTCATTTTTCAAACAAGCGATGAGCAGAGCTGCACTGCAAGTTGGCTGTGTAAGGTAGTTTAACTACAAAGAAATCCGGATTCATTCCAAATGCTTGTATGAGAGCATTTTAAAGGAACTGCTTTCCATTAATATCAATTCCATGACAAAACAGGGGAAGGATTTTGAAGAAAAAGGGTTCTCAAACGCTCACAGGTCCTCAGTCTACCTGTTGGAGGAGTCTGTTGTCATGGGATTTCTCCACGGAGAATCTCGTCTGTGTGAGCAGCAGAGACACTGGCTTAACATAGAACACCTTCGTATCTGTCTGTATGTCCGCAGACAAGTCTGGAGAATTGTACCGAAAACTCACTCGCATTTATAGATTCATTGTAAGTAGAAAAGCGCTATGTAGTGAAAAAAGAAATTCAGCCTCATTTCAATTTGTTACATATGGCACAATTTTCTGATTGCATTTCACTTCAATTTTTTTTCAGGGAGGGGTCTCTTTTACAACGAAAGAGAAAGAAAGATGAGATATTTAATAAGTTAGAAATTGCAGTTGAAGGTACACTGTATATTCCCACAACAAGCGTTTTTTCACAGTTAGCGTAACTTGTTATCCAAAGAAACACATAAGCAACTGGACAAAGTGCAATTTCTGCAGAAATTGCGTGGGAATGCTGAAAAGATGAATGCATGTGCTTAAATAATTTCAGTGAAATTATATCCCATTTCCTGATATAATAGTCAGTTGGTATCGAACCATTGAATGTACTAAAATGTGGTCCAAGCGGGGTTTGAATCCAGGTTTTCCGTGGTGGTAGGCAATATCTCCAAGCACCGAGCTAACTTGACTTGTTCGAATTCATGGCTAATGACGTATTTATTTTGAAATGTGTCATCTGATGCTGAAAGCTAACATGCATCTAATCATTTCAGTGAAATTATAATAAATTTCTTGATAGGGTAGTCAGTTGGTCTACATGTATATCACTTAGCATAATGGCCATGGGTGGGATTCGAACCAGCGACCTCCTGGTTAGTGAACAAGGCATTTTAATTACCAAGTGCGCCACTGAGCAGTATCAGAGAGCTGGTAATGATGATAAGTTGTACGCAAGGAAGTGGGCGTGGGAAGTGGGACTTAGAAAAATTACAATGTCTGTCCCATTAAAAATGAATGGGGAAAAGTTTATATTTACCGTTAAATTGTGCCAATACTGTAGGTAATGTGATATCAGACGATATATATATATATATACCCCGGGAGGCGTGAATTTTTGAAGCAAGTTGAAATTTGATCGGTGTAAATCGGAAGTATTATGTGGGAGTTGTTACACAGCAAAAAAGTGTGGAGAATAAAAATCACAATAGCATATGTGGGAATGCTACAGCATTACCACAAAAATATTTAAAACTATTTGGGACACACACAGAGCTACTAATATTCAGAGAGAAACTACCATTAACAAAAATGGCTACACCTCCACCTCTTGGGGCTGACATCAATCAGTCCTAAAAACTTTGTATCCGTTAACAGCAATGTCATTATCACAAACTTGATCTGTAATCCACATTTAAGAAAACACAAAAATGGCAGCCTTCATTTACAGAGCCCAAATACTAATATAGTCCATTTTTTAAAATGAGGTTAATGGATTTGCCATGTTACAAATGATGTGTTGATTGTGGAGGTAGCAACATGACGCCTGCTGCTCACAGAATATATTTTACACTCAGACATGAAAAATGTTGAATTCATAAAACAGATATTCAGATTCACTGGTTTACTGGACAGAAAGCACTACAGACTGAGGAGAACTGACAAAACTGCAACAATATGAGTCCTTTTTTTAAATATCATTTGAGATCAATAAGGTTGTTTTTTTTCCAACAAAGAAAATAATTACTAAAAATAAGAGACAGTGCTATTGAAAAAAAAAAAAGTCAAATCAATAGGCTCTTACATAATCCCCAAAATATATGCCAAAAAGTGTAAAGAATAGAATGTGAATTGTTTGTCCTACTTTGACCCAAGCGTCTTATGCTAAATTGTGTCAGGTATTCAAAATAAAAAATAATTTGATTTAAAAAAAAAATACATCAGATAAAGTGCCTTATCCTAGTGTCAACTCTCGATGAAAACTTTCCCCCAAGATTTGTGTTGTATAGCTCTATCTTCATGCATTGCTAAAATATTGCTAAACTATACCAGGGGTCAGCAACCTTTCATGTCAAAAGAGCCATTTTAGGCCAAATAAATAGACAGTAAATCTGCCTGGAGCCACAAAACATTTGAAGATTTTGATGAAGGAAACAGTAATGTACTGAGGGCCCAAGAGCTCATTCGAGCTGCACCACACAACACAAAAATAAGAGAGCAGCATCCAATACAAAGATATTTAGTTTCTTCTAACTTTCCTCTTCCGTTTTTTGGATTTTTGTTGTTGTTGTAATTTTTCAGACTTCGTTTTTCATACATTATAGATTTTTCTGCCTTTCTGTCAAATTTCTGACATTTTGGGCAATTTTATAAACATATGTTAATTTTCTGCCTCTTCCTTTTTTGCTATCAATTATCTGACATTTTTGACAATTTTGTGGACATTTTATGGTAATTTTCGGGACTTCTTTTGTTTTTGGACATTTTATGGTTACTATTTGAACGTATTCTTTTCTGCCTTTAAAAAAATAAATTAATTAATTTTCTGACTTTTTTGGAAATTCCAAAGACATTTTTCTGGTAATTTTCTGCTTTCTTTTTTTTGTTTTTGGACATTTTATGGTTACTTGTTTTTTTTTAAAAAATGTTTTCTTTACTGCCTTTTTAAAAAATTTAATTCTGAAATTTTGGGCAGTTTCATGGACTTTTTATGGTAATTTTCTGCTTTTCTTCTTTTTCATCAACCTTTCATCTCTGTTTCTGGCAACTTAAAAATGTAGATTGACATTTTTTCAAACATTTAATTATTCATTTTTATAATTAAAATCAATAATTCATTTAAAGAACATTTTATCTTAGAAAGAAATATTTAAAAAAAATATTAATTTCTATTTCTATTTCTATTTTTTTAGTGACCCACAGGGAGCCGCAGGAGAGGAACTAAAGAGCCACATGTTGCTCCAGAGCCGCAGGTTGCAGACCCCTGAACTATAGTATTGCTTATATTCTAGCAGTAAACTGAAAGTCAGATGAGCGCATTCGGCCAACATAAGCTTTAGTGATGTTAGCAAGCACTGGGCAACCCCATCAGTGCATCATGCTGAACCTAGTCAAAGCTACTTCAACAATATTTCAGTGGACTGAAAGGGACTTTTTTTCTGGTTCGTAAGCATTTTTTAGAACATATACTCAAACCAAACAATAAATATAATTATAAGAAATTTTCTTCAAAAAAACAAGAACAAAAAAACTATAGTGCTGGCAGAGATACAGTACCTTCCTATAACTGGTGATTTGCTACCATTCATAGTATTGTTGTTTGTTCTTTCCCATGGCTTCCTGGGCATGTCTGTAGGGAAAAAAACCCACACGTAAATATTAAATTTATATATATATATATATATATATATATATATATATATATATATATATATATATATATATATATATATATATATATATATTGAAGATTTTGATGAAGGAAACAGTAATGTACTGAGGGCCCAAGAGCTCATTCGAGCTGCACCACAACACAAAAATAAGAGAGCAGCATCCAATACAAAGATATTTAGTTTCTTCTAACTTTCCTCTTCCGTTTTATATATATATATATATATATATATATATATATATATATATATATATATATATATATATATATATATATATATATATATATATATATATATATATTATACAAAAGGTATGTGATGCCAGTGCATACAGTATACAACCATGGCCCTTCAGTGTTGGCTGTTTGACTCTCCTGACACTCACCTGGTGTGCTACATGCAGACACTTTGGGGGTCGTTGTTATCTCACACTCTTCCTGTTGGATAGACAAGAGAGAAGAGAGACAGTCAGACGCAGAATACAACATGAAAAAAAGAAAATAAATAATAGTATACTAGTGAAACACAAAATGAGTTACATCACAAAGCTTTTTGGCCACAACTCTATATTGTCTTTTGACTACATGCAACCGAAATGAGGCATGCCGAAAATTCACAGAGCTCAGCACAAAGGAATTGAGCAGTGAGCTCAGACAGGAATGTTCTCAATGTTGTAATTGCAGACATGCAAATGAACAGAACAGATCAGATTAGACTTACTGATTTCTGGTCGGGTTCAGGTGAAGAGCCCTTTTCTGCAATTCTTCTTCTATAATAGACAAGAGTAACATTGAGACCTTGGTATGATTTCTTTCATCTCACATTTACAATACAATGCGACAGGCACACAAATGAACTGAACACAAAGAAAACAGTTTTTCAAATTGATATAATAATAATAATAATAAACAAACTATGATGGTACCTTCTTGCCAATAAGGCGCTCATCTCCTCCATGAGCCCGCCTCCTCCAGGTAGAGGGCCATTGCCTCTGGACTCAGATTTGGCCCCAGCTGTCCCCAACAAGGCTGCTGCCAGAGCTGCCCCTGCATCATCACTCTGGAAACATTTTCCAAATTATTTCCTCTTGGGAATTCATGTTGTATAGTTTTGGACACAAATACTCGACAACTGACATAAAGACGTCACTTAAAAAAACAAAGCAGACAAAATATATTACTGTAATTTCTCAAGAATAGCACGCCTTTTTTGTTTTAAAAAAATCATCCAAAATGTAGTTGATATTATACTGATGTATGACTACTAATTCATCACATTATGTATATGTCTACTAGTACCTAGGGGTTGTGAAAAAAAAAAGTGTACTTGGTTTCCAAATAGGACAAAAGTGGCCAAAGATTTAATGTAAACAGTAGGGATGGGTGACTACTGATACCAGGTATCGGTATCGAGCTGATACCTGGCCTTATTTTAAGGTATCGGTACTCGCATTGGAGGACAATACCTCTTGTGGCCAGTTTATGATCAGGAACTATAAATTAGAAGAATAGATTATTGCAGTTAATTGTATGCGTTTTTAAAGAATTATTAAAAAATATATATCTTTCAATGTTTTTTGGGGCAAATTTTATGTATCAAAAGTAGACTTTACACCGATCTGATTGGCTAAATCGGGATTAGACGATCTTCTTGCATTTTTATGCAAAATCGTGTGTCTTTATTTGTCCCCTTGATTAAGGATGTCATTGATTGGTTCAGTGAAATAAGACATAACATGTTATAATCAATGTTTAAATTTTTTTTTTAAAATTGTTTATTTGGGGTTTTTCTCCATGCATTCCAATTAGAGTCAATTATATGTTTTTTTTTGCTATCCGTGGGCCAGGCCTGTCATTTTCCCCTGAAAACAAAGGTGGTTGACTGTAGAGTAAATATAAATGTTTTTTAAACAAATATATTGCTCCATCTTCTGATCGCATCAGTAATCGGTTATCGTTTTTTTTTTTTTTTTTTTTCAAACTCATAGCTTGCTGATCGGTGATTCGCCGAAAAATCCTGATTGTCTAAAGCCTAATCAAAAGTACTAATGGCATTGGTACTCCGTATCGGTATCAGCAATTACTCAAAAGTTGAGTACATGTACTGGTATTGGTTTGAAAAAAAGTGGTAGCAGACATTACTACAGGCTTTAGCCCCTGATACTAGCTAGCTAGCTCCCAAGCAGGTAAACAAGCACCATGGGAGCTACCTAGGGCGCTAGCTAAAGAGCTAGATAGCTAGCTAGCTAGCACCTGGGGCTAAAGCCAAACTGTGGCAGGGTTTTTACTTTCTGGACTTTATTTTGCCACCTCTGCATTGCTAGTAATCAGTAAATTATTGATATAGTTAAAGATCTTTAAGTTGGATATGACAAAAATCTGACAAAAATTAAGACTTTTGCAAAGTTATATTATATTTGCATACCATGGCTGAAACTGTTAAAAAAAAAAAGGAATCGACGTAGACACAAATTGCCTACACAAAAAGTAGAAATGTCTAAAAGTACAAGCTAGTGCTCACCCTTGGCACTTTGCGCAGTTTAGCTCCTGCGAGGGCTGCAGCCAGGCCTGAGACGGGGCGGTCTTCTACAGGAGAGAAGAGGCCAGCGGGCAGAGGAGGTGCTGGGGGAGGTGTTGGGGCCCCGAGAGGAGGAGGTGGCCCGGGTGGGGAGGTCGGGGTCCCAACCGGGGTCAATGTAGGCGGCAGAGGGGGAGGCGGCGGTGGGGGAGGGTGTCCGGACGGCGTGGTGGGGGTGGCGGCCGGGGTAGCCGCCGCAGATGTCACAGTTGAGCCGGGTGGCAGGGGCGGAGGAGGGGGAGGGGTTGGTGTGGGTGTGGTCAACCCTGCTGGCTGCACATTGTCTATGGGTGAGGTGGTGGTTGAGAAACAAAGAAGAGTTTAAGGATAAAACTGTTGACCTTTAGTTTACAATACAAAAAAATCACATGGTTTATATGCTTAAGAATGTAAAAACAAACAAAGAAGGGTATATTTTCCCCAAAATTGTGCAAAAAAAAAGAAGAAGAAGAAGTTAGTCCTTTAGGGGCAGGGCAGCATGCAAGAGTGAGAATTTGATCATTTAATCTGCATGGCATGTTAGTGTGTGAAATCCAATTGTCAGCTGTATGTAGTAAGGCAGGCAGTGCTAGTGAGGTACTGTTCAATAAATGGTGTAAGCTCAATATTTCATCACTCCTAAACAAAGTGTCTGATCTCATCTGAAGAGCTCGTTTCACCATAAACATAAAAAGAAGCCAGGCAAACTTTACAAA
Organism: Leptonotus elevatus; assembly: GCF_054856555.1. Lineage (NCBI taxonomy): Eukaryota > Metazoa > Chordata > Actinopteri > Syngnathiformes > Syngnathidae > Leptonotus > Leptonotus elevatus. The sequence goes on from NC_141256.1 coordinate 2,888,519, forward strand.
ACTCAATCTGTTTTTTTAGGGCACCCCTTAAACACATTGCAGGCCACAATTAATAATCTATAAAGGGAAGTGAACATGTCGAACTCGGGATAGTTTAGTCCCAATCCAGACAATCAATTCGGTGATCTCTGGGTTCAAAGGTCATGAGAATAACTCCTGTGGCTAATGAGAATTAAAAGGTCAGTGGAGCACTGTGGTTCAAATAGAAAACAAATGCGGCAAAGCAGGGACATCTGTCCTTTATTGTAAAATGTTATATTTCATTGAACTGTCTAACAACAATCAGGTTTATTGTATAGATGTTGTTTAAAAAAATGTAATGCTGTGTGAAAAAAAAGAAAGAAGAGGCACATTTAACACACTTAAATGGGAAGTCATGCCCAAAATCTTCTTTACAGTAATATGTTCTATGCAGCCCCACTAATCTAAACACAATATTCTGATTAATATTGTCTTTGTGGAATAAGAGTTAAGCGGCAAAAACCACCTATTTCAATTTATCTCGGGGGCCGGTCATTTTGCCACTTGTTGTCGACTAAAAATGACATCAAAGTTGTTCAGGGCTCAGGAGCTTATTTAAACTGTGATGCCGTTTTCAGTCAACAGCATGTAGCAAAATGGCCGCCCTCTTAAATGGATAAAAAAAACAGCAAGCTTACCTCATATTGCAAAAACATAATATTAATTGTAATGCTGTGTTTACACTAGTGGGGGAACACACAACATATTGTACAAAACATGTTTGGATTGACTTCCCCCTTGACAAGTCTATATTTACTGTTAGCTAAATACGAAATAGCATGAGGACGCACTGTGAGATAAATGTCTATTGAACTGACAAACGATATTTAGAAAAACAAAAACTTGAGCTTGAAGTGATTTGTACTTTGTAAAGATGACGGGCACACCGTTTAAAGACCAGACATATTGCACTTTCAGTCAACCAGCTGGATCTTTACTTTTAACTCATTCACTCGCAGCCATTTTCACTGAAGCAACCCTCTTTGCTCCCCGCTGTTTTACTGGATTTTGACTGATTTTGCAAGGCCCACAGAATATTGTGTTCTATTGCTATGAAATAGATTAAAGTATCTTCTTTCATCAGGAAAAAAAAGTATATTTGTATCTGTGTCCGTTTTGCAGTAATTAGCATTAGAACATAGCTAAGTTTCATCAACATGCAACATGGCCCTGGCTGAGGTCTTAAACTCTGCTGACACCTGCTGGTCGTTTTTTTTTTGCAATAACTACCATTGCTTTAAGCCACCACTTTAGGTCAGAGGCTGCAACAAAGCCTTCTGTATGCTCTAGCATAAAAAAATAATAAAAAAGACATAACATTTTTTATAAATACGTTTTTGGGACTATGGCAATATTTAAAATAGGACGTTTTTATACGTTTTTGGGAGCAAATTAGTTAAGCAGACAGACACACGAGGAGCTTTTGAGAAGACTGAAAGGCCTGAACAACGCAGCCATGGCTCTATATAGAAGTCTAATCAGCTATGAAACAGCTCATAAAGAACGAGATCAGGATGAATGATTACTGTTAGTATGTGAGTTAAAGGCAGTGAACGACAGCAGGGAGAAAAGCAAGTGGGCTGGAAGCCTTACCCTGGGACTGGGGCTGATCAGAAGACCCTGAACGCAGTTGGTGGGTTTCTTGGCTTGCTGCTGCGTCTGAATCCCCAGGCCCTGATGGGCCCATGCCCAGAGAGAGGGTGAGGTGCTCAGTGGAAGCCACAGCCGAGGGCGCTGTAGAGGGAGAGGGCAAACCAGGAGCATGGGATGAGGAGGGGGGAGACGAGACGCACGAATAAGAATGGGGTGCTAAGGGTGAGGCGAATGGTGGCGGGGTGGGCGGAGGTGGCGGGGTCGGGCAGGCTATGCCAACCGGGTGGCTGTGTGGTATGGTGGTGACCGGGGAAGGTGCTGGAAACATCGGTGGGCCATTGGGAGATGGCGATGGGGGCTTCTGGGTGAGCGGGGATGGGGTCGCAATGGGGATGAGTGGCCGTGGCCCTGCAGCCTTCTCTGGCGGACTACTTATCATGACCGGGGGTGACGGGGGCAAGGGAGTGAAATTGTAGGCTGAACACACCACGGACTTGGGCGCGGTGGTTGGGTTGGGGGCAGGAGCAGGAGGTGGTGCTTGGGCAAACGCCTGCTGTCTCCTTGGGACGGTGGCGTAGTGGGGAAGGACTGGGTGGAAGGCAGAGCCGAGCGAGGTGGCAAAACGGGAGGCCGAGTGCCTCAGAGGTGGTGTTGGGGGCGTCGCGGATGAGGATAAAAGGGCCCCCGGAGCTGGACAGCTCAATGTGGATGGAGATGCCGGTGTGGATGATGTCCTGCTATACTCCTGAGGAGTGGGGCTATACAAAGTGCTTTTAAATGCTAGTTGCACAGACAGACATGGTGAGGGACAACAACACAGGGCAGAAGGGAAGGCACCAACGCAGGAAGGAGGCAGCCATCGTGCACACAATGGAAGGACGACAGGTCAGGAGAAAGAGATGGAAGGAGGGTGGAGGGGAAAAAAAGAGAATGGAGCAGTGAAGCAAGAGAAAAGAGCACAGGACCTAAACCACAGTTTGATTCCAAGGTATTTAATGCATTTCAATCAGCTGAGGTGATGTCGCTTTGTTAGTGGACAGATGTTGAGACAGAGCTGCAGAGGTGGCAAATCCAAGTCCAAAAAGTAAAAACTTTGCCACAGTTTGGCTTTAGCCCCAGGTGCTAGCTAGTAGCTCCATAGCCAGCTCCCATGGTGCTCGTTTACCTGCTATTGAGCTAGCTAGCGAGCTAGCACCAGGGGCTAAAGCCAAACTGTGGCAGGAAGGGTTTTTACTTTTAGGTGCTATCTAGCTCCCATGGCGCTCGTTTACCAGCTAGAGAGCTAGCTAGCTAGCTAGCACCAGGGGCTTAAGACAAACTGTGGCAGGGTTTTTACTTTCTGGACCTGGATTTTCCACCTCTGCAGAGCTGTAGAAAACAAAGAAGACTTTCTGAGAGAGCTGACTAAAACGGATATTTTCGAACAAGCACAAAGCCAAACATCATCAAGGCAAGCCGAATAACACAAATTTACTTATCCATACAAAAAGTATCAATCCATCTACTTTCTGTACAGCTTATTTTCATTAGGGGAGCAAGAAACTACCTCAGCTGTAATATACATGTGGGTGTGAAAACAATAAATGATGCCACCAAAGTTTAAATGCAAACACCATTTCAAGTTAAAATGTGATTGTGCAGTTCCAAGAGCAAGAAAGTTATATATTGGACCAAAAGTTGCTTAGTACAAAAACAAAACAAAAACAAAAAACTATGGATGTCGTAACACAATTGGTCACAATTTGAAACAAACAGTAATCCCATAGTTTACATACTGTATATTTATAAGATTTGTGTTCATGTGTATGTATTTTTAATAGGGCCGACCAATTTGAACCTTTTGAGAATTCCGATATTTAGTAGAAAAAAATAACTGATTAATCTGCAGATTATACATATATATATATATATATATATATATCCATCCATTTTCTTAACCGCTTTTCCTCTCAAGGGTCGCGGGGGGGGCTGGAGCCTATCCCAGCTGGCTTCGGGCAGTATGGATAAATAAATGCATGAGAGACAGCAGAAGTGATGTATTGTATGTATTGGACTGAACGCCTTGTTTGCGCCATGTGTGACTTCTCCCAGCTAAATGCTCTGATATCTCATGCCTAGCTAAATTCATCATTTGATCCTCGCTGACCAGATTCAGTGAGCATCCTGACTTCTACTCCAGTACACACACACACTACTTCCTCATTATCCTCCCCTACATTTTTCCTATTCTTTTTTTTATTTATCATTGCCATGAAAATCCTGACTCATATTTTCATTCTCAATTATCAATTCAACCATTCTCCAAGCTTTACAATTATTATGCTCTGGGGACATCACATGACCAAGAAACTAGGGCCCGGCCGATATGCATTTTTTGAGGCCGATGCTGATACAGATTTTTTGCAGAAAAAAATACCGATTGCCAATTAATCTGTAGATTATTTAAAAATACATATTTAATGCATACAATTAATTTAATGCATCCAGAGTACAGAAAAACGTTGCACTTGGGAAGAATCTGTGCCTTTGCATAGTGTTATCTTACCTGTGGGTATGTGTTCCCACAGCATTTGTGTGTGAATATTCGTTATATGAAGGAAAAACACTCCCAAAGTCGATACTAACTTCCAGTTAGCATTTTAATGGGATCCTCCCTTCGCTTTTAGCATAGGCTAGCGATGTGTTAAAAATTAAGAATGTTTTGTATTTAAATATACTTTGGATGTCATTCTTAACGTAATTTTTTGGTTTTACAGTTAACTCCAACTGGGGTGTCATTAAACAGCTTAAAGGACGCTTAGGGACAACAGAATAACCAGAATAACATACGCTAAACACTTGCTAGTTGCTAATGCTATGCAAACTAAATGGTGCATTCAGGGTACTTTCACAGCATCGGAAACTTCGGATTTCTTCGATGATAATGTTAAGGGTAAAATAATCGGCCATTTGGCTCAATTGGCCGATTGTTTTGGCCGATGTTTGAAGGGCAATCATCGGACGATTTTAATCGGCGGTCGATTAATCGGTTGGGCCCTACAAGTAACCTGCCATAATTAATGCAAACATACACAAAACATCAAGCACACCTTCATAAACCTTAGGGGCAGTTCTACAAAAAATAAATAAATCTCCTCAAACTTAATGAAACTTTAAACCTATGAAACAAAAAAATCCAAGGTGATTCTTCCAACAATTAAAAAAAAATCTAAATATCGCCTTAAACCAAACATTTTTATTTATATCCTGAAACCACATTTACAAAATGGTGAAAAAGCATAATTTTATTACTCACACACGCATGCACACACATGATGAAAGTTAAATGCTAGTAGCACTAGCCAATTATTTTTGAGTATATCTTGTCATCATAGTTTTGCATCCTCACTCCACCCCCTGATCTGAAAGATTTTGCAAGCACTCTTACTAACACACACAATCACCCCGGAGGGTCTTACCAGCATTTTCCCTGATGTATTTTTAGCTTGTGAGTAACACTGCTGAACTGTGTCAGCCTTCATGTGTGGTCATGCGTACATATGCTAATATGCCAACATAGCAATGAAGCATGTCACAACGCTGCCATCTTTTTTTGACCCAGTCGTGAATTGTAATTCCCTTCTTCTTTCGGCAAATCAAACCCAAACCAATTTCATCAGTTTGTCATGGATTACAGGCATTGGGTGAGCGCTGTGCTTCCTGCAGCTTCTCTGTAATCTGTTTGATGCAAGTGTCAACATTTGAATCTAAGAATGTGACATTTTTTGTACTTATAGTTCTGTATATGATCAGACATTGATGCCATGGCAATATTCGGCTTTCAATCATTTTTCAATGGTATTCGTTAACTTTTACTAGTCGTGAGACCGCAAGTGTAATATAGTTTCCATAAAACGGTAAAACTGATGTGGAGGTGGTAGCATCATGCTGTGTGGTTGTTTTGTTGTCACTTGAATATGGCACGACAAGGGTGACCTAAGACATTATAGTAGGGATGGGCAAGTACTGATACCAGGTATGGGTATCGGGCTGATACCCAGCTTTTTCAAGGTATCAGTACTCCTGACAGGTGCCAATAACATTATCAGAATAGAAAACTGCCATTCATTTCATGCAATTTGAAGGAAAAACATATTGACATGTTTTTTTTAAACTCCAATATTTTACAAACCCTAAATGTTGTCCAATAAACATATGCTTGAAAAAAAGATCTGTAGTTTGTACTTCTTAAACTTTTATGCCAATATTTTCCATTTGAGTGAAAATGAATATCGGCTCCAAATATGGGTTATCGGCATCCTTGACTGCTAATAATCGGTATTCGTATCGGCCCTGACAAAACCATATTGGTCTTTCTCTAGTCAAAAGTACGAGTGGGATCAGTACTTAGTATCGGTGACTACTCAAGCATTGAGTACTCTTACTAGTATCGGTCTGAAATCAAGTGGCATCTTACATTCTTACTTTGTAGTTGCTACCTCTTTTCAGCCATTTCTTATTCAATCATGACAACGACCCCCAAACATCCTGAACATCTATGGTGGTTGTGACTGCATTAAGGAAGTTTAAATGTTAAAATGACAGATTTTTACACATCTATATGATGTGTAGAGCAAGCCATAACGCGTTTACAACTACGTCGATAAGCCTCTTCTAAATAGAGGTATTTAGGGCTCTGTCTATCATTGCATTATTCGTGTAGTTGGTAATTTCCGTTTTATTTACAATAAATTAATACATGTAGAGCTTGTCCTTATGCGGTAAAGTTTTAAAAAGTAATCTTTGCTAGCCTGTAAATGTGGCCACTTGCCAGAGGAGATTCTGTTGGCTTGTGCTCGTACAGGCCTGCGCAATTCATGCACGAGCATCATGGTGGCTGCATTTGCGCTTTAGTCCAGAGGTGACAGTCGTGTGTAAAAAAAAAAAAAAAAAGTAAACGTGTCAAAGTCCTTAAAGGGACATTCAGGAATATCTAGCGCTATCTAGTGGTGGACTAATAATTCATTCATTTTAAAACTGACTGTTTTTATCAATAGTATGCAAAAAAATATGTTGCATCGCATACATTTAAAAATAAATATATATATATATATATATATATATATATATATATATATATATATATATATATATATATATAATCATATGTCTAGTAATCACTTATTATATTACATGGCTGTAGTCTCACCTTGCCATGTTTCGCCGCCATCTTCCTGCTGCAGATGCCCAAAGGACAACTTTGTGAACATTGTTAGCCCTGGTGGCGCTTGCATCGAGTGTCGGACCCAATGGGTTGACCGCAGCTTACCTCCCACAGCTGGGGCCTGCAGGTGGTCGTCACTAACTAACTAAATAGAACGTTTTCAAGGACGACGTGAATGATCAAGGCCTTATTAGTGTCAAAGTCACTGTTGTGCAGAAAATTAATCTTTTCACAAAAAGCTTGTTTTGTCCTTATCTTTTAAATTTTCGCTCAATGTCACTCAAATTACCTATTTTCAAATGGTGATTACTAAAGAACGGAATAAAGTAGAAACATACTAATTCTCCTAAGGAACTAAACCAAACTGTATTATGTAAAAAACAATTGGAACACTTCCAAGAAATCATCAAAAGCCCAATATTGGCACAATAATGACATCTTCTCTAAACGCAACTCTACAATTATGTCCTCATACAGCATCACCCATTTCCCCAACACAATATACACTTAATTAAAACCCTGCAAAAAGTCTTTGTTAATTTCCCCCAAATCCATTTACATCCTCTTCAAAATGCTGGTGCAGCCTTAGGCGCTTCAATTTATCTTCGGCGTTTAATTAGTTAAGGAACACACTATGTTTGGAATGCAATGGTGATCTCTGATGTAATACAAATTTGGGGAGTTTAACTCTTTGTGACAATATCAGATACTTCTTAAAAATAACCAAATATGAGTCCTCACAAATTATTGAGCACAATGAAGACATTAACTGACTTACCATATAAAATACATTAGATTGTAGTTACCACAAAGTGGACTTTGTGTTAGTTTGCAGAAGCTCAAAAGCTGCCATGCTTTATAAATACATTAGAAAAGGATTAGGGAAAACATTAATATCATTGCAACAGACTTAAAACCTGACAGAGCATGTGTGGCTAATAGCGAAGTGCACTCACCAGCATTGGAGATGCGTCTCCCTCGTTCCCAGTCGTGCTGCTCTCTGTCCAACTGCTCTTGCTGCTCCTTCTCCTGCCGCTCTCTCTCCACCTTCTCCCTCTCCAGCCGCTCACGCTCGGGGCGCTCCTGCTGCTCCTGACGTTCACGCTCCAGTCGCTCCCTCTCGGCCTGCGCCTCGCTTTCTCGAAGCTCCCTTTCCTGACGCTCTCGTTCCTGACGTTCGTGCTCCTGACGTTCCCTCTCTTGCATCTCTCGCTCCAGGCGCTCTTGCTCCTGACGTTCACGTTCTTGACATTCGCGTTCCTGGCGCTCTCGTTCCACCTCCTTTTGCTTCTGCAGCTCCTGGAGCTGCCTGGATAGAAAAATAATAATAAAAGGAGACAATTTTAATAGTACACATGAATTTAAATTTAGTAAATTACAGTAAATGTCAGAATGGATAGTAAAAACATCCACATATTGTAATGGCTTTGATTGCTGTGAACATTAATAATAATAATAGTAATAATAATAATAATAATAATAATAATAATAATAATAAAAAATGTCAGATAGGAAAAAAAAACGATGAGTAAAAAAAGTTCATTAGTGTGGGCCAGGTCTTGACCCTTACTGACCCACAAAGCAACTACTGATGACATTATGTAACGCTCAATATTATTATATAACACTTGCTAGTTGCTACTAGGCATAACAGCCATGTTATGCAATCTAAAATTTAGATACACAGGACGCTGAAATCTGCAATTGCCACACTATCCTTTACTGAACAACAACAAAAAAAGATATACAATTAAAGAGCAAAAATTATTTCAAAAATATATTTATACACATGTTTTAAATGTTTAAAATGCTAAATAACATGTTGAGCAGGATGCAGGTGGAAGTTGCTGTGTATTTGAATGTATTTATTGTGTGAAATTCACAGGTTGGTCAGTAGGTGGCAGCAGTATGTAGTGTGAGCCATGCCGTGACGACATCTTTCACAGGCTTGAGGCAAAAACAGACTTTCTACTGGTTTTGTATCTAATTTGGTGAAACTGCAATAATGCTTGTAGAGAAGTAAGCTGTCGCTGCAGCAGTTGGCTTGCACATTAACAGACTAGAAGTGTATACAAAAAAAAAATGTATTTCATCAGACTTGGTGTAACCAAAATGTTTCTGTTGATGATAGCAACACGTCCAGTCCATGAAGTAGAAAACAGCCTCAAACCATGATGCCCCTCCACTATACTTCACAGTTGGGATGAGGTTTTGATGGTGGTGTGCTAGTGTTAATTTTATCCGCCATTTTTAAATTTAGTCTCAGATTTAGTCCAATTTCAATCACGCTTGTTAGTTTTTAATCATAGTAAGTCAACCTCATCTTGTTTTTATTTAGTCCAATATTATTATTAAGAAAACATTTTATTTGTCTAGTTTTTGTCAACAAAAACTGTCATTTTAGTCTAGTTTTAGTCAGGACAATCATTTAAACCCTGTATATATTTATTGTCAGCAGATTATGTTGAACATTTCGTTCGACGTAAAACGATTTCACATCAAATTTTCTCTCATCTCTTTGATGAAAAACAACTTGACAAACAATTACAGTATATCAACAAGTGGCTACTACGACTCCATGCTATGAGCTATTAAGTTAGCCAGCATTAGTTAGCGGTCATATTAACATTATTGTTGGAATGTTTTTTTAAAAACTTTTCTCTCTCTCAACTTTTCACCATGACTCAAGCTCCTGTCTGTCCCATGTGTTTGTGCATGTTACACTTGCTAGCTGCAAATTTGAAAGGGGGTGTGTCACTGTGTGTCACATGACGTGACAAGGTTTAACAAAATCTAATCATTTCAGTCTCGTTTATGTTCATGAACTAAAATGTCCATAGATTTTAGTCCAGCTTTTATTAAGTGTAGTACATTTTCATCTCGTCTTCATTAGTCGATGAAAATGCATACTGATTTAGTCCCAGTTATTGTTTATTAATGAGGTTTTTAGTCTAGTCTAGTTTTAGTCCAGTGAAAAATGTGTGTGACGTCATTTTTGTTTAGTTTTTGTTGACGAAATTAACACTAGTGCGCTGTGCCTTTTTTCTCCATACACAGCATTGTGTTGACAGCAGATGTCTTCCAGTGACATCAACTTTTGTTTTACTTAACATTGATTTGTAAACAAAGATGTTAGCACCTACCCTCAAGTATTTAGCAAACAGTCTGAGATTCTTCTTCACCACATTGAGCATTCTGTACTGTTGTAGTCATCAGGATTACCACTCTGAGAGAGATTAGCAACAATGCGGACTTTTTTCCCCCCCATTTATAGACACCCTGTCTTATCATGGCCTGATTTGAAGGTTTTTAGAGATACTTTCAGCCTGATGCAAGTCAAGAATTCCTCATTGTGGGCATTCTGAGCGCACATTTGTGTGAGGCATAGTTCACATCAGGCAAAGCTACTCAAGAACAGAAAACTCAAAACTGGTGTGCATTTTATAGGGCAGGAAAGTTTTACTAACATCTGACCCTGATTAAGTCTTGGAGAAGTCATTTGCTTAGGGGTTCGCATATATATATTTTTTTACATCAGCGATTTGAAAAAAAGCATCCAATATGCATTTTATTATGTAAAGGGAAATAGACTGGAAGTGCTTACAACTCTTACAATCAAGGTCAGAATATGGTCAGTTGGTCACTCATACTGATTTCACTGAAATCTTATTCACAAAGAAAAAAAAAAATCAAATATTGCTTAATTTTAACACAGTTGTTCCCTTTTTCCATTTGTACACCATGTTCTGTTTAGCCCCAAATAAACGTCTTAAAGTATAAATTAGTTCAAATACATACACACACTACTCTTACAGTGCAGTATCTTCCATTCAGACCAAGCCTGCCTACTTGAATGGATCATCACCAAGTACTTTCCCACTTTGTTTCAGTTGTTATTTCATGCAGTGAACACGTCATAGAGATGTAAAGTAAACCAGGATTCTCAATCCAGCTCTTTCTGTGGGCTATGGTTGCTCCTCTGGGGTCTTCCCCCTCTACACTATTCACTCAGTTAGTAAATGAGGCCCAGTGGGAACATCTGCACTGTAATAGCAGCGGCAGAACATCTTCATGATTAAAAACAGCATATGATGTAATGGAGTTACGGTTGTCACAAACAGGGTAATTGGGCAGATCAGCGAAGGCCACGTTTTATATTCATTTCACAAGTATGATGAGAAATGATCACATTGCCCAAATTTATGACAGTTTATTTGGCAGGGACTAACTTGTGTAGTAGTGTTAGACTTCCACAAATATTGTTTGCAGGTTTACCATGCAAATATATGCACAGAAAATGTTTCGGTAAATAATGTCTTGCCATGAATTCAAGAATGTGCATATTGTATCATTTTTATTATCATATTTGGCCCTAGAGCAGGCATTCATATTATCATATTAATCAAACCATTTCAAAACATGACACTGACTAGGAAAACATGGATGGACATAAGCAAGTTTTTTTTTTTTTTTATCTGATTAATCACATCTTAGAATTTTGATTAACCACCATCAATCACTTAATTAAAATTTTGCCCGCCAAATTTAAAGAGCACCTATTTTTTTTTTTTCAACATTTAATGTTAACGTGAGGAAAAAATTTTATCCACTGCACACGCTCATCCTCCTCTTTTTCTAATCAGTTAGTTACTTGCATAATTTAAAATGGGAAAACAATGACCCCAATAGTTTGACATGAACAAATATTCTGAATGTCATATGCAAACATTTATTAAATGCATTATTTAAATGCATGTAGTTACGTTTATTGCTCAAACACAACCTGTGCTACATTTAACGGAACCATCCACTGTCAGCTAAGAGATCATCTGCGGTCAAAATTAATAGTGTGATTAATCTGCGTTAATACATGATTAATGCAATCATTTTTAGTGATTAATTAATTAGTTAACGCTTTAACTTGTTGTTTTTTTGCAGGAACCTGAAGCATGGGTTTTATTAAACCAAAAAAAAAATTGACTATAATGAATGAACAATTGTTTTTTTTTATATTAATATAATGAACAGTTTTTAATATTTCTTAAATTTACATTGTGTTATTGGCAAATCGTATTTTCTAGCTAAATTAATCAAAACATTTAAACAAGCTCTACTTCAAAAGTAATTCTGAGAATATTTATTGTGCAGAATCAAAATCAAAATTCAGGACTCTAAAACTTGTGAAAACAAACAACATTACTGATATTATAAATATTTATTTAATAATATACTTTTGACCCTATAGGCCCCTCCTCCTGGCTGATGAAGCCTAACGTACAGTAATTCATTTTCAGTTTCTGGGGCAGTTTAGCAAGTAGATATTCTCTTCATATTCCAGACATTTAATTTGCCCGCTGGTTTGCTGTCTAAAGTTGGATACGCTTCTCTTTAATGCCGTTCCGGCCAGACGTCTGTGAAAAGTATACTCAATCACTTATTTCGGTTTCTGGGGCAGTTTAGCTAGTAGATATTCTCTTCATATTCCAGACATTTAATTTGCCTGCTGGTTTGCTGTCTAAAGTTGGATACGCTTCTCTTTAATGCCGTTCCAGCCAGACGTCTGTGAAAAGTATACTCAATCACTCAATCACTTATTTCCGGTGTTAAACGCACCAGTCGTGTCAATCACAGGTTAGCTTAGAATTTAACATGGCTTGTAGCTTATGTATGAAAGGGACAATTACTGTCAGGTTCAAACCGGACCGGCTTTGAGCGAACTAGAGGAAGGCCTCCTCCTTCTGCTTCGACAGAAAGAAAGAAAAAAAAAAGTTTGAACATCACTTGTCAATGTGGTGACTGGTGGTCCATTCTCCAAATCTGTTTCTTTAGGCCTGTTGCTCACAGACTGCAACGATATTGTTAATAGCTCTACATTGTTTGCATTTCACCACGTTGTACATGGCGCAGTAAGAAGAAACTCCACAACGCCAAAGCTCTACAAGCTAGCTGGTGCGGCGCAAGTACTCGAGCCTCAACCTCCGACGCAGTAGATATCTGAAAGACGTGCGAGCGTCCAGCCAAGCAAACCTCCTCTCGATTCACAGTTTTGTTATTCAATGTGTTTTGATGAAGCGCTGCTTATTTCAATTCTTGTCTACTAACAACTTCAAACAACTTGTTGACTTGGTAACGGGAGGAAATAAAACTCTGGACCTTTATGTATGCTAATGTGAAAGGAACAAACGTCTTTTCTTTGCTACCTCCTCTGAGGAATCTGACCATAACTTCATTCACTTTGTGACCACCAATAAGCCGCTGGTGGCACAGCAGGGGGCCAATATAATAGCTGTGGTTTGGTGTAAAGACACAGAAGAGGCAATGCAGGAATGTTTCAATGTCAAACTGTTAATTGTGTTTAAAGTGTTATGTTGGAGTTTTATTTATGTATAGCACTTTGTTTTTCAAAGTACTCTGTAAAGCTAAGTAGGGTTAGTTGATTTAAACAATTTTTACATTAGGCCTGGGGAAAAAAGTCGACCAAGTCGGACGAAAAAATGCATGCGTCTAAGCTATTTTAATCATTTTTAAAAACATATTTGCGGCACCTGGAAGTTGCCGGAACCAATCATTTGTGAATAAATAAAAGAGTTCCAATGATTTTATTGGAGCCAAACACACGTAAGATGGCGGCCCTACGTGTGTTAGCAACAGGAAGGCCGTATCTACAAGCATAGAGCAAGACTCACACAAGTTTTTTTTTTTCACTCCTCCATGCAGCGTGCAGGCTAAGCCATCCAGCGTTTGCCATAAGGACTATTACTATGGTTTTACACCACCAAATGTGCAATAACCGAGCCAAATTGACCCAGTTGGCCACAATACATTTAACAACAGACGCAAGGAAGTTTGCAAAAGCAGACGCTGGCGGACCTTAGAAACTAACTCACTTTGCAATACCACTACCTAGGTTACCATTCGCTAGTAGCATTATCAAGTACGAAGCTATAAGCAATAGCGAGTACTCATGATGTTTATGGATTTAAAATGGGATGGAACCAAAGAAAAGCATCAGGGTGACAGCGCGGGATCCTGGAGCATAAAGTAAGTTATTTAAAAAACCTTTCTACGCGGTTAGTATGCTGCATCAATGGCCATTGTAGGATTCAACAACTCAATATTTTTCAACGAGACAAGCGAATACGTCAGACTTAGTAAACATACGATGAAGATAAAGCGCTATTTAAGTGCACTCCATTTAACATTTTGATCAAATTGGATTTTTCATATGTTGGACTATGAAGTGATTTTCAGGAAAAATACAATAAGAAATGAGTTTGTTCAGGGCTAATGCTAATTGTGATTGTTAATCGTTGAGCATAGGCTAATTTTATTGGCAGGAGATAAGGAACAATGAGTATTTATATCTACTATATCTAATTCAATTTACGTTCAACCTTAGTGGACTTATAAAAAATAAAAAATGCTATTTTTTTGGGGGGGGGGTGTGTGGCGATTAACTGATGGAATAATAGATAGGAGACTCGATTTTTTAAAAAGCCGTTAGTGACAGCACTAGTTTACATAATACACCATAATGTTACAAGTCATGACCTAAATCTAATCATGGAATTTGTATCCAATAATTACAGTTAACGATGCAAAATACTATAGAAACTGAAGCCCTCGTATCACTTTATTTGAACTACTAAGTAGTACCAATACAGTATACTGCTTACTTGGCCGTATTTGAAGTCATGTCAAAAATGGGTCAGATTTTTTCAGTCCACGTAAAACGTAGCTATAATAGGAATAATTTCCTCCATTGTTTTCCCAAATCGATCAACATCATTCATCGTTCAAACTTAGTTTTCATTTCATCAGTCTTTAATTTTCAGGGATTATTGTCATGAAACTAGAACATGTTTTTCTTAAGCACATACTGTATTTTGGCCAGTCAATCATGAACATCTATTCTGAATAGGCCTTAGTCTTCAATAATATCCGTAGTTTTGTCACTAGCCACTTAGAAAAGTTGCAAAAAATGGTGATCTAGTGAAGAAAAATAAATGTAAACCTATAGTGTACTTTGTCTGAAGCATTGCTTCATTTTCATTCAACACATCGGTTGATGAAGTGGAAGCGCTTGATGCTCAAGACTCCTTTGTAGCCATAAAAAAAGCTCTCCTGGCGATCTCAGATGTTTACAAAACGCATCAGTGTTTGCCAAACTCAACATAAAAAAGGCAACAAAGCTGATAATTGTTTGCTTTAACCACATAGTAATCTTTTCCACAGAAGATCCAGACAAAACAAACTTGATGTTAGAGGAAATCAGCATTTTCCACTCAAAATGACTCATAGTACAAAAGAGGCTGTCGTTTATCACAATGACACCCTCGGTTTCCTGTCCATTTTGGCTGTTCGGCAGATGTCACGCGACAGTGGAAGATATTCCAAGTCCTAACATTACACTCACATTCTTGAACAGTGAGAACAGCTTTTCCCACTGCCAAAAGTTTACAAGTAGAGCACGGTTTCATGAAAACTGGCAGCAACTTAAGAAAACCTTCATGTATTCATGACTCAAAGCCACTGGCATATAAAGCTGGAAGCACAAAGAAATGACTGTCATAATCAATACCTTCTTTCATCATTTATCTCATTCTCAAAACGAGAATAGAGGAATGTAATTAACAACAAACTCTAAGAGGCTGATGCATTGATTAAATCAGGGTCATGTTAAACAACAAATCTCAGAAAGTTGAAAAAACAGAATTGTCTTGGTTTGTTACGTTCAAACTCACGGGAGGCCAAACGTTCTTGCCTCACCCCAATCGACCTAGAGGTGTGTCTTGATGCTTTTGTGCACATAGAAAATTGAGAAAGTCAACAAATGTCTTCCCGTCCATCTTGGTGGGAAACATCAGAGGGTTCAACGCTGTGAAAAGCCCTCTGCTCTGTTTAACTGGCATCTTACTCGCCCCCTGACAAGAGTTGCCGAGGAAACCGTTGCGCAAGGGAGCGTGGGAGGCAGTGAGGTCTGAATGCTATACATACATACATGTTTCTTTCCTCTTTGCAAGAACTTACTATAAACCCCTTAAATGGCCAAAGTTGTATCCCGCCAGGCATCCTGGAAACGTTGATGATACTGTACTGTAAATGCTGTCACTATTGTTTGGCAAAAAAAAAAAAAAAATCCAACAGTAAATTCAATTTGTTTGAATGACTTTGGATCTATGAACCCAGTGAAATTAGGACTGAATGATTAGTTTTGCACATTTGCGTTAATATGTAATCAAATCATGTCATGGCATGATGTCCACATATTACTCTAAAAAATAATTGGTAGAGTACTGACTTCTCACTCCATGTGACAATTTTAAATAGTAAATAACAGACCCAGATACAAATTGCAGCACTTCAGCAATAACAGGATGGCCATGAAGTGTACCAAAAGAGCTTTTATTGTGCTCTAACAGACTTGAAAATAGAATCGAACCCAAAATGGAATGACAGCAACACTCTAATCCAGGGGTGCTCAAATTTGGTCCTTGAGAGCCCCTATCCAGCCTGTTTTCCATGTTTCCCTCCTGCAGCACAGCTGAATCTAATGATCAGCTAATCAGCAAGCTTTGTAAAAGCCTGATAACGATTCTGATCATGAATCAGGTGTGTTAGTGGAGAGAAACATGGAAAACAGGCTGGATAGGGGCTCTCGAGGACCGAACTTGAGCACCCCTGCTTTAAGCAATTACAGCACATGACACTGTTAATTATAGCAATGCAATGTCCCAATCCATAAGAAAACTCAAGAATGATTTCTGTACTTGTTGTAAGCAAAACTCAAAGCTATTGGTAAAATGTTTATGGACATGAAACAAGTTAGCAAAGTTTTTAATGTGAAACTAATGAGCTAATAACTTGTAAAATGAAAGGGAACTATGAAGCAATGATGAGCTGAAAGCTCGTTGGGTACAACAACCTCCCTCTGGGGAGAGAACACAAATGTTGTGAGCAGTTGTAAAAACTCAGGACAAACCGGGAAAACCAGGTGCAAATGGCTTTGTCATCAGTTTTCAGATGAAACAAGACACCAAAGCAAGGCAGTCACTTTCAGCCATTACTTAATGTGAGATATGATACATAATGGAATATGGCAATTGTAGGATGTTCCAAAAATGTTAAATGGCCCTTGATTGAAAAATGTCTCGCTAACCCTGCTGTAAAAAAGGTGTAATTTATAGCTTTTAGCTACATGTGATACAAATCAAATGACTTTGTATGTTATCAAAAGACAGAAGGCAATTCATATCAAGAGAAAATGGCATACATCATTTATTCACTGCTTGCCATGTTTATGCTCTCTTCAACATTACACCTCTGCTCTTCCCAAAACACTACAGCTCTGATTTTTAAATTTTTTGATGGTGAAACATTATTCACTAATATTATAATATTATGAAAAATTCATTTGTTGCTTCAGTTTAGAGTCTTAGAGTACTTCAGGAGTGAGTATCAAACTGTTAGCCCGTCACATTAACTAATTTGCTCCCAAAAACATTTACATAGGTTCTATATTAAATATTACCATGCTTTCAAAGACGTATTTATAGAGCATATAGAAGGCTTTGATCTGCAGAGAACGGTTCAAGCAATGGTAGTTATTGCAAAAACGGCCAGCAGGTGGCAGCAGAGCAAAAGAGATCAACCAGGGCCATGCTGAAAAAAGCTAATTTACCCACAGCTCTATACAGATTTGTGAATAATGATTAATTTTTCCAGATGAAAGAAGATACTCTAATCTTTCTTTTGGTAGGTTTCATGTTTTTATAGCAATAGAACACGATATTCTGTGGGCCTTGCAAAATCAGTGAAAATCCAGTAAAACAGCTGGGAGAGAAGGGGGTTGCTTCAGTGAAAATGGCTGCGAGTGAATGAGTTAATCAGTACCCAAGTAGATTTCAGTTTCAAAAAGGTTTGTGACCGCTGCGCAATTCAGCTTGTATACTTGGAATGCTACCAAAATAGTTGGTCGGAAAAAACACAAGTGTCACACAAAATGTTGGCGTTGGACCTGTCATCATGACGACATCATACTAGACTTCGTGCAAGACCTCAGTGTATGTCACAAGAGAGTTTACTTATTCTTGAAGAATGAAATCTTGAGGCATTTGGAAGACAATAGACTTACATTGAGTGAGCAAAAAGTCACGTTATCAATTATTGTAGATTGACATTTGTTTTGCATTAGAGGAGCAACGATTAACCCAATAATCAAGAATTAAACACATATAAAATTAATTGCTAATTATTTTGGAAAATCCAGTAATCTTTGTGACCTAATTTAATTTAAAGGGGAAGTCAATCCCAAAATTTTATTCACAATAGTATGTTGTATGCAGCCCCACTAGTTGAAACACAGTATTCTGATTAATAGTGTGTTTGTGCATTATAAAATAAGCAGCAAAATCCAGCCATTTTCTTCATCTGAAGGGGCTGCCATTTTGCCACTTATTGTTGACTGACAATGACATCACAGTTGCTCAGGTAACGATCAATCACGGCTCACCCACTTGCTGAAACTGAGCCGTGATTGGTCGTTACTTGAGCCCTGAGCAACTGTGATGTCCTTTTCAGTCGAAAGCAAGTGGCAAAATGGCCACCCTCTGAGATGGATAAAAAACAGATTGATTTTGCTGCTTAACTCATATTCCACGAACACAATATTAAACAGAATGCCGTGTTTAGACTAGTGCAGGCAAAAACAACATATTATTGTAAAGACGATTTTGGGTTGACTTCCCCTTACATGTATTTAAGTTTGTGCTTTTTCTCCACTGTCAATTGGAAATAATGGCCTGTTTTTGAATAAAGGAATACAAATTAAAACTTTTTTTCTTTTAAATAGAGTGCATCTTTTAATCGATTCATAAAAAAATTAATTAGTTGCAGCCCTATTACAAATACATCTGGTTGTTTTGAATTATTATTGTGTATCTATTATTGTGTATAAGCAAATGAGGCAACATTGATTGGTAGTTCTGAATAATCGAGAGCAGGATCAGTGGTATACAAAGCAAAAAATAAATAAAAATAAAATAAAGGTTGCGAGTCTTGACCTGAGAGATGATTTCTAATATTAGCTGCACAGAGGTCAAAACTCAAATTTTATATGTGTAGTATACTGTACATGAGTCCGACATTGTAGAGCATTATGTCATCATCTTCTTTTGCCACAATTTAACAACTGTGCTAAATCTTCCATGGCACTGCAGTCTGGCAGAATCTGTTGGCCAGCTGGACTTGGTGGCTTGCCTGGTTGGCTCAGAGAAGCACAAAAAGTTAACCAAATGGATACGAGTGCTGATGGACCATATGGACCGACTTCAGTCCAAGGATCTCGTCAATATACAAACTCTGTCTCTCTCCATGTGGTGTGTGCCCTACTAACAAAACACCCAAAATGTTATCCAAGCCAAAGGCAAACACATTGTAGCAATAGCCAATGTCAACATGTGTTCCATTAGTAGCAGCATGTCCCAGCAGCAAAATGCTAGCAGTTGACTGAAAATAAAGCTTCTTATGAACATTCAATGTTGTTGTTTTTTTTGTTTTTGTTTTTTTAAAATGGTGCCTTTATCTTCTCTTTTATTCAACACATTTACGCGCCCCTTCACCAAAAGGCTTGCTCACCCCCAAAACACGCCCACGTGCTGTGTAGCTATTTATATCACAGTTCATTATTTGCAGCTCATGTCTTTTTAATCTGAGGGTAGCGCCCCGACTTCTATGCAAGTGGTTTATCTTTCCACTCCCGGCCTTTCATTAATATGCTCAAGCATGAGATAAATATGTCCGTCAGACATACAGTCACCCTTGGAGGGTCATGACCAAGCTCAGCATCTTCTGCCTACAAAAGGAGGATTAGAGCAGTGTGTCATGGGAGCTTGATGAGGGAGGATTTTTTTAAACTCCTAACAAAGATCATACTGTTGTTTTTTTTTCTCTGTTCTCTCTGTCTGTTGCTTCTCAAGCCGTATTCTGTCCGACGCGCTTTCCAAACAAAGGGAAGAGGGAATTCAGACATCCCTCGCTATATCGCAGTTCCCTTATTGCGGATTCAGTGATTGCATATAGCGTACCTCCACGCTTTCAATCACTTTATTATATAATTTGCTCCCAAAAATGTATAAATACGTTCTATTTTAAATATTATCATGTATGTAATTATATGTTTATGGTTTTTTTATGCTAGAGCATACAAAAGCCTTTGATACAACTTCTGACATGAAGAGGTCTCTTAAAGCATCAGTAGTTATTACAAAAACGGCCAGCAGGTGGCAGCAGAGTATAGGAGATCAGCCAGGGCCATGTTGCAACAAGCTCTTTTCCCCAGTGTTTTCAACAGGTTTGTGAATAATGATAAAACTTAATCTTAAAAAAAAAATCTTGCAAATATATCTTGAGTCACTGTCAATCTTTACGTCAATTAAACCTACGGTATGGTATGCAAATTGAGACGATTGTACATCAGCAAATTTGGCCATGCTGCACCTCCCCAGAAATGGTGCGACCAAATCCTGTGCAGTGCGATAAACTGAAAAAATGTGTTTAAAAGTTAGCGTAAAGCCCTGCAGACAACACCGACCCCCCCCCCCCCCCCCTCCCTTGACGCCACTCCTGGCACGATGTGAAAAAAAAAACCTACCGATTTTTAACAACCCAAAGTTGGCCTGCCCTCGTTGCTGAAAAAAATCCTAGAGGACACACTGAAACTATTTTGCCAAAAAAGGGGAACAATTTTGGGGCTGTAATTTTTCACAGATACTCTTTGTGAGTCTGAAAATAAATAAAAACAATATGCCATTAAACAGCTCTAAGTCTGCTGTCTGTTGCTGAAAAAGATTGCTGCTTCCAACTTCTTTTCCTTTTTAGAGAAGCAAAGGGCAGAATAGCACCATTTGATTTTTTTTAAAATCCATTCTACACCTTTGTGCGTTCTTCACTTTCTCTGCCACTATGGCTGATTATTAAAGTGTCCGTCAGCATACAGTAGATGACCTCAGCAACCGATCGATTGTATGTGTATGACAAAAAGAGGGAATGGAGTAGAGCCAGTATCATGAGGCACACATACTTAACTTCCTGGTAGCTGACCTAAAAAAAAAAAAATTTGCCAAACCATTGACT
The DNA here is from genome assembly GCF_054856555.1 of Leptonotus elevatus. Taxonomy (NCBI): domain Eukaryota; kingdom Metazoa; phylum Chordata; class Actinopteri; order Syngnathiformes; family Syngnathidae; genus Leptonotus; species Leptonotus elevatus. The sequence continues at coordinate 2,909,469 of NC_141256.1, forward strand.
CACATCTGAAGAATGCATTACTACTGAGACGTCCATAGTATTAGTTATGATTAAGTTTGCATGGGGGAAACCAGACCTCTTACACTTGTAGTGTTAGTATTAAGCCCGCTTTATCGAGACGATGACATCATTCGATGACTAATGAACAGGGTAATATTGGGCCAAGTGTCACAGGCTGTATATGGTCTGTGAGTCAGATTACTTGGTGTCCAAATGGCATAGAAAAAAGAAGAGATGACCATCCATATTTCAGCACTTCTTCAAAGTCATTTAGACAAAAAACATTATTTAAACACCCTCTCTTAAACATATTTTAAAGGGATATACTTCAGCAGCATTCTGTAGAAAGATGTTTTGTTCATCAGTTTCACTTGAATTGTTTTCACCTGCCTCCTGAACTCTGAAATCTTAACAATAGTGTAAATGGATTTGAAGAATGTAGTCGATTGTGTGGAACTGATTGTTAATCATGTGTTGGAGTAAAGAAACAAGGAGTGTGTGTCAGTATCTCACGCTGACTTCATTTCTTCAAGCAAGAAAATGTACTCATGTGCAAGGTAAGCATTTTGAATAAATGGGTAACATGTAACCCTGACAGCCACACGGGGACTTGGCTTTATGGCACACGAAGTGTGAGTTCCAAGTTTAAGCCTTTGTCTGGGAAAGACCAGGGTCACTACAGTATGAATTTCAAAAACAAAGAAAGAAAATGCAAGATGATACAAAGGAGTGTGCCTTACCTTCTCCGAAGGTCGATTTCATCTGGTGTGGGGCCATTCTGAACATGGGGTGACTGTCTGGGCAATGTAGGACCTGTAGATCGTGAAACAGTTTAATAAAGCTAGGGGAAAAAAAGGTATGCCAGAAAAGTTACAGGACTGACATCACTAAAGATATATTTCAAACCCAAAGCGCATACGAGTTTTCCCTTTCAATGTAAACCAAACAATCAACCAGCACTTTAAAAAAAGAGATCTTCAGTTCAGTGTGCGAGAAGAGGCAAGGCAGGAAAACTTCACCCTATTCACCAGGCCTATCTATGTGTTCCTCTCAAAAGAATATTTCCAGAAGTGCATGAATGTGTGGCAGAAAAGGGAAACACAAAAAGCACACACAACACCTAAACCGATAAATTAAAGAAGGTCAACACGCACACAGTACAAGAAGCATTTGGCAAGAGTCTGTCACAACACTGCCTAATTTACACTTGCTAATGAGCTAACCTTTTTGCTAACTCTAAGCAGGAGCAGATGGACCCACATGGTGTTCCCTCACACACAGTGTTCTAAATAAACATGCAAACACAGCAGCAGGAAGAGCCATGATTAAAGGGAAGCACCACTCACTGTAGTTGGTATTAAAACTAGTGCTGACCGTCTATGAGACAGATCAGATACAACACACAGAATATGTACTGCCAGCCAGGCAGCTGCGAATACTAATGAGCTAAAGCAAACTGTCTCCATTCACAAGACTGAGTTGTTGTCTGTTAATAATTTCATAACAGGGTTCCCCTCAGAGCTTTATAGGCCGGGCGGGCCGCCAAGCTTTCTTGTCCCGTCGTCAAATACAATTTGCCATGGGTGGCAAATCCAGGTCCAGAAAGTAAAAACCCTGCCACAGTTTGGCTTTAGCCCCAGGTGCTAACTATCTAGCTCCCTAGCTCGCTCCCATGTTGCTCGTTTACCTGCTAGGGAGTTAGCTAGCTAGCTAGCTAGCTAGCTAGAATCAAGGGCTAAATCCAAACTATGGCAGGGTTTTTACTTTCTGGACCTGGATTTGCCACATCTGCAATTTGCCGCAGGTCGTTCATCATCTTCTAGCCTGGGCCGAATTTTGTTCCCATACCGTCCCTGACCACCAAGCTTAGCAGGTTTTCTGAGGGAAACCTTGAATAAGATATTATTTTGCTTTCTCTTACAGGACCACCTTAGTAATCAGCTGACTCGTGATTTTAATAATGAGCAACAGAGAGGTAAAAGTATGTTCCCGTGTGTCGCTATCCGATTGATAATAATTGAAAATGTGCAAACTAATGCTAGCATAACTGACTTGAAAAATAAACACAGAAAAGTCAACCATATGCCATTGGAGAGTGACATTAGCCTTTCCTCCATCTGCCAAGAACATTATCTTCCGCTGCCTATGAGCGTAATTGTGTTACTGTCTGTCCTAATAGAGCTCGTGCGCTAATAACACATCTCAGTGCAACAAAGAACCAAAGCATTCAAAGCCACAATGATGGACAAGAGATGTTCATTACATTCTCGCAGAAGGCTGAATAGAAATGGAAATCATTAGGATGAAAAATCTCTATTTTGCTGGCAAATGTACTTAAGAATAAATCTGAATGGATTTGCGATATAAGGCTTAAATAATGTAAAAATGCTGTTTCCACAACTGACTGTAAGATCCCAAATCAATAAATACAAAAAGAGAACAAACACAGATCATCAGTAACCTTCTCTGTTCTCTGTTACGTACATGAAGGCAGCAGTAATGTGGGCCTCTTCTGGCAGCAGACATAGCTCCACAGTCTATGTGGGGTCCTGTCTGACCCGTTGCTAGGTCTCAGTGAAAATTCCATCCCGCTGCTGTTAGCTCCACTCACCATAGTTTAGCCGTCAATTTCCCATGTGGCTCAACTCTGCATGACCTCAGGTTCCCCGCCACCAAAATATATACCAAAAAAATCTCTTCATAGATGATCAAGATATGTGGCAGAATACTGGCAACCGTGCACATGCTGTGCAGTCAGATGACACCAAACCCTGTTTGTAGACTGTTAGAGATTACGCACAAATACTGGGTGTGGTTACTCTGTGCTGCTTCTCCAATAGAGTAAAGGAAGAGGGGAAGGATGCAAGGAAAGTAAGATGGATGGACTTATGTTGAATGGACGATGGAGAGAACAAGGGGATGAGATAGATGGAGAGAAAAAGTAGGAGGAAGAGAGAAAGAGAAATCTCTACTTGATGGGTGGCTACTTCCTGGACATGATCTATTATTCATACAGTGGATTCATAACGGGAAAGATACATAAATTATATCCCTGATATAGAACCTGTGTGTTGGCATTTTCAATTTAAACTATTCTGCTTGGAGCATTAAAAGGGAAGTCAACCCATTAAAAAATATATATAAATAATATATATAATAATAATAAATAAATAATAATATATAAAAAATAATAATTATTATAAGTATTGATACTGGTATCGACCCCCCTCTTGTCAGAAAAACTAGGGGGGAATGGAAGTTTTGTTCCGTCTCGTTTGTATCCTGTGTGTCTCCTTATGAGGTAACACTTGTTCATGTCATTACTTCCAACAGCGGCATTTCAGTGTGCATTACTGAGAATAAGTAAGTACTCTTGTTGTGAGTAATATCACCTATATGTTTGTAACTTCTTAACTTTGCAGTGTTTAATTGCCTCGTTTACGTTTGCCATGCGCTTAATTGCCTTGTTAACGTCATCAATTGCGTGCTAAAAATAAAATGGTGCCTTACGGTCCTCACAGACGCTAATTATAGCTCTTATACACACTACATTATATTTGTAATGTGGCTTTTTTGTTTCTTTTTGGGTTTTATGTATACTAATTCATATACACAGCAGCCTTCCAAATTAAAAGCATAGATTGCAAAACAATATATAATTAAACATCACCAAACAGCTTGAGGAATTCTTAACATGGAAGATATTACTAAATTACTTGAAGCCTTATTGTATTGAATTGAATTATTTGCACTCCACTGGATTCCTTAAAAAGAAGTTGAAGTTTTGATTTGAACTTTTTTGGGGGGGCTTCTGGATTATTTGTTAAAATGTATTTATGGATTAAAAAAAACAACAACATTTTATTGTGTGTACTATGCAAAATGACGTATGAGCAAATTGAAAAAATATAATTGCCATTAATTTCATTACATTTTAAGGAAATTTTCTATAGTTAGGATATATATGTCATTTAAAAAAAAGATCTGTCATTGTTTTTGGGGGGAAATTTTATGCATCATAAGTACTAATGGTATTGGCACTTGGTATCGGTATCAGTGAGTACTGAAGATTTGAGTATCGGTATCGTAAAAAAAAAAGTGGTATCGAACATCCCTAGAATTAAGACTGAACATGTTAAAAGTCAGCCAAGTTGAATGTGCAGTTCACTCCCTTTTTTAAAATTATTTTTTTAAAGGAGCCCCGACTGTAATGATAAGTTTGCTCCATATGATTTATTTGGTTGTTACTAACATAACTATGAGATTAATTTTTCTAAAATAATTAAAATTTTATTTTATTTATTATAAAAAAAAAATCATTTTTTTCTTTTTTCTTTAGAGCTCAGTATTGTTCATTCGGTAATTTTACCGATTTGAAATGTCATCATCATTGCTCTCTTTTTTAAAATGTTAAATTTTATTTTTTTATTTTGTATGTGGGTGAGTATGTGTATGTGCGTGTGTGTTTGCGTGCTTGCGTGCGTGCGTGTGAGTGTGTGTGTATTCATTAGTTCACCAAAAACCTATTAAAAAATCCCATACCGTTCACCTAAACCGAACACCGCCATCAGGAGACCCGAGGAAGGACCAAAGAAAAGAAAGGAAAGTGAAATCCAGCACCGACCAGACACCACCCACCGGGCCACCAACCAGAGTCCTTCACCAACTCCAGAAACATCTCAATTCCAACAAATCAGGGAGACCTCAAGAGACCAAAGGAGAGACTGAGGAAAGGAAGGAAGGACAGACGAAGCAGAGTGAGATCCACAGACACCAGCCTCCACTGATTCAATGACCTGAGGAAGAAGCAGATTGTGTCTGAGTTTCGATAGATGCTGGTGTGGTGGATCTGGCATGCATGAAAATCTCCACCAAAGAGGGGAGCCGTCGACCGCTGCCAGGAAAGAGCAAGCGCAACACCTCAGGGCCCCCCAGGCCGCGGCAGCGCCAAAGGACAACCCCCGGGCCACCGGAGAGCAAACCCAGGAGCAGGGGAGGGGAAGGAAGGCGGACAGGGGAGGGGGAAGGGACGGGGGAAGGAGATGACAAGAAGGGCAAGGGGCAGAGGCAGGGCCGCAGAGAGGGGGGGAGAGGATGGGGAAGGGTGACGAGGGAGAAGGGACAGGGAGGCGGAGGACGGGCGGGGAGAGGCGAGGAGGGAGAGGCAGCAAGGGGGAGGAAGGGGAAGGGGAGAGGGAACCACGGGGCACCCCGGCGGCCCACAGGCCCCGAACCGCGTCGCCGGGCCCAGAGCGACGGACCGCGCCGGAGCGACGCCGCCCCGGACACCAGGGAGAGCCCCGCAACGCAGCACCCCCCAAGAGACCCAGGGAACGGCCAAGATGCAGCCGCCACCCAGCAGCCAACAGAGGGGCAGACCCGCCCACGCCCAGCCAGCCATAATTTCCATTTTATTACATTTTGTAGAAACTTTATTTGCACATATGCCGCCAGTGTATGTGCCAACCGCATTCAGTGCGTAGTGACGTAGAATGGAGGCTGTCTCTCTGCCGATCAATGTGAAACGCGTATAAAGAAAGCAAGGTAAGCCTTGTAGCGTTCCTAAAGAAACAACATGCGATCGGGAGAGCTCTCGAGAGCTCGGCGTGGGTGAGGGTAACTCTCTCGATCGCATGTTGTTTCTTCACCTCGTTACCTCCCTTTCTTTATTCCCGTTTCGCATTGCTCGGCAGAGAGCCAGCTGCCATTCTACGTCACTACGCAGAATGCGTTTAGCACTTAAACAACAATGGCAGCGTACATAAATAAATCAAGTTTATCCAAAACGTATTAAACTGGAAATGGTTTTTGAAAAATGAATCTCATAGTTATGTTAGTAACAACCAAATAAAGCCCATGAAGAAAACTTGTCATTATACAGTTGGGGTTCCTTTTAAAGAATGCAACAGAAGAAGGTGGAGGAAAAGCCAAATGTTTCATTATGCCAAAATGTTGCCATTTTTTACCTGATCGCCTCATACACCCGATGTCCAGCCAGTAAATTATCACTTCCAGCAACGCAGCGCATCAGGACATGTCTGTACAGCTTGAAAATGAGGGTACTGCATATAAAGTTCCAGTCCTACATGATTTAGTTGTGAGCTGAGAACTTAAACAAAGAAAAATACTTTTCTACATTACTGCATTTAAGTTGAATTTCCTACATCCTTTTCGGCCCTACCCAGTGTCGACTCCTCTTTTAAGACAAGGGTTTAGTGTCCTACGAGATCTGACAGATGTCACTGTTTTTGTGTTTCAAATATGAACAATCTTTTTTTATTTTTAATACACAGCAGTGATGGTATTTGAGTACAGGCATGTGGTGATATTAAATTCTGACAGTACGATAACAATGAGCAAACATATTGTGGTACCACGGTATTAAAATTACAACTGTAAAATGACCTTTTTTGAAATATTTGATCGTATAAAAACATAATTTTTTCCCATTGAACTCTATTTTATTCATCCATTTTCAGAACTGCTTTAACATACATTTTCTGTTTTTATTCTTCTTAGTAAGTCACGTACTAATGTCCCATCAATGGTTAGCTATTTTTAGAGACCTGTGGGCTAATGTTGTCCTTGGAGCTAACTGGTACCCGCTGGCACAAATGATAAGTGGACCAGAAAAGAAAAAACACACACAGTCACAAATAAAAAAGAAGATTTTACACATCACTACACTGTTAAGTACTTGAGGTAGAACAGTTTGTACCCATGTGTCCCTTTAGTTATCTGTTAGTATCAGATAGATAGATAGACAGACAGACAGATAGACAGACTTAATAATAATCCCAAAGGGAAATTGAACTGTCCAGCTGCTCCAGCTGACGCACATTATATTAATAATAATAAAAAAATAAAAAAATAAAAATGAAAAACAACACATGGGTAAAAACAAAAAAACTGTGCATAAGCGACTACAAAGACTGAACAGTGCTCATCCTTTCAACCATCTGTCTATCCATTCAAATGACTGGAAACCATCCTGCCAGCATTTCCCACTATTACCCGTCTCTGCACGCACAGCAGTCTACTGAAATGAAGAATTACCATCCTGATGTAGGATATAAAATGGAATTTAGTGGACACCGGTGGAAAGCTTGAGTCTTGACAACTGGGGTGAAAGACAGCAGCAATGTCTTTCCTTTTATAAAGTACATGGCCACCCATGTAATCAGCAGAGAAACAATCTGTCATCAAGCCTGCCAATTCTACAGTATGTTTGAATATGTGTCACTGGATGAGCATTGGAAACAGAGCGGAAAAGTATGCAGGCACTAAATATAATTCATGACGTTCCAAGTTTGTTTCTCGGCATTCGCTTTGATCCTAACTCCCTGACAGTATATTCTGAGTGTGAACATTTCAACATGTGACACAGGCAGGAAGTGAGTCTAGTAACTCAACACATACACAGACGTAACTACTCAGTCCATGTGGAGAGACTCGTCCATACAAAGTAAATTCCAGAAGTCCTCATGCTGTCAAAGTTACACATGCAGGATTATTTAGACTGGCAAGCAAGGACAGCTGGATTACAGTGTGAGGTTCCAAATATCATATTTACCTCATAACATCATCGCATCCAAGACTTGCTGTTGGGTAAAAATGACAGCCTCTATAGTTAAAGATGATGTTTCCGCAATGTAGGGAATGTGCCTATCCGACGACTTCTCTGCAACTTTCCTAATATAAAATGGCTCTTTAAAGTCTATCAATAACTGTTATGTTGGGAAATGGCCCCCCGGCACATCTAGATTTCCTCCTCATCAGTCTGGCTACCAATTCTTTCCATCTTTTTTTTTGTACTACTGTTTACTGATTCCATTTACTTTCAAATTACCTTGTTATTACGCATGAGCCAAACTGATATTAAAAAAATAAATCTTCATAACTTTCGGGACTGTTTGTGATCTTTAAATGAAATTTGCGGACGACAAACCGTGCCCTTAATAGAATTGAATCACAAATCTTTTGAGTCAAATAAAGATGTGAAATGATTCAACAAAATTCATCTTAAGGAGAGCCAATGAAGGCTAAAAAAAAGATACAAATTGATTAATTGGGGGTGGATCTCAACCTCATTGCAAAAAAAAGAAGAAGAAAAAAAGTTTTAAAAAAAACTTTGCCCATTTATGTGATCTATAGCAGCTCAATTCAAAAAAAGTTTTTTTCGAAAAGAAAATTACAAATAGGCAACTACGGTAAGTGTGCACAATCTCTGAACTGCGGATGTGGCTTGCATTTGAACAGGGGTGTGTAGACTTTATAGCCACTTTATAAAACTGTATACACATCCATGTGTTGTACAGATGACGTTTAAAAGTCACATCAATCATCACTTTTTGGACTTTGCAATGCACTGATGCAATGCACAGGTCAAAGGTCATCATCAATTAGACTTGATCATCTTTTGATACACATAGACAACTATTCACACTCACAATCTATCTATCGCATCTATGTCCAATTTAGAGACAACACACATTGTAGAAGGTAGGAGGAAGCCAAAACCAACACTCTAAAAGAGTTGGTTAAAAAATAAACCCAAATGTTTGGGTCAATAATTTCAATCAAAAAGATGGGTTAAACGAATTGCCTAAAACACCCCCTACCCCTGAATTATTTTGAGCCAACTTTTTGGTTACATACTGGGTCACTCGCCCCCCACACAAAATAAATATATATTATTATTATTATTATTACAAGTTATTCATTCGACCAACTTTTTAGTTTACAAAGTTAATAAATAACCCAAAGCATTGGGTTGATCCCCCCTAAGTGGGCTGTTTGCTGGTTATTAATTTGAACCAATTTTTGGGTTTAAATAAATAAACTAAAATGTTGGATCGATATTTTTGGACCCAGTTTGGGTTATTTTTGACCCAACTGCTTTTAAGAGTGAAAATATTAGACACAGCTCTAATTATGATATACGGTTAGTACACTTGTACAGCACTGCAACCTGCAGCCATATGTTGTTGTCCTCCTATATTGTCCTATATTCCACAATGTTATTTTGAGTCTCAGGGGAGTCAAGGTGTCGAGGAATGGGGTAGGATCGCAATTGACACATCTACTATCATATTGCTAAGCTATAACGACACCGTATGGAAGACATTTGATTCCATGCGCCTGGTGAGACTATGTATGAGAATATCTACATGACGTGATAATGCTAAACGCAGAGCAAGTGACACAGCCTGTAAACATGGACTTTGAGTTTCAGATGCCAGACAGCAAGTGTGAAGACCGATTAGGTGGCCGATTGTGGTTCATGTAAACACGTGTCTGGTTACTGTGGGATTAGGGCAGAGGGGTTAAGTTCACATGAGGCTAAACAATAGCTAGGTGCATAAATCAGTGATTGCAAATAATTTTGTGTCCATTTTTAAATACTGTAATTAAGTTTGTTTACGTTGACGGTTGCTATTTGGATTCTTAAATAAATTAGATTATTCTACAAATTGTTAATCTATTTGGATACATTTTTGTTAAAGAACACAAGTGTAACGGTGTGGTTACACTTGTCAGAAGCTTAAGTGAGTTTATTGTCCTCTGCCTAAGCCAAGGATAACTAAGATGTTTTGATTTTGTGGGATTTTCTCTATAGAGAAACTCACCACCAAAAACATTTTCTTGCAGTGCAAAAAACATGATAAAATATCCTGTACCAGAGATTCTTTTTAATCGATATTGAACTTCACCTAATTACAGAGGATCTCATACGATATACTCATAGATGGCAGCTAGTGAATGTTTATCATATGTGCACAGCAATTGACTGGCAACCAGTCTATGTTTTACCCCGCCACGCATCTTGCCTAATGTCAGCTGGGATAGGCTCCAACTCACTAGTGACTGTAATTAGGACAAGCTGTACAGAAAATAGTTGGATGGGCGGACGGATAATCATAGATTGCTGAATATTACAAGACATTTAAAACAAGAGTTCAGTACATCCAGGGAGCTTCTCCCATCGCATTAAAACTAAAACTAAAATTTAAATGTATCCATGATAATCAAATTGTATCAAACAGCAGATAGTTGACCAATATAATTGTTCACTTTCAGTTGCATACTTGCTAAACATTTACATTAAAACATTTCCAATGTCTCTAAAAGATGATCCTGGGCGATGATTTTGTTGTCTGAGATTTGCCAAGAGCATTTTTTTTTCTCCCCGATGTGCTCGAAAAACGTCGACAATGATAAATGTTTTCATGATTTCCGCTTGCAAATCCTTGTGTGTGGATAGCGTAGAGTTCAGCCAATCAGGAAGTGACCTGAAGCTCAACAATGCGAGCTTCTGGCCGCTAGACACAAATAGAGAAGCAACAGGTTGTGTTGAGTGTTTGTATAATGTATCGCATATAGTCATTCGCCACAGTAAAAATTATAGCTAAAAGTTACACAAGCTTCTTAATTTTATTCTTCTAATACTATCTTCTTTTTTGTACAGTCAATCCTCACTGTATTTCAGTTAATCTTTTGTGAATTCACTACAACGCAGGTTATTTCATTTTACTAATATCGCAAATGATTTACCTGCAGTCACTATTTTTCCACATTGACAGTTAATGCAGACTCATAGCAGTTAGTAGGGGTGTTAGAAAAAAATGATTCGGCAATATATTGCGATATTACAGCTCTCAATTCTCGAATAGATTCAATATGCGGCCGAATCGATTTTTAAACATCAATTTTTTATGGGAATATTCAACAAAACGTCTTACTTAGGGTTAGGATTTACACATTAAGCATGGAAGAATGTTATATTAATGGAACATTAAGCCTTAATATTTGATTTCAGTGCTGTTCAAACATGAAACAGACTGCAACCTGAATTTTCAGATAAATAAATGTGCATACAAATCTTACAGTGTACATGTACAAGTTTATTGAATAGTATTTTCTAAATTTGAGTTGGTTTTTTTTTGCAATAATCAATTTATAGATTCGTATCGGGATTAATCGGTATCGAATCGAATCGTGACCTATGAATCGTGATACGAATCGTATCGCCAGGTAATAGGCAATTCACACCCCTAGCAGTTAGCGCAGGCCAAATGAAAAGGGTGCTTTAAAGATTTGGGATCATTTCACAGTTAAAGAAGACAAAGTGAAATGTGCCTATTATGAAGCACAATTGGCTTCGACAACTCAACAGTAAACGTTGCTAGCTAGCTAAGTAGCTAGCTAGCTAGTTAGAAATAAATTGTAATCCCTCCACAGGCAAGTAAACACAAGCAAATTCTTTGATGACCTGCTCCTCTTACGGCCTCAACTGACGCCGTCACCAAACACTGAAGTGGCCAACTTTTAGCTAAGTAACAGCCAGCCAATTGAACATTTTCATTTGCCGACGTTAACTTCATTCAACAAGCCAGGCCCGCCTTTTAAAGGCACACACACACACACACACAACGTCAAAGATACTCCAATGTAAAATGTGAGGATGACAACCCCAAGTGGACAAAAACAATACCTGCGCCTCACAAGCATATTGTATTGGTGGTAATCAGCATACAACTTAAATATGTGTAAATAAGATCACACTAGAAAACCAGTTAAGCACACAGATTACTTTTTTCCCCCCTTATATGTGAGGTCTATCACACTCAGGCCCAAGATCCACTTACATGTCATTCAGTTATGCAAATTATTTGAAAAACAAATAAACAAATTCACAAGCAAAGCAAACACTCGAGTCAAACCAATCTTACTCACTTGTGAGGAAGATTTGAGCACGACTAATCTTTTGATGGTCCTCTGAGAATATCTGAACTCTTGCTACAGCAGGCATGACGAGACTTTTAGGAGATGTCTGTCTACAGCGAGCTTCAGAGGTTACGCAAAATAAAATTGGTCAAACTCTAACTTGTCTCACTTCTCTACTTCATTATTTTGATATTTCTGGTACACACAACTGCTCTTCTAGTACAAATCTATCACTGACTGTCTTTTTCATCTATTTCTATCTAAAACCTATTTAATTTTCTTATTTTTTCCTGTCCCACTGTGCTGTTGTCCAGCGATGTCGCAGTAGTCTGTAGTCTCTTTAGAGTATTGAAGCCTGTGACTTTATGCTCAAGAGAAAAAAATAGGGCAGACTGAGGGGGGAGTAGGATTCTTCTAATATAAATTTGCTCACAAGCTATCATGATCCAAACTCTAAAAATGTTTACTCCATGCTTTCAAGCACATGACCTGTAAAATAAAACTAGTAGGCTGTTTCTATGGGCTTGAAGAGGCTTCTCTGGAAGTCGATGCACAAACAGCTGACTCAGGTTTCAACCCCTCCCCTCCACAAAAAGACTGATTGCTAAATGGAGTAGTGTTGTCAAGGACCATGACGGCACCCGAAATAAATGATGATCCCTAGTTAGTAACTCGCCAAATTTCAACATGGAGACACACTTCTGCTACATCTGTCTCCAACTGCCAAAGCAAACAGAACCGATATTTTACATCTGTTTGTTAAGACCATCTCAATAATTCCAGGACTACAGACGTTCACCTACACCAAATTCATTCACATGCAAAAGAGAGACCAAAAAAAATAAAATAAATGCCGACTACAAATTTATATAGAAGAACTTGAGGCATTCCTCCACGCCAAAGTAGTCCTTTAAAGTAAATGCCTGGCACACAGGACCCAAGATCACTGTAGGCTTGCAAAATCATTTGACCCTTATTTTGAAACGGCTCTATAAACGCATTCAACCCCAAAAACGTAAAAATACGTTTTTAATACTTTGTCCTTCACTCCCCAAAATTTATTTAAGCATTTTTTTATGTTTTTTTTTATGCTAGAGCATACAGAAGGCTTTGATGTAGCTTCTGACCTGAAGAAGTCGCTTAAAACAATGGCAGTAGTTATAAAAAAATAAAATTAAAATAAAACTCCAGTAGGTGGCACAAGAGTATAAGAGATCAGCCAGGGTCATGTTGCAACAAGCTCTTTTTGCCAGTGTTTTCAACAGGTTTGTAAATAATGATGAGACGTAGCTATATTCCAATGCTAATTGCTGCAAAACGGAAACGGATACAAATATACTTTTTTTTCCTGATGAAAGAAGAGACTCCAATCTTTCTTTTGGTAGGTTTCATGTTTTGATAGCAACAGAACACAATATTCTGTGGGCCTTGCAAAATCAGTCAAAATCTAGTAAAACAGTCGGGAGCAAAAGGGGGTTGAGAGTGAATGAGTTAAAATGCTGCTGTCAAGAGTGATATTATAGTATACACGTTTTTTAAAGAACTGCCTATGTTCTGCTCCTCAGAACACTTTTCAACCAAACAGACACGACTCCATTATGTAAAACCCAATGTGACCCATTTTAATCATTCTGCCTTCGCATTTCCAGGAAGATGGAGTCGCAAAAATGAATGTATAAGCAAAAAAAAAACCACTCACACAAAAAAACACTTACCCAAAACACATGCTTTCGTGATAGCGGTGGGCAAAGATATAGTGAATGTAAACGTCTAAGCTTGGAAACAATAGCAAAGATTGGGTAGATGGGTTAACCACTATTATGCTTTTACTTTATTAAATTATCAACAGTGGTTATCATTTAGAGTCAGAATGATGGCAGACCCCTGAACTTTTTGTTAGATTTGTAAAAGAAAGAGGTCTATTGATTTATTTTTTTTAACTCCAATATTTTTACAAATCCTAAAAGTTGTTCAATAAACATATGCTTGAAATTTCAACAAATTCTAGAGCTGGAATTTTTTAAAGAAGAATTGACGTTCTATAAGTAATCAACATCGAATTGAAGTTAAGTAAATCGAATCGAATCAGAAAAAAATTGAAATTGAATAGAACTGAACTCTGGTGAATCAAAATTGAATCGATTAAGGAAATTAGAATCGATACCCAGCCCTACTAATGACTATGTATAATATATTATCACGTACAGTATGTCTAATGCATTAGGTTCACAATTTGACAGGTTACATACATGTGTGTGCACAAACTTACACTAGAGCAGCAAAATAATGCAGTATAATGAGGCATATTACCATAACGAGGCATCACTATTCACTCAATTAGAAGATAGGATTATAGCGCGATGAGAGACTCGCGAGTGGAAGGGTTGTTGCGCATAATGAAGACGGGTGATTGTGGGGCCAAGCGGGTCATGTGGAGCCGCCTCTGCAGTTGCAATTACTGTACATTCTTTACTTTGCCTTTGATGAAGCATCATTACATATTTAACACATTCACTGCCATTGACGACTATAGATGTCAAGGATTAATTTGTACTGGTCTGGCAGTGAATGAGTTAAAGATCTGCACCCAGCCGTGTTACAAGATCCCCTTTCCCTCAACTGCTTCTTTATCTATTCCAGCATGCCAATAAATGCTGTATGCCGCCACAGGATGAGACCGCTGTATGCAACCAGTGTATGAGTCATAAACCAAGGCCAATTTGTACCACCAAGGTCACAGCCAAGGACTATTTGTAAGATAATTTAGTCCAGCTATGAATACCAAAGTGCTCCAAATGTGTTGTGAATATTTTTAAACATGAGATATAACATTACAGTACTAGTTACACCGTTATGTCCAATTAATTGGCGTGGCTAATCTTTCGTTAACAGGACACTCCATGATCGTCACTGTATCCAAAAACTTGCGAGTGAATATAGCCAGTTCAAACAGTGCTGGAACCTCACATTCACAAGGTCGGGACACCAGAAATCATCAGAAATTTCCTTGAGTTTTTTTTTTTTATGTCACAGTGGAACATAAAGAATGTCAGCACACTACCAAGACGTACTACCCCACACAGTCCATTGCTCAACGCTGACAATGTGTTGTGATTTTTGAGATACCGGTAACTCCATCAATCCATCCATTTTCCAAACTACACTCTTCCCATATAAGTAGTGCATATAGAAATACTAAATTTCAAGGTTAAACCATCATAAACCTTTATATTTGGAGGCAAATTATGAAGTAACCTTTTCTCTTAAGGGTCATCTAGTGTAAAAATGACATGTTAAAACACACACACGCACATATTTTTAGTGATGCTGGGATTTAAAGGTTCCATTATCTTTTTCCCTCCAAATCTGCACACCGGCAAATAATTTGTGATGTACTGAATTTCCTACCCTACAGAAGGCTTCAGAAAATAAAGGCACAATTATTGGACCATAAAAAAAACAGTATGTTGCAAGAAAGTTGAGACGAAATCAACAACCAAACAAAAATTCAGCAAAATAAAAGGTATTGATGAAGATCAGATTGGAACAACAATAAATGTCTACCACGAGCAAACATACAGCTGACAGACAAACAACACTTTGGACGCTACCTGTCTCCTGGGAGTTCAGCACCTCCAGGGCATGCATCATGGCACTGGCAAAAACGTTGGCATCCTCCTTGCTGCCGAAATTCAGGCCGTAGACCTGACGAGCATCTCGCCACTGGTGGAAGGTCTGTGTGGCCTGGTTGTATTTCAGACCCTTGGGAATGGCACAGTTTATCACCACCTGGAGATGGAAGGGGAGAACAGATAAAGGTTCTTTAGATCTGACTTGTTGGGCAAGTCAAATACATGTTGGTGTGGTAAATGGAGAAGAGTGACCAAAATATTTGTGTGATTTGTGTTGCCAACACAGAAGGTTAAGGGTAAGGTGACAGTAAAGAGTAAAGATGTGATGATGACCGGAAATGGAAGTTATTGTGAGATGGGAAGGTGGTGCGTACTGTATGGCTAGTTTCTGGCTACTTAATACAATAAGACTAGTCGAGAATAATTACAAAAGAAGAAAATGTACACTGAAAAATCTGCTGCATTTCATCTTAAATGAGGAGATAGCAGTTTAAAAAAATAATACAAAATACTTGTTGTCAATTAAAAAACAAAACAACTGATAGTACATTGTAAAACTGACTGCCGTTAACTGGCTATGATATGTAAACAGCACTGCCAGGAACCACAACCTTCCGCTGATCTGCTTAACTTCTGGACTCTTGTTGAGACTCTGTTGGAATACTCACCTCTAAGAAATAAAACATAAAAGCTCCTTTTGTTAAAAAGGGGACACAAGAATGACAAAAAGAAGCACAACAAGGGACTTGAGGCTGCTGAGGTTTCAGAACCAATGCAGAATTAGACAAATTTCTGCTCAACTAGTACAAAGGAAATTTGTCAACTCTTTAAATATACAATATGAACTCTCTATTATGTCACGCTACCATCATAGCAGCTAGCTACGTTGGCTTGTTTACAGCGCTAATGAAATCTTAGTAAAGAAAGCTTCAATATGCTAGCGCTGCTAGTCTCCTTCAGTGCTTCGTCACTGAATCAAAGTTACATTATTAATTGTTTTCACATTAATATTAACAGAAAATAACTTATTTTTACTTGTATGACAGCTAAAAATGTTACGTTAAACATTCTCTGTGCTAATTCAATTTCTATCATTTTGAAAGGTAACATTGCAGATTATGTTCAAATTTGGAGGTTGCATTGACTGTACTATGCAATCTGATCTGTTACAGGTATGGGTCTGAATACCTTTGTTAAAATGACTAAAGGAGTATTGGTTTACGGTATCGATGTAACTGATATCTGTTGGAACGTGCCGTAGTTATTGCAAGGCAAACGTACCGTAACTCAGATGTTAAATTAGAATTATTATAAATGTTAGCAAACTAAGGACCCTCTGCATTCAGGTATAGGTTTGATAATGTATATTTGACAGCATATTTGTTGGGTGAAAAAGCATCACCAAATGACAATCACAGGCAAGCTGTCTAAGTGTCAATTCAAACACAGAAAACCAATACCTGCCAACCAAATAAATGTAACCTATACTTCTGTAGCACATTTCAATAGTTACACAAACCAATGAGTGTGTTCATAGTCCATGAAATGCCATCATTATGTTTTTCAAAATCTTGGGCCCCCCACAGCCATGAAGGAATGCGTCAAGCAACTCCTGTGAGTTTTCCACTTTCCATATGCCCACACAGGAGAGAATTGTTTTGACTGAAATATTTATAACTGTATTAGTTTGGCAACATCAAATGTGGGGATGATGTACACACACAAATTATTTTGTCTCTTTTGAGCTGACAATGCGTTAATACCCAGAAAAAAATGTGTAGTGCAGTAAAATCCTTTAATCTCTGTGTCATCTTGTGTTCAGACTAATAATGAGTGAGGGAATTCAAAACATTCCCTAACAGCGGTAAAGATAATTTAACAGGACCCCAAGGTTGGTCGAGATTATAGAAAACTAATGGAAAAAAAAGACAGCACCAACAAAAGGTTTGGCCAGAAAAATATCTGAATCCTTAGATTAAACTAAATCCTGCCTGCTCGTACTTATCTATGTGCATGAAATTTGACAATTTGTAATGATTGTATTAATTTTAACAGTCCATGAAATTTGCTCATTTTGCTCTTAATGTTACACATTGTGTAATTAATGGAACAGCTATTTTAAACTTTGCGTCAAGTTAATTATTAGTTTTGTCTGAATACAGTACAGTTTGATATTTTGGACCAAAAAAACAAAACAAAGTCCCACATAATCAGAACCAGAATCTATCAACAATGAGCCAAACCAGTTGTGCCAGCCCTATATTGAGAGTGAAAGTAATTATTTAACTTTTTAAATAAAGTTTATTTTTTATTTCAAAATTTCTGAAGTATTAAAATTTTACTTATCTTAGTTTTAATTTCAAACAAAACCAGAACGTGCAGAGAGTTTTTTAGTTCCCTGATTTCCTCTCTCTCCCGGAACTCTTTTTTAAATAGATCTATTATCGGCCGGATGATTCTTCAAAATGGTCAATGCCGATATTTGTATATCGGCGCCGAATATTGGCTAATTTTAACCATTTATATGCTAGTTTTGTTTGCACTACTTGGCTACAGATTTCTGACTCGTGGTATATACTATAATTGATCCTTTTCATGAATATTGTAATAATAGGCTCCAGCGCCTCTCGTAGTCCTTGTGAAGACAAGCGGTTAAGAAGATGGATGGATGTATATTGTAATATTTTATATGGGGATATATTATATGGGTCATAGTATAGGCCTGCCGTACAATTTTTATGGCGTAACTCAAAATATCAATATCGTGTTAGAACGTTGTTGTGATATTAACGGTCTATTTCGTGATAGAAGGTTGTTTTTTTTCCCCCGTATAGCCAGCACTATTCAGGATTATACTTTCCATCACGATGTCCGCCATGTCTTCTCACACATCATCCATTTTACAGAGATACATGCGGATAAATCAATGTATGTGCATACTGCGTGTGTTTAGCGAGCTAATGTGCCCCAAAAATCTAAGCTTGAAAGCACTGAGAAGCGCTCAAATCTCCTCCTTACAAGAGTAATAAAAATGCTTAAGACTGAAGAGAAAGGTTAAGCTCAGAGACCGATTGCATGCCTATGTGTTTTTTCAAGATGCATTTTGAAGAATTTGGTGGATAAACTAAACTCAAACACTTTTTTTTATGCCAGCTTCTCTTTCCAAAATTGTTTCAGCAGAGGAAATAGCATTTGAGTACTTTTACGAGCAGATGGAAACCTAATACTTTAAATGTTCCCGAAAGCCATTATTAATTAGAAAAATATACAATGCAACTCTTTTTGGGAAAAAACGGCAAAAAAGCATGTGGTGTTGTCCGAGCTTGTGCTCACCACAGAATTCCCAAGCTGTGTTGTCATACAGCATCATATCGGATACATAAAACTCTAGGCTATAGTAAAATACATTTAGATACACCATATTTGGTAAGATGATGTTGTTGTTTTTTATGAACTCAAAGCCTACTTTAACTGGAGAGCTGGTCAATCAAAACATACGCACTGACCTGATGATCTTGGATCTTGCGCCCCACCACACGGAAGGCATTGTTTCCTGTGTGGTGGTAGATATGGACCCTGCTAAAGCCAGTCGAGCCGCCCGCTGGAACCCACTTTTTATTGGCATCATCGTACACCATAACAGCAGCTCGTGCCTGGCAGATACTCTGTTCACTAAAGGAAAACACAGGAGACACAAAAACAGAAAACGTCCGTTCAACACTCAAGCACAATTTAGATTTTTACAGACAAGCAATTATCGCAAATTTCAACTTTCAGATTAATGCCAACTTGAAACCTGTGGTGCCCAACGGCAGGATATTTTTCTGTACTGTTTCTGTTCAAATCACACAAACAATTGTCATGGTTGAACCTGGACAAATTTCCCCCCAAAATGGTTGTTGACAATTTCATGGACAAACTTTCCACTGTAAGTTTAACTAAATGGAGAAGCAGTCAACCTTTAACTCATTCAAACCCAAAAAGGTATAAATACATTTTTAAACACTTTTTCCTTGTTTTGCTTTTTTAATGTTTTTTTTATGCTAGAGCATACAGAAAGCTTTGATGCAGCTTCTGACCTGAATAGATCGCTTAAAGCAATGGTAATTATTACAAAAAAATCAGTCAAAATCCAGTAAAACAGCCGGGAGCGAAGGGGGTTGCTTTAGTGAAAATTGTTGGGAGTGAATGAGTTAATATCAGCAATGCAAGAGCACACACAAAATGCACTTACTACAAGTACTATATACCGTCTTTACAATTTTCAAGAGTTTCTACAATTTCTGTGGATTGTACACCCACTTAAATTTGATTACAGAATAGGCCTCCACTACAGTTAGGTTGTTATTACACCGCAATCAAAAGGGCACTTCAGACAATTATATCTGAGTGGGAATAAATTATGTCAAATTTGCTGATCTAGATATGCGGGGATGAAATTGGAGATGAAGAGACCGGAGCTGATTTGCATCTCATTTACTAAACCCCAACACAGCCGCAAAACGTTATGTGCCTCACTTTACAGTTTTCACATTTTGTAGGGGATTTATAAGAGTTTGGAGTTGTGTGCAAGTACTGTGAGAGAGACGACGATGTGTTTCGACTCACGGCACCCGCCTTCAATCCATTATTATAGCCATCTTTAGACCAGACGTGTGTGGAACCTTTATATTTTAGGTCATTATGTCACAGATGGATTATAGTTATTCTCTTTGTTAAGTAGCTGTTAAACTTGACTGATGGGATCAATCCAGACTACCCTCACCATCTTCTTTTACAGAAATCGTCTTTACTTAATTGTATTGCCCTACGGGCCCGCCATCAGTAAATTAGAATGAGATGCCACTAAATCCCATACACTAATGTGTAGTCACGCCTTTCACATTATAATTAATAAACTTCCTCTAATTTGTGATAACAGAATATAATTTTCACTTGTTGACAACATAGAAATTTTGATTGTAAAATTTTGATGTTCAGTACCATAACAACACTGCTGATGTTTTCTATTTATTGTACCCATGCAAAGTGCTTACCGTTATTTTCCTCTTAACTCATTTGCTCCCAAAAACGTATAAATATGTTCTATTTGAAATGTTTAAAGCTACTGAACGTAGAATATTCCATTTCGAATCGCTACTGCCACCTGCTGACAAAAAATTTAAATGCACATACACATCACGCACATTACGCAGACAGGGTGCGGGAAATTCTAACCCAATTCCAGTTTGAAAACTATTGGCCCTCTAGAGGCTTAAAGAAGTACTCATTGTGAACAGCTAAGGTGGTAATCTACTAATTAGAAGGCATTTCAGTCATAAATCGTCAAATAAAAAGCTTACTGTAAAGTTATTTTGGGGAAAAAAATTTAAGTATCCCAAAGACGCATTTATGCGTTTTTTATGTTTTATGCTAGCGCTTTGATGCAGCCTCTCAACTGCAAAGAATGGTTGAAGAAATTGTAGTTATTACACAAACGGCCAGCAAGTGGCAGCAGAGCATAAGAAATTAAACAAGACCATGTTGAAAACCCCCGCAATTACTCAGAATTCTAAATAGATAATGATGAAACTATATTCTAATGTTAATTGCTCCAAAACTGAAACAGTAAGAAATATTTTTAAAAAATCCTGATGAAAGAAGAGACTTTATTCTTTCTTTTGGTTTCTTCCATGTTTTTATAGCAATATAACACAATATTCTGTGGGCCTTGCAAAATCAGTCAAAATCCAGCAAAGCAGCTGGGAGTTAAGGGGGTTGCTTCAGTGAAAATGACTAGGAGTGAATGAGTTAAAAGATCAGTAATGGGACAGATGAGCACACACAGACACACACTATGTATAAATCAGACCAGAATAGTATGTGCAAATGGTAATAGAAGATGAGAATAAGTTCCTCTTATTCATTAAAGTTAATGAGGTTCTGAGAATGGTTTCTGACTTCAAAGAGGAACAGAGCCACTGCAGGTAATTTGCTGTCATGATGTCATATGCCAGGATTAGTCAAAGCGGTACCTATTCTGTGAGCAAGTTAGTGTTGTATTGAGCCTGGGCAATTATGGAAAAAAATAGTAATCACAATTTTGATGGATATTGAAATCACGATTATTTATTTATTTGCATTTATTCACAAATCATACACATAACTTTAAAGAACCAGAAATTAAATTAGTAACAAGTGAAATAATATGTTAAAATAACAATGTATAAAAATAAATAACTGCTGTGCGTGATTTGGCCTCTTAGGGGCAGTGTGGTGCACGCATGGATATACAAAAAGTGTAGAAGAAGAATGGGGGGAAAAAAGGGTTGTTTTGTGTGTTATTCATTTGATCCAATTTTGGGGGTTATTTATTTAACCCACAAAATTGGGTCAGTCCCTTTTGCCCCAATTTGGGTTATTTTTTACCTTGGTATTTTTTTCAGTGTGGTGAGTCTTTTTCTATACACTGACTCTTGACTTGTTTCGGTTAATATCTGCATTGCAGATGATGAACAGGAACTACTAGGAAAGACTATGGTTAAACATTTTTGCTGCTTAGGTTGAAAATCTGTGGAGAGTCTCTGAGAGTTGATGAGCTCAAGGAATGGAAAATGAAAGAAGTAAATTGAGGGTGAAGATGGAGCTCAAGGGTTATTAAAGCAGAAGTGCAGTTGGGTTTGGCTAAGAGGAAGGAGTGTAAGAACAGAGGAGCTCTAGGGAGGGTCCTGGATACATCTGCATCCTTCCTCTTTTGTGGCTTACTCTTTTCTAGTTAACTCCCTGGGGCTCTTGGCGTTCTGACGTTCATTGCCCGTATCCAAACCCAGCTGCACATCTTCCGAATGAGCCCTGAGCTCCTTTATCCTCAGTATACCTCTGACCATTTCAGTGTTAGAGGAAAAGCATTCTAATTATACATCCAATTTTTTTAAAGCTTCAAACGATTAGGTGTGCAAAAAAACAAAAAACAAAACATGATTTGGTATGCTGTCCCTCAAGAATAATTTCAATCATTATGAGCAGAACATTTGGCTAAAATTACAACTGTTATATAAATACTGTTCAAATGCCAGGTTGAGTGAGACTTGGAAGAATCAGATCAAGATAAATAATTTCAAAACTTTTCCACCATTTATATGACCTACAAAATAAATAAGGGGAGGTGAAAATAAACGATGAAGCTATTTTGATTGGAGTGTGTACAAGTATAAACGTTTTGAAATGTCTTATCTTGGTCACTTTTTATATGACAAAACCCAGGCATTTGATCAGGGGTGCTTAGACTTTTAATATCTGCTGTATATTGATTTTCTCACTTTTTTAATCCATTGAAACATTTGCTGACATATGCGAAAATACCCTCTAACTATAAGTATGAGTCATCTCAAACAGATGGTAGGAGAAAAAAAAGACAGAGCAAGAGAGAAATGACACGCGGCGTGATAATGGGAAAAACACCTCAGGTGTGACAAAGCAGCCATCATCACAAGTGACTAAATATAGTAGCTAAGATTATCCGTGCAAAATGCACAGTGAGGGTGTGGGAATGAGTAACTGTGGCAGGACAATGTGCAGGCCTTCAATTAAGATGGACAGACATTGTGATTTGTTCTGAGCAAAACTTATTCCCAGTGCTAGCAACCTAAAAAGTTTTCTTTTGTAACTGGGTCCATTAAGGATGTTACCAATATAACAATCATTCGAATTTAGTTAGTTAGACATGAATGCTTCCTTGCTAATTAATCATCTAATTTAAGTCATTATGGCAGAAATCATCATAGACTGGTAATTACCTGGACCATCAACTGATCTAGTTAAGTAGCAGGCTTGTTTAATGAGTAGAATACATGCAATCCTCCTAGATTTAATGAGTTGTAGCAAGTCACTTACAGAAACCATTAGCTCAATGAAGAGATAGCTCCCTAGAGGAAGAACCCTCATGTGGTTTTCTAGAATTTTACTGCATTGAATGAATGCCCTTTTCCATGTAATCGCCTCTCGTAGAGCAACATCGGAATCTCTGCAACACTTTGTCAAGCAATAAAAAGTATGGCTTATGACTTATTGGTGTGAGAGAATGTGTAGTTAATGTCAAGTGGCATAGTAAAAATGATAAAACAGTAGGTCAAATGATTAGTTATTCAGTTACTGATACGACGAAGAGGAGTTGAAAAAAGGTTGGACCGACCAACATTCTTGGAAGAAATAGAAGCAACATACAAGCAGGATTTAGGCAACACAAATAAGATAAGGACTACTAAATAAGGCCCTTAATAATGTATGCTGTCATGAAAGCAATTGTCAGACTGCTTTTCATCTAGTGGCATGCAGGGAAACGACTACTAAACTAAAGTGAATGTTAAAGAAAGTGCACGTCTCTTTCCAGGCTGCTCCATCCAAATTGGCTAATAATAATGAAATAACAATAAAACTGAGCATAGCCAATTAGTTTTTGAATTGCAGGATCATTAGCACGAAATGCAGCTTGAAACCTTATTTCTATAATTATCAATATAATTAGAACCCTCAACAGGATGAGTGATATAGACAATGGCTGGACAGATGTGCACGTAGTATTTGAATTTGAAAAGCATTGTTTATTTAGACAAATATTTTTATTTTATATTACTGTATTAATTAAAGGGGGAGTGAACCGCAGAAAAGTTCTAGACAATAAAATGTAAAAAAAAAATAATAATCATCCTGTCTTCTATAATCTATACAGTCTTTGGTGTTAATTTTGTTCTTTTGAACCCTTTTTGTCTTTAAAAAGAAAAGCAAAGACATATGTTCTATGCAGCCCCACAAGTTTAAATGCCATATTCTGGTTAATATTGCGTTAGTAGAATAAGAGTTACCCAGCCATCTTTAGCTATATCGGTAGGCGGCCATCTTGCCACTTGCTGTTGCGTGAAAATGACATCACAGTTGCTCAGGTATCAGTTAACAACCAATCACAGATCAGCTTCAGAAAACAGGTGAGCTGTGATTGGTTGTTGGCTGAGCCCTGAGCAACTGTGATGTCATCTTCGGTCGACAGCAAGTGGCAAAATGGCCGCCCCCTGTGATGGATAAAACGGCTGGAATTTGCTGCATAACTCATATTCCACATATGTAATATTAATCAGAATGTCATGTTAAGACTAGTGAGGTCACATGTAACATATTACAAATGATTAAGTAAATATTATTACAAATGATTAAGGTTGACTTCCGCTTTTAGATATAGCCGAACAAGGCAACCAAGAGCAAGGTATCAAACCAACACCTTAAAGCTACTTATGAAAAGGGCTTGTTTTTCATGCACATATTATGCAAGTCAATTGCCCCCTGAACAAAGTTAAGTAGCGAGCACACAAATGTGTCAGGTCACACTTATGATGCAATGGCTCCATGCACAGGCGTAGGTCTTTTTAGGGTGTTGCCAGGGTTCAGAGTGCCGACTGTGTGTTAAGTAGGAGACTGGCACATTTAACAAGATTCTTAATCACATTACTATTCACACAGAGACAGGGAGCACATTGACAAGAGAGCAGGTCTGGGCTGCATTAGACTGCACTCATGTATAACCTTTGGGAACCAACAATCAGTGCCTTCAAAATAAAATGAATAACTGCATAGCTGTATTGAAAAAGTTGAGATAATAATAAAATGAGTTAAACTTTCCTTCAAGGTTCATTACTCGAGTGATCGATGGAATAATCAATAGGATAATGGATTCTAAAAAGAGTTGCATACATTCAAAGATAAAATAATTTTTCCTTTAGTCTCCATCAGCCCCATGTTGCTGCTTGGGAAGGTTGGCACAGTTGACCCCGACCCACATTGTTTTTTTTTGGATTGGTTTGTTTTTTTATTGAGCAGATCAACATGAAGAAAACACAAAACACATTACAACTATAAAATATAAGTTGACGTAAAAAGAAAAACAAGAATAGGAAGAAAGAAAATAGTTTATATGTTCAAAAGGGGTAGGAGGAAGTTAAAAACGTATTCGTTTTATGTTGATACAATAATAAGGTTAATGTATTTCAACAAAAGAAAAATGTACAAACCTAGTCATATATACATCAAATCCACCATCAAGTCAGCCTTCTATCACCTCAAAATAATTTCCAAATTCCCCCCATCACTAAGTGAGTATGTAGCAAAGACCCTCATCAATGTCCCAACAACTTCACAATTGGACTATTGCAACAGTCTTGGACAGACTTCAGTATGTCCAGAACACTGCTTCCCTGGCTTCTCACCTGCACAAAAACCTGGGCTGCACCCCGCCCACACCGTAATTCAGATTCATTGGCTCCCAGTCAGGCTCTGCATAGTTTTCAAACTTGTCATAGTACTTAGAAATTCCTCCATGCCTTGGCCCCACCATACATCACTGACCTCCCCCACCCCAGAAACTAGCTACCTATCATACTGTACATACTGTGCATTCTCTTTCATTATTTCAAATCATTCATCCATGCATTGATCCATTTTCTATACCACACAACCTCATTAGGGTGATGTGAGTTGGAGCCAATCCCAGATGACTTTAGACAAGAGGCAGGGTATACATACCCTGGACAGGTTGCCAGTCAATCACAGGGTGTATGAACAACCATTTGTACCAATGGGAAATTCAGTCTTCAATTAACTTAAAAAAATTAATTATATTGTTTCTGGTATACATGGGGGAGCCAGAGTACCTGAAAAAAAAAACATACAACATGCAAATTCCACAAAAGAAGGCTTGATCTGAGATTCGAACCCAAAACCTCTAGATTGTAAGGCAGAAGTGCTAACCAATACCACACTATGCTGGTTTGTAATCATTTCCACATTCAAATGAAAATTAAAAGTACAAAAACTTGTTCCCTTTTCCATTCTACTAGTTCTATGCCGAAACAGCCTGTTTCTGCCCAATGTGGGCGCTTTTACATTACACATTATTGAGGCAGAGCGATGACAATGGTAGCATTCCTCAGAACCAATTCCAACCTGGTTCTAGAGAGCAGGCCAAGGAGGGCCGTGATGTCACTGTCATCTGACTGGCCGACAGATTTGGCATTTCTTTAAGCGATGTGGCAAGGAACTCCACCGGACACGGCTATTTCCAGGTTGTAAACGAGCGAGACACAGCTTCCCGTATAAGTATATACAGTGCAACTATTTAACCCTATTTAGAATTTTATATGTACCTGTGGATGAAATACTGAAGCTTGAGATATACATTTTTGGGGTTTGAGTGAGTTAAAGACAAAAATGGGGATGTATTGAAAGACAGGACTTGCTCTCATTCACTTGACTAGACCTGGCTGTGTTTAAGTATTGTGGTAAAACACAATATATGTGTATTGTGTATACTGTATTTTTATGTCTTGGCGGCAGGCGACGGGCAGTTGTGTCTCACTCGGTTAAACATCTAAATAGATTTTTCGTCTGCGTAAAAAATTCTGTTCAGTTCAGTTGATCCTGTTTCATTCCGGAACCTGTAATGGAAAACGCCTTATAAGTAAGACCTGATACAGATAACTTGGTAATCTGGTGTTTACTTCAGTTGACGTGTAAACAGTGGCATTGGTGAGAACATTCTCTTATGCTAGGTGTTACATTTGTGGTGGCGTTTTCATGAATTTGCCTTAAAACTGTGTTGGTAAGTAAACCCTTCTCACTCTACAGGATTCTGGCAAACACGCAAGCAAACACACGCGCGCAGACACGCACACACACACACACACCCCTCATTTTCATAAACAAGGTCTCAGGACTGATAGCATATCATTCATGGAAAACAATTACTTAAGTACACTTTAACCAATTTGATTGCAACTGTAAATTCCCATTTAAATTTTTGTTTTGCACTCAGTCTGAAATAATTTTAAGTAAAAAAGCTCTGATCTCAAACTTTTACTAGCCTATTGTTACAAAATGATTTTTCCAGTTTTCAGATGCATGGATAAGATGAAAATGTTTACAACAAACATCCACTTCCACTGAAAAATACTTTCTTCTCAGGGTTCTCAGGACTGATAGCATATCATTCATGGAAAAAAATAACTTAAGTACACTTTAACCAATTTGATTGCAACTGTAAATACCCATTTTAGTTTTTCCACTAATCATTACATACTGTATATATCAGCCAAACAAGATGGATTTGTTCCTGTCATGTTGTGAAACTGTATCTTCTTAATAATTAACAAGTGTGGTCTTATGTTGCAGCAGCTAAATGTGGAAGTTGGCAATGTAGGTGAGCTGTATCTGAACCAAGCCTTCAGGGTACTGGCACCACAACACAGAAGGGAAGGGAAATCCTTGGTAAGCTCTGAGAGGAGCAACCTCTGACAGTTCAGACACCAGGGAAAAAAGGATTCCCCACTGTTAACAGCCCAGATGCAAAGTAAAAAGAAAAGTGCAGCGCACAGTGCAGCATTTTTATCGTTGTGTATCATTAGAAGGCCAATGTGGTGATCAAATCTAGTATTAGCATTAGGGCTTGGCGATATAGGGTTATTGTAATCGAGATATGAACCTTCAAGACATTAACTCATTCACTCCCAGCCATTTTCACTGAAGCAACCCCCTTCGCTCTTGGCTGTTTTACTGGATTTTGACTGATTTTGCAAGGTACACAGAATATTGTGTTCTATTGCTATAAAGACATGGAACCTACCAAATTAAAGATTAGAGTCTCTTCTTTCATCATGAAAAAAGTACATTTGTATACGTTTCCGTTCTGCAGCAATTAGCATTAGAATATAGCTAACTTTCATCATTATTCACAAACCTGTTGAAAACACTAGCAAAAAGAGCTTGTTGCAACGTGGCCCTGGCTGATCTCGTATACTTCGCTGCCACCTGCTGGCCATTTTTTACCATTGCTTTAAGCAACCTCTTCATGTCAGAAGCTGTATTAAAGCCTTCTGTATGCTCAAACATAAAAAAAGCAAAAAATATATAAAACGTATAAATATGTTTTTGGGATTGAAGGACAAAGTATTGAAAAATATATTCATATGTTTTTGGGAGTATAGGACAAACTATTTCAAAAACGTATTCATACGTTTTTGGGTATGAATGAGTTAATATCGAAATTAGGATGATATCAGTCATGTGAACTTGCGCCACTTTAGAACAGTACTTAACTATATTTTAGTGCTTTCAGGTAATTAAATTGTTTTAGTTAATCACACAATTTTCCGTAATCCATCACGATTAATCAACATTTTCTACTTCTGCTTGAATGTAAAACTATGAAAAACAAAGACTGTTTTAAAAGATGTATTTGGTCCTTGAATAGAATACTTCTCCTGTAAAATACAACTGTAAACAAATCAATTAATCAAAATGGACTATGCCATTTTTTTCTCATAGACACAATTCTCAGAACTTCTCGCTTTCAGGTTTAGTTGTGCCCACCAACAGCACACTTTGTGTAGATGATAGGCCAAAGACGGACAACTGGTATGCCGTTTGATTTTGGCTTTGTAAAGTGTGAAAATACTTGCGATTTCTCCAACAAGCATCAAGTAAAACTACCTATAGTCCGTGTTTGCCCAGCTTTGCGCTAGTGGCTATATTGGCTGCAGGTTATAAGCCATAACAGGAAGTAATATTAGTTCACAATATTAGTGTAGCTCATACTACCAGAGGCAAATTCAGTGTTGTGTGTTTTTTTTGTTTTTTTTACATACTTGGTCCCAAAAAAAAAAAAAAAAAGATTCTTATAGGACACTCTTTCAATCAGGCATTGGATCAGGAAGCTATGAATTATACTGATTCTAATATCAAATAGCAATTCAATGCTACAACAGTTTACCTGGCTAATCCAGTTATATGCTGAGATTCAGCGATTTGCAATTGCTCGTCATAAAAGCCATTCCGGGCGGCACAGTGGCTGACTGGTTAGCATGTCCGCCTCCCAGTGCTGAGGGTGTAAGATCGAGTCCGGGCTTCGGCCTTCCTGGATGGAGTTTACATGTTCTCCCTATGCCTGCGTGGTCTTCTCTGGGTACTTTGGTCTCCTCCCACATTCCAAAGACATGAGGGCGTTCTGAATTGTCCCTAGGTGTGATTGTGAGTGTGGATGGTTGTTCGTCTCTGTGTGCCCTGCGATTGGCTGGCAACCAGTGTACCCCGCCTACTGCCCGAAGCCAGCTGGGATAGGCTCCAGCACCCCTGCGACTCTTGCGAGTAATAAGCAGTCACGAAAATGGATGCATGGATGGAAATCCATTCCTTGTTCTTGTTTACAAATACACAGCAAGAAATCTGCTGAAACTGAAAACATATGTGTAACAAAAACTCATGGCTGTGAAGAGAGAGTTATATGTAAAACGTTTTATGAAATAATTGTTTTACATTTATCCTGTAAAACGTTACTTTTCATAGAATGATGCTGACCGTCTTGGCAGATTTTATACACATCACAAGTTTGAGGTATGAGTCTCAGATGTGCATTCACGAAAATACACCTTCCGTTTCTGCTGTCTAACCCAAGAGAGCGAGACAATCAATCTAAGTACTTCAAATGCTACAGTAAAGGAAAGATTGAATGGCACAAAAAAAAAAAACTCAATTTGCAGTCAAACAGCATTTCACATTGTGCTGTCTTTAAGAAAGTCCCTCTCTCCAACTACACTGAGCAAGAGAATAGCAACATGAATGGATAGCAAAACAAAACAACAATGAGTCATCTGAAAACCATCTTTGACAACAGCTACCTACCGATGAATTTCCATTTTGGCTGGCAGCACACATCTTTCATTGAGGACGAAAATGGAGGATTTGCAATGTGGACCAGAAGAATGGACCTGCATGTCTCCACACACAGGTTCGTGGACTTCTTGTTTTCTAAAGCCCCACCAGTCCCACTCCTCACTAGTCCTTACCAGCTTCTGTTTCTAATATGCTACAAGCGATTCCCCAGAGTTGTGTCTTTTTCTCAGGTAGACCTTCTCTATCTTCATATATTTTTGGTTAGTATCCCAGGTAATCTGGCAATTCAGGTAGACCTTCTCTATCTTCATATATTTTTGGTTAGTATCCCAGGTAATCTGCCAATTTCCTTCTCTTTACCGAACTGTTGTCCTATTTGCCATAT
Source organism: Leptonotus elevatus (assembly GCF_054856555.1). Lineage (NCBI taxonomy): Eukaryota > Metazoa > Chordata > Actinopteri > Syngnathiformes > Syngnathidae > Leptonotus > Leptonotus elevatus. The sequence continues at coordinate 2,939,901 of NC_141256.1, forward strand.
CTTCGTTCCAGTCACCCCCTCCTACAGAATTTAGGAAAAGCCACAGTATTAAGGGGATTTCTTACTTATTCATACGTGCCATGTCAGCAAGTCAGCCAGTAAGTGGAAGCGAGCGAGCCATCGAAAGAGTCGGCGGTGCTTTTCCCATGGCAGCAGCGCCCGCCAACAGACATACACAGTTCATTCAGTCCTGGCTTTCTCGCTGCATCCGCAATAGCAGTCAGGTATCCAGGCAACAGGCTCTTGCGCTCTCGGGGCTCCGTGACAGAGACTGTGGGAAAGCTGCTATTGGGGGAAACACCCCACAGTAGAACCATATAGCCCACTTTGGCTCAGCTCCGGAAGGTGGTGGGGAGTGTCTGTCTCTCTCTGCTGAAGCTAACTCACTGCTTGCATCCCACTTGATGTCACAGTCTTTTATGTGTTCATGGCTCGCTCCCTTCCTCCCTTTCCTATCTTCATTTGCAGCTAATCAGCATGAGTCTCTGTATGCGCTATTTGTAACCCGCCAGACGCCCACCTAACTCTGCTCCCTCTCTCTCTCTCTACCTCATAGAGAGAGAAATATGTTAAGTAAGTTTGGAAGACTGAGCCAGTCATAATTAATAATGTTTGATGGCACTGGAACAAATACCATTCAAACACGATGTTAAACATGCACTGGTGACAAGAATTCCGAGCACTTTCAGCCTTTGAACTTTAGATATTGTCAGCTTATTTCTGCCTGCAATGTAATTCTCTGCATTTGTTTCACAATTGAATGTGGCTGGCTACAATTATCATACTAGTTTACGATCAGTGTTACTGTGAAAATGACCCCACGAGAAGGAATTACACACTCGTCCAAACGTAACGATTTGATGGTTCTCGCTTGTCTAAATCTACAGGGTTTTCCAGCCAACCCAACCAAACTTTTATTGAAGATGCTGCAAATCTTACTGGCTTTTACTGGTTGCTATGCCGACACTTATGCTTGCTTGGGAATTTGCCCTACAGTGGAAGTAAAAACAAACTGCTGGCACCATCATATTTTAGCACAGAGCATCTGTGGGCTTTTCTAAACATTGCATTTGACAGATACAGAATCTTTGAATTAGAAAAATGGTATTTGGGAAAAACTGTTTAAATATTGTTCCTGATCTTCTGCTTGTACATTTAAAATACATACATATGTATAATCTAAAATTAAGTTATACTACATTTTGCACAAAAGACAATCAGGAACATTCAGATTGGAAATGGGCTATTTTGCCTTTTTACTGTGATGACTTAGTCATTTTAAAACAATATTTGTAACGAGACAAAGAGCAATTTCTGTGCTTATGAAATAAACCACAAGATAAATTATGTGAAAATTAACATTTTTAATTGTAGTTAAATGACAAATGGATAAAAAGAAAACTTGAACTGCAATCTGTGTAAGGTTGGGATTTAATAATTTCAGAGAAATTATAATCCATTTCCTGATATGATAATCAGTTGGTATCAAACTATCAAATGTACTAAAATGTGGTCCAAGCGGGGTTTGAACCCAGGTTCTCTGTGGTGGCAGGCAATTGCTCTAAGCACTGAGCTGACTTGACTTGTTCAGATTCATGGCTAATGGTGTATTTATTTTGAAAAGTGTCGTCTGATGCTGAAAGATAACATGCATTTAATCAATTCAGTGAAATTATAATCAATTTCCTGATATGATAGTCAGTTGGTACACATGTATATCATGTAGTATAATGGCCATCAAGGATATATTTGCAATGCACAGTCCTCCGACTGTACATTGCAAATATATCCATGGGATTCAAACCTGCGACCTCCTGGTTACTGGACAATGCACTTTACAACTGCGCCACCGAGCTGTATCAGAGACCTGGCAATGATGATCAATTGTATGTACGGAAGTGGGCATGGACAGTTCAATGTCAGTCCCATTGAAAATGAATGGGGGAAAGTTGATATTTACCGTTAAATTGAGTGAATACTGTAAGTAATGTGGAATCAGACGATATATTCCCCGGCATGAATTTTTGAAGCAAGTTGAAATTCGAACGGTGTAAATCGGTATAAGTATTATGTGGGAGTTGTTTCACGGCAAAAAAGTGTGGAGAATAAAAATCACAATAACATATGTGGGAATGATTCAGCAATCTATGATGTCTCGCGCTGTGGCACAGTGACTGAGGATTTAGCACAACTGTCTCACACTTCTGAGGTTGTGAGTTTGAATCAGGGGTCTGGGCTTCCTGTGTGGAGTTTGCATAGTTGTCTCTTGTTACTAAGGCTTCCTCCCACATTTAAAATTTGTTTCTTGGTGTAATTGGTGAAACAGAATGATATGTCGCAAGTAAAATCGTAAGTTTTGGTATCATACAATAAATTTCACCAAATTCGCTAGTCAGTCTTGGTCAACAGTAATGCTAAAATAATTTAATTCCCTTTGATTGGGTTTATCGTATGAATCGCTATGACAACTCTGTGATTGACAGACACTTGGCAAAAAAACAGGACGCCAGGACGGGACTTGCATATTAGGACAAAACAGTAAGGTCGGCGAAATCCACCGAGACACTGGACCCAAGGCTCAAAAACGGGAAATCTGGTCACCCTAGGCTAGGGGTGCAGCAATTAACTGATTTTACGATTAACCGTGGTTTTTAAACATCAGGATTAAATAACCGCAGCTGTTCAACAACATCGGTTATTTCCGCTCATGTACGGCGCAAAATGAGCCATGCAGCATAGTTCATAGCTCTTGTGTTTCCACACGGCCCATTTAGCGGGGGCACAACAACACAGGGCTCATCTTTGAACGCCGCCTGGGGAGAGTAGCGTACCCGACGACTGTGGGTAGGATTCTGATCCCTGGACCAGGTTGAGTGGACATGGGGAAAGGGGAGGCCGAAACAAGGTGGCAGGGTGGAGGCCCCGCACCCACCGCCAGAAACCACCGGCACACCGCTACCCGCGCCGCCGCCACCGACCGACCTTCCCCCCAGTGAGCTGATATTTGTTGGATTATGTTTTCTCTACAAATCTAAAGGAGTATCTCTCTTTAGAATTAACATGTTTCAAAAATTGTGTCAAGTGCAAGACACTTTTTTTTTTTACTTGCTTCAGTTATTCAGGAGTGTATTCATGTGCTGGACTGTGTTGTGTTCTCGGGGTAGGGCAGGGTAGGGTACATAATGTAAACACCGGAGAGGGTAACATTCTGACATGTACACAGATTTACAATGACAGGGCTGCAAGGGAACACTGTACCAAATAGTCAGGGGTCGGACAACAAAGCTTGAGGATAATCTTCTGCCCCTTTCTTAATGCTGTAGAATAAAATCTACTTTATTTCCTGTCAGATGCTGTGTTTGTATTTGTTTTTTTTTACTTTGTTGACTGCTTCTACATTAGTGTATAATTGTGAATATAATGTTTTGGTTTAATTAGTTTATTATAAGTAGAGTGCCTTGGCCAAAATGCGGTAGAAGGTCACTGTGAAATTCAAGTTGCAAAATAGCAAGAAAAATAAGAGAATTGCTTTTTTTTTTCATGAATTGAAGTGTTTCAACTGATGCAATTAGCTCACGCCAGCTGTGTCCAGCTCATTAGATTATGACAGTATGATAACACGCACAAAAATGTAAAAAAATATATATATTTGGGTACATAAAAAACACTTTTTTTCATTGAACACAATCAATTAAGTTTTTCAATCAAATACAGACTATTGGGTACATTAAGAAACGTGTACCATGTTAAGTTTAAAGGAATACATGTAAACAGTCATCTTCTGTTTTAAATCTTACTAGTAAGTCACAGTGTCCCATCACGAGAGAGACATTTTTAGAAGAGGGCTACTCATGTTGTAATTGGGGCTCACTAGTACCAGCTGGCATCCTTGTTTTCTTTTCTTTTCTTAGGGCAGTGCACATTAATCATCAGAGCAAAAAATCATCCATGTTTGCAATGTCTGTGTAGTCATGCTTCGTCAAAAAAAAAAAGTGACTGGGCCCAATGATCTTCAAAGAGGTGCCTCGTTTACTCAACTCTGCAAGCAGCCAATCATATTGTGCCTTGCTTAAAAGTCCCCTAAAAAAAGAAACAAAGAGTTCATTACTGGTGATGGGGACTAATAGTGGTCATTTAAACCTTGACTTTTTAAAACCATGCCTAGTGCCTAGGAAAAAATGTACTGTACTGGCTACGCAATAACTGACGAGAGTACCCTGAAATATAAATCCAGGAAGATGTAACCCGTGCCTTGGGAGACAACCAGTGGCAGAATGACAATGGAAGTTTGTCACACTTCACAACACAGAGTGGAACTTTGCTTAACCACCGCACGCACGTCAAACGCCGTTATGGTCAAAGGACAATTGACAAGATGAGAGAACACAAAGAGGCATCTTTAACCCAATAAAGCTGGGAGCGCATTACCGCATTTCTACCATTACAACGGGAGCGCTCTTCTACCTTTGAAGCCGGGAGAGAGGATACATCATTTTGTTTTGTTTTGACGAATTCTCGGTCTCTTAGCTGATGAAATGCATCAGAATATACACAAGAGGCACGTCTTGGAATTTTATTCGAGCATTAATGGCAGACACAGTTTCACGGGAATTATTAAATAAATGACGCGATTAGGGATAGACCGCTAATCGGCCTGGCCGATTATTGGCACCGATATTGGGCATTTTGACGAATATCATTATTGGCCTTAAAAAAATCTGACAGCCGATAAAACATCAATCTAAAACCTTTTTTTTCTCAGGGAACTATCTATTTATATGTTCAGCTAACTTTATAAGTGATGCTGCTGACCCAGGGAAATTTCTAGACAATTTGTTTTAATGTTGAACAAAAACAAAGAAATGTGAAAGTTTAAGATTTCAGGTATTTAAGATTTCAGGAAAAAAATATTCACTGTAGAAAACTAGACCTATGGTATTTACATGTATAAGTACCATTTAACATGTTTTAGTACTAATAACCTTGGGAGCTCCCTGAACGTTTTGTTAAAAATTGAAAAGGATGTCTAAGATTAAAAAATAATAAAAATAAAAAGTATACATTTTGAAAACTCAGAAAAATTGTTCTAAGTCAAGATTGACATTTGTATTTCAAAAAGAAAAAAAATGACGCCAATATATTTTCCCCCTTTTTACTGAAAATAAATATCCGCTCCAAATATCGGTTGTTGGCCTCCTTATCTACTAATTATCGGCATCAGTATCAGCCCTGAAAAAAAAACATAGTCTATCTCTAAACGCGATTGACTTTGGTGCGAGAGGACTTCGAATCAGTGCAACCAGTCGACAATGACATATTGTTAAGAAATATGTTTGTAGACGAAGATGTTGAAAATTTCGACGGCTTTGTAACGGAATGGACGACGAATAATTACCACTCGATCCCCCAAGGTCATTACAACTGCGCTCCAGTGTTGAAGGTAAATATACCCGCAGGTTTGCGACACATTTGTTCGTTTATTTATTTTTTTTAAAGCAAAATGTTGAAAGTTTACAATTGAGTGAACGGCACCGGTGTAAGCTCTGAAATGGTTATGAAATTATGTTTCTATCTGCTTCAGGAGCTGAGATATCAATTATTTGTAATATTGTTGAATTTCCAGGAAAACTTCAGGTTTTCGGGGGTGACTCTAAAGTCACTCATAGGTTTTAGAGGTATGTTTTGCCAGGCGCTTTAGGCCTTAATGGGTTAATAGGCTACTGCCTACAGCGGCACAGATGATGTGAGTAAATGATTGAGTTGAGGGGAGCAGGAACAAGTAATATAGACATACTACTCTATGTGGAGGAAAGTGAGTGAGCAGTTGCTCATTTGCAGGAAACAGGACAGATCCCCCGCCCCAAAACAATCTGCTTTCACATGGCTGTTAAAAAAGGATAAGTGGACTAATACTTGGAGTAGTTTTACAAGAGCGTGTCGGAGACATTTTAGTAAGACACGAAGGGCCTGTTCTAATTTGTGGGGAAATTGATGGCTCTAATCAACAGCTGTCAACGCATCTTGAGGAGGACAGCGGGACATGGTTTGCCCAGCGGTAGCTTGGTATAAAATATCTGACCCCAGCGCAACCCCCGCAGTCAGACACTCTTATGAACGTCTCAGGGGGAAAAGCACAATTAGGTTCTGTATCAAGTGGCAAACAGATGCACCAAAACTATAAGGCAACGAAAACTGATCACAAATCTATTGTCCTTCCATAACAGGTGGTGCGAGAACTTTTCAATAGAGACGGCGCCTCTTTAATATTTATTTTACAATAATATTTATCAGAATATAGAGGATAGAATCACCCATTATACTTTCATCAATTTGTATTGAAACACATACAGATTAGTTTACATGGCTGCTGCTGTAATAAGACCTTTTTTTCTTTTAGAGGCTAGTCAATTTATGTCATTTGTCAACCTAAGAGTTACGCTAGCCTTGACTTTTTTGAATAATAGCCGACATACCTAAAACTTTATGGTGGGTTTCTAACTAACCAACAAACAAATGAAAGCGTAAATGGTCTTTTCTGATTTAAAAGGAAGGGTGACTGTAATGACAAGTTTGCTCTATATTGTTTATTTGGTTGTTACTAACATAACTATGAGATAAATTTTTCACAAACCATTTCCAGTACATTTTGTAGAAACTTTATTTGGACGTACGCCGCCATTGTTATTTACGTGGCAACGCATTCAGTGAGTGCGTAGTGACGTCAAATAGCGGCTAGCTTTCTGCCGAGCAACGTGAAACGCCTATCAAGACAGCAAGGTAAGTCTCGTAGCGTTCCTAAAGAAAGAGCATGTGATCGGGAGAGTCACCCTCCCCCCACGCCGTGCTCTCGTCATTCACCAGGCGCATTCAAGCGTTTTGATAGTCTCTTGAGGAACCCTACGGAGGCTTAACTTGCTTTCTCTATAATTGGCGTTTCACATTGCTTGGCAGAGAGCCTGCCGCCATTCTACGTCACTACGCTCTATGCACTGAATGTGTTGCGATGTAAATAAAAATGGTGGCGTACGTCCAAATAAAGTTTCTACAAAATGTATTAAACAGGAAATGATTTATGAAAAATGAATCTCATAGTTATGTTAGTAACAACCAAATAACTAATATAGAGCAAACTTGTCATTACAGTCGGGTTTGCTTTTAAAAAAGCATGAATGGCCAGATTGGCTACTAGGTTACCTTACCATGCAACAACCTAGTAATACAGCCACTATTTTTTAGTTCAATTTTTTAAGTACAGATGACAAAAAAAAAAAAAATTAATTAAGAAAGTACAAGATAATAGGGGTGACACCAGGGATTTGGGCCCCCTGTGCGCAAATTGAAACCAGAGGGAGTCCTTGGTTTACTTTACAACGGGGTTCTCCAACTTGCCAAAGTCTATCACTATGCCCCACTAACACAGTAGTAAAGTCATAATTTCAGTAAATATTATAATTAAAAACACAACAACAACAAAAAACTGGATAGGATAACAGTTAAAAATGTCCCATGTTCTCGTGCTGCGTTATGATATTCTGACATTGCTGAGCAAACTAGTTCATAATGTTCATAACCTCAACACGTCAGCACTGTTGCAAACCAAAGATGTCCTGTACTAGTTGTTTTTTTCAAGCCTCTGTTAGTCATGAGCCCTTACAATAACAGTCAGTAGTTGGCAATGACCAGCACTATGCCTTTACTGTGTTCACAGACTGCTGCCAGTTCTCCTCCGAAACTATCTTTGAAATACCCTACGATGCAGAATATGTCGGTTTAGACTTAACCGTTGCGGGCTTCTTTACAATACACGTATCAATACGGAGGTGTCAGAATCAATATTCGTTCATAAAGTTTCCTGGCACATCTCTGAAAGCTGCTCCTTGCTGTGCAATGCGCACACATGTCGACCAGGCATGGTATTGGCGTAAACCGGTTAACATTTAAAGAACAAAACATTGTTTCCCACCCTGTATAATAAAAATAGAATTTGGGTATGCACATGACTGTTTTCATATTTAAAAAAATCTATGTAATGTAAAATATTGGGATACGTATTGCCTTGAAGGCCATGTATTGGGATACACATGTATCCTGATACGTATTGTATCGTAACCCCTGTATCGTGATACACATTGTATTGTGATGTTGTTGACAATACCCAGCACTATCATCAACTAGAGCTGTCAACATAAAACAATTAATCGACAAGTAATCCATTATCAAATTACTCAACAACTATTTTTAGAATCGAGTTATCGTTTGGGGCCATTTTTTATTTAAAAATTGTCCAAATCCTCTGATTTCAGCATATCAACAGTAATTGTTCACTGATTTCTGTAGTCCTTCATGAAAGAAGACTGATTATCTTCTGTGTTTAATCAAAATAAGACATTTGCAAACATCTGTTTTTACTTTGGAAAACATTGACCGAACCAGTAACATAGTACAACATTAACCCCCCCTTCCTTTTTTTAATTACTATACGAATACAACGTACAAAATAAATACCAATCACTGGTTAATAAACAGTAACCAAGGGGGAAAAAATTACATTTTAATGCAATTAACTGATTGAATAATCTATAGATTAATCACTCCTAAAAATATTCAATACTAGTCTCAACCATGGAATTTTTACAAAAGGCAGATTGCCTATATGTGGCAACATGCTGAATATCGGCGCCAATAATTAAACACTATCTCAATTGGACACATACATTTTTAAAAATGTTTCTTCTACTTAGAGACACATTTAAAATCTTGCATTGTATGACACCATTGCCATTTAAATGTATTGCCAAAATTACACCGTTGTCATTCAGGTTGCGTCAGTACCCATTCACACACAGCTGTGGCTTCTTTTTCCATAATGCATTCAAGTGGATTCATGGGTCTCAGATAACCCCACTTTTGGATTTCCTATTATTACATTATGATCAGTCAATATCAAATTAGCTCTGAGCAACCCATAAAGACGCCAGAAAGACAAAGACAAAGGTTAAAAATAATCATGAACATTTAACATAGCAGAGCATGCAAGCAGCAGTACACTTCAATTCTCTACGCATGGTCAGCAGCATAGCGCTGTATTGTTGTCATATGACCTGCACTGGTTCTGCTGCCCCGCCTGGACAATTATGTCATTGTTGCCGGGTAAATTTGCCACATAAGGCAAGTCTGACACCATGCTGGCAGATGCGCAGTACAGTATTATTTTAAACAAGGAATCACTCAGCAAAGACTGTCAGTAATGTTTACAAGCTTGGCCTTTGAAAACCTGGTACGTCCAGTTAACTTTATTTCAGGAGTGAGGAAATTGAGTCACAATTCTCCTGTTCCTATCCCTTTCAGCTTGTGACCAGAAGGTAAAACAAAATGGTCAAACCAAGTTAACGTTATGCAAATACTGTATTGAGATTTTCCATCAAAATTAATTATAACAATTAACCACTACTTGGTTTATTAAAACAACATATCAATGATTTATAAGTAGGAATGTCAACATTAGTGCGTTAATTTCAAGTTCCTTTAACGCCACTCATTTTTTTAACACTCGATTAATGACTTGGAAAGCCTGTAGTGGGGAATATCAGTCTCAACGCAGCAGACACATCCACATCAAACTTTAGCAGTCATAAATGCAATAATAATAAGTGGTAGATAATGGATGGATGGAAATTTTATAATAATGCATACATTTGTGGAGACTGGTGTCAAGTTGCATTTTACAGTTTTAAAAATGTGCACAATTTCACAAGTTACTTCATGTTAAGGATAAGATAGCTCTTAATATGAAAAGAAAAATGTACTGAGCTGTCGCCAACGTCTTACAAATGCAATTAAACCATCTCGTGGCAGAAAAAAAGACCTCAACACAAATCAATATTACACTCAGTACAGTACAGTACATCTTTTTAATTTTAATTTAATTTTATTAATTATTATGAAATTACTGTATCAATGACTATAAAATGCTGCCATATTTCTATTAGTTTAACATTTTTGGGAACTTTTATGTTAACAAAAGTATGAAAAATATTTTATTGTACATTTAGAACAGATCTAAAATTTCTGATGAATCATGAGTTAACTATTGAAGTCATGTGATTAATTACTTTAAAAATGTAATCGCCTGACACCCCTATTTATAAGCCATTTCATAGGTCGTTTAGTTGTTCAATCTTTAGCACATCGTGAAGTGGACTTAAATGATTTTCATATAGTACATTGATGTAGAAAAAGCTTAAATACCTAATTGGATCGAAGTACACAAATACCAAATTAGACTCTAGTTTGCTAACAGATGCTGCAATTGCTTTATGTACGAAAGCTACACTCACAGAGAGCTGTATCGATGCCAGGAACATACCCTTCCACCATAACCTGAGGAAACGTGTCTGTAAAGAGCTTTTTAATGTGTTTTCTCTCCCTGCACAACTCCTTTAGGAAATTACAGCAACTTCAGAGGCAATGAAGGAGAAAAGAGTTCCTGTCACCACATGGTGTGATGAGTCCCATTGTGTACCAAGAAGAAGACGAAGAAGAAGCATCCTCTGATTAGACTTGGAAGAGTAGAGCAGTCACAGCTGTTCTATAAATATAAAGGCTCCCCACATCTGGTAAGACAGGGACTCCGAATAATGAATGAATAGATGATGGCACTTAAAGCTAATGTTAGTCACTTGTCTGAGAGGGAAAGCGGCCAAAGCATCGAACAAAAGTACAGTCGGATTGGCAGCCATGACACAGCAAGATTCTTATCTTCAATCATAAAGCAGCACTGTGAACTGTAAACCAGCTCTACGGGGTTAATACTGTATAAGGAAGTGCTTCATTTATAGAGGATTGCTGAATCCTTAATTTGACAATGTGACCTAGACTACCATTTGATCCTGACATCCAATAATAACTCCAACTGAGCAACCAGAAACTTACGAGTCACGAGTCATCTTGGCAACAACAATGGGTGGATCCAGCACCTCCTCCTACAAGAAAATTCTGTTGTTGGAAGTATTTGGTCAGATTGTTGAGGTCTCTACTTTCTCCACAGACTGCTTGGCAGGCTGGAGGACGGACTGGCTGAGTTCAGATGGGGGAAAGTGACCGGGGTTTAGACCAACGGAGACAGTGGGAGGGCACACACCCACCCACACTGCCAGCTGGAGCCTGCACCCACCCACACTCATCAACTCACTGGAGCCCGAGCTAAAAGTGGAGTGGCTGGGGGAGGGGGGAGAGTGGGGTACAACTGGTGTACTGCTGGGGGCTGTGAAATTCTTCTGTAGACTGTATCTCTCCTCTTCACCAAAAATAGATATTGTGACCTGCATGCATCATCAGCCAGGATTATCCGGGGGATTTGTAGGGAGCCACCAGTACATGGTCTGTTCATTCCATCCAGATGATAGCATCTTTTAGGAATGGAGAAAACAATTGATGATGCCATCAAGTTGTTAAGTGGTTTAGAACATTGATTTGTGAAGTTTGTTTTGCCTCAAACACTATATCAACTTATATGACGGTGTATTAGGGCCATATATATATATATATATATATATATAATTTTTTTCCAGAGACGGGGTAATATTTTGAGAAAAAACTCACAAATTTGCCACTTTATAAAGTGGCAAATTGGGCAGCACGGTGGCTGACAGGTTAGCGCGTCCACCTCCCAGTGCAGAGGACGTGAGATCGAGTCCAGACTTCGGCCTTGCTGGGTGGAGTTTGCAAGTTCTCCCCGTGCTTGCGTGGGTTTTCTCCGGGTACTTCGGTTTCCTCCCACATTCCAAAGACATGCATGGCAGGTTAATTGAACACTCCAAAATTGTCCATAGGTGTGATTGTGAGTGTGGATGGTTGTTCGTCTCTATGTGCCCTGCGATTGGCTGGCAACCAGTTCAGGGTGTAGCCCGCCTACTGCCCGAAGCCAGCTGGGATAGGTTCCAGCGACCCCCGCGACCTTTGTGAGGACAAGCGGTTAAGAAAATGGATGGATGTGGAAGAAAAAAGAAAAGAAAAAAACTCGAAACTTACGAAAAATAGACGTAGCGTAGCTATAGTCTAATGTTAGGATTCGTTGGTGGTCAATGGGACACTGTTTATAAAATGAAAAGGCAGGATCAAGACTCATTCTTAATTTAAACTTTACTCGTCATACACGGTAGCTAAAACAACAACACTTCCTGATCAGCTGACTAACACTAACCAATCAGAAGCTAGCATACGTTAGGTAAATGCAAGTGTATGGCGGTGAGCAGCAGATTCGACACATCAACTTAGCTACTTGTACAAAAAAATACCTAAATGTATGAATGTGTGAATAATAATGGAAACATAAATGTACAAGGACAACCTCAATGCTTGATCCTCAGGGTGTGGACCTTCGCAAAACGAGGCGTCACTCTTCATATGTTTAACATTATATGGTTAATCTCTGCTAATGAAATTACTATCTCCTTATTTGACAACTCGACCGAAAAGTATTGGCAGAAACATCTGAGTAGTACGCTACGTGAGTTCCTGAGTTTTTTTCTCCCAAATTTGCCACTTAATAAAGTGACAAATTTGCGAGTTTTTTTCTCTGAATATTGCCCCCGCCCTCTAAAAACATATATTTATATGTGGCCCTAATACACAGTCGTAAACTTAGAACAAGGTTTCCAACAATTTTTTGGGCTATTGAGTCAAGCAATCAAGTAAGTTATTGTACATTTGACAAGCTACACAAGACAGTTGTTATAGTCAAAATTGTGTGGCCTCATGGCCTTATAATGGACCTTAAGACATCCAACCTCACCATAAACCTTGGCTGTTGCTTTATAAGTCCCTTCAACAAATAAGCACACTTCAAATGTTTCTGTAACATTTTGTCATGTGAGATTTTCTTGTGGGAGACGGATTACATGCGCCGAATCTTATTCGTGGATGACAAACTTGTCATGTGCTATTACTTTGGCTAATGCTAAATGCTATCGTGATTGACAGTTATGCTACCTTGGTTGACAGTTCAACAGCGCTAAAAGTGCATACACTCACCATTATTCAAACTTTTTTGTTCGGTCCCAGCAGCTGGGAGCTGGCTGTGCCGTTTTACCTCGGCCGGTCCAGCATTGTAACAAAATATGCCACTAGAAAGCTCAAGCTTGCATTGGGACCAACACCAGCGACCACAGTATTTGGATAGTAGGATTACACTTCCCATGATTCTTAGATACAAAAGCAGAAACACGCCTGCTAGCGGTTAGATGCAGATAAGAACGAGAACGCAAACAGAATGTGGAAGTAAATAAGAAAGAATTTATAAGTCAACTTCCCTTTTAATGGGTTTATCGTATGAATCGCTATGACAATATTGACATGATTGACATACAGTCCTGCTCACTGTTATTGGCACCCCTTTATTTTTTGCATGATCTCTACAATATCTTCGGAAATAAATTAAATTTAATAAGTGTAATAAAACAAATTTATATCATCAGGACCTTTTAATTGGATGTTCAAAGTAATTCAACAAAGGAGATTGTTTTTCAACTTGTATAATGTAATTCCAAAGAAGAAATAGAAAACGCAACATGTGCAGCAATAATGGCATTCCTCTTTGATATTTGTTTGCACACCCTTAAGCAGTGATGACAGCTTCCAAACGCTTCTTGTAGCCATCTCCAAGCTTCTTGCACTTCTCCGCTGGTATTTTCCTCTACTCTTCCTTTCCAAATTGTTTAAGCTCTTGAAAGTTTGCAGGTTTCTTTTCCCAATGGCACATTTCAGCTCATATCAAAGATTTTCAATCGGATTGAGATCAGGAGTCATTGCTGGCCATTTTAAAACAGTATTTTTTCCTTTTTAACTATTCCTATGTGCTTTTAGTTGTGTGCTTTCGGTCTTTATCTTGCTGGAGGATCCATGAGCTTCTACTCCACCCAAGTTGTCTAACACTTGGTAGGACATGTCCTCCTACAATGTGTTGATAATTCTCTGATTTCATGATTCCTGTGATACGATCAAGTCCTCTAGTACCAGATGTAGCAAAGCAGCCCCACAGAATGATGGATCCCCCACCATGCTTAACTGTAGGGAGGGTGTTCTTTTCCTAAACAAACTGTTGGCGTGCATTGCCGAAAAACTCTATTTTTGTTTCATCAGTCCACAGAACATTCACAAAAGAATTGTGGTTTGTGCAGGTACTCCTTGGCAAACGTTAGCCATTCTTTTTTAATGTCTGTCTGAGGAATGGTCTTTGCCCATGAAGCCCTATTTTTGGTTCAGTGTGTGGCGTATGGTACTTCTTGAAACCATGATACCAGACTGCTCCAGATTGGCTTTCAGGTCTTTGGATGTTTAACGTGGTATTTTTTTCCACCATTCGCACCAACCGTTGAAGACTTCTGTCAACAATTTCTCTCCACGTCCATGGAGGTTCTTGACAGTTCCATGCTCGTCAAACTTCTTAATAACATTACGCACTGCTGAAACAGGGCTACCAAAGTATTTGGAGATGGCTATATACCCTTTGGAGGTCTTGTGTTTGCGAATTATAGCACTTCTGATGGCCTCAGACAGCTCCTTTGTTTACACGATTGTGACAAAGGAAAATGGGATAGCAGGTGGCTTTTTAAAACATCAAAGTAATCATTCAATGGTTAATTCATGTGAATTGGGCACATACCATTTTGAACAGGGAATTCTCATTTGTGATTTACCAAAGGTGAGTCACAATGTGTTTCCATACTGATTTACAGGAAAGGGTGCCAATGCCAGTGACAGAGCACATTTGAAGTTTTATATTTTTTTCGCCTATTGTTTATTGTTTTAAATATTTTTTTTAATAATTTGGTCTTTCAGATAAAACACAAGTTCTCTATTAAAAAAAATATATTTTAGTTGATTAATTTTTTCCAAAAGATATTTCACATTATCTACTTGACTGTCATGGGTGCCAATAATGGTGAGCAGGACTGTACACATGACAAATAATCGGGACGCCAGGACGAGACCAACGTAACATCGGGACAAAACAATAGGGTTAGCCAAATCCGCATGGACTTGGGACCCAAGTCTCAAAACCACAACTGACCCGTTTAATCCAGGACGTCTGTGGTCACCCTATTCAAAGGACTTTCACAAAGGACAAATCAATGGTTCCTCAATTTCCCCATGGAACCTCCTCAATGCTCAATGCTCGCTCTTTGATGCATACTCAAGAGAATTTAGATGCTCCTTAATATGGCATCATGAGGACAACTTCTTGGTTGTTTTGAAGCATTGAGTAGCCAGGAGCTAAGAATTTCGCATTTAAGAGAAATGAGAGCCAGTCAGTAGGCCAGTTCTTAAGCCTACACTCTCTACAACTTCATCATTTGAAGATTTTAATTTGTGACAGTCATTTTGATTTTGTCTAGATTTACTTCATGGCATTCTCCTGTATTGGATCATATCTACTCAAAGTCTAAAACTAACTTTGAAAATGTTCTTAAGTGATTTAATTTTGTAAAACAAGCAAGAACAATAGAAGAAGATAATGTGATAATGTGGGTTCTTGTGTCCACCTTATGGACAAAGATTGAATAAGGGACGGGACTAAGAGCAGCAAAAAAAACAGACCACTGCAGCAAAATAGAGAGTGTGGCGTACAATGCTGGCACATACAGTTAAAGTGTAACAATTTACTTAAATGTAAATCTAATACACTAATATGGTAAACTCTGCACTTGCAATGCCAAATGATCAGCTACTAGGAAATACTAGTCCGGCAAAATGTTGGCTCACAAGAAGAGCTCATGCATAGTACATTCAGGCATGTTGTTCATCAACTGGCACACTTCGCCAACACCTAGTGCCATGAACCCCATTCCAGTAAGAGAAGGAACTCCTGGGCCAATTAAGACCAGGAGGAACCAAAACTGCATTAAACAAATCATCCTGCTTGTTGACAATGTCATTCATCCAGGTCATTTCTTTTTTAGGGCATTGAATCGATCGCAACTGGACTGCTCTGTTTTTCTTAGATGATAAGTCACCTCTCATCCGAGAGGGCTTCATCAGGTCATGCAACAAAGCTTGGTTGGAATACTGAGTTGGTGTGGAAAACCAAACTACTTATGCTCCAAGTTTGAGGCACGTCCAACTACTATGAATGGTATCATTCTTTTGGGATGCAAAAACAGCTATTGTTGATACCTTGCAAAGAGGCCTTTGTCGGTCAACAAGTTACTGTCCCTCATTAATAATTCATCCAGTTGTTTCAAGGTAGTGTGTTTTTGTTTGCTGGAGGCAAAATCATTGTCTCTTAGGACTGTATGAAAGGACAGCATTGTATGTGGGGGGGTAGGTGGTGCCGTAAGCCACCTTGCCCTGAATGGCTTCTCTTACTACTTTTTCAAACCAGCTGTCTTCTCTAAATATGTAAATTTTTGTCCTCTAAAGTGTGCTGCTTTTCTCTATGAGGTTCATGTAGACAGCTGAGTCTTGACCTGAAGAGTTAGCGCGTCAGTGTTGTGCCATGAGCCTAGTCAGTGGTTGTTTGTTTTTCCCAAAATAATGCATTCCTCACTGCACTTGACTGCATACAAGATTGCTTTTTTGAGTATGCGGTGTACTAGCCTTTGTCTCAGGGTGTTACCAGGTTTGTGTACCGGTATGTTATGTTGGTGGAAAATACTTGAGTTTCTCAGACAGATTTGATACATATGGAATGACAAGACTGTTGTTGCGCATCACTCTTTTCCATTTCATCCATCTTGCTCTTTTCATAAAGGACCAGCTGAGATAACCACAGGTTTTGAGGGCCTCCCTCACGTGCCTATACTCTTTCTCTTTGGCCTATGGAATGGTTGGCACATTATCAGCTCTGAATTGTAGGGTTATGATAACACCCAGTTTCCGCTCCAGTGGGTGGTGTGAGTCAAATAGTAAGAATTGGTCTATATTCCCACACGGAGGCCCCTGTCATCTCCATTGTGAATCTCACAGTCCAAAAGACAACTTATGGTCTTTGTCATCAACACGTGTGAACTTGATGTTGTTGTCCACTGAGTTAATATGCTCAGTGAAGGCCTTGCACTTCTTAGCTTTTGGTTTTAACCCATGTGTCAGCCACATTTTTGTACCAATGACTTGGCGTTGTTCCCTTAAATGAGCACAGAGCACATATTTTCATGTCCTCCATGTGCAGGGTTGCTATAATGGGGGGTATCAAGGAGCTTAATCACTGAAAAATAATTAAACGAGGCGATTAAAAAAATGAAAGCAAACAAGACCCCCGGAACCGATGGTTTTCCGGTAGAGTGGTATCGGATCAGTAAAAAAAAAAAAAAAAGCTGACGTCTGTAAAATGTTGTTGGTGTGGTGTATTGTCTACCAAAGCTAAGGTGTTGGCCACATACTTAGCATGTTAAATGTATGAACTCTCCGACATATTACTAATGCCTACAATTTGCTGATGGAGGTTGGCGCCATATAAAATCTCACATTGGATAGGGCCAGCTCTGCTCATTATTCTGATAAAAGTTTACCTTGGTTTCCTCCATCCAAACAATCTAATTCCAAAATATGTTTTTTTTTAGGTGTTGTCTGGCTCTGACCTGGAGCTGATGGTCTGGTCTTATCTCTTTCCTGTTCTTGAATATTACCAGTGATTTGCATCATGTTATTAACCATGTGTAGTTCCATTCATGAGGTAACTGCAAAAAGCAACTAGATTTTTTGGGAAGCTAATGAACGGAATATTCTTCAATGGCTGAACGAGTGGCTTGATCACAAGCCAATCAAGATTACTTTTTACTAACTGACGATAAAAGTGAAAGCAGAAAAATCAGTTCATGAGGCGGAAATGAAAGGTGGCTGCGGTAAAAGCCTAACAAACATCTCCTGGAAGGAAACTCAAAAATACATTTGTAAAGCCCATGAGCACCAGACGTAAAGCACGCATTGACTGCAAATGCTTTTGATCCTACTATTAAAAGATTTCCATTATGTCAAATGACCAATCTACATAAAATGCCTATAATTCCTAATGGTAAACGCATGACCTCTACAATTAAAAAGTCTACACTTTAATCATATGTTAAATGTTTTATCTTTTTCTGTATTTAAATTTAATTTTCTAATAATTTATTTCCTAAATCAAATGTGGGGAAAGCAAAAAGCACAATTTAAAATAGGCTTGGACGGTATTACGGTAATACGGTATCCTGCAGTGCCTAAAAATAGCAATGGTGTCACTTTCAATACCATCATTAAAAAAAAAAGCTGTAAAAAAAAGCTGCAGCGCATAAGGATCTAATTTGATATTAATTATAATGTAATGAGGAGACGGTAAAATATTGTCAAAATTTGAATGCCGCCCAACCCTAATTTACAATTTTGAGAACTGCGATGAAAGGAAGAAAAGATACTGTTAGTATATTGCACATTTGTTTTGTAAACAAACTGTCTTCATTTGAAAATGGGATTACGTAAACAGCCCCTAGCACATGCCCTAGTTCAACAAAAGCCACATAATTCACTTGTTATATTTTTTAATGTTTCCAGAACCCCAGATTTTTAATTAGATGGGAAAGTGACAGTAAGTTCCTGATCCGTGATGGGGGGGATGTTCAGCAGCCTGTGGCATGATTGTAATTCCAATATTCGGCATACTCATGTCAACTTGATAAAGCTGGCAGGCTATTACAGCAGCAGTAGTGTACAATGATTGGTTTCTTCCCTCTTATCTCAAAAGAGAAAATATCTTTAACCTTGTGGCTCAAAATTAAGGTCAGCCCAGACTAAAGACATTTCTGAACACAGTTTTGTGAAGCTTACAGGTTGATTGAGGAGGACAGGGGCATGCTTATGCTGTCTCACTAGGGAATCTAATAAAGCACCCCCGCACCTGTTGACAAGTGTCTTACAGCGTTCAAATTACTCTAAAGAAGAGAGGGGAGCAATTTGTAAAATGTTTAGATTTTTATATGCTGCCTCTGCTTCCCCTACATACACTTTGAGCTGAGCCTGTGGAAATGGAATCTTTGAGGGGGCCGTTAGGGAATATACAGGTGTCTTATTTAGACTTCCAAGGAGCACTCGCTGAATTTTCAATTGCTATATAGTTTGCAAAACAAATTACAGACACAAGATGTCAGGCCGTAAGATAAAATCTAAGAAAGTATTAGCTGTATGAAAGGAATGCCAAACACATTTTCATTCTAGGCCACACGTTTCAATCATGTGGGTTTGCAAAAGGAAGTTATGTGATATTTACATCATAATCTTTCAAAAGACGCCACCTTAAGGTCTGTTTTGTGGTGCTTGATGTAGGGCTGTCACAAACTAATCTTTATACAACCTAGTGATTATTCCATTGGTGGCTCGAGTAATCACCTTGAGTTACACTAATGTTCTGTAAGAGCTTGTAGGAATATTCTTCAGTAATCACGGTCACACCAATGAAACATCCATCCAAGGAGCACAACAGTTTGTCATGAAAACAAATGGCAACCAGGGTCTCAATTTGGCATCTGACTACCAGAATGTTTTTGTTTAAGTGGTTGAACAAAAATGGGAAACTTCTTGGTCACACAAAATAACCTAACCATTAACTCCACATTACAAATGAGATGGGAGTATGAACTTGGCAGAGTATCTAATTCAGGCTTTCCCTTCTTGATGAAAGCAGACAATTGTACACATGGGTGCAGTTGCTATCCTGGATTGTTTTTAAGGTTCTCTACCGCTAGTTCTACACAAGGCAATACAAAGCGTCTGACTGATCAAGTTTAGCATCCTTGTCCCATGTCTACAGCCTATGTTTCTCCATGTGGGACAAGCAGCGAATCTTTTCCTTATTCTATTCTTTTAAAATATTAAGTTAGTTGCATGAGATTTAGAAGAAAGAATTTCCATCTGTAGTCTATCTATCGTCAAATATAACATATAAACTCTTTTCTTTCTTCCTATTCTTGTTTTCTTTTTTACTTCAATTTATATTTTAGACTTGTAATGTGTTTTCTTTGCGTTTATGTATTCAATAAAGAGCCAAATCAAATCAATCAAATAAAATGTCCCCCTTCGCTACTGAGAGAATACTGTAATGTTTCATCCAAAAGGAACTTGCATAATTAGTGTTTAATTTTTTTTTATTTGTCTTCATCTTGATAATTTTTAGGTTTCAACATTTTGTTTTGTACCATAATAAATATAATAGAATAAACGATCGTCCTAATCGTGATTTCCATTATTACCCAAATATACGTGATTAATATTTTCTTCATAATCAAGCAGCCCTAACTTTAACTGGATAAATGTTAGCTGAGGCACTGTGCTTTCATTTTAATGCTTTGCATTTAACTACATTCTTTTAAAAGTGGTAATATAACTAGATAATTTCAATGGTGTTTACTTGGCAACTAAATATTTGTGTTATTTTTTTATTCTATTAATGTTTTTTTTGTTTATTGTGTGGTGTCATGAATAAATGTAAATAAAGAGAAAAATCCTTGAGAAAAAAAAGGGCAGTAATCCCAGATAGATGGATGGCCAGCAATGTTTTGAATTAACACCACTTGTGCACTAATTTGCACATTAAATAAATAATAATGCCTGATTTCTACCCTTCAAAATTCCAATTACAATTGGAAACCCTATAATTAACTGAAGACAACATATATATTTTTTAATTATTATTTATTTTACCAGATTCCAGTAAGTCAGTGAGACCCGTTGTCCGTGTATGTATGGTGAGTCGCTGCAACATTTGGTAATACATCAACTATAGCCAGAGGCATCAAAGTGTATTCAAAGATGAATCTGACTTTTGCAATCTACTCCATAAATCACATCTCTACCTCCATTTTATTAAAACTATCTGTGGGGGGACGGCTTGCTGCCAAAGAGACACAAGAAAAGCCACCATGCAGCATGCAACAACACCAGTAATGGTACAAAAGAACATTGGGCTGTTTACACATTACGGATATATACTGTAACTGCATTTAGCTGGTAAGCATACAGTACTCTATGTCAGTGTCATTCCTTGTTTAAAGAAGAAAAGGCAGTCTCTCAGGATTTAAAAACAGGCTTAAAACTTTAGTCTGTGATAATCCTTTATTAAGATTTCATGGGCCTACAGTAATTGCCAGGGATGAACAATGCACCAAGCCCATCTCTCTTCCTCCATCTCTACCGGTTCACATTCATAAATTTGGGACTGACAAGTATAGTCGACTAAGTCTCAACTACATCGCCAAACAAAATCATCTGCAATTAATTTAATAGTCAACGTTGTCTTTTTCTTCTTCTTTTTTTTACTCAAACAAGGTTTGTCTCTCGAAACTGCCTCATCTCCTGCTGCTACTGTTGGCCATCTGCCTGTCTGTGACGCACATAGGCAGCAGTGATAAATACAATCCAGGTCATACTTACTACATACTACTGTTAGCAACATAGTTTAAAAGTTACCTAGTTCACCAAAAATACTTAAACATGTTGGGGCTGATGCCTGATTCAATTTCTGACATTGGGACAGTCGTGTCTGGAAGCTAGCATTAGCAGCTTGTGAGTGTTTAATGTAACGTTGTAACACGAGGTCATGTTTGGTACACTAACATATTATAACGTTACTATAGATTTATAGGCAACTTCGTTGTAAGTTGCAAATATAAATAAATTAATATCATTTTTGTCTATAAAATTGTTCTAGGTACACCTCTGCTCTTTGCACACTCTGACAAGGAGAGTGACACCTATTGTAGAGCATGTGCAATTACACTTTTTTCTAGTATGGCCAAAATTTCCCTGGGGTCACACGTGCCCCTCTAGCATCACACTCGGTCCCCTATTTGATAACGACTGCTTTAACAGCAACACATAACAATTCAACACCACAATCCAGGTCATTACAATACACTACGGTGCAAAAAAATATGTTCCTCCTAATCTGTAAGTTTTTTGTTGTTGTTTTCTTTTCAGATGCATGCCTCATTTAGATTTTGTAGATCAATTTATTAATTTTATGCTTACTAGTTAAGCAAAACAAAAGGTTTGTGATGACTTAAGGTTAAAAAAAAATGTATATACTACTGTTGATGATTTTTTAGCACAGTGCCTTTTCTTATTTCTACTATCTTCGATGTCAGCATCCAACTATTGAAAATTATACAGTAGATATAGAATAACCATGTAGGCTTAACAGATCAACTTTAGTTTTTATTTAACAGATAATAAACACTCAATTGGTTTTCTTCTTTTATATAATCAACCGTTTTTCTTTCTTAAATTCACTTTGTGAATAGCAGTAAACTGTAGTTTATTGTCTACAAGCACTTTCAGTGGGGTAATTTCAAATACATAAATTTAGCTTAAATTTAGCATTACTTATGTTAAAAAGGCAGTTTTGTGTTTCAATATATTCGAATGAGGTGCAAAATGTGAATTTTGTCTCGCAAAGTGCAAAGCGAATCTGCTTATTTGCAGCCTGTTTATGTATAATGATTAATGAATTTTATATAATTTATTGTAATGCAGTTTCATTTATTGCTTGCGCTTGTTAAAAAAAAGACATGAGTTAAAGGGAAAGAGGTGAAAAAATGTACAATTAGATTAGATGTCAAAATCATTCAGTCCGTTCCGTTCCGTTCCGTCTTCAATTCCGCTTATCCGGGGTCGGGTCGCGGGGGCAGCAGCTTTAGCAGGGAAGCCCAGACTTCCCTCTCCCTAGCCACTTCAGCCAGCTCCTCCGATGGGATCCCAAGGCGTTCCCAGGCCAGCCGTGAGACGTAGTCTCTCCAGCGTGTCCTGGGTCGTCCCCGGGGCCTCCTGCCGGTAGGACATGCCCGGAACACCTCCCCAGGGAGGCGCCCAGGAGGCATCCGAACCAGATGCCCCAGCCACCTCAACTGGTTCCTCTCAACGTGGAGGAGTAGCGGCTCGACGCTGAGTCCCTCCCGAATGACCGAGCTTCTCACCCTATCTCTAAGGGAGAGCCCGGCTACCCTGCGGAGGAAACTCATTTCGGCCACTTGTATCCAGGATCTCGTTCTTTTGGTCACGACCCACAGCTCGTGACCATAGGTGAGGACAGGAACGTAGATCGACCGGTAAATCGAGAGCTTTGCCTTTCGGCTCAGCTCCTTCTTCACCACAACGGACCGATACAGCGTCTGCATCACTGCAGACGCTGCACCGATCCGTCTGTCGATCTCCCGCTCTAACCTACCCTCACTCGTGAACAAGACCCCAAGATACTTGAACTCCTCCACTTGGGGCAGGACCTCATCCCCGACCCGCAGAGAGCACTCCACCCTTTTCCGACTGAGGACCATAGTCTCGGATTTGGAGGTGCTGATCCTCATCCCAACCGCTTCACACTCGGCTGCAAACCGCTCCAGTGAGAGCTGGAGATCACGGCTTGAAGAAGCCAGCAGCACCACATCATCTGCAAAAAGCAGAGATGCAATGTTGAGGCCACCAAACCGGACCCCCTCGACACTCCGGCTGCGCCTAGAAATTCTGTCCATAAAAATTACGAACAGAATCGGTGACAAAGGGCAACCTTGACGGAGTCCGACCCTCACAGGAAACAAATTCGACTTACTGCCGGCAATGCGGACCAAACTCTGACATCGGTCGTACAGGGACCGAATAGCCCGTATCAGGGGGCCCGGTACCCCATACTCCCGAAGCACCCCCCCACAGGACTCCCCGAGGGACACGGTCAAACGCCTTCTCCAAGTCCACAAAACACATGTGGACTGGTTGGGCGAACTCCCACGCACCCTCAAGGATCCTGCTGAGGGTGTAGAGCTGGTCCACTGTTCCACGGCCGGGACGAAAACCACACTGCTCCTCCTGAATCCGAGATTCAACTTCCCGACGGATCCTCCTCTGCAGCACCCCCGAATAGACCTTACCTGGGAGGCTGAGGAGTGTGATCCCTCTAAAGTTGGAACACACCCTCCGGTCCCCCTTCTTAAAAAGAGGAACCACCACCCCGGTCTGCCAATCCAGAGGCACTGTCCCTGATGTCCACGCGATGTTGTAGAGACGTGTCAACCACGACAGCCCCACTACATCCAGAGCCTTTAGGAACTCCGGGCGAACCTCATCCACCCCCGAGGCCCTGCCACCGAGAAGCTTTCCAACCACTTCAGTGACTTTGACCCCAGAGATAGGGGGGCCCACCTCAGAGTCCCCAGACCCTGCTTCCTCAAAGGAAGGCGTGTTGGTGGAATTGAGGAGGTCTTCGAAGTATTCTCCCCACCGATTCACGACGTCCCAAGTCGAGGTCAACAGCACCCCATCTCCACTATACACAGTGTTAATGGCGCACTGCTTTCCCCTCCTGAGACGCCGGATGGTGGACCAGAATTTCCTCGAAGCCGTCCGGAAGTCGTTCTCCATGGCCTCACCGAACTCCTCCCATGTCCGAGTTTTTGCCTCAGCGACCACCGAAGCCGCATTCCGCTTGGCCAGCCGGTACCTGTCAGCAGCCTCCGGAGTCCCACAGGCCAAAAAGGCCCAATAGGACTCCTTCTTCAGCTTGACGGCATCCCTTACCGCTGGTGTCCACCAGCGGGTTCGAGGATTGCCGCCCCGACAGGCACCAACCACCTTACGGCCACAGCTCCGATCGGCCGCTTCAACAATGGAAGCACGGAACACCTCTCACCGTGGGCAACTCCAGAGTGGAAGAGGGTCCAGCCCCTCTCGAGAGGATTGGTACCAGAACCCAAGCCGTGTGTGGAGGTGAGTCCGACTATATCTAGTCGGAACTTCTCAGCCTCGCACATCAGCTCGGGCTCCTTCCCTGTCAGAGAGGTGACATTCCATGTCCCCAGAACTAGCTTCAGTAGCCGAGGGTCGGACCGCCAAGGCCCCCGCCTTTGGCTGCCACCCAGCTCACTGCGCACCCGACCCCTTTGGCCCCTTCCACCGGTGGTGAGCCCATGGGAGGGGGGACCCACGTTGCCTTTTCGGGCTGTGCCCGGCCGGGCCCCATGGGTGTAGGCCCGGCCACCAGACGCTCGTCTTCGAGCCCCACCTCCAGGCCTAGCTCCAGAGGGGGGCCCCGGTGACCCGCGTCCGGGCAAGGGAAACGAAAATCCAAAGTTTGTATTCATCATTGGGGTCCTTCGAGCCATGCTTTGTCTGGTCCCTCACCTAGGACCTGTTTGCCATGGGTGGCCCTACCAGGGGCATGAAGCCCCGGACAACATAGCTCCCAGGTTCATTGGGACACGCAAACCCCTCCACCACGATAAGGTGATGACTCACGGAGGAGAAATCATTCAGTCCTTGTGTGTAATAGTGTGAATTCTTAGTAATGTAATTGTGTCTACGTATATAGGAAATAAGCCATAAAATAGTCATACTATTGGTGACTATTTTTTTCTAAATAATTTAACCAATAAAATTAAAATAGTGTTATAATGGAAACTGTGATTTTGTGAGGATTCTACCCGATGCCAGCGATATGTTGTGCCTTGAGATGGCTGTCTTTAGATAATAACTGCCATTGATGATAACAAAATAAAAACAAACCAAGTTTCAATTAGACACTAATTTTCAAGCTCAAACAAAATGTACACAATTTTAAAATGACTTTTCAGTTGCAAGCATCTGGAGTGGTGTTGTGGATTTATTTCCTACTTGAACACCAGCAAGTTTAATAGAGAATGGAGAGTCGACTGATAAGGAACTCGTCATGCATCAATCTCAACAGCCAGCTGCAGTTAGAGAATTTAAAGAGCAATTAAACGGCTAAAACCTGCTTGTGTATTCTAGAGGGGAAGAGCGACAGCAGCTGAATAGAACAAGCTACACTTTATCTCCCCAAGTCCTGAATGACTCAGACGCATTAAATCTCTGTAATTTGATGGGAATACTAATGTAAAAAGAAAAAAAGAAATGGGGACAGAACACAAAGAAACATGGGATGGAGAGTATAAAGCTGAGGGGAAGGAAACAAGAGCGTGAGATAAGATGTTCAGCCTGAGTGAAGTTCTCTTTATCTTCAGCTGATAAAAGCAGACTTGGCAAACTCAAAAGAACAGACATTGCTTGCTTCAGGTCGCTAACACTAAAACACATACAGAGGTTACCAGCCTGACATTTAGAGAATTATATTGTATGATTGTCTTACACTGAAAACAATATCCATACATTATCGTATATGGAAAAAAGAATACTTTGATGTGTCTCTTAATCAATTAACAACGATTACACTTAAATTCCACCAACACTGAAAACTTGTGTCCACAATACTAAAAGAGAACCACAATACCTTGCCGTCAGAAACAAAAATATACATGACAGTTTTCTATTCCCAGATAGGGAACATTTCTCCAAGAAAATAAGCTAGGTGTCCTTTCTTCAAGCTGTTCATTAGTCACTGCTGTGAAATGTGTACATATGTGACATGAATGAAAGCCCGAAGACAACACTACCTAAAGCTGTGTGATCAGAAATCGGGGCAGATCATGTGATTTTTCAGCTGATCAGTATTGGCTACATTTTCGGAATTGCTTAAGTCAAGAAAAAATTATTTTGTTTACTTGATTTGAACCTCTGCTGACTGACAGCCAAATAAAAAGTTAACATATTAGGATACCTTTATTTGACTTTTTTTAAATTTAGATATGAAAGACAATTTGGATGGGCTTTTTTTTTTTTTTACTTCATAATGCAAACAAATGTCTTTGCAACCTTTTACAAACCCCAACACCCCAAATTTGCTATATTCGCAAACATTCACTGCTCAGTGAAATACACTGTAAATTCTGTAAATTTGAGTGTGACCAAATAAAATAGTTTTAGGCGGTGGGCCGAGGTGACGTATCTGCTTTAGTTTTTGAGATCAATGATCCCTGGTGAGGGAAGACCTGGATCGTTTATGTTTTGAGGTTTATTTTTTTCTGAATCAGATTTTGTTTGTTGCCACTCGTAATTATTGCACATTTTCCCCAAATCAGTTGTAAATTTAAACATTAAACGTGCAGGCAACGCTGCAGACTACTATGTCAGTTGAACCAATAGCACGCAACGCTACAAATCACATGATGTTATTCAGCCAATCTCAGACGTCGATATGCAACAGCTGTTGGTCACAACAACAGCTGAGCTGTGCGTGGTCACGCTACACGACGAAACATTACAAAAAATATGTGCGTACGGCGCAGCTTCTACATTTGCAGGCGAGTATACATATTTTTGGAAAACACTAGTGATGCTATTTTTATGTTGTATAAAGTTTGGCGATGTAAATGCCAAGTAAACGCGTAAACTGTTAGCATGTATGTTAGCGTATGTGTTGTTTACAAGTCTTGCTCAAGCACTTGTGAAGCTCGAGACCTGAAGCTATATTTCTTTATCGCTGAATATTCATCTCGAATTACTATTACGTTATTGATCACACATGGCGTGGGAGGGAAAGCAAAAAACAAAAGTTGGTGGAAGTTATGTGGGTTTCAGTGGCAGATGGCCAGCCATGCAGCTTCAGTGATGGGCTTGATAAGCCACGCACTCACGGTGACAAGTTGACGTTACGGTTTTGTTTATTAAGGGTATTTTATTGATCTTATAACAAACTTTGTTTTTAAGGTTATGCAAAGCCTCTTCTGCTACTTGTACCAATTGGTCTGTCCACAGAAACACCGAATTTATACAGCAGTCCATTTCTGTGTTGTTAGCTAGAAAACAGTTTCAACAAATGTGGGCGTGTAATTGTGTAGGAATTATTTTTTTTCTTGTTTGTTCAAGCGGAAAAAAACACACTTTGGAGATCAAATGTGGGAAGTCGGTCATATTTATTATGTGCAAAGTTTGCAATGACATTTAGACAATAATGTTAGAGAAGCCTTCAATTTTAAGAAGGCATGACTTTTCAAAATAAGTGATAATTCGGACTTTTCCCAGTCAAGTTTAAAGATGAACTTTAACGACTTTAATCTTTCTGAAAGTGACTGATGTACAAAAGTGTTATTTTAGCAATAAATGTGTCGATGTGTGTAGTATTATTTAGATATAAGGTCTAAACTACGACAGCGCTTAAACATTACACGTTGTCAAGGCGCTATCTAAACCCAGAAAAACAAACCAAGAGGGCGCATTTTGAAGCGTGCTATTGGACAATAACCACAACTACGTCATGTATGACGGACCCCGAGCATAGCTGCTTGCTCAGTTCGCCGGAGCCGGTAACCCACAAAAAGTTACCAATCAATACAAAATGTGCAAGAGATAAGAATGCCAACAATTTTGGTTGGGATCGTTCAAATGCACGAAATCAGCCCTCGGCCCACCACCTATTTTAGAGTAGGCTAATATTTACACTCGGAAGAGAGTAAAATAAAGAATTGGGGGGGGGGGGGAAGTCACTCAAGAGTTGAGGAACAAAATCCCGACCTTCAGCTTGGGAGACGGCCACACTACCACCTGAGCTATGCCCCTTCTACTGTTTGCTTACCTCCACGATGTTTTTGGTCTCAAAACTATAGTTTTTGCATTTGGAGTTAAGAAGATTCCAGTTGAAACGAGCGATATCTAACACACAGCAGGAGCTGCGTGCCTCATGGAGTAGATCAGCGGTCTCTCAAGCTGAAGGTTGTGAGTTTGTTCCTCAACCCTGAGTGACTTTTATTTTTTCCAATTCTTTATTTTACTCTCTTCCAAATGTAAATATTACTCTAAAACCAAGTCTATTTGGTCACACTCTAAATAAAGTCAAATTTGCTCTACAGAATTTACTGTGTAACTACTTCAGTGAAGGGCAAAACTGTTACTAGCTAGGAACAAATGGTTTATGGGTATGTACGAAGAGACTGACAGAGACTACAGAAGGTAGTTTGTGAGTCTCGACCTGAGTAAAAACAACAGGCAGAGACAGCTGCTGGGGACAAGAGCAGACAGATGGACAAACAGAGCAGCCACCTGTTTTAGTGCTCACATATACACGTGCCAAACCCTGATTCATTTAAATGGCACCGACAAGAACACATCACAGTAACCTTCCAAATTGACACCTCAAGAAGATTTGGTAAAAAAAAAATTTTTTTTAAAGGCAATCGTGTTATGTCGAACACATGATTTTGCTTTTAAAGGAAAACCTTCCACATAGATGAGCGCATAATTATCCAAAAAGTCATTCTACATAGTTCACAAAACAAATCATGGAACTGTAATTCAAGCACTGGATTCAGACAGGCTTAGGCAGGCAAGTTGTGTTTAAACAAAATAAACCAATAAATAAAAAAGGCAACATGCTTTTCATTTGTTGGCAGTCATTCCTGGATTGAGGGGACGGCAGTGAATGCAGGAGGAAGCTGAGAGCATCTAGTTTGGACTGGATTATCACACAGCTCCCTCTAAAACATACACCAACACACAAAGCCTGGCTGGCAGGGTTTGGGCATTAGGATGTAGAAGGCATTACAGGCTGCCATGCGAGCCTCTTCCAGGCAATGACATCTGCTGTCCGAGGTTACATGTGCGGCTACAGCACTCACTCACTCTATAGCAAAAACACAGGCGAAAGCTAAATAATACTGCCTTCAAGTCAACCTGCATTTAAAGTCTTCTGTCAAATGTTTACGGCAGTTAAAAAGAACCCCGACTGTAATGACAAGTTTGCTCTATATTATTCATTTGGTTGTTACTAAGATAACTATGAGATTAATTTTTCAAAAATCATTTCCAGTTTAATCCATTTTGTAGAAACTTTATTTGGACGTACGCCGCCATTGTTATTTACGTGGCAACGCATTCAGTGAGTGCGTAGTGACGTCAAATAGCGGCTGGCTTTCTGCCGAGCAACGTGAAACGCCTATCAAGACAGCAAGGTAAGTCTCGTAGCTTTCCTAAAGGGATGATCAAAACTCTTGAACGCGTCTGGTGAATGACAAGAGCACACGTGGGGGAAGGTGACTCTCTCGATCGCATGTTGTTTCTTTAGGGACGCTACGAGGCTTACCTTGCTTTCTTTATAGGCGTTTCACATTGCTCAGCAGAGAGCGAGCCGCCATTCTACGTCACTACACACTGAGTGCGTTGCGACGTAAATAACAATGGCGGCGTACGTCCCCAAAAAGTTTCTACAAAATTCATTAAACTGGAAATGGTTTTTGAAAACTGAATCTCATAGTTATGTTGGCAACAACCAAATAAATAATATAGAGCAAACTTGTCATTACAGTCGGGGTTCCTTTTGAGATAAAACGTCAGGAGGAGGAAAAAAAAGGAGTTGTGTAAAGTAATTAGAGATGGGGTGAGTCCATTTGAAAAACTAACAACTAACAAACACCCAACTGTGTGTACACCTTCTCAAGTGTCAAAGTGTGGTAACCTGGCAGTTCACGGGTTCACAGCTGCTGCTCAAAAGCTGCTCATAGACAGAGAGAAAGCATTGTGCTGCAGACCTCTAAAAGTTTCATTAGGGTCTCATTTTCTTCTTGTTCGTAGAAGAAGTTAGAGTCGAAGAAAAAACTGAAGAAAGGATAGTGAGATACGATCAATGATCGGTACGGTAAAGTAAAGCATATCCTGAGTGTCTTTTCCTCCAAGGAGGCGGTAAAGCGCGTTATAATCTGCTGGCCAACTGGCAAACAAATCAAAGATAAACCAGTTTTCACAAGTAAATGTATGATCTTCCTCCTCCTCCATCTCCTTCCATAAATCTGCAATGAAAAGCCAAATCTATGCAGAAAATTCAAGTCAACCCGTAGCTGCCGTGAGCTGGGTGCAAAATGCTCCCTTAGCCAACCAAAATGAATTATTCAGTACACACACACACACACAGTGCTTGTCGACACTGCAACAGGGCAGTGGCGCATGTCTTGTTTGGACTAAAATCAATTAGAAAATGATTTTCTGAGATACCAACAGACTTGAATTAACGAGAGAATTAGAAGGATTGTTGATACACGTCTGAACATTCATCACTTTTGCATACACCTTGACTTTTTTTCGGGGTACATTATTCTCGCATGTCAACTGAACTCAACATTCTATACAGTTGTGCTTGAAAGTTTACACACTCTAGGGCAGGTCTAGCAAACATACGGCCCGCGGGCCGGATGAGGCCCGTAAAGAGATAATTGTGTAAAGTAAAAAAAAAAAAGGAATGTTGGACCAATTAATCAGCCGGCCACAATCAAAACATACAAATTAGTCATTTCATAAGCAATCCTCAGATGAGCGATGCAACTTGTACATGGAATTGCCCCGGATGTCATCATTTTACACACATCCAAAAGTTTCTGTTTGTTTAAAAACGATTAAAAATAACATCATACATAAACATAAACATGTTAAATACGACACAAATTACTGTGAACATAAACACATATGACAAGGATTAACATCCGTATAACTTCATCAACTGCGCCACATAATGCATTCTGGGAACAATAGATATGCAAAACAGGTAGATACAACACATCTGGAACTCACGCAAATTGTTGCCCCGTTCCACTTGCATTTGTGTTGAGCCCCGTAATTTAGGATAGGCCCAAAAACATTGAAATTCTGCAAATTGACACAGATTGTTTAAAAGTTATATACCATGATTTTGCCGATCCGGCCCTCTTGGTAATTATATTTTCCTCCATGTGGCCCCTGAGCTAATATGAGTTTGACACCCCTGCTCTAGCTTAGCTTTTGTACATTTTCAGTTGTGTTCAAAGATTTACATACCTGAAGGGTAACATTGACATCTGAAAGAAGGGCTGACGGGTAGAAGCCATGGCT
Source organism: Leptonotus elevatus (assembly GCF_054856555.1). Taxonomy (NCBI): domain Eukaryota; kingdom Metazoa; phylum Chordata; class Actinopteri; order Syngnathiformes; family Syngnathidae; genus Leptonotus; species Leptonotus elevatus. The sequence continues at coordinate 2,971,614 of NC_141256.1, forward strand.
TATTGTTTACTCGCTGTTCTTACGCTGTCCGAGCAAAGGAGATCAAATACAAAAATACCCATGCTAACTTAGTGCTAGCAAGCAGCTAGTACAGCGCAAATGGATGGATTTAAAATTGGTCCCAAAGAAAACCCTGGGTTCTGTTGTTGATCAGTGTACAGTGAGGGATGCTGGAGATTAAAGTTATTTTAAACGAAAACGGACAACCTTTCCGTAGGTTGACGCGTTAACGTGTCGGTGTACATTCCCGATATGGGGTGAAACACAGTTCAGTAAACATCAAATAATTAAACTGTTATCCAAGTTAAGGTAGTGTTTTGCTGAACATTTTACAGTGGCTACAATAATAATAATGTTGTTTATTTATTTGTTTGAAAAGGCCACGGGCCTTTGTTATTTGCAGCCAAAAACAAAAGTGACTCTCCTGTTTATGTTTATTTGTGCTTTCGAGCTAGATAGTATATTTCTTTGCAGTCTGCAAAAAAAAAAGGGAAAAAAAGGAAAACATTTTGAAAACATTTTGAAAACGGGAACATTTATATTAGACATGTTTTATATTACAAATTTTTGCAAAAATCTCGTCTCATCTCGTTCTTGTGGACTAAATCTCGAGACATCTCATCTCATGGGATATGAGTCTCTTTACTGGTTCATGTATGCAGTTTGCTGGATGAATGTTCGAAGCATGAAAAGAAAATCCCTTCAATGTTATGACAGACAGACAGACAAATTAGCAGTTGTCCTCAATGTCTCCAGGATCAATACAGCCAGCACAGGTTTCTTAAGCTGGTCAGGTCATGATGTTTTGGGTTTACATCACTGCTTTGGGCAAGTAAAATCCATACAGATGCAAAGGTCTGTATTGGTTTTGAGCAAACAGGATGTGTAATATATCTAATGTGTACTGGTGAGTTTGTTGCAACAATATTCCTTTCTATAGCAGCAGTCTTAGTTTGTCTTGCTCCTAACTATTTCTATTAGAAAATGCTTATCTGCATGGAAAGTCATATCAGGACAGCCAAGTTATTTAATCATGTTTTCATATCATGCTAGCTGATGAGAGCATTAAAAATACAGTATGTTAAGGTGTCAATGTTTACAACCTGACAGCCACTAATTCTGTCTCTCACTCCATGGAGAAGGCAAGCCTCTGCGACTTTTATGTTTCCAAGTTACCCCAGGCTTCGTCTAGACACCCAACTGCAAGTTCACAGCATTCCGTCCTCTCATTTTCACTATGTGATGTCAGTGGCAGGAACTTACTAAAGCCGCAGGATGGCGAGGAGACTATCTTGCAGGTTAAACAAACAACCATTCTGTCAACCGCACATACATTGTAGGAAATATTTAGAGCTTTGTAAACATCTGTTTCTATCAGTGCTGCAGTCACACTGATGCTATTGTTACCACATGGCCGATGGTTTGACAACGACAAAACAAAAACACTAATTATTCCTGATAATAACTACTTTACAGAGTGTGTCATCACTTGGAGTTAGCTGAAGAACAGATTCTTGTCGCACGGATTAGGTCTTAATAGGGGCTAGGATGCTTGTGAGTGTGAAAAGTAAAAGACAACAACACTTTCGGAAGTCAAGTAAATCTGACCATGCAACAAATGAGTCCTAACCGACAGCATGCAGCATGCCACTCGGACAAATCTCCCTCAGCAGTTTTTACTATTTTAAGAAAGTACAAGACCATATGACACATTGCCATATTAATAGGAAAACCTTAACTTTATAACAGAAAGGTTTCACCTAAAACAGGGAGGGGCAAGTCCAATACTCGAAGGCCACTATCCTGCATGTTTTAGATGTTCCCCTCCTCAAACACACCTGACTCCAATGATGACATTATAAGCAAGCTCTGCAGAAGCTGGATCACGATCCTGATCATTGGAGGAGGTGTTGGAGGAGATAAATATCAAACACAGGATGGTGGCCCTCGAGGACCGGATTTGGACACCTTTGTTTTAGATGTTTCCCTTCCTCCACGACACCTGATTCCAATGATCACAAGATCAGCAAGCTCTGCAGAAGCCTGATAATGATCCTGATCATCTTAAACAGGTGTGTTAGAGGAGGGGAATATCTAAAACATACAGGATAGTGGCCCTCGAGGACCGGATTTTTGGACACCTCTGTTTTATATGTTTCCCTCCTTGAACACACCTGATTCCAATGATCACATCATCAGCTAACTCTGCAGAAGCCTGATCATGATCCTGATCATTTGAAGCAGGTGTGTTGGAAGAGGTAAATATCAAACACAGGATGGTGACCCTCGAGGACCTGATTTGGACACCTTTGTTATAGATGTTCCCTTATTCCAACACACCCGATTCCAATTATCACATCAGCCAGCTCTGCAGAAGCCTGATAATGACCCTGATCATCTTAATCAGGTGTGTTCAAGGAAGGAAATATCTAATACAAGCAGGATAGTGGCCCTCGAGGAACAGCTTTTGACACCTCAGTTTTTTATGTTTTCTTCCTCCAACACACCTGATTCCAATGATCACAACATCAGCAAGGTCTGCAGAAGCTTAATAATGACCCTGATCATTTTAATCAGATGTGTTCAAGGAGGGAAATATCTAAAACATGCAGGCTAGTGGCCCTCGAGGACCATATTTTTTGGACACCTCTGTTTTAGATGTTTCCTTCCTCCAACACACCTGATTACAGTGATCACAACGTCAACAAGCTCTGCAGAAGCCTGATCACGATCCTGACCATTTAAATCAGGTGTTTTGGAGGAGGTAAATATCAAACATGCAGGATAGTAGCCCTCGAGGACAGGATTTAGACACCTCCGTTTTAGATGTATCCTTCCTCCAACAGACCTGATTCCAGTGATCACAACATCAACAAGCTCTGCAGAAGCCTGATAATGATCCTGGTGATCTTAATCAAGTGTGTTAGAGGAGGGAAATATCTAAAACATGCAGGATAGTGGCCCTCGAGGACAGGATTTGGACACCTGTTTGAGATGTTTCCCTCCTCCAACAACCTGATAGATAGCAGAATTAGGACAAGTCTCTCTGCATTCAGCGGCCAAATAACACAAGACATAAGATTTATCTAGGACATAAAATGAATACTTTTTAAAATCCTGCCTCAAAGAAAATCTGTCAATTTGGAGAAAAGAGAAGGAAGGGGATGATGATGTGGGGGAGATTAGGGATGGACTGTCAGGAAGAATCTAAGGAGGGAAGAGATGTGACGTGTGAGGCGCAGATGGTGGTGAGGAAGCAGCTGATCCGAATCTTTCTGAGAACTTCAAAGGAAAGTGCTGAAGCATAGCAACATCCTTCAGCCTTGATAATAAACCCATCTTGCATTCATAGTTTTTTTTACCCAAATATTTGATTACAAAAGTGAAAAAGACTAGACAAGACAACTTGGATACTTTTTTACCTTGCGCAAGCAGCATCAAGCCGCTAAATTACAGTCACCTGTCAGTTACAGTGCGGACCTGTGGATGGGGCGCAGCAGACACATATCGGCCTCCACCCCCACCGCTCAATTAAGTCAGTGCCGCTTATCAAAAGGTAACAATCCGTAGCTCTGATTATCTTTTGGCTTTGAGCATCCAGTTTATGCAGTGGTGTGGCGCATGACATGACAAATAAATATATCCCTCATCTGCACGTCAACAACTTAGTCAAAGTTATCAGAAGCTAGGGCTGCTCAATTATGGAAAAAATAATAATCACGATTATTTTTGGTAATAACTGAAATCGCGATTATTCAAACGATTATTTATTTTGGGGTAAAAAAACAAGAGAATGTTTATGTTTAAACATTTAAAAATATTAAGACCAATTTAAAAAAATGAAACACTATAATTACGTAAATTCATTTTGGACCAAACAGATTATATATATATATATATATATATTCATTTATAAATTTGGAGTTGGAGTGCAGCGTGTGCACTGTGCAGTAGGGCTGCTTGATTATGAAGAAAATATTAATCATGATTATTTTGGTAATAATTAAAATCACAATTAGGACGAGAATTTATTTTTTGGTCCAAAACAAGAAAATGCTTAAACGTAAAAAACATTAAGAGAAATATAATTCTTTGAATGACAATAATTATGTAAGTTCCTTTTGGATGAAAAAAAAAAAAGTGTTATTTAAAAACAAAAAACAAAAAAAAGGTGCAAATGAATACATTTAAACAACTCAACATTAGTATTAATCTTTTTTTGACAATTATGCTGATTTTGTAATTGTGGAATGTAATAATTGATAAATTGCACAGCCCTATCAGAAGCTACTGCTGGTCACACATTTAGCTAACACTAATCTGTGCTAAAATTGCAGCCAAGCCTGACTTTTGCCATGACATAATAGTGCTTCCATGTGATCTGCAATCACTTGAAAGTGGCTCTGGATCTTCGCCCAGCCCAACTGATCATGTCATGGGCACAAAAACTCAGCAACTACATTTACATGCAGTTAGTAGTAATAATAATAGAAGTAGTAGTAATAATAATAATAATAATAATAATAATAATGTAAACGAGCAAAAACCAAAATTTGCTCCCTGTTAGGTTTTGAAAAACCCGAATAAGACCCCTGGGTTACTACCTCTTATCCAACCCCAATATTTGGTCATGTAAACACAATCGGGGTACATCCTTATAACTCAACATTGGTTTGTGTTCTGCACATGCTCAACAACTGGCAAGGAATCTATGGTTTCTTGTGTACAGGAACTACTTGTATGTGCGGCAGCCAACTTACGTTTCCACTCGTTAAGCCAGCCTAACTTGAATACATTTGAAAAAACAAAAACGTGCGCATTCACAGTCCATTCTGACATGTTAAGGAAGCTGAATCATACGCAACGGAGTATACACGCTATGTCTAACTTCACAATAAAGTTTACCAAATACAGTAATACAGCAAATAGCCTTAGTAGACTTTTACTTTGAAGTTCGCCCACGTCGTGGCGTGATGGCTAGCTTGACTTCCCTTTTAGACGTTACTTTATCGTAGTTAATTGACATTGTACTTGCGACCAACATCAACACAACGCTATCCCGAACACATGTGCAATCGCTAATTTAGGACACTAAGAAACCGTTAATTAATTACGCTGTCATTGTATGACACGGCAGAAGTCTCAGACGTAAGTGGCTAGCGGCTACCTGTTAGCATGACCAACGACTGTTTGAGTGTCTGACTGCCGGCTGATAATTAAGTTTGACAGCTTACTTTAATTCTTTTTCAATATTCTGGACCATGGCTACTTTGAAATTCACTCTCCATGTTTAAAAGAAGGGAAGTGCCTTAAATTACACTTTGAGGTCTTTTCATTATAAAAAAAATAAAATAAATAGAAAAAGAACTAAAACATTCAACTCAAAATGCCAAATTTAGCGGTTTAGATTATATTGTTATTTTACACATTAACCATGTAAAAATAATAATGTTTCCATCTCATATTGCACTTAAAAGTTGTGTTCCTAAATCCTACACGGCTATATTAGACATTTTGAATTATTATTTTTTTTAGTTAACGGAAAAAGCGCTTTTCAAAATAAAGACAAAGTACTATTTGTCTCTTTTTTTTTTTTTTTTGCTGATCCGTGATACGATCCGTGACTCAAATCCGTGATCCGATCCAAACCGTGACTTTTGTGATTTGTTGCACCACTACCACTCACGCATGTAAACGGGTTACCCCGAATCTTTGAAAAACCCGAGTTTTTACCTTAAAATTAATATTGCGTGCATGTAAACGTAGTCACTGACTCAATCTGAATCTCACAAACAATGCGTAAATTGCTCATGTAGCTGGAGTTGAGCAGTCATCTCAGCTGTGACACAAATGTAGCGCGTGATCTCACAAGGTTACAGAACAGCAGCTAAGGGTAAAATGTCATAAAGTGTTTTTCCAAAATGTTATCACTTCGAAGGTGACAGTCACAGTTTTGAGAGCCCCTCTTGACACCCAGTTTAAGATCTCATACGAAAATTTCACAGCCCTGAAATTAAGGCATTGAATAAATTTATTTTCATTCCAAATTGGCCTCAGACTGACCTCATTAATGCCTCCTTTAGATCTTATAGCATTACTGGTCGCAGGCCAACTCAAACTCATGAATTCCAACGCTGCAAGTAAACAGGTCTCCGCTTCTGTCTTTTATCTGTGGTGTCAACAGCAGCGCCTAGGAGGCACGACGCCTGTTCACAGTTGTCAAGGCTTGTTACCATGACTCTTCACAGTCCAGTAACCCTGACGATGTCGCTTATCTTTTTTGTCTCAATAAGCTGACATCAGCATTATGTGCTGCTTGACACATTGCAGGCAGGTTAGATTCCTGAAAATAGGGTGCCGTTAATGCCAAACAAGGAGGGGGAAAAAAAGATCATCAAACCTGAAATTGAACGAATTATTGTGGAACGAAACGTGTATCAGTCCTGGCTGCTCAGTACAATATGGTAGCAGTAATGATTAAAAACAAAAAAAGACCTGAATATGATACACCGGACATTTTTAAGTGGAGACTTAACTGAAGAGCAAGCGGAGAGAGTTTATACAAATGTTAAGTGGGGCTGTGCTTCCCATCTGCTGCTCAACGTCCTGCATGAGTCAGCTGTGGGCAGCTGAGACTGCCATTCATACAGACATGTTACACACCAAACACAGACACAGTCAAATACCACCCTTCTAGATACAGATCTGCAAGGAGGGAAGCCAATTATTCTCTGATGTCATCAGTTTTTTAATGCTGTCAGCAAATCCACTTCCAAAAGATATGTTTCAAATTCTCATCTATCCAAAATGGTATGAAGAAGATAGGAACAATCGGAACAACATAATAAAGTTGTTTTCATGCTGGAAAGTGCACAGCAAGCTGCTCTTTAGCCAACAACTAAGACGGAAGCAAAGCCGGCACACAGAAGCATTTCAAGACTTGCGTGTTTCCAAAAGAAGACGCTGAGGACGTTTAACGGCTGTAATGTATATGCCAAGTCTGGAGTGGCGCTGTAGCGCAGCCACAGGGAGTTAACGGCAAGCGTAGAAGAAGAATCAGCAAAGAAGATAGACTTTTTTTATTTTACTTTATTGCAATCTACAGAAAAAACATGGATTTGCTACTACAACACTGCTATCCGCCATTGTTGTTGACAGACTGACGGCTCGCGCGCAGTCACGCGAGAATTAGCGTATACGTCATCAATTAGCTGTGACCATTACGTCATCACTGGAGGAGGATCCTGCATATGGTGTCCAGACGGACGCGTACGGGGCACGTTTTGAAATCTTTCCACTCTGTTTCAAAAGTGATCGGTTTCAAGTTCCGAAACCCCGCCGTCATGTGAACGAACGGCTTAAACGGTAAGAAACTTGTAAGATACATTGAAACTGGCTTTTGTGTGGACGGGGCCTAAAGCTTTTGTTCACTTCAGTTTGGCTTCCAGCTGGATTCAATTAAGGCTTTTCTTTAAAAAAAAAAAAAAGCAGAAGAAGCCTCATCTACTTTGTATGTCTCCTTATTTAATACAAATTCACAATGGATTTTCTCCCAGATAAAAAAAATTAATCGAAACCACACACTTGCACTGAAGTTGTTAGGGAACAAAATTAAATGGGGCAGACACATTCCTGCAGTTTGGGATCATTGTTGCCCTTTCAAACGACAGCCAGCATCATGTCCTTCGTGTTCACAGACAAACAGTGCATCAACCAACTCAGTTTGCCTCTAAATGAACACCTGATATCGTGTATATAGGAGAATCCCATTTGTACCAATAACTATGTGATTGTCAGACTCACACTGTACACTTCTGTCATTGCGGTCATAAGCATACAGTACAATATTGTCGAGGTAACATTTTGACATTCTACACATGTGCGTGCGTGTCCTTGTCTTTCTATATTTGACATCCCCCCGTGGACATTTCAGTGTACATTTCCCTTTAAGTTGTTGGAAAAGCAAAAATTCTCGGATGAGCTAATTTCACTCCATTTGACTTGTATCTGTGTACTGTATGTGTGCGACTGTGTGTCCATATAATGTTGCATCAAATACACGGCAGCCCATCATAATCCCTCCTGTGTTGTGTGGGAGTCGCAGCAGAAAACAGCACACGCGCCATTCCAAACCCAAAATGCTGCACAAGCAAGTTGCCGTTCGACGAGGCAGTCGGCGTTCACAAAACAGGCACCATTCATAACATTATCTTTTAAACAGGTAATCAGACATGGCACTGTGTGGATATTGTGGCATCTCAATTACATGCATACTAACTTTAGGGAGCGTTGTTGCCACAATCCACACGTTTAGCTAGTTTGCGCTGCTCTTGCGCTTCAGGCTGCTCCCAACTTCCATCATGTTGTCGCACGGCACCCATTCGTCATTTTTGTTCTATTTAACACAAACTTGGGGTTTCTTACCTCATGGTGAAAGTGTTGTCACGTCGACTATTTCACAGAAAGGCTGGTATTTCGACGACGTGTGACTCGCTTGGTAGGTTTCACCAAAGTTCACGGTTCGGAGGTACAAGGCGAGGAGGTGAATGAAGACAGGCGGAGTGTCAGCTTGTAGACCCAGCCGACAAAAGTACAAAAAAAAGGAAAGAAAAAAATAAACCAGATCCCGGAGCAGGCAAATCCTACATGGTCTGGTGTTTTTGCTGCTCCACCTTTGATGACGGCTAAATGGAAGTAAAGTGGGAAGGGGGTAAAATCGCAGTGTTTCTCGGGGTTTCGTGACGTACTTGAAGAGATGTGATGCGGCGCCGAGCCGCTCGGATATCAGTCGGCTGTAGCTCCCTGTAACAAGTGCTGCGTTCAGGGACACGACGTAAACTCTATTATTAATTATGCGCCTTCTCTTACGACACACAAAATTGGAAATTCCAATGAAAAGCATATTGCTAAAACACATCCAATAAATTATTTTGCTTTAAAAAGTTCACACCAGCTGGTTTGACTGCCAAATTAAGCGTTTTGTTTTTGGTTTTTGTCTCATGCGTATATCTTCTGAATTTCCCATTGCACTTTAGGGCAACATGTTACGCATTGGCTAGAGAAGCACGTCCAGGTTGCCCCTGACAACCAAACTGAGAAGCATGTCGCTGTTTCACAGTCTTTCACAATTGATAAAACACTAAACCCCATTATTTTCAATTTGATCAAGAAGGTAACCTTAATTCACAATGCTCATCTGCTCTTTTTTATTTTTTACTTTAAACACTTTTTTTTAACAAAAAAAACCCCACACATGCAGTCACTGAAAACGTTTTTTACCCTATGACACACTTAAGTTTCAAAAATTGTAAACACAGACAGCAAACTTTGAACCAAACTCCAACACTACTGTCATCTTTCACACACAACTCATAATTGAACACACAAGTTCAAGAAAATCAGCATTCTTTGCATCAAGGTGTATAATCAAACACTTACCATCTCCATTTTGAGAAGAACTCAATTGGATTGATGAAATGGGGGATTACATGCAGGAATGGCCTTTCAACAAGCCATTTTCAACACTTTAGATTGGTCAATAATTTGTAAAAATAAAAATAAAAAAAAGACAAAAATAAATAAATATATTAATAATAATAATAATAATAACAATACCCACACATATAGATTGACCAATTGTATAGATTTGTGAAAAATTATTAAATTTACCAAATTGTGATATAGGAGGTTACAGCAAAAATTCCACTGAAACTACTACATTCACAAAACCCCAGACTTTTCTATCACAATCAAACTACCACCTCAAAATCAGTTATGCTGGATTCAAAACATTTAAACACAGATGGAATAAGTAATTATAATTAAGTAATTAAAATAAGTGCCGTAATTATTATTTATTCACATACTGAAAAATAATGTTTTACAATGATATAATTTTATTTTAAAAAGCAATTTAAAATGATGATTTACATTTAAACGATATTAATATTACTGTAGGCTACAATGTCCATGCAGGTGCTAATATAGAGGATTTGTAAGGACATTTTTTTCTGTTTTGGGTTTCTTGTTGTTTTTTTACATTAGAATAGTCATGATACAGTACTGTACTGGAAACAATAGAGACAGGCAATGCAATGGCTCTCTCTGGTGGACAGTTTTATATTGCAAGGATGTACTTCTACCAAACGACCATAGCTGAATCTGAATTATTTTTATTTGCCAACTACAATGGCCATTCAATATACTGTACATGGTGACTTTCCATTAAAATGTTTCTAACAGAGATGGAAGTTTTTTTCCATTATTTTTTAATTTAGTATAATATCTTATTGTTTTGCATTAAGTTTTGCAATTCTACAGAATGGCTGACTTTGCTCAAGAATTGAACAGCGATATAAAAAAAAATGGTTGCAGAACAATGCAAATCAAATACAATTTTGAGAAGATTCAAGATTGTCTGCTGTGTATGTATGATTTTTTTAGTTCACCAGAGGATCAGTTTACCTGTGATAAAGAGATTAAAAAAAAAAAAAAACACACTGAGCTATTGACTTAAAAGGCAGTCTAAAGAAATTATACACAGAAGGCATACAAAAACTCATACACCGATAACATACATATATTGAATGACCCTCAATATGTAAATACAAACAAGATAGGTGATGCAGAGAATCATCACATAATTTAAGATAGTGCAGTAATTATGATACAATGAGAAATGTGCAAATGATGCAGAGAGACATTGAGCACTTTAAAGTGTCCGGTGGAGTGGAATAGTGATTTAAATTCAATTCAATTTTTTTATTTCACTCTTTAAAAGAAAAAGAAATGAAAGGGGACAGAAACACAAAACAATTATCAACACAAAATGAATGACAGCAAGCAGTCAAGATGCTTTCAATGTAACAATTCTATAAAATAATTAAACAGCACGTCCAGTAGTTTTGCTCTTATACATTTTTTTTTTTAAAAATACAGATAGACTGAGATGAATTTGTTTTACAACCCAGATTGTTCCACAAACTGACACCTTGAGTTGAAATACATCATTCTTTTTGTTTTGTTCTACATTTAGGTTTGGAAAAAAATGTATGTTCCTCTTAATTTATACTCACTTTCCCTTTTTTTTTTTACATTTAATTTGTATATTGACTGGTAAAATTTCACAATGGCCTTTATATATTATTTTAAGGCGGTTAAACTCCCTCAATTCAATTTAAAGTTTTTAGTTGTATAAATAATGGTGTGATCTCTGTATCCACAACCGCAAACAACACGAGTAGCACGTTTCTGTAAAAGAAAGATGGATTCAGTGTAGGTTTTGCCAGCACACCCCCACACTTCAACAACATGTGATCAACAACAGTTATACAAATATGAAGAGCTGAAGCTACAATAATGAATATGGTAATACTATTATGTCATATTATAATCAATTTTGCTTTCTTTTCTTTTTTTTAAGTATAGTCAATTTTATAATTTTAAAATTATAATTTACAGGGCGCCACACCCTCCCCCACTAAAATAAAGAAAATGTTGCCAAAACATTTTACATTTAGTACTCTATGACCTTAGCTTCTAACATTGAGCATTCTAGTCAATCAAATAACCTTCCCTTATCAAAAATACCTACACGTCTGGCAACTACAAATGCACGAATACTGGATAAATAGTTAATTACTATAATTCCTGTTTTCGTGTATAGACTTAATTAACTGGTACATTGGTAAGCCTCCCAAAGCCATTAAGTCACATATGGCCATATCTACCATTCCACTTTACTTAATGTCTTGACATTATATCATGCTTAGAATTAGCACTGTAATTCACAGACTATTCTTGTGCTCCTCTAGAAAAACTCACTTCTTACTGCAAATATACTCTTCTCAATTACCGGTACTCATATGTGCAGTATTTTCTCTTAATAAGACACAAGAAATAAATTTCTGAAAAATGACTTAATATCTTCATTTCACTTCAACGTCAACAAATTAATAAACACTATCTTAACAATAGCTCAAACAAAAACGTTATAAAGCCATACTTCTATTTCTTAACTGACATTCGTGACTGACTCTGTTCCTCGGGTAGAAGAGTCTCAGTCTCTGGTTTAACAACAGGGTTGCTTTCATTAGGCTTGAAGACAGGAGCATTTGGGTCGAGATGAGTAGTTTGGATTAGACGTGGCAACCACATAACATCCTCTTCCTCAGAATCATCTTGCACATTGCTTTTGGTTTTCTGTTTTTGTTTTGCTGCTTGACTCTTGTGATTCTCTTTCTCTTGTTTGGTGCCTTTTCCATCAACAAGATAAGGACATGGTAGTAAAAGATTTCTGTGAAGAACTTTTTCTCTTCCTTCCCCAACCAGTGGCTTCACAAAATATTCTGGACTGTCTTTTCCTCTTCTTTGTTTGACAACATGTACTTTGTTTTCCCAGTATGCACGTATCTTACCAGGTCCTCCTCTTTCAGTAAGACTTTGTACAAGTACATGATCTCCAGGTTGTAGCACTGAGCTCCAGGCTCTCTGGTTATAACACTGATGTCCTCTTTTGCCTGCCTTTCTTATGTTTTCTTGAGCAATACTGTATGCTTCCTGCATTGATCTTTGCCATTTTTCAGCATAACCCTAATGAGATTGTGGTTTTGTAAGTTCTCTTGGAAACATAAGATCAATTGGCAAAATTGGCTCTCTTCCAAATAATAGGTAGAACGGTGAAAATCCAGTAGATTCATGAACTGTTGAGTTATATGCATGAATCACTTTGTTCAAGTAGTCCTTCCAGTTTGGCTTTTGTGTTTCTTCTAGTGTCCTGAGCATACTGAGCAGTTCTGTTAAAATGCTCGACTGGATTTGACTGGGGATGGTAAGGTGTGATACTTTTTGAGTATCTCATTCTCAAATTGTCTCCCTTGATCGTGATGAATTCTTGCAGGGAAACCAACTCTAGGAATAAAGTTATCAAACAATTGATTGTATTTTGTTCTGTATCAATCATTTGCCTATTCATATGAATTTAAAACAAAATTGTCTTCGTATAGATTAATTAAGTCATAACTCACTATTATTGAATGTTAAATGTTTATGTTATGGATATTTGGAATCAATCAATCAAATCATCGATTGTGACTAATCGCTGCATAGAAAATGTCCGGCCGCGAGAAGGATGGCACTTTTGCAGCCTGAGTCGATCATGTTTTTGTGGTCCTGTAGAGAGCCAACAAATGCCTAGTGAGTCGCCCTGAACACGCTGGCGGCTGTCATGGCCCCTCGTGAGACCACACTGCCGTTCTCTTCCAAATACGGACAGTTTTGGGCTCACCTTAAGTTCATCGGCGAAGGGGACCCCCCCAGCCGTGACTTTGTCGGCGAATCCCTCCTTTTTGAATCGTGCTGGATATATGTAATTGACGTCTATTCCTTTATCGCTCTCCCAAACAGAGTGAACTTTGAGCTGTGTTTTGTCAGCGAGGCGTCCCTGCGGCGCTTCCTCGACGCTTAAGCTGCCAGGGCAGGTGAAGCGAAATGGAAGAACTGGACTATTGAATCCTCCATACAGATAGTTGCGACTTCAATATTAGTCAAATTCTGGACAGGTAGAATTGCTGATCACGATGTTGATCTATATTTGCAAAAATACTATGAAATAATACAGCCTGTGTACAAATCACTTGACAAATTCAACATCTGCTATGGAATACGCAAATATAAAGTCTGTATAAAGAAAGACACAAATTTGCTTACAATTCGCAATTCCACTTCCCTTGGACCATACAATGGGCGAATCATATATCCTGGACAGTCTGTCATCTGCTTCATCTGCGGCTCTGACAACCACCAGTTGAAACAATGTCCCACAGTGAAGTGTTGGAGTTGTGGCTGTTTGATGCGCAACAGCATCAACGCAGCAACCAGTCTTCACGCCAGCAGGATGAGCAGCAGTCTCGAGTTCCTCGTGCTACTTCTCATCAGGATACGCCTTCTGCCACTCCCGTTTCCCAGTCAACATCCGGCTTCTCGTCCACCACAAAGTAAGTGCTGGTAAGCAGCGGACTTCTTCTGTCTACCAGGCTCGATCTTTGCCAGTGGAGCAACTTCCTTCTATCGATGATTCTTCTCCTTTTACTAATGAAGTGAGTTCAAGTAATCTCAGAAGTGATTATAGTCTGATGAATAATTATAATGACTATGATGTCAATGATCATGGACATGTTGATGGGCATAAATTAGAGAATGTCAGTGAGACTCATAGCTCAGAATTAAGTGATGGTCACTTGACAGCCGGACAGCGTACTAGTTCTCAGCTCCATCTATGCTTGTGTCACAAAATGATGCTCAGGGTAAAGAGTTTAAAAAGTGACGTAAGAAGTTGTGATCTAAAAGCAAAGATAAACGTTTAGATGACAAGCTTACACCCTAAATAACATCACTTTACCCGCATCATGAGTTTTCTAAAAATGGCTACATTAAATCTACGTGGCATTCAATCACAAAAGTTTAGACAACATAAGATGAATTACTTGATGAAGACGGATTTTGATATATTATGTCTTCAGAAGCTTAGGTTGAAAACAAACTCTGATGTGGAGGGAGTGACAAAATTATGGCCTAAGGGCGAATGTGCAATATCCATCGGTGACAGCAGTGCTGATGGAGTGGGAATATTCTTTAGAACTCATGACGTTGAAATATGCAGGAGAGATGTGATTCCGGGAAGAATCCTATTATTGGATTTATATTATAGTGGAGAGAAATATAGGGTCATAAACCTGTATACCCCCCAACAGGAGTAAGAAAATCCATATTTTTCGTAAACTTGGTGAGTTACTGTGTGCGTGTGTTGGTTTTAAAGTAATTGTGTGTGGAGATTTTAAAACTGTAACTGAAGAAATGGACAGGGTTGGCAGAACTGCTTTTAAGTTAAGCCAAGAAAGAAAATGTTTGAGAGACACATGTTCTGGTTTTTATCTAACAAATGTGTATCGGTCAATTAAGCCCCTGGGAAATGATTTCACAGGGAATGATTCCAAAACTAAAACACGTACAGACAGCATACGTGCATATGTGACAGCATACGTGTCCTCACATTGTAGGGTACAGAACTTTGCATGCTTATGTGATTTTACTGACCATTTATTAGTTACAACCTTCATCTCCACTGTGGCCTCTATACCCAGAGGAAACTTAACATACAATGTCTACAAAACAAAGATATAATTGACTATATAATATAACTGAATTAAAACAAGATATAACTGAATTAAGACAAGAAATTAACAAAATAATTCAATTAAAAGTTATAACAAACTCAAACATAAAATTATGGGAAGTATTGAAGTAAAGAATGAAAAAAAATTCAAATTTAAAGAATGAAAAAAATACATCCTTGGGACATAGATATATTGATCTTAATCAAATTAAGAATAGGTCCATCGACAAAGATAACATGATGATTATTTTAATAATGAACTTTTAGCAGCGAGTTTCTCGTGAACAACCTGCTCCCTCCCAGACCGACCAACAGCAGCAAGCTAATTCCGATAATAGAGGAAATACAATACACATTATTAACACCATAAAAAAACTGCAAAAAAGCTAATTTATTCATTCAGTAAAGAACAAATATGGAGAAGTAGTTACGAGGGAAAAATAAAAAAAAGAGTCATTATCTTTGTGTGCAGATTCTTTCTTTTTTTTTTTCCTTTTTTTCTCTTTTTGAAGAGCTCAGTATTGTTCATTCGGTAATGTCATCATCATTGCTCTCTTTTTTTATTTTTTTTATTTTGTATGTGGGTGAGTATGTGTATGTGCGTGTGTGCGTGCGTGCGTGCGTGTGAGTGTGTGTGTGTGTGTGTATTCGTTAGTTCACCAAAAACCTATTAAAAAATCCCATACCGTTCACCTAAACCGAACACCGCCGTCAGGACCCGAGGAAGGACCAAAGAAAAGAAAGGAAAGTGTGCAGATTCTCATAAGGCAATCAATTGTAGGTTTGAAGCAATGCAAACATTTCTCAAGAAAATTCCTTCATATAGCAACTCAGATTTTCCTTCTTTAGCAGGTGAAATTCAAAAAGAGGAAGTGATTCAAGCAATAAAGCAACTTAATACTGACACAAGTCACAGTGGGATTTTTTCACGCACACATACACAAACAGGAAACAAATGGGCAGGATTCATAGGGAGGAAGCGGGGGGCCCTGACATATAGACACCTGACCATAATGAATACTGATTATAAAATTCTTGCTAAAATAATATTGAATAGATTAAATGACGTACTTGGAAAAATAATAGAAAGAGAACAGACGTGCTGTTAAAGGGCGTGTCATGTTTGTCAATCTCTCCATCTTAAGAGAAATCGTATGCAAACCGACACCCGAGAAAGGCTTTTACATAGTAGGACTCGATCCGAAAAAAACATTTGATTATATTTCAAAAGATTATCTCTGGGCAGTTATGAAACAGTACGGTTTCCCTAGAAGTTTCATTAACATGGTTAGGTATCTATATGTTAAATCAAATGTAAAAATAAATGTTAATGGTTTTTTGATGGATAGTTTTGACGTGGAGAGGGGTGTAAAGCAAGGTTGCCCCCTGAGCGCTGCTCTATACGTTTTAGCTATGAGTCCACTAATTAAAAATATAAATTCTGATAGCCGTATCGTCGCACGCGTGTGGGGCAATTATTAGAGATAACTACGAGATGGATATTTTAACTGAACATTTAAAACTTTACGAGCCTGCATCAGGGGCCATGTTTCACCATTCCAAATCTGAAGGTGTCTGGGTCGGAAAGGAAAGCGACAAAAAAACAATCAATATTCAAATTAAACAAGAAATTAAAGTCCTGGGTATTATTAATTGCAATTAGGACTATAGTGAAATAAATTGGCAAGACAAACTGAGGGTAATCAAAGAAGAAACCCAGAAATGGGAAAATAAAAATACAACTTATAAATTAAGAATAAACATAATTAAAACATATATAATGTCTAAAATCTTATTCCTTGCCAATGTCTTTCCTCCAGACCCTAAAACAATTGTTAAAATAAATAAGATATGTGTTAATTTAGTATGGGAAACAACATAAGAAGTAACTAAAAGGGACCTTTTGTTTAAACTTTGGAGGCCTTGGAGGGGTTAAACTGGGGCTCCAGACTTCAAGTCGCTTTTGATAAAAATATTAATTTTTCCATTTCCAGGAAAGCCCCCTGGATTGGCGACCTAGCGCTCTGGGAAAAAAAAGGAGATTGAGAGCCAGACAGGGTCCAGCGTACAAATTAATTTTTGGTGACTTTATTTCACAATATGAACATTTAAAGGTCGATTGGAATGGTTTAACATGTAAAATGATTTTTCAAAAAATGACACAAGATGTAAATGTGGTGATGTAAAGTTTAAGTTGTTGGATAACGATCAATGCACTGAAGTGATTCGCACTTTAAACAAAACAAAACAAAAATACTATCATTCCGGAGGGAATTAAGGACATAAGGTGGTTGATTGCAGTTGGCAAGCTTCCCACTAGGTCAATGGTATCATGGTATTGTTATGTAAAGACAAAAGAATATCCTATGATTAATTGTTCAGAGGATGAAACACAACAACACTTATTAATGGAATGTAATAGAGCTCAGCAGGTCTGGGCAATGATAAAAGGTATTGGTCTTAAAATTGATGTTAATTATATGACTATTATGTATGGCTTAAAGAAAAATAATTGTTTCAAACTATTATAACGGTTGTTTGTGCGGAACGCTCGAAAACCAGGTGTGCTATGTGCATGAAGAATATGGTAGTGGATAGTAACACCGTGGTCAGACAAATTCTCTGTCACTTAAGAAAATAAAAAAATAAGGACAAAAATAACTTTTTCCCTTGGCACATTTTATAATTGTAAACCACTGGACTATTAGAATTTTATGTGTTTTAAAAGACTGGAAATATTTTGTGTAAATCATGTTTAGCTTGTTTTATATTTGGAATTTGAGTGTGGTGGCACGGTGGCTGACTGGTTAGCACGTCCGCCTCCCAGTGCAGAGGACGTGAGATCGAGTCCGGGCTTCGGCCTTCCTGGGTGAAGTTAGCATGTTCTCCCCATACCTGCGTGGGTTTTCTCTACATACTCCGGTTTCCTCCCACATTCCAAAGACATGCATGGCAGGTTAATTGAACACTGTTGTCCATAGGTGTGATTGTGAGTGCGGATGGTTGTTTGTCTCTGTGTACCCTGCGATTTGCTGGCAACCAGTTCAGGGTGTACCCCGCCTACTGCCCGAAGCCAGCTGGGATAGGCTCCAGCGCCCCTTGTGAGGACAAGTGGTTAAAAAAATTGATGAATTTGAATGTTTTTGTAAATTATGTGTAAGTAAATAAAGTTCTTTAAAAAAAACTGGAATCAATCAGTTCGCTAATGATGGCACGAGACGATATGACGCAACATATCAATAAAATCACTTGCAGGCATGGAAAAGTCACAGCGTGTTGCATGTGGCCTCCTCAAAGCAAGTTTGCCTTTACCTAAAAGTAGCAGGGGTGTCAAACATGCGGGTGACGTACCAAAATCAGCCCGCCAGGTAAGTGTGAAAACAAGGCTTTGAATTGTGAGCATTTTGTTGAAAATAATTCCTCTGTCATCATGAGTTGATCTCATTTGAAAGATCAACATTTCTGTTCAAAATTCAAAGTTGTGTGCCTTTCACGGTGATGGCTGTAGCCAAGGCTGCTTTAATGCACGGGCTTACCTGGGCTGCAGCCCAGGGGCCTACAGTCGTCAGGGGCCTACAGTCGTCAGGGGCCTATCAGAATCATTATTTGAATTTTTTTTTTTTTAAAAAGACAATTTGTTGATTTTCTGTCAATCATGCATGAGATGACCAACCTGCTGCTGTAGATTATTCTGTCCATCTAACCCTGTCCTCTGCATCCTCTGTTCTCACACCAACTACCTTCATGTCTTCTTTAACTACATCCATAAACCTCTTTGGTCTTCCTCTGGACCTCCTGCCTGGCATTTGGAAACTCAGCATCCTTCTTTCAATATACTCACTACCTCTCCTCTGGACATGTCCAAACCAAAGCCTCTATAACATGTGCTGTCCCTCTGATGTACTCATTCCTGATTCTATCCATCCTGGTCACTCCCAAAGAGAACCTCAGCATCTTCATCTCAGCCACCTCCAGCTCTGCCTCCTTTCTTTTCCTCAGTGGCACTGTCTCCAGACCAAACAACATTGCTGGTCTCACCACAGTTTTATAAACCGTTCCTTTCATTTGAGCTGAAACTCTTCTATTACACATCACACCTGACACTTTTCTCCACCCGTTCCAGCCTGCCTGCACATGCTTCTTCACTTCTTTTCCACACTCTCTATTGCTTTGGACTGTTGACCTTAATACTTAAACTCCTCCACCTTCTTGGTCTCTTCTCCCTGTAACCTCACTCTTCTACTTGGGTCCCTCTCATTCACACTCAGATTCCCCGTCTTACTACGGCTAACCTTCATGCCCCTCCTTTCCAGGGCAAACCTCCACGCCTCTAGCTTCTCCCCCACCTGTTCCCTGCTCTCACTACAGATCACAATGTCATCTGCGAACATCATAGTCCACGGAGAT
Source organism: Leptonotus elevatus (assembly GCF_054856555.1). Taxonomy (NCBI): domain Eukaryota; kingdom Metazoa; phylum Chordata; class Actinopteri; order Syngnathiformes; family Syngnathidae; genus Leptonotus; species Leptonotus elevatus. The sequence continues at coordinate 2,991,193 of NC_141256.1, forward strand.
TCTTGTCTAACCTTGTCTGTTAGAGCTCAGAGCTGATCCCTGATGAAATCCCACCTCCACTTTGAAGTCCTCCGTCATACCTACAGCACACCTCACCACTGTCTTACAGTCCTCATACATGTCCTGCACCACTTGAACATACTTCTCTGCTTCTCCAGACTTCCTCATACAAAACCACAGTTCCTCTCTGGGCACCCTGTTGTAAGCTTTCTACAGATCTACAAAGACACAATGCAGCTCCTTCTGACCTTCTCTGTACTTTTCTATCAACATCCTCAAAGCAAATATTGCATCTATGGTACTCTTTTTTTGGCATGAAACCATACTGCTGCTCACAAATGTTCACCTCTGCCCTCAGGCTAGCTTCAACTACTCATTCCCATAGCTTCATTGTGTGACTCATTAGCTTTATTTCTCTGTAGTTGCCACAACTCTGCACGTCTCCCTTGTTCTTAAAAATGGGCACCAGCACACTTCTCCATTCCCCAGGCATCTTCTCACTATCTAAATTGAACAATTGAACAATCCAGTCAGAAATTCTACTGCTAGACACTAACATACCTTCACAGGTATATCATCAGGACTGAGTGCCTTTCCAATCTTCATCCTCTTCAATGCTCTTCTCACTTCATCCTTACTAATCTTTGCTACTTCCTGGTCCACAACAGTCACCTCTTCTACTTTTCGTTCGCTCTCATTTTCCTCATTCATCAACTCTTCAAAGTACTCTTTCCATCTTCCCATCACACTACTGGCATCTGTCAACACACTTCCATCCCTATCCTTTATTACCCTAACTTGCTGCACGTTCTTCCCATCTATGTATCTTTGCCTTGCCAACCTGTATAGATCAGTCTCTCCCTCCTTACTATCCAAGGTAGCATTCAAGTCATCGTAAGCCCCTTGTTTGGCTTTCCTTTCCTTCCAGATGACACACCAAGGACTGTCCTTCCTGTCTCCCTGATCACATTTGCTGTAGTTGTCCAATCATCTGGAAGCACCTCCTGAACATCCAGAGCCTGTCTCAACTCTTTCCTGAAAGTCATACAACACTCTTCCTTTTTCAACTTCCACCATTTCATCCTCTGCTCTGTCTTTGCCGTCTTTGTCTTCCTCACCACCTGAGTCATCCTACACACTACCATCCTATGTTGTCTGGCTACACTCTCACCTACCACTACTTTGCAGTCGCTGATCTCCTTCAGATTACACCGTCTACACAAGATGTGGTCTACCTGTGTTCTCCTACCTCCCCTCTTGTAGGTCACCCTATGTTCCTAACAAACTCCTCCTTCACGATAACTACTACTCCATTTCTCTTCCTATCTACACCATGATAGAATAACTTGAACCCTGCTCCTAAACTTCTAGCTTTGCTCTCTTTCCACCTGGTCTCCTGAACACACAATATGTCCACATTTCTCCTCTGCATCATGTCAACTAGCTCGCTACCTTTTCCTGTCATCGTTCCAACATTCAAAGTCCCTACTCTCAGTCCTAGACTCTTGGTGTTCCTCTTCTCTTTACTCCTACAAACATACCTTCCTCCTCTCCTTCTTTGACCAACAGTAGTCCAGTTTCCACCAGCACCCTTTAGGTCAACAGCACCGATGGTGGTCTTTGTTAACCCGGGCCTTAATCGATCCGGTATGGAAGTCATGTATTTGATTCGCATGTTTGGTTTGGCCAAAGTTTTTACGTTGGATGCCCTTCCTGACACACACACCGGCACAAGAAGACACTGACTTGTGCCCCCTTGCGGCTACATTAAGTTTGCCTGACTAAATAAACAAAAACTTTATAATAAAGGCCACATCCCCCCATATGTGCAGTCCATGTCTTTTCCTGACAGATATAAGTTTTTTCCACACTAAGAGCAATCGGATTTTTAAACATTACCAACCCTGCATTTCATTCTGTGCTTTTTTTTTTGCATACAACTAGAGGAAACCCACGTGGTATGAACACCACTGTCCACGCCAACTGAAAACAATGGGAAAGATGTGACAACATTCTCAGTGTACTGCATATCACCTGCAAATTCACAGTATTCACAATGCCTGAATTTTTTTTTCTTTTTCGGGTGCGGTGTCTAAATTTGACAAATTTTAATTCTAATTCTATACATTTTAATTCTTCCTTGGTAGAAAGACATGCAGGATCATTTTTTCGGATTACGAGCAGAACGGCCTCTTTCGACTTTTAAGTGCCAATTAAATGTGCTATGCCAAGAGGTAGATAACGCCACCCGTTACCGCGAGGCACCATCTTGTGGACACGTGATGTAACGCCCCCTGCAGCATCCCACCGTTGCACGAGTTCAATACATGTTGGACCTAAAAAACAAAAAACAAAACCTGGACATAAAGTTAGTGGAAGAAACCGAAATTTTTTTTGCGAATGTCATGCACTGGATTGAACAAAACTCGAAGCTAACAATACATTCAGCACACTGAATATTTCTGTCAGTTATTGCTTCCGCTCCGACCACCACTAGAGGGAGTAGCACACTTTCACAATAATGGCCTGTCTTTTAAAATGTCAGAATATTGTTTTAAATAAGAAATAAGTCTAGTGCTATCAAAGTTAAAGTGATAATTAATTAATTAATCACAAAAATATTGCATTAATCATGCATTAACACATATTAATCACACTATTAATTTCCTTTAGCTGACAGAGGATGGCTACGAAAAAGGCCCTTTTCAAGATTTTAAATGATATCAGATGTAACTGCTTTTATTCCTATCTCACAGACCGATACTTCTTTGTAAGTATGGATACATGGAATTAAATGTGGGATTCCCCAAGGTTCAATTTTAGGCCCGTTACTTTTTAATCTTTTTTCATGCTTCCCCTTGGACTTCCCCAAGGGGAAGCATGAAAGGAGGCACAGTGTCAACTTTCACAGTTACGCTGACGTTACACAGCTGTACGTTGCCGTGTCTCCTGAAGACATGGGCCTATTGATACCCTTTTAAATTGTATTTTAGATATTAAGTCATGGATGGCAAAAAAAAATCCTGCAACTCAACCAGGACAAAATAGAGGTCTTAATCATCAGCCCTGAAGGTCAGAGAAAGAAACTTTTACCAAAACTACAAGATTTTAAACCCTTACAATGGGTGAAGAACTTGGGCGTCATTTTTTACCCTGAGCTTAGTTTTATTCCTCATATTGAAAATGTAGCCGCAGAGACTATTGATATTTTTAAGAGGCTCAAGACATACTTTTTTAGTTTGGCTTTTTTTTTTAACCCTTTTTATTTATTTGTAATCATATTGCCTTTTAGCTTTGTTTTTGTCTTTTATTCAGTTTTCTTCTAATGTTTAACTGTTTTCTTTTAGCGTTTAACTGTGTGTGTGTTTTTTTTTTGTTAGAAAGTTTTCAGCTCCAGTGTTTCCTCATGAGGGAGCCTCCGCACTGGGAGGGATGGCTAGTCTTCTCCTTTGGGCGCCGGTCGTCCTGGGGGCCCCTTAGGCCCCTTAGGCCCGGGTGACTGTGGTGTGCTTCATGGGACGAGCCGCGGTCAATCTGGGCCGGGGGTCTCTGGGATGTCATTGCTCCCTGTGGTGGTTAGCCGTCATCCCTCTCGGTACTCTCTGCTTGACTCAACGTAAAGATGGTAACAAGAAAATCCGCGCTCTATTTCAGAAAAATATTGTCGTTATTTCATATGTTGTGTCATATTGGAACTGTTTTTTAACAGACATTAATTGGAAAAAACTCTGGTCTATTACAAATAAGTGATTGCGTACAAATAAGGTGAAGGAAGTGACCTTTGAAATATGACATAAGTATTATCCAGCCAACCATTATATGACCAAGTTCAAAAGGGACATTGAAGCAAGTTTTTTTTTTTTTTTTGCCTTGTAGCTCTTCTGGATCTGTGCACACACTCTGACATTCTGGAAAGATTTGAGTAGATTTGCTACTGGGCATCTTTACAGAGACTTTTCGTTGAAACTTCACACACGTTCACATTGACACTATGACCTATATCAGACTTCTTTTTTTTTTTTTTGAGAACTCAGTACAATTTTTGTTTCTGCATTTTCTGCACTATCAATTTCATATGTCTTGTTTTTTAATAAAGAGGTGGAAAATTAAAACGGAATTTTGTCTGATTCATTTATTATTAGAGAAAACAATCCACCGATTATTATTAAAATAATCTGTAACTTGAAGCCAGTGGCATAACCTTGGTATGAAATGTGGGGTGAACCAAAACAAATTTGTAATATGGCCCCTAACAATTTTAAATGCATCAATATGGTGTACTTTGAGGGTCACGTGATGGACAATTATTTATGAAAAACCAGTCAGAGAGGGGTGGATCTTAAAGTGTGATTGATATGGTACGGGCTCCCTCTGCAGGGATGTCAAACTCTTTGTCACGTTCCAAATCATCTCAAGACACATTAAAAAGAAACACACACACACATTACCTAGGCTTCGGTGAACATTTGAATTTACTACGCTACTGCTCACTTAAGTGGTACTTAAATTGGCCATTTATTTATTTATTTTACGCGATAAAATAAATTAGAAGCGCTGGTCAAGAGGCGTTAAAATACAAAGACGTCATAGCCAGATAAACAGATATGCGTGCCTGTTTGTGAATTCACTGTTTATACTAAGCCTTTCTTCAGTTTCCCCTTGTCAACGCCTCGGAGCTGGCCCAGACCCCCGGTGCGGTGCTGGTGTCCGGTGACCCACACTGGACGGAAATGGCGGCAATCTCGTTCAACTCTTTGTTCTACGGAATAAAGTAAACACGGATATTGCGATGCCTGTGAAACATTACAAACTGTTCTGAGTATGCATTCACTTATTTTGTTTAAGTGTATCCCATCACCATGTCCTAGTCTGGGGGTACGGTTGCTTTATTTTGGAAATCTATCCACCACTTCCTGGCTTAAAGTGCTTGTGGGACTGACACTACATGGCTTGGCTGCAGCCAGAATCTATTGTATAAACTTTCTAATTACAGAAAATTCTTCGCAGTTGAATAATATTTGTTCTTATACTGGATGGCATTTGAGTTCTTACACTCAAATAAAATGCTCTTGTTTTGAAAGGGCAACCCAGAACTACTTGTTACGTCACACCCTTCTCCCAATTGGCTGGGTTCACGTTGCTGCTGATGTGGTGCTTTGAAGTTAGCAAAGCTGTCACTCCGTCTTACCCAAGTTCTTTGGTATAATACGCCTTTCACGTCGTCCGACATAATGCCTTACTTTCAGACTTGGGAGGAGTTTGCTCGTGCAGCCGAAAAACTGTACCTGACGGACCCCATGAAGGTAAAACGCTTCTTGATGCATGAGTTACCAGTACAGCCACCTAGCATTTTAGCCTGGAATGTCGTTACCTTGGGGAAAACAGCTGCTGGCTTAATTTTTGAATTTGTTTTTTCTTCTTCTTTTTAGGCAAGAGTGGTAATCAAGTACAGGCACTGTGACGGCAAAATGTGCATTAAAGTGACTGACAATTCCGTGGTAAGTGTGGTGTTTTACACAAACCAAAAGCACTGTTAATTAAATGATCCTTACTTACTGTATGTAGGTACGCAATCACCCCCCAAAAAAACGAAGTGGTTATTTTGCCGTGACCGGACCCAGCGCTATTTTACCGTGAATCGCGCGACAAAAAGTAAAAATTCTGCGCCGGAATCTTAGACCTTGAGGGTGCAATTTCCTTAAATGTGGACCGAATTATAAAGAGGAGGCATCGGTTTCACAAATTATTTGGCAACCGGACTCCCCCGACAGGCGTTTGCTGTCCTCCCGTGAGTCTCGCGACGACTGTCAGGTAAACAGATCCAAAGGCCATGTTGGAAAACCTGGTATTATCAACAATTTGTATGGTATGATCAAAAGTTTGACATGGAATCGTACGAATTGGATGCAACTTTGTCAGCATGACCTCAAATACCTCAAAATGAATTTAGATATTTCAGTATATATATGCAAGATACCTTTCAACACTTTTTTGGGTTCAAAGAGGACTTCATACGCTATGCCTACAAAGCACTGCTTGCAACTAATGACATGGAAAAGGATACAGTAGAGGAGATTCTCCTTTACGCCATATCTACAATTTGCATACCTACAATTTGGCGTGGAAAACCTGTTTGGAAACAGCCAAAGTGCATTTTTCTGAGAGGAGCCATCTGTCCCAACAACCCCTTGCCTAATTAAGCCACCATATGCATTTGTAACACGATAAGCATTTAATGCTGTCAATGTTTTTGCCACGTTTTTCCTTTTCTCCGTGTCCCTCCTCAGTGTTTACAGTACAAGACAGACCAGGCCCAGGATGTGAAGAAGATCGAGAAGCTGCATGGGAAACTGATGAGGCTGATGGTGTCCAAAGAAACGCACAGCGGCGCTATGGAGACAGACTAATAGAAGTGGAGAAAGGAGTACTGCTGGTTAGACTAAGTTCACTGTGATTGTTGGGAGCACAGCACCACCGGAGTGATGGGAGAGTCTGATGGAGAAGAGCAACGGGGGAGATTTGACACAAGCTGGATGATCTTATTTGATACAGTCAGACATCCGATTTCTACATGATGGTCTTTGGATTTTTAAACAATACTTTCCTAGTTATTCTTCTGCTTGTCTACACAGGGCATCAGATCACATCTCTGATTGTGTGTGAATGTAAAGATGGGCAAAATGAGTGGTATGGGCTTAATGTATGAAATGGACAAAATGTGCTGCTCATCTGGCAACTTTGGCACCATCATTTCATAGAGGAGCTTTCAATTATTTTAATTTTCAAGTGTGGTGATCAATGAAGATGTTGCAAGCCTTATTTAGAGTGAATTAATGAGATGAAGTTTTGTTTGGACCTAACGCTCAACCCCCCCCCCCCCCCTCCTCTTTTATGGAACTTGAAGCGGGACCTGGTTTTCTTAGAAACCTCAACATCCTCCATAGCATTTGCTAACAAGTTTACATCTTCAATAAATGTTTATTTACTCAAGTATAACTTGGAGCTTTATTTGATTTTGAATGCAAATATCTTAGCCTACTGTATGTAATATTGTATGGCAGGTACCTCTTATACAGTACTGTAAATAAAGCAGTGCTCAGGCAGGCAAGTTGTGGTGGCAGAATTGAAGACTTAATGAAATCTAGATAAATGAGATCTAGTCACAGATTCTACACTGATTTCCATGATCAATATGGCTGGAGTACTTTAAAGGGGAAGTCAACCCAATAATTTTCTTAGAATATGTTATATGTGTCCCCTGTAGTCTAAACAGCATTCTGATTAAAATTGCGTTTGTGGATACTTGACTCAATGAGCCATTTTCAGCAATAAGGTAATATTTTGTATGAAATAATTTGCTAACTATTTTCGCATACCTGTATTAATACCTTTAAAAACCTTCCTACGCCAATTCCCCTTGGATTTCGGGTTAATGGTTAATTCGGGACAGGTTACGCAGAGGGCGTCGCCACTGCTAGAGAACAGAACAGCCGCGGTCACTGCAGCACAAGACCAGGTAAAACTTTACATGTACCCTAGTTAAGATAACGAAGTTTCTAAAACTAACAATTTATTTATGCTCGATAACCATGAGCAATATGTCACGTCTATGTATTAAGTAGGTTCTGTTACATAAATTGGTTGTTTTGTAACAATGGTTGTATCAATGCCGTGTACTTGGCAAAGTAAGCACTTTTGTTCTAGAAAACTTAGTACTTTTTTTTTTTTTTAACTGCTTGGGACTTTGACTACGCGTCATCATACGAACACAGTATAGTTATGTTTTTTTTTTTTTTAACTGCTTGGGACTTTGACTACGCGTCATCATACGAACACAGTATAGTTATGTCGAGCGTGGGCGCATTGTCGTTAATGTGTGAACGTGTTTCCAATGTCCTTCTGGTCATTGCATATTTCCGGAGCGAGGGGCCTGTTTACGGCTGTTCTTTCCATAATCCTCTCTGCTGGCCCCAACGCAACACAACACGCATATTTTTGTTTGACTAAGTGCTCCTACGTTTTTCTGCTAACTCTGGGCTCGTGCGCTGCGTGATAAGCCCCAGATTCAAAGTGTGTCATTGTGAGCCCTGCATACAAATAGCTTGCTGCCGACATACTATTGTGGCACACACTTTTCCTTTATGCTCTGACGTTGTGCAAAACATGCGCAAACAGTTCATTACAAATATTTGCTTTTAGTTGCGCGTGTACTGTCACATACTGTGAATGGTTTTGAATACAGTGTTTTGCTTCTTACTGGCAGTATGCAAATAATAGCGCTAGCCCTCAGTATAGTATAGTGCTAAACTACAACGATTAACATTGCTTAATATAAAATATATTACGACGAATACATCTGTAGCATCATCAGTCAAAATGGAACTCCATCATCTCTGTAAATATGATTCATTTATGATTTTTTTTTTTTTTTTTTTGAAACTCTTATTCATAGTATACTACTACATTATCGGTCACCTTTGAATAGAGGGATTTTGACAGCCCTCTGCTTTTCTTTCTTTCTTCCTTCCTTTCTTTTTATTTTTAATTTTTTCCAGTTTATAATTTATTGGATTTTTTTTGTTTAATATTGGATCTGTAGCCTATGCTTCAAATTCTAGTGAGGGAATCTTTGCAAAGAAGTTTTATCAGTTGAAACAATAATAATAATAATAACAACGTTGGAATCGGGGTTTGTAATAGGCCGACTGACTTAACTGTATAAAACAGGGCAGTGAAAATCACTCAGCTTTGTTGTAGGTGTGCCATGCATACAGTTGCTTGTCCAAGGCATCATACACGTTTACAAGACTATTAAGTGTTCACTATGTCCATGTTTTGGACGGAAATAAATAACACATATCAAGTAACTTCATGCACTTCAAATGAATTGTCAACGGTTTTTGTAGAGGAGGGGGGATCACTTTTGTTTGTGCATTTTTTGAGATCGCGTTGTGGTTAGGCAACCTAAATTGTAAATTTTCCTGGTTGATGGTGTTTCTAAACAAAACTGGCAGGCAGGTTTTTCCTTTAAATTCGGTGAACATATAATCTGCTTTCTATTTAGGTCCATTTTCTTAACCTCATTTGTTTTTAATGCTGCTTTTCACATGACGTGTCTTCTTTGATGTACAAGTACAATCTTGGGGATCGAGGTGCAGGTAAACTTTGTTCTTACAACTTTAAAGGGAATATTTTTATTTTCAAAAATTAATCAAGGCCTCAAGATCCAGTCCGAAGCCCAGCTGCCTCTAATTGCCCATCCTGTTCAACATTTTAAAAAAAAGTGGGCCATTTTATTTTGAGTAATTTATAAATTTATTGCAGAAATCGGTAATGACAAATGTTTCGGCCTCTTATTTTAACTTTTTTGAACATTATTTTGGGAATAATATTTGTAGTTGTCAGTTCCACTTTGTCCTACTGTGCTGAAATGGAGAGGCATTTTGTTAATCTCAAAATCAGGATTATGTCAGATTGGCGAGAACATAGAGCGTGCTAATTGAAATTATGTGGTCTTCAGATTTTTCTACCAAGGCAGATAAGTAAATGTGATTACAGTACCTGTATTGGATTCTTGAAACAATTTTAACAACAAACAAATAAAAGGAAATTTAGTGTTATAACAATTTGTGTTCAATTTCTACCCTTCATTAAGATGTATCCTTTTGATGAGGTTCTCTAATTGGCTAAACTAAAGAATAATGTTTAAAGATGGGTGCGTCCAATCCTGCCTCTGGTGTATTTTTTTTTTTTTTTAAGGAAACAGTTTTTCTTGATGCTACTTTATTGTAATATTCTTTCGTACTAATGGCTACAGATGCATGGTTTCATACACTTTGATATGTTGAAACATGTCTCCTCATCCCCAGTTTCTCCATTTGTCCAGGTTGTTCAGGAAGCATGTTGTTAGAGGTTCTGATTGGTCTGGCGGTGGGAGGAGTCATCTTCCTGCTGGTGCTTCGAAGAAGAAGCCATGTTTTGAAGACTGAGGATGGCTGGTGGGCGGTCGGTCCAGTTCCTGATGGCGAGCAGGACGCTACCATCCACCCTTTTAAAGTCACCACCAGCGATGCGGAGCTGGAGGTAACATTCCCCTCATCAAAACTCTTTGAGCTTTTCTCTGAAGTAGTGTTAATTTTATCCGCCATTTTTAAATTTTGTCTCAGGTTTAGTCCAGTTTCAATCATGCTGATTAGTTTTGATCACAATTAGTCAACCTCATCCCATTTTTATTTAGTCCATTTTGATAAATCTAGCATTTTAATCTTCTTTTTTTTAGTCCAAGAAAATTTACATTTATTTGTCTAGTTTTAGCCAACAAAAACTGTCAACATTTTAGTCTAGTTTTAGTCAGGACAATCATTTAACCCCTGTATTTTTTTGTCAACAGATTATGTTGAACATTTTGGATCTAAAATGATTTCACATAAAATTTTTCTCTCATATTTTTGATGAAAAACAACTTTGCACACAATTAGAGTATATCAACAAGTGGCTACTATGGCTACATGCTAAAAGATAGTAAATTACTATTAGTATTAGTTAGCGGTCGGATTAACATCATTGTTGGAACGTTATAGCAGTTGGGTTCATGTTACGTTCTAATCATGAATCCAGCTCCTGTCTGTCCTGTGTGTTTGCGCATGTTGCACTTGCTAGCAACAGATTTGAAAGTAGTGGGGGGGGGGGGCAGTGACAGATTAGCAGAAACAGGATTTTGCAAAATCATATAATTTTCATCTCATCTTCATTAGTCGATGAAAATACATACTGATTTAGTCCCAGTTATTGTTTATTAACGCATTTGCTCCCAAAACATATGAATATGTTCTATTTTAAATGTTGTAAGTGTCTCAAAGCCGTATTTATAAGTTTTTTTATGCTTGAGCATACAGAAGGCTTTGATGCAGCCTCTGAACTGCAGAGAACCGGTGAAGCAATGGTAGTAATTACAAAAACGGCCAGCAGTTGACAGCAGAGTATAAGAAATCAACCAGGGCCGTGTTAAAACAAGCTGTTTTCCCCACAGTTTTAAACAGATTTGTGAATAATGATGAAACTTAGCTATCTTCTAATGCGAATTGCTGCAAAACTGAAACAGATAGAAATATACTTTTTCTTCATACTGAAAGAAGAGACTAATCTTTCTTTTGGTACGTTCCATGCACGTTTCATGTTTTTATAGCAATATAACACAATATTCTGTGAGCCTTGCAAAAATAGGTCAAAATCCAGTAAAACAGCCGGGATCTAGTCTAGTTGTGGTCCGGTGAAAAATGTGTGTTGACGAAATTACTTTTGTTTAGTTTTAGTTGACGAAATGAACACTACTCAGGAGTAAGGAAACACCAAAATATGTTTTTGAGAATTTGTCCTCATGTTGTTTTTATTCAGGACCTACACAGAAGAATAGACCAAACGCGCCCGATTCCCTCGCTGGAGGACAGCCAGTTCAATTATGGTTTCCACTCTGCGTACCTGGAGAAGGTCGTCTCTTACTGGAGGAATGACTTTGACTGGAAGAGACAAGTGGACAAACTTAACCAATATCCTCACTTTAAAACTATCATTGAAGGTTTGTTTCTGTCACTGACACACACTTTCTTGTCTTACTGGCTTATTGTCCTGATTTCTGCTCCCAATTCCCGTCCAGGCATCGATGTTCACTACATGCATGTGAAACCCAAACGGGTGCCAGATGGGACCCATCCTATTCCTCTCATAATGGTTCATGGCTGGCCTGGCTCCTTCTATGAATTTTATGGGACAATCCCACTGCTAACAGAGCCATCAGATCCTCAGGGCCTTGTGTTTGAGGTGGTGTGCCCATCCATACCTGGCTATGGCTACTCGGAAGCACCGCATAAAAAAGGTATGTCTAGGACTACTAGCTAGCTTGAATACTATTGAGGCCATTTTCAATTCTTTCTGAGGAAGATTGATTTTATTTTCCTATAGCGGTGACTTGTCGACGTCCGACAATTTGTCAATCTGTGCATTTGAACAGGTTTTGATTCAGTGTGCGCCGCTCGCATCTTCCACAAACTGATGAGACGTCTGGGCTTTCAGCAGTTCTACGCTCACGGAGGCGACTGGGGCTGGCTCGTCACCAGCAACATGGCTCAATTGGAACCCAAGTAAGACAACCCACTCCCTGACAACAGCGTCATTAGAGTTTGGGTATTTTCATTATACTTAGTGTTTATTTTGTTTTTGAGTTGTTTTTTTAAAAATGCAATTAGTTTTAATTAGTTTTGGTATTTCAAAACGACAAAGTTGTAGTATTAGTTTTTGTTTAAAAATATATTGTGTATTACTTGTGTCCAAGATTTAATAAACACCATGGTAAAATGAAAAAGTAACATACTGCTTACCTAGCATTGTATTTGGGCTGATTTAAATGAATAGGCAGGCGAGGCGAGCCTTTGGAGCCAAAAGTCAAACACGCAAAAACGGCAAAATTGTCAGCTCGGAGCGACGTCATCTAAAGGTGTTTTCCTTTCTATTAGCTGCAGCTAGATGACGTCACTTTTGTGCGACACACTTTCAAACATCCTCTTTCTGGTTATTATTGAAATAAATATACTTAAAATCACATTTAAAGTAGAAGTCAACCTGAAACATTATTGGAATAAGAGTTATGAAGCAAAATCTCGCCGTTTTTATCCATCTCAGGGGGCGGCCATTTTTCCACTTGCTGTTGAATGAAGATGACATCAATGTTACTCAGGTTTCAGGTAACAATCAATCACAGCTCAGGTTCAGAAAACAGGTGACCAGAATATCAGATTTAGACCATTGGGGTTGCTTAGAACATATTATTGTCAAAAAAGGTTTTATTTTGGGTTGACTTCCCTTTAAAATCAACCCCAAGGCTCATGTTTTAAATTAATTACCAAAGATGAAAACAAAGGACATGATTGATATAATTATAGTCAGTTTTGTAAACGTAAAATGTGTTTTCAGTTAGTTTTCTTTCTTTTCTTTTTTTTTTTAACGATTTTTATTTTATTTCGTTAAATTTAGTTAATTTTAGTTTAAGTTATTTCGTTAGTTTTGGTTAACTAAAATAAGCACTCCTGATAGCCAGTCACGCTACACTGGAGTTTTGAGCTGGGAAAAAATGGGGGGGGGGGGGGGGTTGGGGGACACATCTGGTTTTGAGGCTCCACATACAATACTGTTCTGCATTATTTTTTTTATTGAACCACGAAAACATGGTGCGATTGTCAAGGACAAGAGTGAGAATAAGGAGAGTGTGTTAATATTTTACGAGGTGCTTCACAATGGTTAAGCGCCCCATTTGCTGAGCACCAGTTCATTTTCTGCGACAAAAACAAGACATTTTGCTTTCTAAGGCAAAGTTGAAAAACAAGTGCCTCCTGCATTTACCCTTTGGCACGCAACTGCTGGCTAAGCTAAAGTGTGGCTAATTGAGTTAGCATACTGTAGCGCTATTGTTATGCAACACTTCATCCTGTCCACTAGATGTCACTGTTGGTTTTCCAATCAGTGTGCTGTGGTTTCATTTGTGTAAAATGTTTTCTTTTCTTGTGTGGCCACTTGTTGCTAGGCAGAGTTTTCCGCTCAATTATTACACACCAGTTGCCAAGTTGTAGACAGAATACTTTAAGCATTAGGACACGTTTGTTAGAATCCGTTAACGCAGTATGTTTTTTGTTGTTGTTTTTGATTATTTTATTTTTGTTAAGAAATGCGCAGAAAGCTACTTGAAAAACACCCAAGCATAGCAGAAAAAGTAAAGAATTCTTCCTATTTTTTTTTTCAGGATCGTGAAAGGCCTGCATGTGAACTTTGCGCCACCTTCCAAACCTGGGCTGACCATAACTTTATCGATCCTGCTCGGCCGTCACTTCCCCAAGCTGTTCGGCTTCACCAGCGTGGACCTTGAGCGTCTCTACCCCTGCATGAAAAAAATGTTTGTGGAGTCCATCAAGGAGAGTGGCTACATGCACATCCAGGCCACCAAACCCGACACTGCAGGTGAGAACCTGTAGCAGCTAACATTAGGCAACATTGGCCCAGATGACTTAGTCTACTTATTTTTTTCCCACTCAGGTCGAGGGCTGAATGATTCACCAGTTGGTTTGGCTGCGTACATTCTGGAGAAGTTCTCCACGTGGACAAGTCGAGACTTTAGAAACCTGGAGGATGGAGGACTCACCAGGTATAGTAATTGTATGGCGTTCAAAAAACGACAGGTGGTGATGATGTCTGTGTTTGTGTGCTTGAAGGAAATTTTCTTTGGATGATCTGCTGACTAATGTGATGATCTATTGGACATCTGGCTGCATCATTCCCTCAATGAGGTTTTATAAGGAAAACTTTTCCCGCCTCGACTCTTCTCACATCAGGTGAGTTAAGTCATGTTGTTATTAACGGTGGCCTGAGATGGTATGGCCGTTGTCAGTGCAAACACATTTGTCGAATAATATGTTATAGATCAGCAATGGGTAGCTTAAATATTGGATGGGTCCACAATTTTTCATCAGCACTACTGGGGGGCCACATACAACCACACACTTTCTAACTAGATGTATGACAAAAATGATATCTTAGATATATAGAAAATACAAAATACGTCCTCTTAAGTTACAGTATTTCATTTTTAATAACACTATCCTACTCCAACAACATTTTTTCAATTTTATTTTTAGCAAACAACAAAATAACCACATATTCTTTGTTTCCCCCCCAAAAATATATATATTAGGCCTACAGTTTAGGGCAGCATAAGCCTCAGTCTAAGCGTAACTAGGAGATGTAATTTAGTGGTGAATGGTAATATTACAAGTAACTTAAAAACGACACACGACCTCTACATATTCACAGTTCAGCACCCACAGATTTACATTTTGAAGATTTTTTTCTTTCTAAAAAAAAAAAATTCTTAACATTTTTACCCTCTTTTTCCCTCAGTTCTTTGTGGAAAATGTATATTGAATGTTCATTAGCATTTATGGAATAATTTTTGGGGTAAAAAAAAAAAAGAGCCATGATTGGTCCCTTCCTACTTCCTCAGCACAGGTGATATCATCTTCAGTCAACAGCAAGTGGGATTTTTTTTTAAAGTATTAATTGTACATAAAAAAATAATGAAGTTATCACATTCATTCTGGAGAAAATATTCCCTTTTTACAATTGAAAATGGCTCAATAAATCAAGTATCCCTTTAATTTGAAGTTGGGGATTTGACTACGACATTTTGATCCGTCGTGGGGTAAAATTACCCATACTAATGAGTTAAATCTACCAGGAAATTGGTTACCAGGTTTTCACTATAGCTATAGTTTAAATAATACATATTTTGTTACGAACATTTTGATAGAAAAAAATTATTTTACAGATTTGCCTTGATCAGCATGGCCAAACGCAATTCAGCTGTCAACAATGTTCTCGAAGAATGTTACATTAAATTTACTTCAACTTCAGCTCATAATGTTCAAAATGGCAGCAAGCTACCTTGCAAGTGGATTGGGAAAACAAGCCAACAAATTTTTGTGTCCCGCCTTTGCTATGCAGCATACTGAATGAATTGTGAAGTTGCAGATTTAGGACTGCGCACAACAACAAAGTTCTTTTTTTCAGCCAATTAATAAGTTACACTTTAGGGTTCATATATTTGGCGATCTGATGGAGTCAGAGCCTCACTAGCCATGAACCTTACCGCACGTTGCTGTGGGGAACTTGCTGACAACATGAAATGTACACAATTGTTTAGTTTAACAATAGATTTGACACGGGCTCTGCAGTTAACTCTTTATTGTCCGATTGTGTCTATAAATGGAGGTCAATACAGTTAGCGCCTCCAACTGCAGATGTAACCCATGGTCCACTCTTCCCAGGATCCCGGTGACGGTGCCCACAGGATTTGCATGCTTCCCCAGCGAACTGATGCACACCCCAAAGCTGTGGGTCCAGCAGAAATTCCATAACCTCCTCACCTACACACACATGGCTCATGGGGGTCACTTTGCAGCCATGGAGGAACCTCAGCTGATGGTTGAGGATATTAACAACTTCATCAAGAAAGTGGAGAAAATGAAAGCACAGTAGAGGTTACTCTGAGGATGAGGTCAACATGAAGGAGTTGTTTTTTTGTCTTAATTCATCAGCACAATGCTTTGGAAACAAAACAATATATAATTAGAGTGTTGATTTTTAGTTGTAATTTTTAGCTCATAAAATGATTTCAGCAAAATTATTTTGATGTTTCTGAAAAATACATCATGTACGAAGTATAGAAATTTTGTCAAACAAATTTTTCTGTGGCTCAAATCACACAAAAAAAAGAGAAAGAAAAGAAGAGAAGAAAAAAATACTTCCTATACTTTAATCACATGTTGATTTCTTTATTTCAAATCCATTGTGGTGGTGTAAAAAGGCATAATTATAATATCAGTGTCTGTATAATTCCTTATAGTGTTGTATTCTCTCCGATTCAAATATTTCACTCATTCAAAGTACCCAAGAAGGTATTTATTAGTTTTTTTATGCTAGAGCATACAGAAGGCTTCAATGCAGCTTCAAACCTGAAGAGGTCGCTTAAAGCAATGGTAGTTATTACAAACAACGACCAGCAGGTGGCAGCAGAGCATAAGGCAAGGCCAAACATGCTCTTTTTGACAGGTTTGTGATGAAACTTAGCCAAATTCTAATGCTAATTGCTGCAAAACGGAAACAGAAATATACTATTTGTTTCCCCTGATGACATAAAATACTCTAATCTTTCTTTTGGTAGGTTCCATGTTGTAGTATTCTGTGGGCCTTGCAAAATCAGTCAAAATCCAGTGAAACAGCCGGGAGCTTCAGTGAAAATGGCTAGAAGTGAATGAGTTAATGAGACATTACCGCATCTTCTTACATTACAATTGAATAGATTGCCATATTCCGAACAATTCACATGTTCTCCATCTCTCACCCAAAATCAGCTGCAATTGGCTTCATCCCAACTTTGAGCCTAAAATAACATCTTGTGCTAACCCGCATGACTAAACGGTATGTTAATACATTGAAACAGTTTGAAAGTGAAAACGTCCAGCGTGTGTTTACTCTCGCCCCTGCTGGTGTTTATGGTTTCGACCTTCCTCTGAGACTCCCAGCAGCTGCAGATGGGAGTTGAGCGGGCACGTGGTGTTATTGTGTTGACAGCACAAAGAAGGCACCAGTCAGTTTTCCAAGTGATATCACATCAGTCGGTTTGGCCACATGCATGATGCGTCATACAAGTTGATTTTGCATTGTC
Source organism: Leptonotus elevatus (assembly GCF_054856555.1). Taxonomy (NCBI): domain Eukaryota; kingdom Metazoa; phylum Chordata; class Actinopteri; order Syngnathiformes; family Syngnathidae; genus Leptonotus; species Leptonotus elevatus. The sequence goes on from NC_141256.1 coordinate 3,008,459, forward strand.
TACAAATATTTGCTGTTAAGAACATACTGACATTTTGTTGCAATTTAAAGGGAAGGTCAACCCAAAGATTTTCTTTACAATATGTTTAATGCAGCCCCTCTAGTCTAAATACAGCATTCTTATTAATATCGCATTTGTGGAGTATGAGTAAAGCAGCAAAATCTCAGGGTGCGGCCATTTTGATACTTGCTGTTGACTGAAATTGTCATCACAGTTGCTTAGGGTTCAGGTAACGGGCCAATCATGGCTCAGCTTCAGAAAACAAATGAGCCTTGATTCGTTACCTTAGCCCTGAGCAACTGTGATCTCATTTTCAGTTGATTGCGAGTAGCAAAATGGCCGCATCCGGAAATTTTGCTGCTTTACTCATATTCTACAAACGCAATACTGTATTAATCGGAATGCCGGGCTTACTAGTGTGCGCACATACAACATATTGTTGTACTTGCGGGTTGAATTCCCCTTTACACTTCTGAATTAATTTACGTTGATCGACTTGTTTTGCAGTATCAAGCTCCTCACTTTAAAGGTATGACACATTTTTGATTGAAATAATTTATTTTTACCCAGTGTTTACTTGCTTCTGGAGTTTATATATATGTAAGGTTCACAAATTTGTACATTCATGTTAAAAAAAAGTGGTATTCAACAAGTTAACAAGAATTATATACTGTACTTTTTACTTTGATTGAAGTGAAGTGAATGTTTATCCTGAAAAAGAATTAATAAAATTATTTTGTCACTTTGTTCTTTACTGTATTGGTATACAGTATTTATTCTAGTTATTTATCGGTTTTATTATTTCATTAGGCTCCAGCTCACCTGCTACCCTAATGAGAGAGATGATTTTTATTTTAATAGTAAAAAAAAGAAGCTCTTTTTTTTAATGTCTTCCTTTAGATTGTTAAAACATTTGCTGTACTCTCTGCTGATGTGACTTGTTGTAACCTACAGGAAACACTTGCCAAAAAGGAGACAAAAAAGTGAGCTACATCAAAGCTAATTGCTCTAGACGGTAAGTCCTTGCTTCTATTTTTCTTTTTTGCTATGCTTCCAGCTGTGAATGGATGGATAGATAGACAGACAGACAGATAGATAGATAATTAGATTAATTTGTTCATTGATTGATTGACTCTGACAAAAACTGGTTGACAATTACAAATCGTAATTGATGGAATAATCCATAGGATAATCAATTCTAAAAAGATTCATTAGTGACAGCCCTAGTAGTATTACCAATGTAGTAGTACCAATATGGAACACTAGTTCTATTAAATCATTCCATTGTTTACCTTTTCAAATGATCACTTATACAACATTCCTAGAAAATAACAATGCTCCATTCACTGGTAGGGTAAATTTCGTTTCACCGGACTAAAACCAAACTAGACTAGACTAAAGCCCTCATTAATAAACAATAACTTGGACAAAATCACTATGCATTTTAGTCGGCGAGTGAAGACGAGATGAAAATGAAAACTTAATAAAAACTGGACTAAAGTCTATGAACATTTTAGTTCATGAACAAAAACAAAACGAAAATTATATGATTTTGTAAAATCCTGTTTCTGCTAATTTGTCACTGTGACAGTGTCATGTGACACAGTGACACACACCCTTTCAAATCTGCAGCTAGCAAGTGCAAAATGCACAAACCTATGGGACAGACAGGAGCTGGATTCACAGTTGAACGGTTAAAAAAAGAAGAAAGAGAGAAGCAAATTATAGTTATAATGTAAAATTAATCCAACAGCTATAACGTTCCAACAATAATGTTAATCCGACCACTAACTAATGCTAAATAGTTTTTCATTGAAAAGATGAGAACATTTTATGTGAAATTGTTTTAGATCCGAAATGTTCAACATAATCTGCTGACAAAAAAAATACATGGGTTAAATGACTAAAACGACAGTTTTTGTTGATTTATCTTCATTTTCAAGTCTAGTTTAGCTTTTTTGTGAATTTGCTACACCTTGATAGCCATTTCAGCATATTTCATTGCACTATATTTTAGACTACCTAAAACTAGGTCTAAGTTGTGGTGCAGATGATGTAACACGATTTTGGTGTATTTGATTGGTTTACAGATTCTAAGCTCTGCAGACGTGTGTGGTCGTCATGTTTCATTCATAAATATGACAACAGTGTGATATCATCCTTCTGAATTGTTTTGAGTGAATTATTATCATTTTATTATCATTTTAGACCACAAGGCACGATTACAGGTGGTGGTATTAAAATAAAAAAAAGTGTTTATTTATAGGTTGGGCTTAAGAGAAAGGCCAAAATAGCAGTGTTGTTCAACCTCTTGGTCATCATAGTCAATGTCGCGCTGCCCCTGACCCGCTCTGTCCCACCCTAGTCCAGCTGTTACCACAATTTTGAGTTTCCCAAGCCCCCCAGAGTGCCCTGGCTCAGGACCCCCTTCTTATCCTGCACTCCCCCTGGCCTTACTGCCCGCCTGCATGCTCCTCTTGGCAGCTAAACATCCAGGGAGGATCAGGACGACCGGGCGGCCGAGATAAGGACCACATGAAGTTCCCCACATTACCTCACTTGATAAGGGAACAAGCGAGCTGGGCGGAGGGGGTCCTATTTTCTGGAATGCTCTGGATGGATACTGATGTGCTGAGATCTTTGCCTGTGGACTTTTCACCACTTGTTCTGTGAGCCCGCAAAGAGTTGGGGACCCACTAGGAGGAATCTTCTGGATAGAAGCTGATGCGACCAGACTTTCCCTTGTGTACTTCTCACCCTTTGTTTTTGTTGAGGTCTGGGAGACACTGTTTCAATACTGAGAATTATTGAGATCAGACAAATAACATAAATCCTTAGTGGAGATGCAAATAACTTTACTAACAGACATCAATGGCAAACCCTGGGAATCAACGAGTATCCAGCCAACGAGTGTAGACGCAACGGTTTGATTTGGTGAAGCCTCAATCTACTTCTTTGCCAGCGCTGATGGCGGGAAATCCTTTGGAGAGTCTCATGTCGGTCGCCGTGGGCCACCAACCAGCAGAACCTGAGACCCAGCGAGCCTCCACCAGCAGAAGCCCAGTATGCCTGCAAAGATGCAGGCACAGCATACGCAGCAACCGGGAGTTGTGTTATCTGGTAAGCAAAAAATAAATAAAAAATCATCCAATTCCTAAAAGAATAGAATACTTGAATATCTTTGTGAGACACTACACTGGATATTATGCCCATATTTAATAACAAAGTTATACTCTATGGCTGTATTGAAGAGTTTAGTATGGTTCTGATGGAGTTTTGTTGACATTGTACACACTTACAAATTTGACACTTATATAAAATATATATTTAGTTAACAATGACAATCTATCACATCTCAACATTGAATTAGATTGCTATGATGTGACCCTGATGCACCTGATAATGAAATGCAAGTTGTTCTTGGAATAATACTTTGGATTGTGGACCTGACTGATTAATCTGGCGATATTGCTGATTTTAAATTGCATTTAATATGGGGTGGTTGCCAATTTTGTAAAAAAAAAAATTACACAATGTGAAACATTACATTGTAAGACAAAGACATTCAAACACCCCCCCCCCCCGCCCCCCCAAATTAATTATATAAATAGGGGTGTCTAAATTATTACATTAACTTTGAGTTAATTTAAAGTTCCTTTAATTTAACACCACCATTTTTTTAAATGCGCGATTAATGACCACGCCTTACTTGGAAAATCTGTACTGGTTGAATTCTAGTCGCAACGCAGCAGACACATCCATGTCAAACTTTTGCAGTAATAAATGTACTAATAATGCATATATTTGTGAAGACTGGGGTCAAGTTGTATTTTACAATTTAAAAAATTCGCAGAATTTCACAAATTACTTCATGATAAAGATTAGATAGCTCTTAATATGAAAAGAAAAATGCACTGAATTGTCACCGTCTAACAAGTGCAATTATGCCATCTAGTGGCAGAAAAATGACCAACACAAATTAATATCACATTTATTTTTTACAGTACATCTTTTTAATTTTAACTACATTTAATGAATTACTATTAAATTACTGTATCAATGACTAAAATATGTAGCCATATTTCTATTCAACTTTTTTTCCAATTTTATGTTAACATGGGTATGAATTTATTTTTTATTGTACATTTAGAAAAAATATATGTCATGTGATTAATAACGATTAAAATTTGTAATCACCTGACACCCTTATATATATATATAATTGTTATTGTTTTTTTATTTAGTTTTTAATTGCAAGTGTGTACCTTTCAGTTGCCATCTGCTTGCGGGCCCAGATCAAACACGAGAGATCAAACGCTCAGCATCGGCACACGACGCCGGCATCACTCCCCGGAAAACGCAGCACGAGAGAGAAGCCGCGTACGCAACCTCCGTCAGGCCTTCCACAGCCTGCAGGTACTCAACTTGTTGCATTTTCCAAAGTGTGTATTCACTGTCAGTTGAGCAGAAAAAAATCTATTGGGTGTTCACACTTATAACACAGTAGGAAAACTATAGTAAATTCCAATACACTTTGTGCCTGCTTTGCTTTTAGCATATCAGTACAAAAGTTTTGTCAGGATTTAGTGTGTGGATGTGAACCCAAATGCAATAACAAAGACCAGAAGGCAAACAATACTAAAGAAAAGTGCGCAACAACAAGGGTCAAATCAAAGTACTAACAACCTAGAGCTGATGAGATGACACAAGGTGGACATGATCAAACTTGAGACATTGACAAAGGAAGACACCAAAACCAAACAAAACACAGATAACCAAGTTTATGTGGCACTGAACAATTATGATATTATGACGTTTGACAGACAACACAATTTGAGTCTTTATACTTTTAAAGGCCAGAGCATTTGTAGTATTTACTGTGTAAAGTGCCAGACATTAATGAGCAGGGAGGCCGCTTGTGCACATTTCTCTTAATAAGAGTTGAAAAGTAAGCTTTTATTCTGTTGTACGTGAACACAATATTTTGAAAGCAAATTTAGTGGTGATTAGACTTCACCTACGGTTGAATTCTTGTAAATTACAATATTTTTTTTTTTTTCCTAAGTATTTGTCCTAAACCTTCTTTGGTGTGGAACCTTTTTTTTTTAAACATAAATCTAATTCATAAATCATAAATCAATTCATTCTTTTTAGAAAAATACTTTATGCAAATCTATCACTTAATGTAATTTTTCAGACCTTGCGCTGCTCTAGCCTCTGCCCTTGATCGTCATAGTAAAGCAATGTTGTGCTTGTGTTGTAACCCCCAGAGTAGTAGAGCAGAAGATTTCATTTTAAAGAATTCAAAAATCAGTTTGTTATTCAATTTCAGTTTAAGTCACATATTGTTCAAATGTTATTGTTAACAGTACTTTTAAGATTTTTGTTTCACAAACTATTAAAGTGAGATGAGTCAAACTAAACCTGCTTGATTAAAGTATTAAAAAAGGAATCAGTCGTCAATAAATACATGTCTACTCTGAAATATGAAGATGAATTATGACACAAACAGAATCAAACTTCTTTTTTTTTTTGATGATGAATTTCTCTCCTAGGCTGCTCTGCCCTCAGTCCCTCGTGACACCAAGTTGTCCAAGCTGGATGTTCTGGTGCTGGCGACCAACTACATAGCCTACCTGACACAAACGCTGGACCAGGGTAGAACTCTGACCGAGCACACCTTGCCACCGAGACCAGGTGGTTACCTACACCCGGTTAAGGTAAAGCTGAGCTGCAGTACAACTTTGATCTTACATGTTGACCCTGTTGAATTTTTTTCAGATTCCAATTTCCTACATACTGTTCGTATTGATAAAGATAAGCCTCAACTGATTTGTTAGACAATAGAATCAATATATTAACATCGGAATTGAACTGAATTTGCCTAAAATGTGGTGGTTTGTGTCCAATTATTTGGAGGATTTTTTTTTAAACACATTATGAGATAAGACAACGATATTGACATCGATTTTAGAATTTATCTTGGTCAGTCCAATCTTCACAACAGGAGACAAAAATGACAAATATATATTTTTTAATTACAATTTGACAAACATGCTAACAGTGGTCTCAAAAATAACAAAAACAAATTAAATTATTCACTGAATACCTACAAAAACATCTGATGTTCCTTAAAAAAATCAAGAGGTTATTAGACAAGCGCGCTAGGTGCTATATTCTTAGACTAAAAACAAAACAAAAAAGACATTGTTGACCATAAAAGTATTTTAGCAAAATTGACTAAATTCAGTTTAAAATCTTACTTCATATAATTTCCCCGCACATTACTATTTTACAAGCTGAAATCTTGCTAGTGACGTCATACTCAAACAGATTCACTCATGATATAAAAAGGCACTCAAAATACTTGCCAGAAATTTTAAACCACCACTGTCATATACTGGAAACTATGACCATAGGTTTTCAAATACTGGAAGGAAATAATGCTTAGAAACTGCAGCACTTTAAAATGTTGAAAGCACTTGACTACTTGCACTTACGGTAGGTTGGCACTACTACTACTGAAGGATTTTCTTGTTGTTGATTTGTTTTGGTTGTATGTCACCTGCCAAGAGACTATGAATGTAACGTAGCTGTACGCTAACTTCAAAACACTTTCGCCATTGAAATACATTAGAGAGTGAAATAAAAGTTTTTTTCAAATCATCCAAATTCTTTAAAAAATATATCTGATATGTTTATATAATATATATATATATATATATATATATTGAGGAAATATTGAGGGGAAAAGTACATAGATAAACCACAAGTATAACCACTGCATTAAAAAAGAAAGAAATTGCTTTTAAATGTGTGAAATGAAAGAAAGCCAAAGCATATTCTCTACAGTGACGAACCACAACATGACCTGCACATGCACAACGCCATGACATTTAATAAGAACTGCATCAAGTATATCTGCCTTTAGATAACATTGTTTTGATTGACACTGTCGGAACATTTAACAATAAGTTCATGATTGTGGCAGTGGTGTGCAACTACACTACGTTCCTAATACCTTTTCATTCTTTCTGATGTAACTTACTATGATATTCGGAGAAATCCTCATGATGATGAAGTATAATATCACAATAAAAGTACTTTTCATAAAGCCATTATTGCATACGTGCACAATTAATAAGGTGATATTGGATACATAGTTTGTAATAAAATGTTTCTCTTTCCCCAGAAATGGCCAATGCGCTCCCTGCTCTACTGTGGCAGTGTAGGAGAGGTGTTCTCTGGAGTCCAAGCCAATCAGAGGCCTCCGTCTGGACAGGATGCATACATGCTTGATCGTACAATGGAAGCAGACAAGGAGTGTTAGGAACATACGGGACATCAAATCAAATGGCTGGACCTTTAAAAGATTGCTTTCTTTCAAACATAGGAAAATGAATTTGACTCCACTTCTCTTAACATTGTAGTTATTGCTGACATAAGTCTCGAGGGAAACCACTACTTTCCAATGATGGACTTTGAAAATTGATCCAAGCAACAGTAAGAATCTCTTAAGCGAAACTTTTGATGATATGGCAATTCACTGCTCGCGTTAGTCTTAACTAAATGTGAAGTTGGCATTTTATTTTCTCATGGTGTTAATGATACGCTATGAAAATAACTATTATGATGTTGCCCATAATCCAAGTCCTGTGGCCTGTTACTTTAAATATTGGCTAACATCTTTTGTGTTACGCTAAATGTTGCATTGAGGCACTGTTCTGAAACATTTTTAGAATTTGAGCAACCTTTCCTCCACGTACTTTCGAGTCATCTCAGAATCCAAAGTCAAAGTAATATGTACAGTCCATATATGGGTCATTTTTGTTAACTTTCATCAATAATAGTAACTAAAGACATTTGAATTGTTGCCAGTTGTTATTCAAAAGGTAAACATTTTTAATTAATATTTTTCCAACTTTTAATGCCAAAAAGTCTTTACCATTATGTGTCCCAAATTAAATTTTATTGTTTGCAACATGTTTTCAGAAGATAATAATTTCATTTTTGGATCTATAGGATGTTTCGTCTATTGCTTAATTGTCTTTTCCATGAAAACTAACTCAAATACATCTTGTGTCTTTTGGGGGGGGTTCGTCTTTTACACTCAATCTGTCTTTACCATTAATGCCGCAGAGAGAGAGAGAGACTCAATATGTTGTTGCAATACACCAGAGGGCTCTGTGAACTCAATTGTCAGAATGAGGTGGCCATTTTACATTCACTCAATAGCAAAATAGATGATTTTTAGCTACTGTATGTGTGAATTTGTGAAAGTGTCAGGACTATTGCATGTCCTAACCTTTATCACGGTTGTAAAAAGACAAGTATCAGTGGTTTGGTCTCAAGACAATGGAACATACTCTAACAATGGGCGCTACACACCTGCTTGATTTTACAATGGAAGGAGACAAAGACTCTTGTCACTTAGTGAATGCAGAAACGAAGGCAGCCCGAGCCACAAACAAGCAGCAAGTGAAGGTGACTTGACGAATTCTGGAAAACCAGAATATGTCCATGGATTCCAGACTAATCCTCCCAATATGAAATGATGATTTAAAAATGCAAAGGGTGTCAAAATAAACTCTGCATGATTGTTGAATGGCAACTTGTATTAAGGTTAAAAGTATATGCTTCATATACTTTATGTTGGATTCCAAATGCGTTGTGGTGGTGTGGAAGGGGGAAAAAACTGTCCAAATACTTCTGGATCTAGCTCCGTTTATACAATATATCTAGAGCTGTTTTCCAGCACACAACTGTGTATGCATAAAAACTCACAAATGACCTAATAGCAATAATCTTTGTTAGCGGTCAGCTGTGTGTTTGTTTATATTTGTATTTGTGGATGCTCATTAAAAGAGGAGTTTGTAATTTAAAAAACAACAAAAAACATAATTTTTGTTACTAGTACTCAAACTATCAGTATGAACTGGCAGTTATACATGAGGGAAATGAAAAGGGGGGTTGGGGATCCGCGCTTTCTCCATTTTGTACTAATTTATTTTTAAGAAACCATCACACTTGAGGAAAAACAACCAGTCAGAGACAGACAGGGTGTGAGGCTGCATTCAATTCTTGCTAGCAGTTTTAACACGGCAAACTCTGAAATTGTTATTTCAGAGGAGACATATGCACAATTATTTCACAATTTATAACAATTTCCATATGTTTTAGTAACAAGTCTGTGATGTGCTTTTATTAAAAATATTCAGAGGATCAAGAATAAAAGCACATTTACGGAGCATTTTTCTTGTCTTGTTGAAATAAAGTTTCACTTATTGGTACTCATTTTGGAATGTGTGTAATTTTGTTTGATTTTATTTGTTTTGTTTTTGATTTCGCTATTCACCAGGGGCAGACTCAATATCAGGAATTTTGTGAGTTTCCCAACAGAAGGCTAACCTCCCCCACACCCATGGAGTGGATAGAGCGGGCGTTACTGTATTTCCTCTATTTCCATTTGCAGGTGCTGAAAAAGTATTTGACATAATTGTTAATCAGCTTTCATACATTTTGTTGTTTTTCCCTAAAAAGTCACAAGCACAAATACTTGTCCCTTTGAGTGCCTGAAATTGAAGACTGTATAAAATAGGTTAAAAGTGCTATAATTTTATTACATATATTTAAATTAATACACTTCAATTATAGATGCTCGTCTAAAATCTTGCAGACATGATTATAATATGACAAACTATTGTTTGTCAAAGAAGTTAAATTGACCAATGCCTAAAATTAAAAAATTGCAATTTGTCACTTGTAATTTTCTGATTTTAAGTGATAAGTAAAATCACTGAAATCACAAGTTTTTTTTTGTTTTGTTTTTTAAAGTATAACTCAGACTTATATGAAGTATATAAAGGTACTTACAGTACTTAGTGTTATGTGTACTTAATATAAGTAGTCAAAACATCCTCTCTGTCCTCCCTCTTTGAGCTATTAGCCTGACAGGTAATAACACATTTTCACTGTTTAAGATTTAAACCAAAAGAAAACTGATTGTGTCTGACATTCTTTATGAATTTGCACTAATGATTTAGTATGTGCTTTTATGATTACACTCTTCTTGCACAAATAAGAGCAGCCAAGCATTGAAGTCCAAACCAGCTAATAAGTCATGTTGAAATGCGAGCGTGTTGGATTTCGAGCCCTATTCTCTCTCTTTCTTGCTCTCATTGTGGACCAGAGTCTGGACTGACTGAACTCATCTCCTCAGAACACGATGGGCTCCGATCCATGTACAACAGGCCAGCATTCAAGGCTACTTCCATAAATCTGTCGGGGAAGGGGGTGATGCCTGGGGGACATCATCACCTTTTTCCAGTAAGTTGTGATGACTAATTTGGAGTGTCTGGAGTCTTGGATGCTAAAAGGTGGAACCTGCGCACACTGTGGATTTGCATATATATATATAAATATAAAATCTAATAAAATAATAATAATAATAATTACTACAACAACAACAATAATAATAGTAATATTTATAATAACAATAATAATCATAATAATGTTTTTAGTTTTTTGGGGGGGGGAGTGTCCGTCCCATTTTTCATAGAAATGCATACTGAATGTTTATCCCACTTTTGAAAAATGTGGGGGTATAAAACACATTTTCAATGGGAGACAGGTCTGTACTGTTGGCAAGTACTCTTTTACTTCAAAGCCACGCTGTTTTGACTCATGCAGAGTGTGGCTTGACATTGTCTTGCTGAAATAAGCAGGGGTGTCTCAGAAAAAGACATTGCTTGCACTGGCGGAGCCAGACTTTTATAAATGGGGGGGGGGCCAGTGGGGGCCAAGGATACTTCAGGGTATTATCCAAAGATTATGCCAAATAATTTGTTTCGTAAAAAAAACCCAAATTCAATCGAAGTCTCTAAATGTTGAAATATATTTAAGTACATATTAAGCACGCAAGAGATTTGTGCACATAATGTACTGTTTATTAACAATGTACAAAATGTACAAAAACATTCAAAGTCTATGAACAATTAACATCAGTGTTTAACATGAATGACATCTGCACACATACTATTGTTTAGTATAATTCGTTTAAGGAACAAGTCATATTTGGCCCCCTTATTTCATTTTCCACACACTATGAAAAACATAATTAATTTGTTACTCCTACTACTACTTTATTTACAGTCACATAATGTTATTAATGTTATTAAATCCCCCCTTTCTAGACTAAATACGGCATATATAGTGTTAAGTATTCTTCAAGCTGTTGTGATGTTTATATATCTTATTTTGAGATCTATGCTTTTAATATGGAAGGCCGCCCTGTGCTTCTGTTTCCTGTTTTACGTCTCCGTTCGTCATTCAACTCATTCAACTCATGCATTCATTTTTAGTTTGTGCAAAACAACGTTAACTTATTGATGTCCGTCCAAAACAATCTATCTGAACATAAAAAATATTTTAAACAGTCACTCACGTCTTACGGGGAAACCAACCAGATATTACCAAAAGGAAATTATTTTTCTTCAGACTCCTCGTGAGGTGAATTACAACATTTTGTGGTAAATAGCGCCAGCCACTGTGCAGGAGGGGCATAACAATTAGTAGGCGTCTGATTGAAAAAAAAAAAAAAAGTCTGGCAGACGGCATTGTGCCGTGATATGTCAGTCATTTGGCACCTGGGGGTCCAATCACATTTGAGGGGGGCAGTACCACCCCGGCTAACAATCTGGATGGTATTTTTCCTCTTTGGCTCAGAGATTATGACATCCATGATTTCCAAAAATTATTTGAAATGTGGACTTGTCAGACCACAGCATACTTTTCCAGTTTGCGTCAGCCCATTTTATATGAGCTCAGGCACAGGGAAGTCGGCGGCATTTTGGTGTTGTTAAGATATGTTTTTTGTTTTGCATGGTAGAGTTTGAACTTGCATTTGTAGACTGTAATAGCTGGCAGCTAAACCCTTTACACAATGGTGGTGGTTTTGACTGAGGGATTGAAGGTCATGAACATTTAATGTTGGTATGTGTGCAGAGATTTCTCCAGATTCTCTTCTGTGTCCCACCATTTAGTATTTTACTGTCAAAACATTCAATGTGAAAAAATTACTAAACTATATAGTAGTGGTCCATTTGAGCACCTCCATCTGCAAACTTTAAAGTATGTGTTTTTTCCATCCATCCATCCCACTGAATCATGTTGAAGACAGCATGAGTCCAAAGCGTCTGCACCCTCATCCGCTCATGTTTGCAGATAATAACCACATTTTTACTATCCTTTGCTCATTATGGCCAGAACGCTGATGGTAGGGTGGATTTATGGAGTTCTGTGGCCACACTCCCCATTTTGGCTGGACTCGTTGCTCCAAATGGCCAAAAGCAGTGGGAGAGGATAACGAGGAGGCTGACTGGGGAGAAGAAAAGAAGGGAGGATACACTGGAGACTTGAGAGGGAAATGACTGAAATAGAATAAAGATGACACACTAGTAATTCAACAGGTCAAAATAATAAAATAAAAAGGATGACACCATGAAGGGGAACAGAAAAAGGAGGAAGAAACATTAAAAAAATCAATTCATTATATATATATATATATATATTTGTGGATTTTGTGCCGATTGGGTTGAAGACCCCCTTTTCTCTCAGTACAGCGAGTTCATTCAGAGTGATCATGGACTTCTTGGCCGCATCTCTGATCAGTTAGTACCCTCCTTGTTTTGCCTGAAAGTCTGTGTGGTAGGTTTGCAGTGGTCTAACACTCTCTCCATTTCAATACTATTGATCGATCAGTGCTTTGCAAGATTTTTACCCGAACCGCTTCAAGCTTCCCCACAATTTTATCCCGGACCTGCCTGGTGTGTTCCTTGGGCTTCATGATGTTGATTGCGCCCCAATATTCTTTTGACAAATCTGAGACCATCACAGAGCAGGTGCATTTATACTGAGACCAGATTACACACAGATGGATTATATTTATCATCATCAGTCATTTAGGTCAACATTGGATTATTCTGAAATCACCAGAACTTCTGGAATCAGTTGGCTGCACTGGGAGAAAAGGGGGTGAATAATTTCAATTTGAGTTGAGTCATTTGAGTTACTTTTAACCAAGTAGTTTTAAGAGTGTACCAAACAAGATCATGATCATGATCAAACTCTTGTAAGTGTGTTAGCAGGCGAATAAAAGCATTGTATCCAGAAATAACTACAGTACTGGTGATGAGTAATCAGACACGATAGGATGTTGAGGATCTTAAAATCACTTTAATATCTCAATTCAAGTAAATAAAACTTAAAAATCGATTGTTACATACATCCAATGAAGAGTGAAACATGATTTAAAGTAGCCATCGAATCAACAAGTTACTTTTTTTTTTGTATCACTCATCGTTCCTCCTCACCGACAAGAATATTGTTCAAACCTCAAAATCATTCATTCATGGCAAAATTTCACATATAAAACAAATGAGATGTTACAACAAAATAAAGGCACATCCAAAGCTGAGAAATCAGCTCGGCATCGAGGATATATTTTTTTGGAATGCATAAGTTAGAACTCTTGTGTGATGGGACACAAAGAACAATAAATATTGTTATGAACAATATTTATTGAAGGCAGAAATTACTAAGTGCCATGCTTTTCTTGCACAATTTTATTATTATTATTTGTGCAGTCTTGCCTGTAATTGAGTGTGAATCTTGTCCCGGTAAACAACGTCCAGTTTTTTCACTAGGCTGATGACTTCACATCAGTTTAAACTGAATATGAGTAATGTCTTTATTGTGCTTTAAGGGTTTTAACAGGGCATTAAGGAATCGTAATAATTAAATAAATAACAGCAAATTTTAGTGCTCAACTTTGCTTTTCTCACAGTGTCTAGGGGATTTATCCATGTGTCATTAAGGTAACATTACAGGCACATACACTTCAAGTAATTTCAGGTACCATGAAGGATCAGCAAGAATGTAATCATAAAAAAATAAAAATAAAAAATAAATCACCACATACACAAGATCTGTTCAAATAATTACATTTAAATGTGAATGCAGCAGCCTGAATGTGGGTTGTAGCACTGCGGAAAAAATCAAATAAAACAACACTGCTACATTCCCAATTCGGCCTGGTATTCACAATAAAATCAAAAATCAAGGGTTATTGCATATAGAATTCCACATTTCTACTCTTGAAATGTGTAGAGGCTTAATATGAAATTATATATCTAAAAAAAATACAAATGTGATCTAAAATAGATACTCTGTCTGTAGAAATAAAACCAAATAGGCAAGCATTATATTCTATATGCGTTGGACAAATTGAGGTATTTGAGGACAAAACATTTGCGTGGCTTGAAACAGTCCATCCAGCGAGCTACCGTCCAATTCTTGTACAAAAACGAGACGTGCTAAGCTGCTTCTCCTCTGCGCTTGGATTTGCCCCCTTGATTGTCTGGACTGTGCTTTAGTTTCATCTTAACAGGTGAGCATGTAAGGCAACTAAGACACAGAGTCTTCGACTTTTCCGTATTTCACTTCTCTTTTCAGACTTTAGTCTTGAAACCCTTGGAAGCAATGTGACCAAACATGGAGTTTATCACGTCTTGATAAAACTCTCATTTCAGACAAAAACAATGGATGGTTGACTTATTATGGGATGGGCAAGAATTCTTTGATTCCAAAAAACTTATGGTGATAAAGCGACAGCAGAGATGATAATAATAACAATAATACCAATACCAATAATAATAATAATAATAATAAGACACAGAGACAGGACTACAATTCGTCACATACTGGCAATGAAAGTCTCCAACATTACAACACGTCTGAACAGGTTTTCATTTAGAGCCGTTGTGTTAAAAATAACCTGAAATCCGACTCCTCTTCCCATTCTCATAAAATTAGGACAACCGAGTGTGATTACCAAAGGAGGCACTTTGACCTTTAGGACCGGAGTTTGACACCTATGTTGTAGGTGAAGGAAATGCTGGCGTCTAAGCTCTGGAGAACTCAGTGCGGTGTTGTTATGACGTGCATGTCTGTTATATTTAACCAGAAGTTTGAAGTGCAAAAGCTTCAGAAAAATATGGACTTTTTAATTGCAGACTTTCAGATTTCATTTGAGGGCATTTAGCAATTATAGGAGTTTGTATATAGCCATCCCAATTTTAATGTGCCAAAAGTAATGGGATGAAATTAACATTTAACTTATTTGCCTTTAAAACAAAACAAAAAAACTTTGGTTGTATTCGTATTATGCTTCGGGTCATTGCCTGTAAAGCGCTGTCCGATGAGTTCTGAAGTATTTAGCTGAATATGAGCAGAAAATATATTTGGCCGAAATACTTCAGAATTCATGCTGATGTTTTTGTCAGCAATAAATACAAAGGATATATATATATATATATATAAACCATAATTAATCGCATTTCAATAGTTAACTCACAATTCATCACAAATTTTACATCTGTTCTAAATGTACAATAAAATGGACAATAAAATATTTAAAAGTTTTCATATTCAACAAAAATTAGAAAAAAATGTTAAATTAATAGAAATATGGCTGCACCTTTTAGTCATTGATACAATAATTTCATAGTTAATATTAAAAATATGTACTGTAAAAAAAAAAATATTTGTGATATTGATTTGTGTTGGTCATTTTTCTGCCACGAGATGGCATAATTGAATTTGTAAGACATTGGTGACAGCTCAGTGCATTTTTCTTTTCATATTAAGAGTTCATCTAATCTTTAACATGAAATAACTTGTGAATTTTTTATTTATTTTTTTATTGTAAAATACAACTTGACCCCAGTTTCCACAAATATATGCATTATTATTACATTTATTAATGCTAAATTTGGACATGGACGCGTCTGCTGCTGGATTCAAGCAACAAAACTTCAGAATAGGCATGGGCCAATCACCAGTATGACAGTTTACCGTGGGTTTAAAAAGTCAAGGTTTCAATAACTGCTGATACTTGATCTCACCGGTAACGAGCTCTTCTTCTTTCTTTCTTTTTTTGGGGGGGGGGGGGGGGGGCGTCTAAGCAGGGCACAATATGATTGGAGTTGAATAAATGAGCTGACTCTTTGAAGTGAATTGCCTACTTTTTTCCCCTCCTTCTTGGCGAGCAGAGAGGGGATGGGTGAGCAGTTACACACGGAGGAGGAAGGGAGCAAGACGAAGAGACACAGCAAACGTGAGGCCTTTTAGTGCTGATTAATGTGCATTGTCCTAAAAAAAAAAAAACACGACGCCAGTGGGTACAAGTTAGCCCCAAGGACAACATAAATACAACACACTAAAAATAGCTCACCAGTGATGGGACAATGTGACTTACAATTAAAACAGAGAATGTTAACATTTATTTATTTAAACTTAACATTGTA
Source organism: Leptonotus elevatus (assembly GCF_054856555.1). Classification (NCBI taxonomy): domain Eukaryota; kingdom Metazoa; phylum Chordata; class Actinopteri; order Syngnathiformes; family Syngnathidae; genus Leptonotus; species Leptonotus elevatus. Next base: position 3,024,823 of record NC_141256.1, read on the forward strand.
CGTGTTTCTTCCAAACCAAATATTCTATATTTTATCTAAAAATAAAATTGTGCTCAATAAAAAAAGAAAAGAAGAAGTTTTTATCTACCTTTTCATTTTAGAGCTACAGTATAATGTTAATACGGTGATACCACAATTATTTTATTTTTTCATAATCTAATATCGGCCCATGCCGACTTCACAACTGTGAGGCAAGCATGTTGGCCACTCGCCTGCTACGAAAATATGGTGGTGCAAGATTGATTTCCAGGTCGCAGATAAAGACTTAAGCACAGAGGTTTTAAATAAGACAAATGGGAGACTCTATTGCCAAGAAAGTTCCTCCCAGAACACTGTTTCTTAAAAAAGAAAAGGAAAAAAAAGTGTCGGCTAAAGATAGTAAAGATTAACTCAGCCTATCTCTGCACTGATGTGTACATGCAGACTGACAGGTATGAAACATCCAACGACGTGCATCTACATTAGCAGCTAAACATCACTTATAGTAAACCAAGGTCAGGTAAGTACACTGCACAGCACAAGAATGAAGGTTTTGTTTTGGTTCATTTGTCATTTTCTACTCTCATAATATTTCTCTTGTCGACAGTTCTATATTCTCCAGATACATAGAAAATGTGACATTTTTCAGCTTGCTACCTGGCTGAAATCAGAACAGCTATGTGCACTCCTTTCACGACACACACGGACCAATCAGAAAGGTAATTCCTTCCTGGGCACTGGCTGCAAGGTGCCCTCTTTATAGTCCTTTTTTTTTTCAAGGTAAAAAATAGGTCAAAGTTAGACATAACTTTCTCGCAACAGTTACCAGAGCACATTAATCTAAATTATTGCAATACCCCACCACGAGTTTTAGAGGGCCGTTTCCTCAACGCAGTGAGCGGTCAGCTTGCACGATGGCAGAGCCGCTCTGCTTTCTTCGTCTTCCGTCTGCACGCTGTCGCTCTCCATTTCTTTGTCCTCGGTGACCGTGTCCTCTTTGCAGTAAGCTGCCCCGTTTGCGCCTTTCTTGGCCCTCTCGTAAGGCTGCGCGTTGATTTCGCTGGACTGGTTGAGAAAGAAAAAGACTTGCTTTATTTTACTCAGAACTACTTACTAACTTGACAAACATGATTTTCAATCCTGTCTAGAGGTAACATAGTTTTTGTCCAGGTCAAGGTTATTTTAGTAACGAAATAACAAAAATTCCAAAAACATTTTCGTTAACGAAATAAAATAAAAACCAAAATGCTTAAAAAAAAGAAAAAAAGAAAGAAAGAAAACTAACTGAAACTACATTTTACGTTTACGAAACTAACTAAAACTAACTACAATAATAGCGAAAATGTCCTTTGTTTTAGTCTTAGTCAATTTAATACATGAGCCTTTTGGGTTGACTTTGTGATTTTAAGTATATTGATTTTAATATTAACAGGAATAAGGACGTTTGAAAGTGTGTCACACAGAAGTGATGTCATGTAGCAGCAACCAATAGAAAAGCACTTTCAGATGATGTCACTCCTAGGCGACGATTTTGCGTGCTTGACTTTCGGCTCCAAAGGCTCGGCTCGCCTGCTTTTTCATTTAACTCAGCTGAAATGCAATGCTAGGTAAGAAATGTGTTACTTTTTTCATTTTACCAAGGTGTTTATTAAATATTGCATACAAGTAGGACACTTTTTTTTTTAAACTAGAACTAATACTGAAACTAACTAAAACTAAGCATTTTTTAAATAACTAAAACTAATCAAAATTAACAGAAGTGAACTGAAAACTAATGAAAAATAACTACATTTAAAAAACTAAACTCAAAATGAAATAAAAACTAACTAAAACGAAAATTCCAAAAGTATAATAACCCTGGTCCAGGTGTGTTGCATGAGTTTTTTTAATATATAAAAAAAAATAAAAAATTCAGCAGAACCACAATTCAAAAGCATTAAAATTTAAATTATTTCAGTGTCCACTGTGTGTTTTTCTTCCATTAACAGAGAGCTACCAACAATCATGTCCAGGTGTGTACCGACAGATGACATAATTCATACAAGACTATAAGACGCTATTCAAAAGGATGGATTGGCATGGTCACCTTTTGTGCTAGAGGAGTGATGCAGCAAAGCTTCTCTTTGTAGCGCTGAGGTAGAAAGGAAAGCAGATTCCCCAAAACTGGGTACACGGTTCCCGGGGTCAGTTGCTTCTCGTTCATTGGTCCTAAAGTCGGTAGATTTAGAGTTCATTTATATGAAGGAAAAAAATGGCTAAATTGAGTGAGTCTCACATAATCATGTATAATGTGATGAACACAAATATATTTATTAAGGACTACAGACTCTGTTTTATGAAGTCTTACAATTAAATGATTAAATACTTTTTCTAGTTGACTATAATCTAATAAAAGTAGAATTTAAGTCATTTAATTGATGAAGCCAATGATATATTTTTTCAGCACTGTACAGCGGTGCCAAACATTTTTGCACCAATTAACCTTTTCACAAAAATGCATATTTTGTTAAAGAAACTGATTAAAAATACAACTCACCATTACGCTGAATGTAGAGTAACGTTGACTAATCGCTTCAACCACCAATAATGACTGACGCATTTAAACTTTTTTTGGTCCCTCACATTTTTCTGTTTCTTTTCAACAGGCAGCGTATTATACTTGGCTCTCAGCTCACTGATTGTGTTGCTCTACTCAGCTCAACTTTACTTACCGTATACAGCAGGGATGTAACGATAACGGCGATATTGTCTGTGTCATTTTATGATAATTAATAGCAGCACATATGTTTGAAAGGCCATTCCAGTTGTGCAGTTTCAGCACTCTCTGGTGGTTGATTTATTAGTGCAATTTAATATTTTGGCCACCTACTTTTAAGACCCACGCTTATTACCAGATGAAAAGGAACCTAACACGTTTGAGTTTCGTCACAAATCGACTCGATTCACATGCATTAGCAAATAAATGCCTCAATTTTTGGTGTTATTATTGATTGTAGATAATTTATGTACATTGAAGTTAAATGTTATTATTATTATTATTATTATCTCTACTATTTGAACTATATGTGTAATTATGACCTCAGCTAATTAACATCGAAAATGAGACATTTACATGCTAGTCTGATTATTGCTTCCATAGATAAAACTATGTTCTGTAGCAGTTATCACTCATACCAGCAAATATTATTTTAACATCTCCGTCAAAAAACATGACTTTTCCCCCGCTTCAACTGAACACAGGCCATGAAACTTTGTATTTACATTGGCATTTAGCATACATGAGGGTGCAGAGTTTCATTCCCTCTTGTTGGCCATGTTATATGAAGTTGTAAGCAGATGAGCAAAATGAAAGTACCCAACAACCAACATTATAATAATCATGATATCAATTGGCAAGTGCATGTATCTGCTGAATTACAATCGCAAAAATACATCCCTGTATTTCCTAGACCATCAGGACAAGAGGAAATAATTAAAAGAAATACAAATTTGAACCAACTTTGACATCATGTATAATATATTTATTTACCTGTAAGCAGGCTGACGAGCAGTCCCACTACAACCACAGTAGTGGAATTGTGAGCACTGTACCACATGTAGGACAACGAATAAAGTGCGTCGACACCTGTTGGCCTGAAAGTCAGAATGGGAGTTTGCATTCTTTGTGACGCTCCATGCAAGAACATCAAGTTCTGTTTTTATAGGACTGTACCTTGGTTTGGCTGTAGTAGCATTGACCAGCGAAGTCATAACTGTCGTGGTCATGTTTTCAAACGGGGGTGGCGTGACGGTACTGAGCGGTGACACGGTGCTTGAAGCAGGCATTCGCATCAGAAAACTGCCAATGCCAACCCAGAAGGCCATGGCGAGGCCAGCTGCTAATCCAACCAATGCCCCCTGGGAATGTTGCATGAGAAAGACAGAAAAATTGAGACTGCACATCATCGTAACACCATTGTCAGCCACCTTATTACTGGATGAATAAAAATGCACACTTACAATAGAGTTTGCCCAAGGGAAGAACATTCCCAGGCAAAATAGGCCCAATAGGGGTCCACCCACCATCCCAAAAATGCTTAAGGCTGCCTGAGGGTGGAGACAACAAACAAATTTACATGTACATGGACGTCTGTACAGTAAAACAAATCTTGACTCCTCATAGAGGATAAGAACACATGACTATGAGTACTATTGTAGTGAATGTGTTGCTGCACCATTCATGTTCAAATATAAATTGCTTAAAACAGTAATTTTAAACCATAGACCCACTAGTGAGTCGCGCAGCTTTTGGGCTGCGTATTGTGATCAATTGAGGACTAGAGCTGTTGCTGTTAAGGAAATGCCGATGCAATACAGATTTCTGCCACTAGGTGGCAATAAGGGACCAGTCAGTTACTTCCTTGTACACAAGTTGAAAATGAAACCTAACAGTAAAAATAATGGATAAGTATTTAAAAAAGAAAAAAAAAGAAATCAAAGACTATGACAAATTTCACCAAAAGGTAAAATATAATTATTAGTATTTTTTTAAGCCTCTTTTATGAAGAACTGTTCACTAAGTGACAAACTACAGCTTATTATGAACTAACTGTGTTGGGTTTACCGCCACCATACAATCATCGTATCTCAAATTTGTGGCTATGATTTGATGGAAGCAGCCTGTCTCGTTTTATTGTGATTGGTGGTGCTTATGTACAATTACCTGACTTTGTGGTGTTTGATGGGTAATGATTGCTGAATTAGGAGGAAGCTTCATGAAGCTACATTTGAGTTGAGTTCATGAAGATTCATCCAATTGATTCACACAAGCCAAAGCTTTAAGGCAGGGGTGGCCAAGTTCGGTCCTCGAGAGCCACTATCCAGCCTGTTGTCCATGTTTCTCTTCACTAACACACCTGATTCATGATCAGGATTGTTATCAGGCTTCTGCAAAGCGTGCTGATGAGCTGGACATTAGATTCAGCTAAGCTGAAGGAGGGATACATGGAAAACAGGCAGGATAGGTGCTCTCGAGGACCGAACTTGGCCACCCCTGCTTTAAGGCAATCTGCTATGCCATCAAGTGGACAAAAAACGTAAAACAAGCACTGTGGCTTTGGTGTGTGAACTTTTACTAGAACTCCCGTATGTGATTGAATGATGGCAGCTGTAATGATGGCCAGATGAAGCTTGCTGTTGAGTCAATCTAATAACCAGAAGCAGTAAAAATCTGCCTCTCAACAGTGAATATTTTCCAATTTCTGTAGTCCTCCATAGAAAAGGGATAAACAAACCAGTCAACTGGTCCAGACATGATAAAAGTTAAATGCAGGTATGACAGCACCTTAGGACTAGATTGCTAAAATCAAAAATCTAATCATCATTATCATGTGAAAAGTTTTGTTACCTGCAACACAGATCCCATTATGGAGGCGAGGTAGGCCATGGCCAGACATATCAAGCCATAGGCCAGCGCTGTGGGAGACACAACGACAAATCATTATTTTTATCAAAACAAAAGGCATAATTCTTCTTGTATTCACATAAAACAGACCACATTACCAAGTCCCTTGGATAGCAGTGTGGCTTTGGACTCTGTCATGTCGGGAAAATGTGGTTTAATTAGGTCCTCCATGGTTACTGTTGCTAGGGAGTTGAAGGCTGAAGAGATGGTGCTGGATGGCAGAAAGATAAGTCATTTAGATACTAGTGTTTTTGTTTTTATTTTACCTATCTTAGAAAAATTTACGTTTTATCTCCTGTTTTTCCAGTCTTCCCTTTGACCGTAATTCAGATTTAGAAGGCAGACACACGATCACCATTTCAAAGATACGCATCATTTAGGGAAGCCCCATTTGATATGTAAATCTCAATTCTGCAAGGAGAGTAAAAACTAGCAAAACAAAGCTGATCACTGTCTCAAATTAAAATGGAGATCACAAATTAACAGTGGTGCAACGGATCACAAAAGTCATGGTTCGAATCGTTTTTCTGATCAGAAAAAAGAGAGAAAGAAAATAGAAAGATAAATAGTACTTTGTTTTCATTTATTTTGTAAATGCTTTTTCCCATTAAATTAAAACAAAAATCAATTCAAAATGTCTAATATAGCCGTTAAGGATTTAAGAACACAACTTTAAGTGCAATATGAGTCAGAAACATTTTTATTTTATACATGGTCCAGGTATTAATGGTTTAAAGTTGTGTTTCTATAATCTGAACGGCTATGTTTGACATTTTGAGTTGAATGTTTTTCTTTTTTAATGGCCAAAAAACATGTTCTAAAATAAATGAAGGCAAAGTTCTTTTTATATATTTTTCTTTTTAAATAATGAAAAGACATCAAAGTGCAATTTAAGGCACATTCCCTTCCTTTAAACATGGAGAGTGAGAATTACAAAGTAGCCTTGGTCTAGAATAAAAAGAAAAAATAATTAAAGTAAGCCAGGTACCAGCTGTCAAACTAATTTACAGCTACCAGCCAGGCACTCGTTAGTAATGCTAACAGCTACCTGCTAGCCACTTACCTCGGAGAATTCTGCCGTATCATACAATGACGGTGTAATTAATTAATTATTATAATAATTAATTAGTGATTGAATATGATAGCGTTGTGTTGCTGTTCGTCTCAACTTTAACGTCAATCAAAACTATGACAAAGAACTTAAATGTCTAAAAGGGAAGTCAAGCTAGTTATCCCGCCACGGCGTGGGCCAACTTCAAAGTAAAAGTCTACTAAGGCAATGTATTATTTTTATTTATTTTTCATATTTATTTTAAGTTAGCCTTAGCGTAGGCGGCGTGTTACGTTGAGTAGGTTTCAAGCTTCCTTGACATGTCTGAATGGTGTTGAGAAAAGAGGCAGGAAAAAAATCCTCTAATTTGAGGACTAATTACACCCGAAGTTGCCAAAATGCTCCCATACATGCGACTTACCGTGATCCACAAGGATTTTCAACCTACATAAATTTGGACTGATCATTTTGCTTTCGTGTGAATGCGCACAGTTTTTTTGTTGTTTTTTTCCCACCAACCAATCCGCGGATCGTGTGCAATCCGAACCGTGGTGCCTGATCCGAACCAACCACGGATCAATGACGTTCCATTGCACCGTAACAAATTAATGTAAAATGGTTAGCCTAATAGATGTTTGTACTTTTGCGTTGCGCACTGGTTTCCTGGGTTGTCTACCTGAGCGCTCCACTGAAGAGACAGGCCACAAAGAGCCCCGCGAGGCCTGGCAGATCCTTGAATACGTCCATGACAAAGTATAACACCATCTGCCAAAAAGACAAACAACAAATGAGGATGCTTCTTCGAATTGGCAGTTATGACTTTTGTATCCACTGATATGATAAACTATAACAAAATTCATGTTTACCTGATCATTTGTTTTGACATAGCCTTTATCTAGAGGGCTGTCCTCTCCATAGCGAGCAAACATAACCAGCCCCATCAGACAACCTAAACAAAGGACGATCTGCTGGCATGGGAAAACAACATAGCACGACCTAGAACAGACAGTATGGAGGAGGACAAAATTATTTAAAAACATGAATATCATAAAAAAACAACAACTGCACTTTAAGCAGCATGACACTCACATAATAGCCTCTTTCTCAGTACGGGAGCTGAGGTATCTCTGGACTTGGGCCTGGTTGACCCCATACAGAGCAAGCATCAGGAAGACTCCACCCACACCTAATGTCCAGAAGGTGTGGCGCTCCAAAGGATCTGGATTTAGGCTAAAACGATAAGTCACTTGTGTTTAAAGGTCATTGGTAGTGAAATTTAATGGTAAGGTCCCCATGCATTGTGTTTACTCACTCAAGTCCTGCAATGCGGCTGCCGTTCACTGCTTTCCTCCAGACCTCTGCAATCCCTCCTGCCTGATGTGCTCCTACAATGATAACCGCCAGCTGCCCTGCAAACATGACGACTGTCTGGAAAACATCGGTCCACATCACCGCCTTTAGGCCTCCCTTAGGGACACAAACATGATCAACATTATACCTTGAATAAATTTTAAACAATTTAAAGTGCGGCCAACAATTTGAGGAGTAATCAGACCAAGTCAGGGATTAACCATGTGTTTTGTTTTATTCTTTTGGCTTGGTGTCAAGAAAAGAACATTCACTACAATTTATGGTGAAGAAACTAAAGTCAATAAAAACAGCTCTCACTTAGTGCTACCGAGTGTTTTAGTGCCAGTATCCATGTGGATGAACTGAAGTGTTGCTAATTGTGTGAATGCTTATGTTATTCAGATTCTTTATTTTACATATTATAGCCTTTTATTCCGCAATCTTTCAGTATTATACTACATCATTCATTGCAATTACATACCATGTCACACATTGTCACAGATTTATTCAAAGCAAAAATAGTCTAGTGGACTGGTGAGTGGGGTATGTCAGTTAGTTGTGCGATTTGGAGCGCATCTTACTACAACTTCAATTTCATATAATAAGCATTGTCAAATTATTTAACATCCATTGTATTTCATATCATTTCACATTGCATTAAGTTTTTTCTATATAATTCTGTTGGAGCATGGAGAGAGAGAGAGAGAGAGAGAGAGAAAGAGAGCATGATTCAAATCCCAGTTTAGACAGATTGCGGTTCAGTTTGATATATTTATCATTCAACTACTATTATCTATTAGTAATTTTCACATAATTTCTTTCAATATGCTTCATAAGCACTCCACATGCATGCAAATATTAGCATCCACACGCAATTTTCTCCAGAAATTGCACATTGTCTGGTGCTATCTTTAGTACTGTTACCAATTTGATTTTTCAAGCTTTCTACTTTTTCTTTTTGTGCCCATTTAAATCAACACTCTCAATATTATGATTACTTTATTGTGGTCTTCATTTTAAGATAAGCAACAACTTGGTTATAAGTTTTACACTATAAATCTAAGTCACTAACACACTAACTTTCCAGAAAGCGCGAACAAATAAAAAATAAACTGACAGTATGTAAAATGAATATCAATAAGTTCTGTAAGAAAAAGAAACAGGTGGATCCAACATGCGCATGCTTTCTTATTCAAACTACAAGACATTCTGTAACATGCAAATTCTATAACCAACTCTAGAAAAAATAATAATAGCAATAGTCATAATTAATAAAGCATATGCAATAAATGAAATCCTGACTCACCAGAGCAGTATAGAGAGTGCACACAAGTCCCATGGCAAGCACTGCTCCCCATAAGTCGAAACCTGTGACTAAAAGCAAATACAGCAACACTGTTACCACCGCATTTACATATTCTGTCATCTTTTGTGGACATAATCCATTTCTTTCGCCCTTTGGTACTCATGAAATAACTTTTAGACAAACAAAGCATTTTACAAAAACAATGACATTAAAAACACGTTTAAAGTAATATGTATATACAGTCGATAATTTTACATTATCAATTGGACTGAATTGTATGCATAACTGTATAAATGTACAGTACATGCTTTCAAATGCTGATTTTGATGTCTATTCTACGTGATCTTGGTCAAATTATATCATATATTATACATTCATTCAAAAACAATTTTTTAAAAAAATTTTTTTTATAAATCTTACCTGCATTAAGAGCCAAGGCTGGAGCATACAGGACCACCCCCATATAAATTACCTACAGATGCAAGGTAAACATGTTAGCGCATCAAGCTAAATTCACCATACTGCTTCATTTTTGAGTAACATGACTATATGCAAATAATCATATGCAACTGAACAAGGACAGCCATTAAATTAGAGTATAGTTGATGATCTTTATAAGGTTAAGATTAATGTTTTACTGGAAACTTTGTTAAACTTCAGTAGGACGGAATTTAAGTCATTATGTTTTTTCCCATCATAATGTTGTTCAGCAGCTGAAGTATTTATTGTCATCATACAAAGAGATGTACAAAAAAAAGATAAATTCCTAAAAATAAATATGAAATATATATTGATTATAAAAATATCCTTAAAACTAAAAAGAAGAAGATGACTGCATAGCATTCTGGCCAGTAAATGTCTATTGCACAGAGTGTGTTTAAGATATACTGGGGATTTAATGATTAACTCTGATTATATGCTGAATTAACACATTGCATCAATAAAACAATGTTGTCAAATGATTATACGGCAATAATAGTAACAATTAAATAGCTGATTAAAAAACACTGATTAGCCCAAATGGTTGGACGGATGTAAAATGTAAATTAAAAACAGGATTTTCTGATTCTTTAAAGGCTATAGTGAGACAAAGTAGATACAGTACTCATTATTTACCTGTTCAACACACCCAAGACACCATTGCATTTGAAACTATACAAAATCTGAATTTGATACAGTGTGATCATTTATTTCCTCTTAAAATCTTACAGTTTAGATTGAAAGAAATAATTAATATTACAAAACCAACTAATTGGGAAATATAAAGCCAAAGATACCATCTGAAAGATGAAGGTCACAGTCCCACATATACGGACTGTCTTGTTAAAGCGCAGCTCCAGATACTGTCGAGAGTGAGAGAGAGAGCACAAAAAAAAAGGGAAAAATGGCTGTTACATATAATCTCAGAGTCATTTACGGTTATTGATAATTAAGCAGGGTTTTTTTTGGGTCACAGTACACGACTGAGTAGAAAATGATTGATAAGAGTCCTTGAATTTGAGGAGAAAGGAAAAAAGAAAAGCTTTCAGAAAAGTCATTCAGCATTAGATTATCATGAGAAAACAAACGAGGGAAATAGGAGAAAGGGGCATTTTGAGGGGGAAAAACAAAGACAAGAGGGAAGATGACATTAGCATCGACTGTGTGATTCTACTTTTTATCTTCCTCACTGTAAATTACTATTCATAAAAAATATGCCATGAAAGAAATGCTGTTTTAATACTTTTCAACAAATATTGTACAACTACAAATACCGTAGGTGGGTTTTTTTTCAGCGCTGTATACCTCATATGCGCTGGAAAGCCGCAGCCTGTAGAAGACTGGTATAAAAACATGAGCTGGGATGAGGAGTCCCAAGAAGTACGAGCAGCCCAGGAACCAGTACTGTGTCCCGAACGTGTACACTTCTGACGGCGCGCCCAGAATTGCCACAGCGGACTGGAAAGTGGCAAGCAGTGACAGAGATACAGGCAGCCAGCTCATTGAGCGGTCAGCCATCAAGAACTCCTGAAGTAAATACAAATATGACAAATTAGATCAAAAGCTCAGCTTTTCTTAAATCTACAACAGAAAGTCCACCTGTGTTGTACGCTGGCGTCCACCAGAGAAGGCATAATACAAGCCGATTCCAGCTGACGCCACCAACAGCAACGCAAAAATGACATAGTCCACCGTGGTGAAGTGCATCTGGACTACTCCCCCCATGATGACTCTGGATGTATGCCTGCTTTGGTGAGTCTGAGGACAGGAGGTGGTTGAATAGGCCTTTGGGGGTGGATCACAGTGTTAAAGACGGTACATCACCCATTGTGATACCCAGAGAGCTGGAGGGAGAGAAGCAAGAACAAGAAAAGAATGAGTGGTAAATCTCACTACCTGAGGCAAGAGTGAGAGAGTCGTTAAAGTCCCTGTAATGTCTAAAACATCAACGGGGGCGTGTGGAGGTTGGCTACACTTTTATTTACAAGATCATTCATGGTCTATTGCCCTCTTACACTGGTAACTTAATCCCAAAGAGAAGTGTTTATTCTTACAGTTTGCGTTCAAATATCATTTTGCTGCTAACCATTCCATTTGCCTGCACTGAGTTCGTCTTTTCCACCTTCTACAAGGAACTAGGGCTGGGCAATAAATCAAATTAATTCGATACGTCGTCATTTTAAAAATCGAATCGTTGAAAATTTGCTAAATCGGGATATCAAATTTTGTCTTCTGGATTATTAAAAGCTCTTGTTCTTATGTTCTTTTACATTCAAATGTTTTTGTGAGTTGTAATTTTGCACATGTGGCAGAATGCTGGATGGGTGGTTTACGAGACATGTTTACAATAGCTATCAACTACTTAATTGTGGCATTTAAGAACAAACTATGAATGTTAACTTTATGTTAAATCTAATTTAGAATTAGATTTTGAACATTTTTGCACAGGAATTATTTTTGAATAAATGAAACCTTTTAAATAAATGTTTGTTGGGTTTATTAGATTAAAATGGATTAAAATCGTAATCGTCCTGAATGACTGCAAAAATTTAGATTTTATTTTTTGACCATATCGCCCAGCCCTAAAAGGACCTTGCTGAAAAAGGGCTGGAAATGAACAGAACTTATCTCTGTGAATTACTTTAAATCAAGACTGAGAGCACTTCAGACAGCCTCCCTAACTTGTAGCTGTTTTTAAAAATTGTGTTGAAACTGTAACTTTTTGTTGACATTTTATTTGTGTTGCAACTGTAATTCTGTAATTTCTGCCGCCTTTTGGCCAGGACTCCCCTTGGAAAATAGGTTTTTATTCTCAGTGGGACATTCATGGTTAGATAAAGGTTAACACATTTGCACAAAAAGCTTCTCTGCTGATGACTTGGCAGCTAGGCTGGGCAATAGCGCATGATTTTCAAGAGGGAAACCCCCAAAAGCACTATCGCGTAAATCAGCCAAGCAGAGTGCCAGTGTTAGCACAGATTAGCCTTAGCTAACACAGTGTTCTGAATGTTACGTTCTGATAGACAGATTTTTAATGATACTCACGAACATTAATTATATGAAGATTTCAGACATATAAACCCTGTGTTAGTTATAAATAAAAAGTAAAGTTAAAAAAAGATATGATATGTATAAATCAAAAGGCAAGTGGAGCGCATATGTTAGCACAGATTAGCCTTAGTTTATGTGCTAGTTTAAAAAAAACAATTGTAACGTTAAAAAAATAAATTAACACAGGTCGATTCTGGGACTGATTGTTTTATTATTAAAATAATAAAAAATAAAATAAAATAGATGAATAACATATTGCTAATAATAATAGTAAGTTAAAGAGAAGGATAGTAGTGTAAATGGAAGTTGCTGTGAGCTAGCACTCTTAAACCCGAAGCCTTTGTCATGACCTGTAGTCGCCATTACTCTGAAAGGAAATATTATAACAAAGCAGGAAACTCAAATTCAACACAGATGTAATCTTTTTCCAATAAGATTGTTGCTTCATTTTAAAACAGACCGTTTTAAACAATGGCTTCGAGGAAATTCTGGTCCACCATCCGGCGTCTCAGGAGAGGAAAGCAGTGCGCCATTAACACTGCATATAGTGGAGGTGGGGTGCAGTTGACCTCGACTCGGTACGTCGTGAATCGGTGGGGAAAATACTTCGAAGACCTCCTCAATTCCACCGACACGCCTTCCTTTGAGGAAGCAGGATCTGGGGACTCTGAGGTGTTGGCTCCCCTATCTCTGGGGTCGAAGTCACTGAGGTGGTTGGAAAGCTTCTCGGTGGCAGGGCCCCGGGGGTGGATGAGATCAGCCCGGAGTTCCTAAAGGCTCTGAATGTTGTGGGGCTGTCGTGGTTGACACGTCTCTACAGCATCGCGTGGACATCGGGGACAGTACCTCTGGATTGGCAGACCGGGGTGGTGGTCCCCCTTTTTAAGTAGGGGGACCGGAGGGTGTGTTCCAACTTTAGAGGGATCACACTCCTCAGCCTCCCAGGTAAGGTCTATTCAGGGGTGCTGGAGAGGAGGGTCCGTCGGGAAGTCGAATCTCGGATTCAGGAGGAGCAGTGTGGTTTTCGTCCCGGCCGTGGAACAGTGACCAGCTCTACACCCTCAGCAGGGTCCTCGAGGGTGCGTGGGAGTTCAACCAACCAGTCCACATGTGCTTTGTGGACTTGGAGAAGGCGTTTCACCGTGTCCCTCGGGGAGTCCTGGGGGGGGGGGGGGGGGGGGGGGGTATGGGGGCTTCGGGAGTATGGGGTACCGAGCCCCCTGATACGGGCTATTCGGTCCCTGTACGAACGATGTTAGAGTTTGGTTTGCATTGCCGGCAGTACGTCGAATTTGTTTCCTGTGAGGGTTGGACTCCGCCAAGGTTGCCCTTTGTCACCGATTCTGTTCATAACTTTTATGGACAGAATTTCTAGGTGTAGCCGAAGCATTGAGGGGGTCCGGTTTGCTGGCCTCAACATTGCATCTCTGCTTTTTGCAGATGATGTGGTGCTGTTGGCTTCTTCAAGCCGTGATCTCCAGCTCTCGCTGGCACTCAGCCATAGCAGAGTGTGAAGCGGTTGGGATGAAAATCAGCACCGCCAAATCCGAGACCATGGTCCTCAGTCGGAAAAGGGTGGAGTGCCCTCTCCGGGTCGGGGATGAGATGCTGCCCCAAGTGGAGGAGTTCAAGTATCTTGGGGTCTTGGAGGAGCTGGAGCTGAGCCGAAAGGCAAAGCTCTCAATTTACCGGTCGACCTACGTTCCTGCCCTCACCTATGGTCACAAGCTGTGGGTCGTGACCGAAAGAACAAGATCCCGGATACAAGCGGCCGAAATGAGTTTCCTCCGCAGGGTAGCCGGGCTCTCCCTTAGAAATAGGGTGAGAAGATCGGTCATCCGGGAGGGACTCAGTGTCGAGCCGCTACTCCTCTGCGTTGAGAGGAACCAGTTGAGGTGGCTCGGGCCTCTCGTTCGGTTGCCTCCTGGACGCCTCCCTGGGGAGGTGTTCCGGGCATGTCCCACCGGCGGGAGGCCCCGGGACGACCCAGGACACGCTGGAGAGACTACGTCTCTCGGCTGGCCTGGGAACGCCTTGGGATCCCGTTGGAGGAGCTGGCTGAAGTGGCTGAGGAGAGGGAAGTCTGGGCTTCCCTGCTAAAGCTGCTGCCCCAGCGACCCGACCCCGGATAAGCGTTAGAAGATGGATGGATGGATGATATGTATAAATCAAAAGGCAAGTGGAGCGCATGTGTTAGCACAGATTAGTAGCCTTAGTTTATGTGCTAGTTTAAAATAAATAAATTGTAACGTTAAAAAAATTAAATAAATTAAAGATATGATGCTGCCACAGGTCGATTCTGGGACTGATTTTTTTTATTATTAAAATAAAAAAAATAAAAAATAAATAAATGAATAACATATTGCTAATAATAATAGTTAAGTTAAAGTTAAAGAGAAGGATAGTAAATGGAAGTTGCTGTGAGCTAGCACTCTTGAACCCGAAGCCTTTGTCATGACCTGTAGTCGCCATTACTCTGAAAGGAAATATTATAACAAAGCAGGAAACTCAAATTCAACACCCATGTAATCTTTTTCCAATAAGATTGTTGCTTCATTTGAAAACAGCCAGTTTTAAACAAACAAAACCTAATCCCACATTGTGTTTTTGTAAAAAAATCAAACCTCATTCTTTTCAGATTTCAGTGTGGAAACGCACCAGGGAGCATTGCTTATATAGTGGCATGGGGAGTAAGTCTATTTGCACTCTCCTCACGCACTGACTTACTACATAAGAAGTCAGTAAATTCACGTGGTCAAATACAACCACACTCCCACACATATATAACACGTAATACACTTATAGTAAATGGTACATAAAGGAAGAAAATTAACTATTTTCAAACTGGCTAATTTGATGATAATTTTTACGGACGTTAGCATTAGTAGGCCAATTAATCAGTCGGACCCTACAACTTATGTCAGTTTGGACAGCCATTCGCCCAAGTCATAAGAATGGAAGCAGTCTGACTGTCTATCATCACAGTGAACATATTAGAAGATGTTGACATGGAGGCAAGATATAAGTCTGGCACCGCTACCTTCACCCACAAATGAAATCTGCCTAATGCTGAACATCATGTGACCAACTCGGAAAGCAGACTTCCTGTGTGCACAGTGATGACTACGATAACTATGGGCTGACGACATGATGGTTAGAGGCCGAACTTGCTATATATATATATGTTCTTTCTTTCTTTTTAAATTTTTAATTTTTTTAAATCGCTGCCATCTATGGACAAACGTGAAATACATGTACAGTATATAATTTATGTAAACATAAACAAGCTTGGGTAGCTCTTGAATATCTTCCGTGTAATAAACAACTAAACTATTAATAACCTTACAGGTGCTCTGTTCCGGTCTCTTGCCATAGTGTGACCCAAACCGAAAGGAAGTGTTTCAAATGCAAAAGTTGGTCGCCCGTAACCCCCATTCACATTTTGTCAAATTCCTTCCCAGAGAAAAGTTAATGGGGGAAAAAAAAGCCAAACACTGAGATGCTTTAAAAATATATATCAAGTCAAACCCCAAACCAGAAATCTGCCATTTCCACATGGGATTGAGTACTTTAAAATACAACTTTTTTTTTTTAATAGTTAAAACTTAAGGGAAAAATGTTGGGGAAACAAAACTGCTTACATTCCTGTTTAAAGGTCTTCTTTTCCAGGCAACCAGTGTTCAGCCAGTTACTCCACATGCAATCATCACTTGCTAGCAACTGCAAAGGTCACACAAAGTGACTACTTCATCCGAAGGTTTAGCATGCTCACCTAGATGTCCAGATGGCAAAACTAGGAGGTGTTGCGTGGTCGCTAACATTAAAATATTATTTGCTTTAGTTCTCAAACTTTTCCATTTAAAAAACTACTTTGTATTAAATATAAGAAATGTCTACCCTAAACTGACCTAACCCAAACAGTTCACTGTGTGTGCATGTATTGGTTTGGTACAAACCTACAAAGTGAGCAAAGTGAACCAGTTCGGGGTGCACCTTCTCACCCAAAGTCAGCTGTGATAGGCAGCTCAAGCCTCACCCCCGACCATACTGAGAAAAATTGGTATAGAAAATGGCATGAAAATGGTCGGATAAATACTTACAGTCAGTCCTAAATGACATTTGACAATGAAAACTACAATAAAAGGCAAACTTCCTTCATCATGAATAAAGCCATTCCAGTCATAGCTGATCTGGACACTTGGGACAGCTCAAGTGTGAAAACATTTTACACACACTACATTAGACCATAACTTAGATGACTTATGTGCGTCTCCCCACAAAACATTACACGAAGGTCACGCAACAGCGCAGGGTTGCTGAGCAACACAGGGAAAATGGCTATACATTATTAGATGGAGCTGAACAAGTACTGCTAAGTGTGAATTTCATTGATACTCACTCAAAGCAGGTGAGTTCCTGTGTAAAATGTGCCATCCACCATTAGAAAAAATGTGGTGCGACCCAAAATAAATAACCAATTTAGGACTTTTATTTTGAAATACATTTAAAGGCAGGAGTTTGTATCATCCATAAGACAGTCAAGAACCCATGGGAGAAGCTATCACTTTCTCACAACTGTGTAAAAATAAAAAGTTACCCTTTTAGCAACTGGTAGACCCTATATGTAGTGGTCATATTTGGACATCATGTGGTATGACCTGAAAAAAACCAACTATTTTTTTCCCTACAAATATGCATTATTTTCATTATAATTTTATGTGTGGCTACTGGCTAGTGAGCTTGTTTTGTTTAGATGGCTAATTGTTAGCCTCATAACTTAATGTGGTCGACTAGCTATAATCTGGTGTTACCATTGTAGAAAGCTTTCTGTGATAGATGTATGCACTAAATTATAGATGTCTTATCTTGTTGAATTGTAGATAAAAGCCAGGTCCAGAAAGTAAAAATCCTGCCACAGTTTGGCTTTAGCCCCTGATGCTAGCTAGCTAGCTAACTCCCTATCAGATAAATGAGCACCATAGGAGCTAGCTAGGGAGCTAGCTAGCTAGCACCTGAGTCTAAAGCCAAACTGTGGCAGGGTTTTTACTTTTTACCTGGATTTGCCACCGCTGGATAAAAGTAAATAATAATAATTAGTGATGGGTCGAGCAGCACCGATGCGTTCTCGCATGCATCAAGCTCACAGACCAAACCCCGTGTCGGTGCGCGTAGCACTTTGAGAAAGTCCCATGACCGATACAGCCGCTGTATTGCTCATTTTTACCATTACTAAGGTGCGGAACTTCAGAAGGAAGCACATCTATCAGTGGGTTGCATTACTAATGAATCCAACATCATTTGAAGTTCAATTATTCCCTTCAAGTCAGTGTGATAGCAATCCCGAAAGCAGAGTGAGGATTCCACTATGTTTGGCCATTTTGATGTCATATTGGCAAATATTTTTGTGTTTCAGGATTTCACTTTTCGTATTTTCTAGAAGGTGATCCTCTCCCGAGCAACTGGCAAGTACTGTGGCCATTTAGCTCATACTGTGCTCATGTAAGTCACTGCTCACGTTACCTGTTTTGAGTGCGGGTTCGATCCCCGAGTGCTAAACTGTAAATGCCATGTATTTCATTTATGCACTTAATTTTATTAACGCTAAATTGTTTATGCATCGAGTTTTATTTATGTAGTTCATTTAGTAGTTTTTTTTTTCATTTTGGAAACCAAACTTCCATGCATTGGATTGGACAATTTGAATTATGAGCCCTCGTCATGTTTTTTACTCAGATTTTCACATTGACAACATTATTTTTGACTGTATCTAAAAATATGAATTAAAAAAATTGAATTTAAATGAAGAAATGAATGGATTTGAAAATACAAAGCGCTATATAAGCTCAGTCCATTTACCATTTAACTAAAGCTTTTGCTTCTGCCTACACCCTTTCGGTTATATATTTATGTATGGAATTTTTGTTTTTTTGTTTTATGTTTTTGACCATGTTGAATTTTTTATTTGCCAATGAACCAAATACAATTTTCATTCATTCATTCATTTTCATTCATTCAACATATTGTAAGGCGTCATCAAATCAGTGTCAGTTGAGTCTGTCAACTAGGTTGCCTGTAGGGATTTTTAAGGTCCAACAGGTCTCAGTATTCAATGACACAGTATCAATACAGGCAGCTTTGCAAATGTGTGGAAACGGTTCATGACACCTCACCAACCCACCATCACTAAAATAAATAGAATAAATATTTTCTGTGTTTCTACACTAAATTAACACTGCTGGGTATGGTCATATCCTTATCCGTCAATGATCCACATACAGTATTTATTTGTGAGTTATATTGTTTTGTACTAAGCACTTAAAATAAATTAAATTCCAGTGGCACTTTAAGAGTCGAATTGGAAGCCAAACTTCTTCTTCTTTTTTACTAGAAAAATACACATTAAAACATTACAGCTCAATGAGCTTGGTTCCCAATCCCAGGTTCCTGGCCAGAAAACTCCTTCATTTTGTTACATTAAGTTTCAATTTTATTTGTACACTTGTCTGACAGTTAAGAATGCCTCCCTCTATTCTTCCTTTAGCGCTATGCCTATGACACATTATCAATCGGACAAGTAAATAATTTAAAGTAATAATTTGTAGTAATCAAGTACTAATTTTATTGTAGTTTTATAGAGGGGTTTTTTGCGTGTTATTCAGGGTTAAGGAAGTTCTTTTTACACACCTTGACTCTGTAATAGATTACTATATTTCATTGGACATGGAAAAACTGGAGGTCAACCAATGACATGTTACATTTGCCACACTGCACACACACGCTTACACAAGTGACTGTCTTCTTCGTAAATAGGTCTCACTTTTGTTTGTCTCTCTGTGACACAGACTGCCGATAATTTGAACAAACATTAAACCTAGAGTTGAACCCTGGACAAAGTGATAATACATCAGACACACACAGCTCATAAAGATGGGCAAAATACAGACACAGTCAATGCTAAGTGTTATTTCAACTATTTTTGCAAACTCTACAGCACTGCAAAAGGATAATAAACAAGACATGACTAGTCACAGTGGCATTTATGACTACTATTGAGTCTGTACTTAAACAAAAATAGTCCTTGGTGAAGCCTTGTGACTTATTATTGTACAGAAGAGGTGATAATTCTAACAGCAGATAGCAAGGGAGGACATAATGTCTCACTAGGGATCACTAACTTTCACAAAAACTTTCACCTCATTAAGGAATCAGACAATTTGTTTAATGATATTCAAAACACCTGAGTTTACATACACAATCAGCATAACCTGCTCTCCAAATAAAATGCATGTTTTTTAAAATAATTTTAAACTGTTCCAGGTGCCTTTATATCATGTGAGACACCGTCAACGGATGAAGAATTACAGCACACTTGACAGCCCTTTTTTTTTTTGTTGCTTTGTGGCAATTAGCCGGTTTTGAGCGCTAGTTCCTGTCTCATGCAAAAGACCAATTTCTCACCCAGACTCCCTCACTACTGGGCCAATGCAGAGTATGTATTTCCTTACCATGACAACCAAAGGCAGAGCAAAGGTTTTGCGGCGAGGCGAGTGTGCCATACTTAGCCCATAGTGTGAATTTAAAAAAGCAAGCACCCATACAGAATTTCACTTGTAGGGTCAGCACTTCATCACCAATCCACAAAATTAGATCTGTCAATTGTGTAATGCATTAATGCATGCAGGGGACAAATCAACAAACACAAATCATCCCCACTCATCACCACATCAACAACTTTGCCAAACTTTCAAGTAGATGCCAATTATCAGAAGCTTAGATGACAGTGCTTCCGACCATTACTTGAAAATTGCAGATTTTCACACACCATAGTTTCCACGTAATGAATGGGGAAACGAGGTCACTCCAGCAACCCAACAATATCTACACAAGCAATTTTACAACAGGAGGCAAAAATCCTACTGGAATTTCACAAATGCTCGTCAGTTATTCAAGCTGCAATTTAGCGAGACAGGATGAACGGCAGTGACTATTTGTTTAATACATGACCCCCCCCCGCCCCCCAAAAAAAAGTGACCACACGTAATGGGTTAAATCCAAGGACAAATGGATACATAAAACGCGTCCATGTTTTGCAAGCGTTAACGACGCGTCCACTGACGTTATTTCTAAGCGACAATAAGAGAACTACATTACCCAAATGACTGTAATGTGCCAAATGACCAAAGACGGATGTTACCATTGGCTAATTAATCCGGACGCGCTCGCCGTGCCGTTCATTAATTATGCTCCAGTATAAGCGTGTTGGTAGTCCCATGCTATCTTTATTTACTTATTTATTTTATTCACTGCGCGAATTTAATGTGACGAATAGTGGAGAAGGTAAATAGAATGTACAATAAAGAAACAGCAGCCAAAAAAACAATTTGACAGCGCGACAACGTGGTACTGTCGCCAACTCGTCGCAAATTTTGCTAAACTGCAGCGCATGCACGACACAAAATAACCCCCCCCCCCCCCCCCCCCGGTCCTTAACGGCCAACAAATGTAAATTAAACTACTTTAATAATTCAATTAGATTTACTTACCTTCCTGAGTTGGTAAAATACAGTTCTACGTCAAGGTCTGGTCTGGTAGGTTAGTGCAATCGGACGTTATTGGAGTGGACCGCCCATTCTCCTTGACGCGCTGGATGTTGCGTTCACTTACACTTAGTAAACTAGCATTTCAAGAATTTTTTTTTGGGTCATTTATATTGCTGAGTATTCTGTCATGTTTCCGAATAACCTTCCCGTTTGGTTCATCACGACAGTGCATTTAATGTCTCCGTAACCGAAGGCATAATTATACGTGGCAGGTTAGCGAAACACTGCGGGAAATGGCAATACTTTACGATACTAGATTTAGAACGATTCATTTGCTCGTTCCGATAGTATTTACAGATAGTACGGCCGTTTACTAACACGTCTGTCATCATTGCGAGTGCTGCATTTTGACGGCAACATGTCGTGACCACGGCGGACACGATAGGTTTAGTACCTCATACAGCAAGAGGCAAGTCCAAGATGACACCGCGTTATCGTCCACCCTTTCCTCTTACCTGGACTTCCATTTGGGTTGTTTGACCGGAGCATCTTTTTACAAAAGCGCCCACCTCTAGTTAACGTGCATTTTCCAGCAGCTGCACGGGTTGCCACTCGCCACATTGCAGCCCCCTCAAGCTGATGACGCATGGCTCCCCAATAATCGTCTGTGACACCAGTTACTGTACATCGAAGACAGAACACTACTACAATTTCGCCTTGTTTAATGGCAACCAATCACTTCAATTTTATTATGTCATTGTAAATGTTTCAAAACTACACTTCATTGTATCATTTATCATGAAAGCAGTCTTGCTATCTATGAATGGGCTGCGCGTTGACCGATGCCCTTCAATGAATGTACAACAACCCAACAAACTTACCAAAATTAGGCTCATTCAGCCTTATATACACACACAGTACAATATATTACAAGTCAACAGATGCACCACTTCTAAAGAGAACAGCTCCCACTAGTGGCACATCATTTCAAATACAAGCACATACAATAGCAAAATGGAAAAGACTCGCTCATTTTGTTATTTGTCCCTCAATATGTTATCCTCCTTTAGGTTGCTGATGAATGTCCATCTTGTGTATTTTTCCTCAGTTCTGTTTCCTGATGATGGTGTTAATGTCTGTGCCACGAAATCCAGGGTTTCCAAGGTCCTTGAGGAGCCCCGCCTTGTCCCTAGCAGCATGACGGGCCACTGATAGCTTGAAAGGCATCAGGAAGTTGTTGACTTCCCGGAAGGCCTTGCCAACCGAGTAAACCTCATGAATCAAGTCCTCCAAGCAGATGATGCCATGTTTACCTACAAATCAAGGTCAAAGTCAGTTTATATCTGCACAATAGGTACTGGTGTCAAATTATTTTCAGATTTGAAGTTAAGAAAGCGTACCCATGCGTTCTTCAATGAAGGTGTTATCTGTTAGCGGAACCGCCTTTGCCCTCGCCTTTGCCCTCACCTTTGTCTGTCCCCTCTTCAGAATGAGCTCACGCACAGACTTTAAATTTGGATATCTATTTGGTAAACAGGAAGTTGTTGATGCGAAAATAACCCACACAATTGATGAATTGCAGTGACTTAACACTCACCCCCAGGCCACATAGGGCTCAACCATCTTCAACATGGTGAGAGAGCTCTTGCCGATTCTGACAAAAGCACCACTGAAGATTTTTCTCAGCCTCAACATCTGGATAACCTTAATCACTTTCGGACTGACACCTTTAATTCTAAAATTAAAATAGTAGAACATTGTGCTGTCTTAAATTAGTGTTATGGTAAAACAACTTTTAATTTTGAATTGTCATACTTACTCTCTAATGCGGACTGCAAAGGCTAATTTATACTTTGCAGGAGGCATCGGGGCGGGCAGCCTCTCTGTGAATCGACGTATTCGAGTATCATCGCGATGTTTCTTATGGCTGTCCTTCAAAAAGTCTTCCAAGCGCTTGAACTTTAACGGTGCACCTTTACAGACCTGAAGCAAAATAAAAACACAAAGTGTTAGTACCTGTATAAATCAAACATTATCAGTTATCACCATTATCTAACTGTGGATACTAAATATAATTTAAAATACACCTAACCAGGATACATACAGTGGTGTGGTGTCTTTAAGAACACTGAAGCATGCAAAGCGGCTTGACCAAATGGCTGCCACGCATTCCGTGGTGGTTCCGCCTCACTGGAGCCCAACCGATTAATCAGATGGCAGATTTAATCTGCCAAATTTATCAACGCTTTTATTTTCTTTCTTTTGTTCTTACACATCACAACAAAAGACAAAAATAACAAAATTCTTACATTCCCGCCGCAAAAAAAGGTTACTTTTCCCATTTTTGCTCCTTGTTTTTAAAGATAAACAAATACTAAAAACAAAGTATTGTAAAACAGTTGTTCTGCCTGTAAGTCATATCTTTATTGTTGTAAGCGTTAAGGGAACAAATGAAGCTATCTTGTATGGCGGACCAAAACTAATAATGACAGAGCATCCGAGCACAAAATAAATGTGAGAGCACAGCATTTTTATTTATTGATTGATATTTGATTCTATTTATACATTTAGTTCAACATTTATTTTCATATTTATTTTTTGAATCTCGTTTTTTATTTTATTTATGGATATATATATATATATATATATATATATATATATAGTCCATTTATATTTATTTGTTGTAATTAATTTTTGAATTATATTTTTTAGATCCATTTTTATTTTCACTTTTAGTCATTTATTTATTTTTAATTTTGGTTTTCCATAATCTTATGCGTTCTACATTTTTTAATTGATCAGCTGATTAATGGGTTATCTGAATTTTATTCTGCAAAAAATTTCAGAATCTGCATTGGCCTAAAAAGATTCTTTATTGATCCGGCCCTCTCTCTCACATACACAATGAATGGGTTCGCAATGGATTCTGCCAAGCGCAGTAAAAATATAAATAAAGAAATAAAAAAAACAGCATTGTGAGGTGTGACTTCATAAATGTGCCTCTTGGAGAATGGTAAAAAATAAAAAATAAAATCCCATAAACAAACTTCTAAACCTTGTTGAAAGCCTTCCCAGAAGCGCAGAAGCTGTTCATCATCATATTAAACCAAATAGTTTTGGCAATATAGTGTATGTTTCTTGTCAAACACAATATGAAGCAATCATGTTTGTCCTAGATATATTTTGGCTGATGGATAATTTGATGTATCGTGGTGGCTATTAAGCCAAATATATATATATATATATTGTTTTTTTACACATGCTTTTTACTTCCGTCAATTCCCGTCAATGGCTGCCCACCTTTCAGTGAGTGCACAACGATGCGAAGCGTAATAAAAAATATACACACTGAGCACAGACTGACGCAGGTTTATGTTCGTTGACGGTTCTTCTCATTCCATGTATTTTTGCGAGGTTTCGTGTCATAAAGCATTCACCGAAAATACGGAAGCACTCAGCGCAACACGGGCATCGTCATTGACGGCAATTGGCTCAAGTGCCCACTTCTGCTTTTTACTAAAGTTAAGGTCCCATGTAAACACAATCAGTGAAATATTAAACTCAACTTTATTTATTATTGAATAAAAAAAATAATGTGTGTGCACAGCTGTGCTTGTGTGACGTTTTGTGGAAGTGACGTCAAGAGATAGAAGTTCCCTCTGATGGAACAGTATTCAGCTTTTTTGTAAATGTGCTTAAAAACACACTTATGCAATTTAGTGTATTGTGGATGATGCAGTTTTTTTTTTCTACATGGGGGCCTTTGTCAGATATGTCCCAAAGGAAGGCCCAGGTAGGTGCCAAAAGCACAGTCTACCACTTGTCTACAATGTAGATTAGTTAGCACCTTGATTGTATGGATTTAACAGAGGGTTATCAGCACGATTACAAAGACAAAATCAAATCACATACTCACCTTTCTCTTTTCAAGAAGTGCCTGCTTAGCTTGTGTGGCTTTAATGGCCTGATACGCTTTCCTCTTTTTCAAAAGATACTCTGGGACCAACTTGATCACTTTCTGTGATCTGAGAGAAGAAGGGGGAAAGAGACCGAGAAATAAATACATGTAATCACTTAAATTCTCAAAATATTCACTGGCTAGCATTTGATTGATTCAAAACTGTCAAAGTCAGAAAAACATATTTGATTTCCTATACAGTACTGTACTATCAATGTAGCTTTACGTTGCTTGGCTACCAGACTAGCCCAAGTATTATCACCAAATTATTTCCGACTAACAACTACATTTCAAACCATATACATTCTAGCAGTTACTGTACATTACACACGCTGACATTTCGCCCAAAAATGGGAAGGCGTCCAAACATGTGACATTGCATTAATTCAAAACTTATTTTCTAACAAAGCAATGTTTGAAATACAAACAGTAACATGTACAGAGGAGTCATATTAATCAAAGCAAGTCAAACCAACACTATGATATGAACAAACAGAGGCAGATGGTATACGATGTAAATAAACTCAATACGTACTCTGATTCTGCCATGTTGGAAACCTTTAACGAATTCGAGCCACTCTTCTTCTACGGCTTTCTTCTTTCTCGCCTCATTTGGCCAGGTCGCAAGGAAAGAGAGGCAATATCGCCCTCTAGGCTATCGGAGTAAAAGTAAAAAAATTAAGACCGGTGAGGGGTAGTAATGCACATGTCGTGCCCAGTCTATCGGAAATGGAATAAGAAGAAGAAGAAGAAGAAGCAGAAGAAGCAGAAGAAGCAGAAGAAGAAGAAGAAGAAGAAGAAGAAGAAAAGTAGTACAAAATACTAGTCGATGCAGTCGCACACGGTCAGCGGGAGCCAACGTATCCTAATTGATGCCGAGCATCGAGCAGACGTGGCAAATATTGAAAGTAACTGATTTAGTCTTTGCTCTTTTATAGGAATGTTTTTTCTTTCATTCGATCTACTGCTAATTTTGTTTGAAAACGTTATTTTAAATTACAGACGATGAAGCATATTTCTCCTCAGCTATGTCTGGCTGAATGAAGTTATGATGGTTCCCGTTAACATAGGTCTTTTTGTGGTTTAAATTACAAACGTTATATCCTCGTTGGGAACATCAGTGTTAATTTTATCAGTGCATTAGACTGTTGAAAACGAACGAATAATAAAGGCTTTTATTTCAGTATTTCGTTACAGAATTCACACAACGCTAACTCGAGACTTGTATACGGAGCAACATGGGGGGAAAAGCATCTTTGCATTCCCTTGCAGAAACGTTCCGCTTGATTTTCTTTTATTTTTTAGCGAGGGAACGCAACATTGAATGAGCATTTATGTACTTCCGGGTCAGCGTCAGTACGTGGGAGATTGCTTCAATGGCTTGAAACTGTTCTTGCCATCAAGAAATAAACCTCTCAGTGATTTTTTTTTAAAATGTTGTAACATTTTGCCAATTTCAAAGTTACACTCAATTGCACTCCCTCACGGGCGCTCCACCTTTGATGCGTTTACCCGGAATTACATAAACGTGCATAAAACAAACAATTCAAAACGGACCCCTCCCATGGTTCAACCCATACGAGCTCAACGTTCACGCCCCTTGCCTCTGACCGGAGTGAGTGACGAGGTATCTTGCAAATGGTCACATTATTGATCCGAGACTGTGCACCGGCGATCACTGACAGGGATAATAGTTCAAAATGACTTAACCTAGCATGGCGCTAAATCAGCAAGCCAACATTATATTTTCTGTTTGGCACTTACCTGTCGAATAGCAAGCAGAGCTCGGAAGCGGGTAAATGCCAAGCCAAGATTATTATTCTCGTTTTCGACCGTGCATTACCCGCTGCACTTTTTGTTGTGGTATACAGTGGTACCTCGGAGTTTGAACATAAATTCGTTCCTGCGAAATCTTCATAGTCCGAATTGTTCAACCTCCGATTTTTTCCCCCCCATAGGAAATAATGTAAATGCAATTAATCCGTTCCCAAGCTCCAAAAACAGAAAATTCCTATTTAAATTTATATTTATGGTTTTTACATTTACAATACAGTACAGTATTTAAACAATAAAAATACCTTACCGTATTTTACATTGGGCATATTGTTAGACTACTAAGCGGTCCTTGCGTGCGTTGTTTAACGTCAGGCATGTTATTGAACAGCTAAGGGGGGTCCCCGTTCCAGCATTCAGTACAGAAGTAGTCACGGTAGTTACAACTGCGCGATAATCTCCTTCCTAATGCCACTGTGGTTCGTAGCACTGTATGTTTTTCTTTGCTTCCACAGGTACTGTTGTCTTTTTTGGCGTAGAAAATTTTTGTGGAAAAATCAACATGCACTCGCAAGTATGGAGCACCTCCGGGAGTATTCACTATCTGACTGAAAATGAGCAGTGCATCATCTCAACTACTGCAACATGAGCATTCGTCATTGCTCGGCTTCACTCGTTTACCCGTTTTCAAGGTATGTTCGGCTTAGCTTGCTTTGCTTGGGTGTTCAAACTCCGAAAATGAGTTCAAACTCCAGGGCATTTTTTGCTCAGATTTTTTGGTTGAAGTCCGAATTGTACGAGTTCCGAGATGTTCGAACTCCGAAGTTCCACTGTAGTTTTTATTTTTAATTTTTTAATTTGAGTCACTCAACTCAACATCCCATCTGCCTACAGTGACACCCCCACCGCCCCCCACTCTGCGATTGGCTGGAGAGTAAACAACTGTCTGTACACACTGAACGTCCCGCTACTGGCAAAACAAACACAAAATTGAAAAATACAGGCTGGGGGCGGTTAAGGAAAAAAATCACCACCACACATTAAGACATTAACATAAGACCAGAGGTGTAGATTGAGAATGAGTTCATGTTTAAACATCATGTATTTAAGAAGTGTTTATTTCTGAGTCAAAACGTTGGACAGTTCCTTTAAAGGTGTTACGGCGCTGTGTAGGCCTGTGGGGCAATGCTGGACATGTCTGGACCTTTGACAACGCTAGTACGGGACCGGAAATAGTGATGACGAGCCAGTACAAAGAGCCGGCTCTTTGAAGTGAACGATGAGAGCCAGCTCCCTCCCTTAAAAGCTGGCTCCGTCATTTTCCCTCGCTCTCTCTCTCTCTTCCTATGTCGCTCTCACCTTTTCACGTGTCTGAAACGAGGTTTAGCTGCGTTGCTCAGAGAGGGAGAGACGGGAATAGAAAGGGAAGGGGGCGAGGGCATGCAGTGAGTGTACTACACGTGGAGCACGTGCTCCGCGTCTCTGCCAGTCAGAGTCTTTTATCCTGGACCTGGAGAGTAGCCTATAATGTTTGTTTTGTTCGCTGCTGCTGCTGTTGCACTTAAATTACTACTCACTATTTGTGTTATTTTGGTTGTTGTTGATTGAAGTTTTAATTTTGTTGCTTATTTATTGTTTGTAGCCTTTTTCACTTCAATAAAATAAACAAAAATAATTTTCTTTGCGTGATAATTGTTGCTATCTGCAGTCATTAGAGTGTAATACTTAGTTCACCAAGTCATTCATCAAAATGTATGCTAAACTTGTCGTAAATATTTAAAAGAAAAGCTAAAGTTAAAAGAGCTGTTTGAGAGCCAAAAAGAGCCGTCTCTTTTCACTGAGCCGATCCAAATGAACCGGATCACCCAAAAGAGCCGAAAATCCCATCATTAACCGGAAATTGATTTGTGTGTCATTGGATACGCTAGCCGTGAGAAGGCGGCTTTTAGGGTTCTTCTTTCTTTTCTGGCTGACTGGGCATGTGAAGTAGGCCTAAAGGGTTTTTTATTATTACATCATTTATTAATTGCGGTTAGAGTAATTGTGCAACTTAACAGTATGAATTGTTTTTACTTTGCACAATAAACTACAATAACACGGTAATGCATTAATCCCATTGAAATGGTTCCTGACAGCACACACGTTACCTACGTGTGTGCTGTCAGGAACCATTGGAGTGGCTTTCTACAGGCCAGTAGCTCTGTTTAAAGCATGAATGCACTAAATAGTGCAGTATAGAAAATTGTCAGTGTTATATATAAAACATTGTATACACCTACCCCTTTCTCCTTATCATTCAACAGTCGTTCCTGTCCATACTGCTGAAGTAACAACGCAAAATGGAAGCAAGGATTGTTTCAAAGTCCACTTTTAGAAGACGGACACAAAGAGACCTCGAGAGAACGCTACAGGAAATTCGTGATAGCAACAACAGGTATTTGGCTGCCAATTCTGAGAATTACACTAGACAAACAGTGATGAAAGACTTTTGTAATGAGAACTTTTTTGGGTGGGAGGGACAAATCAACAAATATTGACATGGACACCAACATTTCTCAACATGATATGAATGCTAACACTTGACTCTCTGGATGCAGGCATTTATAATCTTCCATTGTGTAGTAGCTCATATCTCTAAGAATATTCTGTCTCTCATCAATCAGACTCAATCAACTTGTCTAAAAGTGTCAGAAGTTACGTACAAGAAAGAACATGGACCTCCAGCATAGAGGAGGTTTTGTTGTCGTGTCTTTATGGAAATGGCTCAAAAGTAGTTCAGTGTCATTTAATGGGCTGTGGGCAGTCTGGTTTATGAAGACCAATCTTCATTGATTCATATGTACATCTGTCAAGCCAGCATTAAAAAATGTATATTGTGGTTTTTTTTCCCTTCTCCATTTGCAGGTTGGTTTACTTGGTCCAGTCTTTGGATGAGCAGGAGGATGCGTTTGTGGTGCCAGAGTCTCGGTACAGCAACAGTTCAACACATTGGCCACCATATAAAAATGATGATAAAATCAACAGAGGTATGAAATTAGAAGAGCATCCAAGCCGGTCAAAACATGATGTCAGGAATCAAAAGACACGTGGTAAATGTTTTGTATTTATAATGTGACCTTTAACTCATTTGCTCCCCAAAACGTATAAATACGTTTTATTTTAAATATTACCATGCTCCCTAAGACGTATTTATAATTTTTTTATGCGAGAGCATACTTTGATGCAGCCTCTGAACTGGAGAGAATGCTCGAAGCAATGGTAGTTATTACAAAAACGGCCAGCTGGTGGTAGCAGAGTATAAGAGATCAACCAGGGTCATCTCGCAAAACGCTATTTTCCCCACTGTTTTAAACAGATTTTTGAATAATGATAAAACTTAGCTATACAGTATTCTAATGCTAATTGCTGCAAAACGGAAATGGATAGAAATATACTTTTTTTTTCCTAATGAAAGAAGAGACTAATCTTTCTTTTGGTAGGTTCCAGTTTTTTTTTTTTTTTTTATAGCAATAGAACACAATATTCTGTGGGCCTTGCAAAATCAGTCAGAATCCAGTAAAACAGCCCGGAGCGAAGGGGGTTGCTTCAGTGAACATGGCTGGGAGTGAATGAGTTAAGTACAAATTAGAATTTTGTTGTCATTACATATATACATATATTTTTTACCAAATGTTTATTTCCTAAAACTGTTTATTTTAGATCATAATTGGTCAGCGTGGCAGGTGCTGGATTCTGATCATGCTGAGGAGGTGGCGGGAACACAACGGCCGAAAAGAAAACGTAAAGCCATGTATGTCCCAATTGCAATGAGATTTTACTGTTAAAACTACACATTTTCTTTGATGGTAATGGATATTACTTTTGTATGAATAGCCACTGCTTAGGTGATACAGATTCCGAAAGTGATCAGGACCTACATGAAAGCAACCAGACCAACTCAACAAGATGTTCTAGGAAATCTTCAACAAAAGTGCCAACTCCTTGCCAACCATTTCGGGAGGCGGAATCATCTCTTTCCCAACCACCAGTGTCCTCTCCACAGGCACATTGTCCAAGTCCAAGGTAAATTGAATAAAAAGCTTGTATTGTTCTGTCACAAAAGTAGAGAACGAGATTTTTTTTTTCAATTGGAGTGGTCATGTCTCTTTTTTCCATCATCAACCTGGTCCGCCATCATCACGCCTGCCGTTGCCTCATCGTCTGCCAAGATTGTGCCCACTGTCACCTCCCCGTCACTCATCATCTTGGACTTCACAAACTGAATTCTTCAGACCATCTTTTAAAGTGGGGCTATCGGGAGAAGATGAGATACCGTGCTCTGGTAAGTATGTATGACTGAACTTCCTTACCACACCGTTCGTCACAAGTGTATTTCTTGTTTTTGTTTTGTTTTAGTTTTTTAAATGAACGTTACGTAACATCTATCAGTTGCAGATCTAGGATTGCTCTTGAGATCATCTTTTTTTGTGCATATTATTTAGTCCTGAAGGTATGTGTAACCCTAAAAGCCCAGTAATGATGATGATGTGATGCTTTTTCTCAGCTGCTGAATTTTACCTGCTCTCAATGACTGAAGACATGAAGCGCCAGCTTGATAACGTGCAGCACCAGCTGACGCAGCTGACTGATGTGGTCAATAACCTGAGTGGCGGCAAGACGGTAGATGACCAATGCTCCACGGAAGAACCTGAAGACATTCAGTTTCCTTTGGGGTCACTGGAGCAGGTAGAACACCTGGAGGATTGGCTGAAAAATAAAGACAACTCCTCAAAGAAAAATAACTTGGTATGACCTTTTTGTCCTGGCATTTTAACAACAATCAAATGGTTATTCTCTTCACTCTTTCAAGACATTATAATGGCTAAAATGAATGTCTTAATTGTTTTCCATTTCTCTAGATTTATGCCCTGAGTGCCATTGGTGGGCAGGACGTCAAGCATGTTACATGGAACATCCTATCACATGTTTTTAGTGACTGTGTGGCGAAGAAAATCTGTTGGAAGGGAGTAAATGGGAAGATGGCGTTCAGCCAGATGGTATCGAAAACAATGATTACACGTGAGTACAGACTGCATAAATGTGTTAAAAAAATGATTAACAAAAATATGTTGTATGTGCCCCCACTAGTTTAAACATAGCGTTCTGATTATTATCACGTTTGTGGAATATGAGTTGAGAAGCAAAATCTAGCCATATTTATCCATCTCGTGGCGGCCATTTTGCCAATTGCTGTCAACTGAAAATCACATCACAGTTGCTCAGGGTTGAGGTAACCACCAATCACAGTTCAGCTTGCAGACATCACATGACCAAACTCAGAAAACAGGGGAGCCGTGATTATTTGTTTCAAAATGGCCGCTCCCTAAGATGGATAAAAACGGATGGGTTTTGCTGCTTAATTAATTTTCCAAATGCATGTGTTTAGACAAGCGGGGGGATGCATACAATATTACCATCAAGAATCTTTCTGCGTAGTGATGGGCAGATAAAGCCTTTTGAACACTCAAAGCTTTCCATCAAATTGGTTCACAAAAAAGTTCTGCTCGTGAGGCTTCATGTACCCCCCCCCCCCCCCCCCCCGGTGGCTCAAATTAAAACTGTCATTTGAACTACTTTTTTTTTACCTTTTTGCTGTCTTGCAACAGTGTTGTTTTAGGAGCAATTACATATGCTTTAGTTGCCAATTTGTATTTTTAGTTATTTATCTGTAATTGAGTAATATTTGTTTTGTGTATTATTACTTGGGGTATTGTTTTTATTAGGTTTTTAACATGCTGAAGTTGCTGGAACTGTACGTTTGTTAAAAAAAGAGTAACATATTTGACTTGTGTGTTACACTCATGCTGTTAATAAGTTCATAAATATTGTGTGGGTAATGTCATGTTGTGAAAATTTGTAATCCTGTAGGATATATAATAAAAAAAACAAATAATGAGGCATTGATTGCATGTAAACTGAGGTCATGGGGACTGTGCTTATGGATACTGAAGTGATGGGGATTGTATTTATGAGTACTGATAGTTATGATAGATAAATGGTTAACAAATCTGATTGTTGTACTTTAATAGCGCACAACAAGCACTTCACCTCGCAATGCAAATGACTTGAATTTTCAAAGTAACGCGTCATGCCATTAGTGTTGCCAAACCGAGGATGCCTTTTTTTTATAAGCAGCCGGCAAAAAAAAAAGCGTGTTACGGGCAAATTTGCAACGCTCAAAACATGCATTGACACGCAACTTTTGCAGAGAAGCATTGCATATGCTGTGTGAAACTCTGCAAAAGTCGAACCACTTCCTGAATCCATGAAGTGTCATACGTCATCGGTGACGTCATTTGCCCGGAATGAATCACGCCTCGACATGCGCTCCGAAACCTCGGCACATTACGTCCCATCACTATTTCTGGGTAGACTTCCTCTTTGAATGATAATGTAATTATAACGTTTTGTTTATAGGTGCTGTACGCCAATGTCATGTTGCAAAGGAAGCAACAGAAATGGAAATCAACAAACATGTGATCAGGTGGTTTAACTTGGCAAATGACCGAGGAGGTGGTCGTCGGAACCGTGAGCTCAGCAGGTAGCACTTGGTGAAGCGGATATTTTAATCAAGTTGTACATATGAAATATTATAACGCATATTTTATGACATTGCCATGATTTTTCTGGTACGGTGTTGCAGTTAAAATAAATTGTTTTATTTTTATTCAACAGTTTGTAATTTAAAATGTTTTTTTCCCCTTCTTCTCCCTAGGTCTACAGAACACAACCAATGGCAGCCTGATGACTGACATGAACAGACGCGCAACAATTAATTGGCAACTAATCAGTTTTAAATGTAATCAATTATTATTTGTGATAATTGATTAATCATTTACATATATTTTTCTGACATGTTACCGACCATATAAGTAGCTGAATCAATATATGGTGGCAATTTGAAGTTATGCCCTGGATTTGAATAGAAATTAAAACTGTTTTTGTTTTTTAAATGGCTTTAAAGCTGCTCAATGCATCAACAAATTGGCGTTCAAATCGCTACTGCTACATGTGGCCGAAAAATGAAACCGTACACTCCCTTCTTCACCTACGTACTTGCGCGCATATCCGCAGACAAGAGGGCAAGACATTTGAATTGAAATTTGAATTCCGAATTCAGTTTGAAAACTACTGGCCAGAGGCTTGCCAGAGCATTGACAACAGCGGTCAAATAAAAAAAGTATATTGTAAATATATTTTTGGGGCAAATTCTTCCATAGAGAAGTTTAAAAGCAACTTGTTTTTCTGTTTTTTTTCACTGTACAATGCTGTCATTTTAAATAAATGTAACTTTAAGTTAAAATAAATAAATATTCATTGTCATTGTGTAATGAAGAAGCACAGTACCTTGAAATGTACAAATGACTAATTTTCGATACTAAAGATCCAGATCTGGACCACAATCCAGGATAGAATTTTTGGGAATTGCATGTGGGCTAGATATAGTTTTGGCCCGCAGTCGTTCCGTATCTGCCAAGCTAATCCGCTTAACATGAGGCCCATTATTTCAAAAGATATTGAGCTCGATCAGGGTTATTTTTTTGTGTGTGGCAAATTTGGGTCGTATTTTGAGCACATCTGGCCCATATCCCGACCTAGTTATATTTTGCTGTTTAGTTTGTAAATTACAGTATGTGTGCAACCTAATTAGTGCTAGATTATTATCAGTATGTTCAATGGTTCATGAGGTTGTTATCAGTGGCATGAATAGTGATTGGCAGTTGTTAATTTAGAACCCTGGGCATGTTGAACACTTTATTCTCTATTTTTTTAAATTTATTGTCAAGTACTAAAAGGCCTTTTACTTCCACACCTTTTGATGCCCGCAATGAAGCTGTGAATAAGCATTACCCTTATTTCTTCACCATTATCTTATTTTCACAAGTTTTGGGAAATGCTGGACTAAACTGGGAACTTGGGGATTGTGTTTAGCTCCATGTCTTGTGGTAATGTGTGTTGGTATGACCCAAAAAAATGAAAGTCATTGGATCTTTGTATCCTGGAATTTTGAGGAAAGGAAAATTTAATATAACTTCAAAATAAATTTGTACATGAGAAGTAAAAATAATAATATGATGATAGCAATTTAAAAAAAAAAGAAGCCTGTTTCTGCGTGGGTTGACCTCTTAGGGGCAGTGTGGTGCCGTGCATTGGTGGAACACACACTTCTAATGAGATAAGATTAATTATAACTACAATTACAATACAACCATACTGCTGCTCACAAATGTTCAGTCTAGCTTCAACTACTCTTTGCCATAGCTTCATTGTGTGGCTTATTAGCTTTATTCCTCTGTAGTTGCCACAAGTAGTTCCTCTGTAGTTGCACGTGTCCCTTGTTCTTAAAATGGGCACCAGCACACTTCTCCTCCATTCCTCAGGTATCTTCTCACTATCTAAGATCCTGTTGAACAACCCAGTCAAAAATTCTACTGCTACCTTTCCTGGACACTTCCGCACCTAAACAGGTATATCATCAGGACCAAGTGCCTTTCCAATCTTCATCCTCTTCAATGCTCTTCTCACTTCATCCTTACTAATCTTTGCTACTTCCTGGTCCACAACAGTCACCTCTTCTACTCTTCGTTCGCTCTCATTTTCCTCATTCATCAACTCTTCAAAGTACTCTTTCCATCTTCCCATCACACTACTGGCATCTGTCAAGTGTCAACACACTTCCATCCCTATCCTTTATTACCCTAACATGTTGCACGTCCTTTCCATCGCTATCTTTTTGCCTTGTTAACTTGTATAGATCAGTCACTCCCTCCTTACTGTCCAACCTAGCATACAATTCATTGCAAGCCCCTTCTTTGGCCTTTGCCACTTCTACTTTCACCCTACGCTGCATTTCCCTGTCCTCCTGTTTACTTTCTTCAGTCCTCTCAGTGTCCCACTTCTTCTTAGCTAACCTCTTTCTCTGGATCCACTTCTGCACCTCCTCATTTCACCAAGTCTCATTATCTCCTTTCCTTCCAGATGACACACCAAGGACTGCCCTACCTGTCTCCCTGATCACATTTGCTGTAGTTGTCCAATCTGGAAGCACCCCCTGACTATCCAGAACTTGTCTCAACTCCTTCCTGAAAGTCACACAACACTCTTCCTTTTTCAGCTTCCACCATTTTGTCCTCTGCTCTGCCTTTGCCGTCTTTGTCTTCCTCACCACCTGAGTATCCTACACACTACCATGCTGTCTGGCTACTCTCTCACCTACCTCTACTTTGCAGTCACTGATCTCCTTCAGATTACACCATCCACACAAAATGTAGTCTACCTGTGTACTCCTACCTCCACTCTTGTAGGTCACCCTATGTTCCTGCCTCTTCTGGAAGAAAGTATTCACGATAACCTTTTCCATTCTTTTTGCAAAGTCAACCACCATCTGTCCTTCTGCGTTCCTCTCCTGGATACCAAACTTGGCCATCACCTCCTCGTCACCTCTGTTTCCTGCACCAACATGTCGATTGAAGTCTGCACCAATGACAACTCTCACTTCGAGGGATGCTCTGCATCATTTCATCAAGGTCCAACCAAAAGTTTTCCTTCTCCTCCAGCTCACATCCTACCTGTGGCGCATACCCACTAACAACATTGATCATCACACCTTCGATTCCTACCTTAAGGCTCATCACTCTGTCTGACACGCTTTTGACCTCCAGGACATATCTAACATCTAATCCTCCTTCAGGATAACTCCTACTCCATTTCTCTTCCTATCTACACCATGATAGAATAACTTGAACCCTGCTCCTAAACTTTTTTTTGCTCCCTTTCCACCTTGTCTCCTGAACACACAGTATGTCCACCTTCCTCCTCTGTTTGTACTGGATACTTTCTAATATGACAATTTATGTATCACGTGGTCACAGCAAATATGTACGTTCTTGCGAGTGGCAAAACTCACGGAGAGGTTGAGGTAAACCTCAAATGGTTTGAATGAATGAATTAAATCTTGTGAGGTGGTATGAAAAACTCGTATACACAAGGGAACTACTTTTCTACCACCATCATTTATTTTTGTTTGTTTCCTGGCACCTGTAGTTTATGAACAGGACCGTGTCCTACTGATCCTCACTGCTTGATTTGACAAGCTGGCCAAGGCTGAGAGGCAGGCCGGGCGTGAACAGCGTGGTCTACCTCTTGCAGGGAAAGTGACCGAAGGGTCTGGTTTAGTGGTGAAGATCACCGGTGTTGAATGTTTTCTACCCTCATTTTTTCCCACACAGGCTTGATTCATGTTTGCCTGGAGCACCTTTATTTGCTCACACTTACCTTCCCAGCCAGCTGTCCCATGTAGTCAAAACATGGAGGTAAACCCTGGAGAAGGTCAACCAGAAGATGTGCACAATGTGTACTGTACATTTAAATAAAAATGATTTCCTACCTCCAAGGCAAGTAGGCAACATCACATTCACAACACTTTCAGTCTGATTTTCATATGACTCATTTTCACAGTACTTTATTAACTGTATATGTTAAAGGTATCGTATATTTTCTGCTTATTAAGGTATAAATAATACACTATACTACATACCGCAATAACCACAATAATATTGTATATAAATCGCCTGCAATGATATTTAACAGCCAGCAGGTGTCCTCCTTTAGCCACGGACTTTTTCTGCAGTGATGGTGAGATGAGTGGGGATTTGAATGATTTGACAAAAAACAAATTTAAACTAAGCCCACTCTGCCTCTCGAAACACTTGCAGTCATAATAGAGTTGGGTGTCAGATTCAATTTACGAGTCTACCATATTTATGAATGAAAAAAGTGTCACTCACGCCTCTACTGCGGTCAGATACTGAGACAGTTTCTATTCTCCCCAAGTGGACTGGCTACGTGACAACAGAGTGAGCATTATTTAAAATTCGAAGCATTGAAATCCTTGTGTTTTTG
This sequence comes from Leptonotus elevatus, assembly GCF_054856555.1. NCBI lineage: Eukaryota > Metazoa > Chordata > Actinopteri > Syngnathiformes > Syngnathidae > Leptonotus > Leptonotus elevatus. The sequence goes on from NC_141256.1 coordinate 3,062,695, forward strand.
AAGCTTTTTTTTTTAAGGTGGCCAACATAATCGTGTCTTTCCGTAATGCACAATCGGCTTGACTTCGCTTTCCACGTGTAGGCAGGCTGGCGCAGTCTGATACGCCATTCGTACTGTCAATCAACAAAAATGGCACATTCGGGTACTCTGTAAAATACGGATTCTTAGAATAAAAAAATGTATTCATCAGACACCGAGTTTAATTAAAAACAATTAACATCAGAAAACTTGAACGTGAAGAAATTATCATTATTAACGCTTCTATGCTATTTCACAACGAATTTTGGCATGATTTAGCTCATGGTCAAAGCATTCACAGCACTATGTGTTTGATGTAAACCTTGTTTTATACTGTCGTTCTGATAACTATAGAAAGACAATTAAAAATTATTCAAAACCGTAAAAATTAACAAATATATAAATGTAGCACACATATCATGTAGCGTTCATGAACCCATGTGTTATTAAATTTCTGCGTTAAATATAATAAATCCCACAGTTCGTGAAGGCAGCAGTAGTTACATTGTGGCCCTGCAGAGCTAACGCCATCACACACAGTGGCGACGACAAGAAGAGCTGCGATTTGATGGACACAACAGCAGCAGCCTTTATTGCACTTCTGTAATTCCATCAGAACGCCAATGGAATAATAGTGCTACGGATTATTAAGTGCACTTTAAACGGGTAAGATTTATCATTTAATTTATTTCGCCTCGTAGTCGTTTACTCCAGTGAATGCATTAGCCAATGAATTACTGCAACTGTCTAGTTTTTATTTATTTTGTGTTCATAACGATAGATATACCTCTCGCCTAGCGCTTACTTTACTATAATAATGTTTTGCTAAGGTTTGTTTAAATGTGATGCACCATGTGTGTTGAGCGACAAATAAATATACACCAGTTTAGGTTTGGTCGTTGAAAGTGGGATGAACCTACCGCAAACGAAGTTAATTAGTCGTATAGATATAACAGTGATATTTGCCCCAAATGACCATTTAGTTTTTTTTACGATCAGGTCCGTAACGTGTTTTGCTTTTAGACTTATTTATTTATTTATTTTACGCCCGGCTCCGTTGTTTACCATGCCTCCCACCTTCAAAAGCCTTCTTCAGCATCATCAGCATCCCCTATTGATGCCTAGTGGAGTCATATGAAGGACACAACCTCGCAGACAACGCACTGTTGAGGGATGCTTTTCACTTCTTTTGTATCTAAGAAAGACAAGAAAACGAGGTTAAGTTTTGATGAAAGTGAATGTCTTATACGGTTTGTTTGGGGGTCTTCTGTTTTCTAGTGGATGGTTGGGAAGAACTGTCTTTGCACATTTAATTCTTAAGGGTGAAAGTGTCGGAAAAGTGGTAGGAAGCACTGTCTTCAGTAGGGATGGGCATGATAATCAGTTCACTTATTGTTTTTCAGGGCATGATAATCAGTTCACTTATTGTTTTTCAGGGTTCTGTTGATTGTAATTGTGCCTTGAAGCAATTGATTTGAATACCAATGAAAATAATAGTTTTGAAAAAAAAAAATGGTGTCCGGCAACATCCATCCTCTTCTCTCCCCTTTATTCTTCCTCTATTCAAGAAGCACCTTGAATGAAATTTGTACTTGATTCACCTTTTGTTGGCTAACTTCAGTTTGTTCTCCTTGTATCAGCCTTTTAATAACTCATTCATTGCCATGTGGTTGTCTTATGCCTATCCTGGTTTTAACATTTCACATGTTAAAAACATGTAACCTCCCAGCGTGTGTGTGTCTTTAGATGTTATCTATGAAGACTAGAAACTAGGCAGGGGATAAATTATCATTATTGTAAAGAACAATCTCACTTGGTGAAAAGTTCACATACTGTAGTACATACGTCATATGTGCTTGTTTGTTTAGATGATTAATCAGACAGTCACTATCAAGCCAATCACTGTGTTTTAAGGGGTCTACAAACCGGTTGTCATCCAACTATCTGTGCTCATTGTCCTGGCCTGAACTGAAACGTGCAGTTGGAAAAGCGTCTTTATCTTAGCTTCATGGGCTTTCAAATCATTTGGCCTCAAGTGCAGAAAACTGCCAGCAACTCTGTTAAAGCTGTAATCCTCAACTTTCTTCAACTTTATTATGTAACAACTAATCCATGTAATTCAAATTTCTCCAAAATTTCCTAATCCTATCAGGAAATGGTTGACATGAGAGCGTAACAAATTGAAAATGAGGATATATTTTTTCAGAAATTGCACCGTCAAAATTTTAATGTTATTTATTTATTCAGTTAAGTAAAAATGTCCATCCTAAAATATTGATGATAGAAAATTACTGTAATTTCATGGAGAACTTAATTTAGATTTTTGAACAACTTCCAAGAACAGTAAGGAGGGAAAAAAACATTAGAAAGTCTTTGCACTCTAAATGAAAATGATCTATTATTATTTTTTACATACAAAAGGAAAATGTGTTTTCCCAGAAAGCTTTTGATTGATAAAAAAAAAAAAAAAAAAGCCAATACAAAGCATTACTACTCATAGAACACTGTAAATGTCATAAAGTAAAATAACATTTTACCAAATATATATGGAATCTGTTCTATTCTGGGCTTTATGGCCATCTGATTTCAGTTGAGTAAAGTGTAAAATATTAGACAACTGTGGAAAAGACCCAATGGTTCAGCGGTTTATGTCATCACATTGTTAGGTCAGATGGTCTAAACTCGTGTGTCTGCGTCCTGCAGCATCTTCCAGAGGTCAGAGTTATATCGCAACAATGTTGCCCCTTGTGTTATTCCTTCACTCTTTTCTCTCTTACTGTTTATTTACTTATACAGAGGGTCTTCAGTTTATTTTTCTTACAGTAGCGACAGAACCCAAATTTTGTAACGTGCTGTGGTGTGGTCTATCACTAACCGACTGCTAACACAGTAGTAAAGTCAGAATTACAGTAAATACATTTAAAACAATCAAATGGGGTACAGAAAGTATGGTGGGAACGGAGCGTGCCTTGTGCCATTTGACGATTTTGATACGCCACTTAACAAAGTAGTTTATTGTACATACTCCTTTTGTAATCTTAATAAATACAGCCACTATTTGTATGAAAAGCATTTAGTACAGCAGTAACAGAACATGCCTTCTTGTGCTGCATGCAATGTATTCTTACTCACGCCATTTCTAACCACGACACTTGGTACTTATTGGGACGAGGGCTGCTGATATAGAATATTTTGCTATTCAGATATCTAATAATATTATGATATAAAACAGCAGTCTGGTCTGTTAAAAAACGATCAGCATAAACTGCAACTGCAAGTGTGCAGAGTCATCTTTGCCTATAAAGTGCCTTTGAAAAGAAGTCCGACAGATCTTGTCAGCCTGTATGGGGCACTTAGTGGCTAGCTGCTAGCCACTAGCCACTACCACTTGGAACAGGTGCCACATTTCACAATGTCAGTAGATTTTTTTTGAATGTCCTTAATTACCAATTGGACATTTCAGGATGATGGCAATTTAAACTATCCAACTTCCAGGCTCAGGAAGATGAGACAAGTCAGCCATCACACCACCACACTCTGCCACAATGCCAACAAACAAAACACATAATAAAAAAAAAAGTAAAAAAAATACATAAGCACAGCAAGACACTGATGTTAACGTATTACTGTATTTAGGAAGATTTTATTTTGATGTTGGCCTACTCACGACGTTGTTGGTGTGTTATTGTCATGGATAACCTTGCTACAACTAGCTTGACTGTCTTCCCAACCATGGACACCAAATTAACAGGTACCCCAGGCAGAAAAAAAAAAATCCTCAACCATTTTTTAGGAATTGCGGTTCTCGGATTTCTCTGCCTTGTTTTACATCTATGCTATTCGTGACTATTGTAAACCCAGGTCCCCTGTAATTAGTGGCCAATTGTGAGTAGGGTCCGACCGATTAATCGATTATTGGCCTTCAAATATCGGCCAAAACAATCGGCCAAAAGGGCCAAATGGTCAATTATTGCAGTTACCGAAGAAAACCAAAGTTTCTGACGCTGTGAAAGTACATTGAATGCACAATTTTTGCTTGCGTAGCATTAGCAACTAGCAAGTGTGTAGCGTATGTTATTCTGTTGTCCCTAAGTGTCGTTGAAGCTGTTTAATGACACCGCAGTTGGAGTTAACTGTAAAACTAAACACACAACGTTAAGTATTACACCCACTGTATATTTAAATACAAAAAGCTTCGTTTTTAAAACATTGCTAGCCTAGCGCTAATGCTAAAAGCAAAGGGAGGATCCCATTCAAATGCTAACCGGAAGTTAGCATCGACTTTGGGAGTGTTTTCCTTTCAAATAACGAATATCCACACACAAATCTTGTGGGAATATATACCCACAGATCAGATAACACTACGCAAAGGCACAAATTCTTCCCAATGTGTGAAAAACAAGTTATTTTATTAGAATTCAATCGCAACTTTCTTCTGTACTCACTTTTAAGTGTGTACGCCATGGATGCACGGCACCACACTGCCTCTAAGAGGCCACGACGCACAGGAACAGTCAGTATTTGTTCTGTTTTTTTCAGTTGCTATTATTTTAGTTTATTCTATTGTTATTTCACTTTCTTATTGTTTTATTTTGTCATTGTCCTTTCAAGTTACATTTAAAGTTGATATGTCAAGGATTCAAACACTTTATTTTCTCAAAATTCAATGATGCAAACATTCAAGGATTTTTTTTTGTCTTAACACACATTCCCACATGACATGGCACGAAATACAATCCCAGGTTAGCCCAGTAAGTCCCAAGACTTGTGAAAATAACACAAGATAAAAATGTATAAAAGAAAAGGTTGATACTTTACAGCAGTTGTAATTTAGTAAGAATGGTTTTATTATTGACACATAAATCTATACATGTATACTTCATAATTTTTTTTGATAAGTTCATACTATGGACTTGTCATACAAAGCAGAAAACCTTAAAAGCAAAAGTTTGTGTGTAAGTGACACCCATTGAAAAGGAATTGGCTAGGGGGGGTAATTTTATGCATTATATATATTTTTAAATAATCAACAGATTATTCGGTAATCTGTATTTTTCTCTCTCCAAAAATCGGCCGCAAAAAAAGCATATTGGTCAGGCCCTAATTGTGAAATACAATATTATCAGTGAAATGCACAGATAACAGTTTAGCAGGGACGTATGTTGACGTGTGAGTGTAGAGCTACAGATGTGATATTAATTTTATGTGTGAAATGAATTGAGTAATTATCTCCAAGGGGCTGCGAGCATCAAAATCAATGCAGTCTGACATTCTGTTCATGTTTTGATCTTGCGTTGATAAGATAACCATGACATCACTGCTCTTTTTGGCTCAACTTTCAAATTCTATGAATCTGTTAAAAAAAAATCCCCACTTCCAAACAAGCTACAATTGTTGTTCTTTGATTTAGTTGATCAATTGATGTAATTTTAGTGACATACGGTGAGGTTCATGATGTTGGGTAAGATCATTGATTATGTCAGTCAGTGTTACAAATAGTTGAACCCCAAAATAATAGCTTCTAATTATTATTTGGCCCAAAAAAAATAACTGTGCTTATTTGGTGGTGAGGAAGTGGTGTGAGTATATTTGCACTGCACATCCCATTTGTTAATTTCTTCATTTCAATAGACAAAACCATTATAATTATACAAAAAATAAGTTTTTGAGTATTGTTTTTAATGTTATTATTAGAGGTGGGAATGTTTGAATGTCTCACGATTCGATTCAATTCCGATTTTTGGGTCTGCGATTGGATTCAGAATCGATTTTCGATTTAGATCGATTTTTGATTCAAAGTGATTTGATTGACAATGATTTTTGCTTCAATCTATAGATGTGCAAGGAATTGTAATGATCTATTCCAGTCTGACTTGCTAATGCTAATTAGCGCGCTACTCGCGGCACTTTTTTTTTTTAAGAACGGCTCCACGCCGGAAATTTTTTTTTTTATTGGAATAACCTGACCGAACCTAATCCTTCTACTCTCTAATGTGACTACAATTTAACAGTGTATTAGACCGCGTGGAACCACACTGCCTCTAAGTGGCCAAACCGGGTAAAACATGAAAAGAGCTCCCAAAAAAAGGCACACAGACAAAGGCAAGACAGTATAAAATAATTTAAATAAAATAGATTTTGGAACATTTCAAATCGATTCTGAATAGAGAATCGATTTTTTTGGCACACCCCTAGTTATTAATATTATTATAAAATAGAATATTATTTATGTAAATGAAGTCCATGTTCCACCCCGTTCACAAAAATCTCAGTCATTTTCTTGTAGAATTCCTTGTTTTGACTGTCAAAGTCAAATAAAAAAAATACAATCCTTGCAGATGACTAGTTCTAGTTTAGAAAGCCGAACATAAAGAGTTTGAGGTGATAACTTTCCTCGTGAAGCTTCATCTGAACTTCTATTTGAATATAATTTCACTATTGAAATTGAGGAGCTTACTTTTTATTTCACGATGCCATCAGTGGGAGTCTATTGACACTCAGCATGGACGTGATAAAAGATGAGTGTTTTTGAGAGGCTTTGACACCACACAGTGGATGTTTTCGTAGTTCCAGTTCCATGGTTGGTAGCTTGACAGCCCTTGTAGATGCCCATCTTGGACTGCGTCTTTGCAGGAATTCAATTAGCGAGAATTGTTTGTCAAGGCTCCGAGGCAGCAGCGGATCAGGCAGATCATATCACGCAGATCGCGTCACCTGGCTGCAATCCTTGATCAACCCACTGCTTCCACTTGCCAGCGCGCTCCCGTTGTGTGTGCTGCCGTTAAATGTGCAAAGTCTGTTATTGGTGGTTGAAACCAAGTTGTGGTTTAATTTCCTCTGAAAAGAATCACAGTTGCTCATTTACATCTGGAGCGCAGGCAAGGCATGGCGCTGTGGCTTTTTCTCATATATCCTGGTCGAGGTTTTCCATTTTTAATCTAGATAATTTTCTTTTTTAATCTTTCAATTCCAGTCTGCTCTTAAGTCCTTTTAGCCCCTAGTCAGGGGTTCAATAGTGCGCTGATGTGCACTGGTCTATTTAAATTCTTAACACTGACTAAATCGAAATCTTTAATGCTACTACTAACCACCTCCAAGATGGAAAGTTTATACTGCAGCTGAAGCAGAGGCTGGAAATTGGGGGTTCTTATAACAGGTTTTAACCACAGGCGGGTGTGTGGAGCAGTTGTGCAGAGCCGTGGTATGATGTGCTATTTGTTTGAGAGGCAGTTACGTGTATTAAACTCCCCAATTTTTCTTTTCAAAGTGCTTTTCCCAAGTGTCTAAATAACTGTGACCTGCTTTCATCAAAATACCCCAAGGATACGAATTATAGTACAATTTACCTGGCTGAGTTTTGTTATACATTTTGTTTACATGCCTAATGCAAAGGATCTACTGCTCAGTGCTCACCAATGTTAAATCTGGATTTCGCTACCATGATAACCAGGGGTGGAGCTTGGTGGTTGCGCTACTACAGTACTATTGAATTCATAGATTGTATTTTCACTAATGGAGGCTGTACATACCGGGTAATCCCCAAGTACCAGAATGACACTTGTCTATTAGTACATTTGGCACATACAGCATGTCATATTGGCAAACACAAATACGCTCCTTCCCTACATCAAAACATCTGCCATTTACCTAAAAATTGCAGTTATTAGTCAATTCATGGCTACTGAAGAAGATCTAAAACAATAACAGACTCCAACAACCCTAATTAAAAATGTCTGAGAACACTGAGGAGTGTCTGGAGTGATGATAGATGTCTTAGGCTCCCAACATACATTAATGTTAAGGGTCAGGCTTAAATTGGAAGTCAAACCCCTTTTTTTGTGACAATAATATGTTCTATGAAGCCCTACTGGTCTAAATATGGTATTCTGGTTTATGTTGCGTTAGTGGAATATGAGTTAAGCAGCAAAATCCAACCGTTTTTATCAATATCAGGGGGCGGCCATTTTGCCACTTGCTGTCAAGTAAAGATAACCCCAATGTTGCTCAGGTCTCAGGTAACAACCAATCACAGCTCAGCTTCAGGAAACAGATGAGCTGTGATTGGTCGTTGCCTGAGCCCTGAGCAACATTGATGTTATCTTCAGTCGACAGCAAGTGGCAAAATGGCCGCCGCCTGAGATGGATAAAAACGGCGGGATTTTGCTGCTTAACTCATTTTCCATAAATGTAATATTAATAAGAATACCATATTTCGACTAGTGGGGCGGCTGTCAAGAATATTTGGGGGGTTGATGTCATGTTTAGACTAGTGAGGTCACATATAACATTATTGTCAAGAAATGTTTAAGGTTGACATCCACTTTAAAGCTGCTCAATGCAGAAAATCTAATTTTGAATCGCTTCTGTCATGCGTGGCAGAAAAATGAAACCGCATGCTCCCTGTTTCACATCCACAATGCGTGCATGACGTCACATCCGCCAGTCTGAAAACTAGTGGCCAGAGGCTTGCAGGAGTACCCATTGTGTGAAGAGTTTAAGCGTTAATCTGCTAATTAGAAAACGCTTGAGTCATAATTAGCAAAATAAAAAGGCTATTGTAAAGATATTTTTGGACAAATTTCTACATTGAGCAGCTTTAAAAGTAAGGTTAAAGTAGAAATACTTTTGGTGCAGCTGTTTATATTAATGGAATATTTTCTCTCTCCTTCATACAATTGATTTAAAATAAAACAACCAAGTTGTGATTGGATTCATCAAGACAGTGGCCAGATCTCTACGCTAATTCCAAACTGGTGTTGCGAAAATTAATGATAGAAGTCTACACTTCAATCACATGTTGATTGTTTTATTCCACATCCATTGGTGTGGGTTGGGCTATACTGTAAGGGAAAAATCAGAAAAACTGTCACTATCCAAATGCCAAAAAATCTAAATACTTCTCGGCCAAGCTGTAGTTACTGTACATTGTTAGCATTAGGGCTTCCACCAGCGGTTATTTTGTGAGGTGACGAGTCACCGATTTCAGTAGGCACTTTAGAGAGAAAAACGAAGTCTCAAATAAATACATAAATAAATGACTCGGCTATTAAATTGATTCTTGATTATTTTGATCGTTCACGTTGACTAGTTGACTAATCTTGGCAGCCCTAGTTAGCATACCATGATAGCGTGCCATATGATAGATTTGACAAAAAAATAAAAGCATAACATTTCAAAAAGTTCAGTATTTTAACACTAAATAATTTGAAGTTTTAATTTAAACTCAATTGGATAGCATTTATAGTGACTTGGAGCGCTAGAATAATCGTCCTATTTCTCTAATAGGACGAATAGCCACCATTAAAATGAAATGTTTACCCCAAATAAACAATTTTTTCTCAATGATTCCATTTAAATCTACGTCTAACTTGTTCCAGTTGTTGGACCGTTACAAAATTTTACTGGATTAAAAAAAAAGGAAGAAGCAAAGATTAGTCTATCTACTCTTCAGAAAAGTAAATCTAAAGGAGGTCTAGAGGCACCAAATTTTATGCACTACTATATAGCTAACTAGCTACAATATATCATTCTATGGGCACAACCCAACAGAGATACTAACTGTTGGCTGGAACTAGAACAGAAGGATTGTAATAACCTCAGACTTCTAGATTTACTCTTCATTACAACATCGATTAAGCGATACAATTATTTTAAAAACCCAATGATTTCCGCCACCCTGACTGCCTGGTGGAAGGCACTAGAAATTACAAAAGCCCAAGTGGAGCCCTGCGGGCTTTCTCCCCTATGGCATAACCCCGACTTTCAACTTAACAGCCAATCGTTTTATTTAGGTGTGTGGGAGCAGAAAGGAATTACACATCTCCACCATCTTTTCTCAGATAATATGTTTATATCATACACATCCTTGCTCCAAAAATACATAATAAAAAACTGAAATTTTTTACATTATCTGCAAGTTAAAAGTATGATAAAGAAACACATTCCAACACTTCAGGGTACGCTCCAACCGCCCGTTTTAGCTAAAGATATTACCAAGCTTTCTCCGACAACAACAAAAAACCTCCCCAAAATATATAAGTTATTTTCGTATACTGATAAAATGTCTTTATCCATCTCGAAATGGGAGACAGACTTGTCTATAGCTCCGGAATCTGACTTTTGGATTCAAGTTTGTGAAAACTTATTTAAAATGACAAAACACACAAATTTACAACTTATCCAGTATAAAAATATTTATAGAACATACATTACTCGATATATGATGAATAAAATGGGACTCTCACACTCCGACATTTGTCTCCAGTGTTTACAAAACACTACAGACACTTATTTTCATGCTTTATAGTTATGCACTCCGGTTATCTATTTCTGGACTAAAGTCTTGGACTGTAGGATACCTTTATTTCCAAACTTGTGTTTGCTAGGTGACCTAACAACAACTGACTTACCACGTAAACAATTTCAATCTACACTTGTAGCCCTTACTATCGCGAAAAAAACAATTCTTGTTAACTGGAAAAATAAACAAACTGAATATCGACCAATGGTCTAACCTCCTCATGAATCACATTTTAATGGAAAAAAAATCTCGTGGGGGGAGCGGGGGCTGTGGGCCAGTGGGGTGCCTGGCGGGGCTGCCGTGCCCCGTCCTGCTGCGTTGGGTTGGGGGCGCGGGCCGTGTTGGGGTGGGGGGCGCTCCTGGTTCCTGGGTTTGCTCTCCGGCCGGTGGCTCCTTCCTCGGGTCTCCTGGCAACCTCACGACTCTAGCTGGATTCTGAAGTATTCAGTTTAGGTGAACGGTATGGGATTTTTAATAGGTTTTAGGTGAACTAATGAGTACACACTCACACACACGCACACATGCACACACACACACACACACACATGCACACGCACACACTCACGCACATACAAAATTTAAAAAAATAAAATTAAAAAAATTTAAAAAAGAGCGCAATGATGATGACATGTCAAATCGGTAAAATTACCGAATGAACAATACTGAGCTCTCTCAGAAAATAAATAAATAAATTAACTCATTCATATTCATCTTGGGGTTTTGACAAAAGAAGCATCATCCAAATCTCCAAAATACAGAAAAGGCTTCCATCGTTTTGTGATAAGAATCTTTAATTTCCTTCACTGAAATAATAACTTATCTTTATATCCATCAAGTAAAAAAGTTATTAACTAATTGTTAGGCGTGGGCAAGTACCTATACCAGCCAATATTACCGGCCTTATTTCAGAGTATCCGTACTTGCGACGGTGCCCTCTTGCAGTCGTTTTACTATCCGGAACTAGAAATGAGAACTTTGAAGAATTTGTCATTAATTTCATGTAATTTTAAGGGGAAGGGGAATGTTACACTATTGGGATATGTCGGGATGTATAGGTCTTTCTTTAAAATTGTTATTGTTATTTGGGGGAAAATTTAGGTATCAAAAATACTAGTGGTATCGGTACTGGATATTGGTATCAGTGACGACACAAGAATTGGTTAAAAAAAGTGGTATTAAACATCCCTATTAATTGTAGAACTGTAATTTACAGAACAAAACTAACAAAGGGCAAATAGGATCATTATCATCCCTTATTCATGGCAAATTGTGGACGCAAATGTTTACACCCTTCTGTAAAAAAACACAAAACACAACTGAAATAACCGAGTGTCTTGATTCTGTGCAAAGTACGATGAAATTTCAAGACTATCAAAACATTTTGAGTGAAATGTCCGAAAGATTATTTGCAGGTGATGCATCCTCCAACAGAGTAAATTACACCAAATACACAAAATACCAAAGAATGGCTAAACGTAAAACATCACGTCTTGGAGGGAGTTGAAACATTCAACCAAGTCTGAGAAAGTAGGAGCAGTTTTCACTAGAGGAATGAGCCAAAATACGAGTTACAGACATCGTTTGATTACCTCAAAAGGATGTGAAACTAAATATTAGGGGCATATTTTTTTCCATGTCAATTTCTTTAGTTATTTATTTATACATAATTCTGCTAAAAATCCCACAGTGGAATAGTTGAAATCAGTCCTTTCCTAATTGCACAATCATAGCAAATATGAGTGCCTCATCACAGTGCGTCTTCAGTACATGTGCAGTCTGTGCCTGCCACACACAAGTAACAATCAAGTGGGTGTACGGTAGTTCTATTGCAGACTGGTGGCCATTTGTATTTGGAGGGGGAAACAAAAGTGCTTTCTGTATACGTATATGTAAATGGTTGCATGCTTTCAAACATAATTAACTTGTTGTGAAATGTCCAACTTTTTCTAATGTCATGTGGTGGAACAAAGGCCATATATTTTAGTCCACAAAGGCCCCTTGTATTCATGAGCATAATAAATCTGCATTGCAAAGAAGCTGCCATGAATTTTAACACTGAGGCATGTTGCTGCAGATTTGGCTTCATGCGTACAACTGATGTCCTCACTGAGGTTGTATAAAGCCGTTACGGTATTTTCCTGCTTCATCTCACATATTAACTTCTTGTCAGATGCCTCGCTATGATAAGAGCTGCTTCTATTACAGCCAATTTCCACTGCAGTGCACGATCTCTTCAATTCTGCTGTCTGCCTTCCCGCCTGCTCTTTGCAACGCCCTTCGCACTGTACTCGAATCTGCCGTGTCATTTTTCTGCATTGCTCATGCAGCTGTGGGATGCTGACAAAATAGATGATTGCTTGTTTGCTTTATTTACAATGTTAACATGAGACATTTGGAAGTAATATGGAAAACTGGGGTTTCTGTAGTGAACTGAAAATGGCTGGGAGTGAATGAGTTAAAGATGCTTGTGTACAAGAATTGCACTTGTCACAACATCACCATCAACATTTGAAAGATAACTGCACTTTTGAACGTTTCACTATGTCCACTTATCGGTGACGTGCTAAATGTGAAAGATTTACGTGTGGTACCGAGTTCTATCATCCATTTAAAAGTCCTGTGGCCACCTTAACTTATGATAGAGTTGAGTTATAGTTATAGTTGGGTTGAGTGTAAATTGATTAGTCATGCTTGGAGAGTGAAATGCTTGGACATAATGCTGGGAAAAAAAGTCAACCACAAAAATATGTCAAGTGTTGACACAAAATGTTATAATAATAAAATATAATAATACATTTATATAATAATTAATAATGTAGCAATAGAGCTCATACTCACCAAATGTCAAAATAACAATATTACCTCTATAGAGTTACATTTACGATGTACATTTTTATATAATGCTACGAATCATATATGATGGCACAGGAAGAAGTACTTCTCATACCCATATACTGCATAACTCCTAGTCATGCCTTTCTTGCATGGCGCTGGAGTGGGGTGAGATGGCTCGACTCCGAATGTTAAAATGCTACCTAGACAAATTGCTTAGTTTTATTGCAATTTCGAAACAAGATCGGAGAGGTAAAATATGTAAAATAATGTTCTTATTTCCTAAATATATATATATATATATATATATATATATATATATATATATATATATATATATATATATATATATATAAATATTTAGCCATTAACAGAACTGTTTTAGTCTTGGTAAAGAAAGACGTTAAATATTTTTGTTTTCTGTATTTGGACTGTTTATAGTTAATATATATTTTTTTATTGTATTTGATATCATGTGACAACTCAATTATTTACTTGAATTTTCTAAGGAAAATATTGCTTACAACTCTGCATAGTATGTTATTAACATAACAATAAATCTTCAATCCAATCATCTGTTAAATCTTGCCCCATGCAGTGTAGGAGACAGTACAGAAAGGGTCCAGAAAGCCTCATGTTCAGTGAGAATGATTGTCTATTTAATCCACTCCTCAGCAGCAGCCTCTTGCTGAGGGCGGCTTGCCCTCACCTGTCAATCAAATCACATCCACCAGAATTTGTGTGAAGGCAAGCTAAACACTCTTGATGTAATTAGTAAGCTAGCATGAACAATGCAGGGCAGCTAAGCTACTAAAAACACAGGCAGATGATAGAATTCCTACTTAATAGCCCCGCAGTGTACAGAGTTGTGCTAAATCCTTGTAAAAGATGTAGCCAGCAGTTGTAATCTTTGTTAAATGTAGCTATCATTAAAATGGCATGTTCCCTACTTAACCCAAATAAACTAGCCCTGAAATGAGCCATAAATGAGTGGGTTTTAGGTTAAACTATACAAGGCAATGGTATAGTAGTGTCGTATAGTGTTAACAGTCAAACAGTTAGCTAGGTACTAGCTAAGGTAGGTAGCTGTCTTGGGCCAGCTGGCCTTAATAAGAACAGAACAGCTCCATGAGAGAGCCCTGAAAGGCAACACTAGTCTATAAAGCTTCAGGTCATGAAATAGTTCTGACCTAGTCTGTGATGTCTAAAAGTAAAGCTTTCAAATTTGGAATTCAACATATTTTTTTAGGGGTTTCAAGACCAAATGTAACCTTTTTCTCAACAGAATAGTTGTTTGTCTACACTACATTTTGCTCAATCTGGAAAGGTGTGCTGGTATTCTGTATTTAGCATCTGCACAGAATTTTTGTAGGTTTGGTGTTTCATCAAAATTCCAGCCTGGATTTCCTATTTTTGAGTAGTTTGCATCTTGAAATGTGGAGAACATGGACATCACCATTTGTCAGTAAAAAAAAAAAAAAGAAGTAAAAATGTGGATTGCAGGATAGTTACAAAAAAGGTTGGGCGTAGTTGTGTTTTTTGTTTTATTTTCCATACCCATACAGAGGTATGTTACAATAATTAGTAAAAGGTAAGGCATCTTTGCCAACTACTGGCCTAGCTGCATTGTCCAACATTTTTGTCTCTTGTCTTTTTATTTTATATTTGGATGAATTCATTTTTTTGCAAGTCTGAATGGGGATCATTTTGACAACTTTGGCAGGGGTATGCTGCAGCTTTACTGTAACCTTAAACATTACGTGGCGTAAAAACCAGATGGTTGAATCATTTTGAAAAATACTTGCATTTGAGAGCAGATGTTTGTTGTTTTTAAATGTGATGTGCTGTGCCTGACTTGCTGCCCACTTTGCCTCAGTGGCATCTCAGTGCACTGTGGATGTTCTCATTTTGTATAGATGCTGCTGTCTTTCCGGCCAGTGAATTAGCCCACCCATTTGTCCCCGTAGCTGAGCGACAGTAGCAGAATGACAGAGTCTGTTGTGTCTTGGCCAGTCATGTGACAACTCTGTGTGGCTGAGTGACTTTCCCTTGCAGCCAGAGCGCTATTAGGCTTTATCAGCCAGGGAGCTGATGAATGGGTTCATCTCCCCCTCCTGGGGCCCTCTCCCAAAACTCGGAGCACACCCCTCTGGGACGCTGTCGCCATCACCGCGTTAGCTAGCAAGAGAGATCAATGGAGAGGAAGTTAGAGTGCAGACAGCGACATGAGTGGTGGCCAAATGGCAATTTTATGCTGGTAAAGAAGATGCAAATCACATGTTTCACTCACACTGAGGCCGGCACAAGTATTTTGGGACAGCGTTAGACACCAGCACACCAACCTGAAAAAAAGCTGCAAATCTAAAAGTAGTTTTTTTTCTTCCTGAGTAGTAGAAGTCCACAATTGCTGTGCAAGATTGAGAAAATCAATTTTCAAGGTTTTACTTGACACTGAAGCATTTCATTAGACTATTACTATTTGAAATGTTCTAAGACAAAAGTGTGTCTTTATCTGCCTGTCTTTTTTATTAGTATAATAAATTAAATATAATATTCCAACTTTATTCTCATTTAAAAAAACAATTTCGAAGATAAAGTAGTTTGGACACAGTTTCTTCATCAATAGCAGATATTAACATATTCACCCCCACTCCTTTAATATACAACAAACTTTTTCTGTTGCTATATTCTTTTGCTGGTGAAAAAACAAGGCTCTCACAAGTGCAGTCTCATTCCTGCCTCACGTTAGCAATAAGCAAAACCACAGAGACAGATTAAATTAGATTAACAGACCTGAGCCTTAAAGTCAAATGAGGCGCTAATGGGCTCGGAGATATTTGGCAGCCGTGACAGCACGTCTGGTGTAAATAAAGGGCAGTTGCAGAGTGGCCATGCAGTTAACCTCTGCTAAATATCACATCCACTGTGTAATTCTGCTGTCGACATAATCCACTAATGATGGAGATGTAAATTAGTTTCCATGTACCGTGTCATAAATTCCCCTTATCGTTTAATTTCCCACTTCCTCCCGCTATTTATTTAGAAAATTATCGCACAAATGTGCAAATGCAGATAAATGCCTTTGCTCATTTATGTAGCCTTGAGTCAAAATTCTCCCTGCTGATGTTTTTTTGTGTTTACTGACCTTGATCTTTTTCATCACATAGTTTTAGCTCTTATCATTTTAATAAATATGTTAAAACGTAGAACACATTCATGGTACCGAAAACATAGACCTTGGTACCACCCAAAGCATTCCAGTACAATTCATCAAGACCTACTTTTGACAGTGCATGGCACATTGACTTGATAGTCATGTATTATTAAATTGGACAATGAATAATTGAGGGTGTCTTTGTCCCTGCAGGGCCTCTGTTTTGGTGGTGAACAAGGCAATGTGGAGACAATAAAGATCCTGATACGGAAAAAAACAGAGGTACAAATCTTCTCACTTCAGTGGGCTTGTCTTTTCTCACGCACATTTGTAAACTTGCACAGACACACCTGTGGAAGAAGTCATTGATGTGTCCTTGTTTGTAAAGAATTTCACTTCCGGTTTTTGCTTATGGCCGAAAGGCAAAAATATGCTTGCTTTGGAGCATTTGTGTACAAAGTACATGTTGGTTCCAATATAGCAGTACGCGCATTCCCTATGAGAAATTCACCCCAATGGTTTTATGGGCTTGAGGCTGTCAAGTTCATCCACACCATACTCATGGCTGGTGCGAACCACTTTGCTGTTACCGTTTACCTGTACATAGATCTATTATTGTGTGTAAACACAAAAATGAGAGTTTAAACACTCAATTCTGTTTGTGTAAAGTGCTACTGCGCATATTTGTTTGCCCATGAGTGATGTTATGTCAGTTTGTGCTAGCTTGTTATTTAGGCTAGCATACTAGGTAGGTATGCTATTAATGAGGCTCATGTGAATGTTTCAAGGCTTAACAAGTTTGTACAAACCAGATTGATTTCCCGTTTATGTGTGGTCAAAATACCATTATAGTTAGCAGTTTCACGCAAGTCTTGCAGTGTTATTTAGATACGTTAGCAACTTAGCAGCTGCTAATTGGGCTGCGGCCGTAGTAATTTATGCCATAAAAAGTATTCTTTATGGTGTTGGTCAGTTATTAAATTCAACTGTGTAATATCTATTAAACCGTAGCTGCACAAACAAACGAAACATTTTTCGTATGGTAACAGTTAGCATCTGCTGATTCAGCCACCATGTACAAAGTGCCCGATCACGTCTTTTGCCTTCATTGAATAACTTTGCAATTGAGCTACATCTACATGACTTTTTCAGTAATTGACTCACCTGATATGAAGTGATTGCTGCACAAGCAATGAGCAATGAGGAGGATTCCAAATCCTCCGTCTTGTTGTTCACCCTTTTATGGCTGCTGTGATCCATTGGCTACGCATTGATTCCTCTTTTGGTAGCCTGGAGAATGCACAATCCTTTTTTTGCCTCATCTTAATGTGGCAGCAGGTCCACACCCGCTGTTAATCATTGTTAAAGTGTGACGTTTGCCGTTTACTCAAAGTGGCAGACGCCCAGTTTGGAACGTTTGACGTCAATGTCCAGATCTCTATGGACCTCTTATTTATAGATTGACTAATTATGAGGTATTCCTCAATACTTAATCAAGTAAGTAATTAAGTTACCTTGTTATACAAGCTGCTGTACATTTTTTTGTTGGATTGACTACAGGGGTGTCAGACTCATTTTTGTCACGTCATGTTTTTATTCGGAGGGCCATTATGAACTTTACTGTGAAATCTACAGTAAATGTATAATCGCCTAATATTAATCACATATACACAACAAATTCACGGATAACTAGTTTTGAACTATTATAGTATTCACTTTATTTTAAAAAGTGAATTACTAACTAAAAAATGTTGACACTATTTCGAAGTCATAAATGAAGACAAGTTGCAATTTATCTCAGCAAGAAACATGAAGTCGTCGATCATGAGTTGCTTTTGTGGGCCACATAAAATGATGTGGCGGGCCAAATCTGGCCCCTAGGTTTTGGGTTTGGCACCTACAGCATGCTGTATTTACAACAGATTTTTTTTTATTACTTGATTTGTTCTAATTTGTCAACTTTGTCTTCATTTTTTTCTTCTATATCCTTTTTAATGATAGTCATATAAAATCAAATGTTCTTGATTTTTTAACTGCAAAAATGCCATGTACGCAAACTCATCCACATGGTAGCAGATTATGAACTAAAATGCTCCCCTTCAATCTTCAAACAGTGTACAACCTGACCTTAAAAGTAGTTCAACTTCTTCCATCTTTAATCCGCAGTGCAGCAGTTAGGTTGGCCCATAAATTGCAGCAGAGGTACCGTGAGGTCAGCCAATACAAGATGTGAAATCCTTTCCTTAGCCTTAACTCCACTGCCGTATACCCTCCAGGATGATGTTCCTCTGTTCTATGCAACTGACAGTATACAGCAAAAAAATGCTGCAGGTCAAAGGTGGTACGTTTTTGTTTTTTTTACACTGTTATCAGGGGCATTTATAATTTCTCTCAATTAGCTGTTGTGACTTTTGGCTTGTACCATAAGAGGTCACGAGTGCTTGATTTGTTTGGCACAGTTTTTACACTTAACATCACAAATATAAACAGCCCTTAAGTAAGAAACAGGCTTTACGCATTCTTTTTTTTTTGTCATAGATAAATGCTTCAAAAGAATGATTGAGTAGGCTTAGCCTACTGTACCTTGGATCATAGCACTGGGTAAAAGCAACTGTAGGCACGTTATAGATCCTTAAATGCTAATAACCTGAATCATTTAAGGCAAACTTGGAAGCAGTCTGTGGAAAGTAGTTGATGTTTTGTCATTACAAGCCTTCATCTTCAATGGTGAGTGGTCTGTAAACCAACATAAAGTTTACACAGGTGGCAGATGTTGACAATTAGAGAACACTAATCCGCACGTTTTGGGAAGACCTTCTGGTCTTTTCATTATGAAAACAATCGACTCTGCTGTAAATTAATTGTCATTTTTTTTGTCTTGCACATGCCTGCCTGCAGCAGAGTGCATTCAGCTTCTAAATATGTTAAATCCTGAAGCTCTGGCATTTTGTCACAGGGGATGAAAAGGATGTTTTGCACATGCAGTCTGTTATTTAGTTACAATGACCTGACGTGTGGCAATGGAAGTAAAACATACAGTACACACATGTAAGAAACATCATTTTAACAGCCTTTTATGCACTGATACAAAGTAACTTTATTCGTACGTACAGTGCTATGCAATAGATTGTTCAATTCCGTACTGACCATATGTAACTCGAATATTATGAAAGGTTACACAAGGCTGAACTGTAAACAAAAAATAATAATCATAGAGTGCTGTATGTGTGTTAAATTGTGTTTCATGACGGACAAATAAAGATGCCATAATTTTGGAGGGTGGACCATTCCATTGATTCGACCATGGCTGAAACGGTGAAAATAATACCCTGTACCTCAACCTGTATTCTTTTTAGGTTAATTAAAGTTGAAGTCCGCCTCACTAGTCTAAATACGGTATTCTGGTTATTATTGCGTTAGTTTAATATGAGTTAAGCAGCAAAATCCAGCAGTTTTTATCAATATCAGAAGGCGGCCATTTTGCCACTTGCTGTCGAGTGAAACTGACACCACAGTTGCTCAGGGCTCAGGTAACAACCAATCACAGCTCAGCTTCACAAAATAAGTGAGCTGTGATTGTTCGTTGCCTGAGCCCTGATCAACTGTGATGTCATCTTTAGTGGACAGCAAGTCTGAGATGGATAATAATGGCTGGATTTTGCTTCATAACTAATATTCCACAAATCTAATATTAATCAGAATGTCGTGATTAGACTAGTGAGGTCACATATAACATATTGTCAAGAAATGTTTAAGGTTGACTTCCCCTTTAAAGACTCTAAATTGTATTTTGTGTGAATGTGCGTGTGATTGGTTGGCATGCACCCTGTGATTGACTGACTTGTGACTTCATGGGTCTGCCCCGCCTCTCACCCAAAGTCAGGTCCAGCACACCTGCGACCTTTAAGAGGATATGCGGTATAGAAAATGGAAGGATGGATGGATAATTGAAATGTATTAATAGACTCAGAATCATTAATATTTGCAGAGTGATGCATGCATCTTAGATTGATTGCATCTCTAAGGATGTAACAAGGGATACAATGGTGTAAGTAAAATGGTGCCCCAAAACAAAACTGGCCATTGTTGATAAGGTTTAATAAATATACGGGCAATCTACAAGGCTACACCACAATTTCAGCCAGTGCACTTGGGGGATGTCTTATGCAAATTATTCTTGTTCAATGTGGGGAAAAGAAGATTTAGAGCTTTGGCATGGCATGCTAAACCAGACATTTTCAGTAAGTCACCACACCTGAACTTACAAGATTGTTTGAAACCGTACTGTGCCACAACTGAGTTCAACTTTCATGTTTACACTTGACTAAACAAACTGCACAAAAGAAGAAACAAAACAAAAGAGCAGTTGCACCCAGTAAGTTGCATTTAGATTTGTTTTCCTATTTAGTGTTTTGTCTGTGCTACTTTCACATCTGCTGCTAGCATTGTAACAAACCTTCTTTTTTTTTTTTAAATATACTTTTATTCAACTCCAATTGTTGTTATTTTTTGACAAAACAGGTCAGCAAGGCATTGTTTGCAACCTTCACAACATGTCTTTTCAGGCTCAGTTATTGTTGGCCTAATAGCAACTTGCATTATGTGTGTCCCAGTTTCATATGGTGCCCTATATCTTGCTGCTAACTGACATCGCCAGCAGAGCACAATCACAGCTTTCTGAGAGCCACCTATTGTTTCCTGTAAAGATGGTAGAGAAGACATAACTCACTGTAAAAAGAGTAGCAAAAGAACCAAGCATTTTCAGTGTGGTAACGTGTCACATGTACATATGTATGAACTCAAGATATCTCACAGAGTGGGTGGTGTTGTGCGCTGGTGAGAAACAGAAAATGAGTCACTAAAATCAATGATGCTTTCATATTTCCATTTGAATTTTCCCCTCTGAAAGCCCCTGCATTCGTGTTACAAGAGGAGCCAAAATTAAGTTCTGGAATTGGAATTGGTTGTGAAAAACAAACAAGCTGTCACAGAAAAGAAAGCTGACGTTACAATAATTTTGATAAGCCAGCTACTGCATAAAAGTCCGGTTTTGTTTGATTTAACTCGTCCTGAGTGTCTGAATTGGATGTAGCTGGCGTTCCTGTGTAGTACTGGATTTAAATAAGCACACCAGAAATATGTTTTGACAGATACATTTATGTTGCCGTAATTTTGTTTCTGGCACTTAAAAAAAAGTTTGTCACCACAGAAACCTACAATCAGAGTGGAAGGTGCTCTAAAAGTGCCCACTTTAAATATCTGTGATCTCCCTTCTCATGCGCTAATGGGGGCCGAACAAGTTGGCTCTGTCCACATCCAAAACGGCGTAAAACACACTTTCTAAAATGCACCACTCTTCTACGGCACTGTTTTGCAAAAATATCAAAACTATCTCTACCTGCCCCTGCGTAGATTTACACCACACCTCATGAAAATAGAGCCCTTACTTAAAAAACAGACCCTCAATGTTCAGAATGATGTTTTTTTTTTTTCACAAACTGTTATTATTTTTGTCCTCATGATATGGAAGGAGAGAGGGTAGCAGAGAGCTACCATTGAGCCATTTTATTGACACATCTGGTGGCACTTTCCATCTTTTCATCTGCCTGTTCCTTCCTCCGCCTAGTTAAGTGATTGGCTCAATATCAAGGCTACGTAGTGGCATGTGCCTGCCATAGCTCACACAGGATGTAGTGTACTGTCTGCCCCTTGGAGTCCCAGCATGACACATCACCAGCAATCACCAGCAAGTCTTAGTTTGGCATTTAACTACTGCTATATAGCTCACACTCTTTTTGCTCACATGATTTGTTCGACCATGTGTTCATTTGTCTCCTGATTCCATGTACTGTATGCAGTGTGACAAAATTGGCTGCTTTCTATCCTAGGATGCTGACAGGAAGCTGCCCTGCAAGCTAATAAGTATACAAAGCATTTAATGTGAGATAGTGATATATAATTATAATAAATGAAATTAATGTCTTTTATAATAAAATTTAAAAAACAAAAGAGTCGTTTCTGGTAATCATTATCCTTTCAAACTGCATACTGTGTTGTATGTTTAATGTTTTAAAATATAATTTATGTGTTTTGACAGAACATAGAAGTGAATACAGAGATCACATAAAAAAAATTGTGTGAGTGCAACTGCCTAGTTTAGACAACTATAAAATCCATAGCTGATGTTGATTTAATGAGTTGGTACTGACAATTATATGCTATATCACAATACTAATATTGATATTTCCCACCCTTAATTGGTACATGGTTACAGTTGTTGTCACCAACAACCATTTATTATGCATATTTAAACTGGATAATTTTTTTAAATTTACAGTACAGAAATTGATTTGACCTCACAATGTGTCATTTAAATGTAACTGTGGACCAAAAACATGCATTAAAAGTAGACTTAAATTTTAGGTTGTACTGCCAGTTGCTTTTGTGTTGTTTTAGTAGTCAAATTTTGCTTACACAGTAAGAGCTCAGTTTTCTTTCTAACCTTTTTTTTAATTATTATTTTTACACATTTTATTGGCTTTAGAATTGGCTGGAATTTCCTTTCTGCAGTTCATATATACTATGTGAAGCTTTTTCAAGCATAACCAGTACAAGAATGCATTAAAGATAAAGTGCTTCAAGAGGGAGAATTTGTGAACTTTTAATCTAAATGTCTGTTTAAAAAACTTAGTAGTGACTTTTGAATTTTGCATTAGATATCAGTCTGTGCAAGTGGCTGTTCAACAATGTAGGTGGTATTCATGATCAACTGAATGTATAGCATCTCATGCTCTAATTAGTTTACCAATAAGATTAAAGTTAGGCCACCATGTGAGAAGAAAACAAACACACACATTTTTATTGGTCTGTGGAATCCAAGTGCCAGAACTGCAGCTGTATTGCCTTATATTCAGTGGTTACCACCCAGCCAGCCAGACTATTATGTTTTGACAGTTTGATTGTCGACAGGGCTGCAAGCGGCTGCTGGTGCACAAAACATTCAGTTAATACTCCACTGGCCGGGGTTATTATGGATTTGGCCACACAGAATCTCAGAACAGCCTTTCAGTTAGCTGGGGTTTGCGGAATATTTCTATAAATGGGGGTGGGGGAGAGGGCAATATCATCAATCCCACAAAACAAATCTCTGAGGTAGAACGCCCCATAAATTCCAAATCTAGAGTGGAGATCAGCTTCTGACGTTATTTGGAATGCAGATTGATTTGTATTAAATCCTCAGCTCAGCGTTTCTGTCAGTGTTGTTATTTCCTAATTTATGTGAGGACGGTTGACTGCAATTATGTAAAGTGATGTTAGTGATGTGAAAACACCTTCCCTACTTTTTAATGGTGTGCTAGCCCCTTTTGCTCAAGTAATTCTGGAATGTATATAATAAGTCATTAACACACAACGCTGTATCTTTAGCATTTGATGTTGTTTTGATCATTAGGGGATGAAGCAAAAAGGGACGAGGGCTGCTGTGACCATATGCAACTTCAGGTCCCTTTTACCTTGGCGAGCAGCTTGATAAATAGTCAAGCAGAAAAAGAAAAGAGAGAGAATAGAGGGGGGCATTTTTCCTTCATAAAGGAGTGTTTCAGGTTAAGGTGTAATCAGATCTTGCCTAATATCAAACGAATGTGCGTCTTTTCAAGTAGATTGTAATATCACAAATCAATTCTCCTAATTCTCCGGATGTTAGCACGAGAGTGAAATTGCAAGCTTGTGAACATTGGTGTTCCCCAAAGTATTTGGTTTGGATACTGCTATAGCAGCAGTTTTTTAACGATGGGAAACTAAAACTAGAGTGAACACCAAAGGATTTAAGCAAGAGGCAATGACAGCAGTTGTATTCCCTTAATATTTGATCTGTTGAGATGCAACAAACATTTATTTTCTATTCATCTCTGAAGTGTTGTTTTTTCCCAGATGGACATGAGAAATAACCTACAGTATACTCTATTTCTCCTAGGCTTTTATGGTCTGCTTTACTCTGTGATGTGCAGCAAAAATACACAGTAGAGTATAAATTGAATTTCCCTTTGAGGGATCATGATCAGTAGGGGTGTAAATCTCTCCAACCAAGACTATTCAATATGCATCTCGATACAAGGACGGTTACATTTTAAAATAGAAGGGTTCGGTTCGATTCAGTAGGATTACGGTTCGATTCGGTGCAACGATTATTTGATTATTTGATAACTAGTCAACTGCCAAATTCATTTATAGTTATTTTGATACTCCATTAATCTTTTGAATATCTTGTTTCATTTCAAATGATCTAAATCTCATAATTTGCACATTTGCAAACTTCTGCTTTTATTTTGGAAAACAGCGGTCAACATTTTTGCATATGTAAAGCTTCGACATGTTACAGACCAAATTAGTAAGTATCAGTCTTTTAAAACTTGTTGTCTTTTAAAACTTGTAAGTATTGATGGGCGAGTACCAGGTATCTGTGCCAATACCAGCCTTATTTTAGGGTTTTAATGTTTAGGCAATGTTTTTTGAACATTTATTTGACTATGATTTGTATTCAATATTTTTCAATACATTCAAATGTAATCATCACACATAACACTTTTATTTTCCTACATTCATGTACAGTGTTAATGTTTATTGCAATGGCCTACAATAATAAATACTAGTTCATTTTAGGAATCAATCTTCTACCTCATTTTTAAAAACACTCAGCTCCACTATGTTATTGTATTATGATGCTGGTCCAAATGGTGGTACAGTGACATTTTTATTTATTTATTTTTGTGTCTGTATACAGGCAGTTACCCCTATATTTTCCTCATGCAATTTTATTATAATACATATTATAACGAAATAACATTTTGTCCTGATTACTGCATTACAACTGCAGTTGCAACTGTAATACCATTAATACGACAATCAATGACAATTATGTTACGTAAATTAGTGCTGAGTTTATATGGTGAACTATGTGTACTCAACGACACAAGAAAATAAAATTCAACGGGTTGCAGAACAGTTCATGACCACGTACCAACCTGTTGATATTCAACCTTCGTGCTCGTCATCCCTCCGCGATCGCATCATTCAAATCAAAACCGGATTTCCGGTTCAAATTGGGTTTTGTTACACCCATAATGATCAGTATAAACATAAAACTCTTGTTAAAGACGAAACCAAAGGTAGAAAATACCATTAACATCTCTCCATTTTCCATCATTATTATTCCTTTCCGAGTTGTGTGCAAGTTGGATCCTATTCTGTCCGATTTAGAGGCAAGGAATACCCTTGATTGATGACAAATCAATAGGGTTGAAAATAATCCCGCACCACCATGTTGCCATCCCACAAACAATTATAAACTGAAGGCATTCACACTGATTGCCTAGCCAACCATATGAATGAAGGAAATCCAGTACAGTACATTCTGTTCTAGATTGCCCTAAAGCTTGTAAAATGTGGAGTACATGCCAAATTGTATGTAGCTGCGCAACAAAATTAGCAATTGCATCGGCAGCTAATAAGATTTACTGTAACTAGGTGTTTTTAATATGATCCCACCAAGCTTGAAAAATAGGGTGAGGTGACAACTGCTGGTACGTGAACAGATAAGGGACAGATATTTTCAACCAGTGGTCACAAAAAGTATTGCAAATGGAACCTGTCTTATTAGCTTCAATATCTATAAGCACCATCATGGATCAGTATAGAGTGATGAAAAAGCCATCAATAGAGGTGGAATATTCTGCTCATTGATGTTCAGACAAAGTTGACTTCATGGGAACCTGGGAAACGTACTAGGGAAAGACCGCTATACTGGCTAGAATAGACTCTGTCCAGCTCAGCTTGCAGAGTAATTGCATAAATGGGTGCGGACTCTTCAGAGTTTGCAGATGGTGTTGCTTTTGTGGCCTGTTTTAGTTTTAGTCTACTCCTTGTGTCAAGCTGTCATTTGAGTTTTTATTAGTTTTAGTCATGTTCATGCTCTTTTTAGTAAGTTTTATTCTATAAAAGTCTGAGCATTTAATTTCATTTTAGCCAGAATTTTAGTTTTATTTGACGAAAACTGATTACATTTTAGTCAAAGATAACTGGTGACATTTTAGTAGAGGTGGCAAATCCAGGTCCAGAAAGTAAAAATTCTGCTACAGTTTAGCTCAACCCTAGCCAAAGGTGCTTCGACTCAATTTGTAGATCAGTCCATGGTAAGACCAGATATCTTCTGAACACTGGGGCAATTAGAGATACTTTAGTGACCCTTTCCAGTTTCATGCAAGTCATCGATTCTCAATTGTAGGTCTTTTAAGTGAGGTAAAGCCAAAGATTACACATTATGTTTCTTACAATTGTACAAAAAGGTTGATGGCAAAAACATAATTTAGAAAAAAAGAACTTTATTATGAATTATATTACATTTAAAAAAAAAACTATCTATCTCACAGGCCAGCATCTCTGCCTTCGCCCTCTTGTTACAGTATGTATTCAGGCTATAAATGAATGAGCATACATTTTCAAGTGTACTTGTAAAAGTTAGGTGGTTTTATTAGATTTTGCAACGATTTGGTGTGGCTGGGTTGTTCTGTTTATGTGCATACATTCATAGAAACTGTGTTAATACCAAGCAGGATGAGCTTCAAAGATTTTCCCCCGTCAGTAGCAGTACACAATCGTCTCTGGAGATTTCGAGATGTGGGGGCGTTCTAGTCTGGGTGCTGTCTGCATGTTGCTCCATATTAAGGAACATGCTGTGCTAAACCGCCACTTGTGTAACCTGTTGCTAAGAACCACTAAGACTCACAGCTGGATCAGGGACACAGAAAGTGCATACATCACATAATACATACACATAGAAACAGTTGCTTGTTCCTCTCTGACACTTGCCATTTTGAAGGACTTCTCTCTATCATCTATATCTAAATCAAGTTATCACAAAACGTGTCTCCTCACCCCCAAACTTACTCATTCAGACGCTATTGAATTCATACTGTGCAATTTCCACTCCATTCTAACACCCTAGTTCTGCCAACTGAGAAACACCCCATAGTACTCGCCGTGCTCAGGAATTTAGTAACTTAGCAACGAGTCTGGAAGGATGGATCACTTGGGTGACCATACGTCGTCTGGTTAGTGGTAATTGCTGCTCCTGATGGTCAACTTTGACGTCAACAAAGTTTATTAGTCATCCTTGATTCATGATAAACTCTTGGACTTTATTACGACAACAAAAACAGAACTTTACACGGCTGGGTCATTTTTCACCTGACATTAATGCAGGATAATCCAGAATCCAGAATTTACCAACATGACATGTTTTACTGAATTAAAAATTAACACTACATTAAGAACTACTGCAGCTATATTAAACCCATGTAGACAGCTGGACTACATTTTATTTGCATGCCATTAATAGTAATTAAAACCAGTGATTAAAGGGGAAGTCAACCCAAAATAAATTTCTTGACAATAACCTATGTTCTATGCAGCCCCAGTAGTCTAAATATGGTATTCTGGTTAGTGGAATATGAGTTAAGCAGAAAAATCCAGCAGTATTTTAAAATCATTATCAGAAGGCGGCCATTTTGCTACTTGCTGTCGAGTGAAAATGAGATCATAGGTCTCAGGTAACGACCAATCACAGCTGAGCTTCAGAAAACAGGTAACAACCAATCACAGCTCAGCTTCAGAAAACAGGTGAGCTGTGATTGGTCATTACCTGAGCCCTGAGCAACTGTGATGTCATCTTCAGTTGACAGCAAGTGGCAAAATGGCCACCCCTTGAGATGGATAAAAACGGCTGGATTTTGCTTGATAACTCATATCCCATAAATGTAATATTAATCAGAATGTCATGTTTAGACTAGTGAGGTCACATATAACATTATTGTCAAGAAATGTTTATGGTTGACTTCCCCTGAACAAAAAAAGTCAAACTGTTTGAACTATTCACATTGATTGAGTTCATGTACGTCAAATGACCATGACCAACCATGACAACTGTTATAAAACTTTACAGAAAGATTTGTTAGGAAGACATGTGCCATGACCCTGTTTGACTGGCCCATTAGTGAACGATGAAAGGCATAAATTGGGAGCAGAACAGAGAGGCCTTTTTGGCCTATTTATAGAATGAATGATCAACTGAGAGGCACTTTATCAGCTTAACTGCACAAATCTAAACGATAGCATTGGGAGGGCGTACTTTCAGCATCTGCGGCTGAGCCATAAAGTGACACATTCATTCCTCTGTTGCTCTCTGAGAGGTAGACATAAACTTAACACCCATCACGGAGACAAGACCACATCCTGCTAGCAGTCACATGATAATTGCAGCGTGTTGCGTTTTCTTCAGCATCTCTGCAGAGGTGCATCACCCAGAATGGCAGTGTGCTCGGTTACAGTTAATATTGACCTTTTGGTCCTGTCTGATGTTTTCACATCAAATTAAATCTAGAGTTTGTAGTCTTGAAGCAACCATGCATACCTTGCTCGTATTTCTGTCCAAAGAAAAGCCAAGGCAGCGACATTGCTAGATGGATTTTTTCATGATAGAGTATTGCCAAAAATGAAATGCTACTGGTTTGATTTTTGTTGTTTGTTGTTTTTTTTGAATGGTGGATCAACTTTTTGCTCCCATGTGCAGCCGTTCACACATCAAACATCGTTATATCCCTTGACATGAAGTAGAGAGCTTTCAAATTCCTTTTTTTTTTTTTTAATAATTGTTGCTAGCCAAAGTTAAATAACTGGCCAAGAAACTATCTATTTTCCTTCATTCACGCTGGGATACATATTCTGTTCATTCATGACAAAATCCAGTGTTTTCATGGCAAAACAAAAAGAGAAAACCTTCATATATGGCGGCTCTAAGGTTACAACCATGTCAGCCAGAGGCACAAAATTGAGTGAGCTGCTTGATGCGAGGCCTGCAGACGTGTGCTGACAGCTGACCTTGTGTTAATAATGCAGCTGTGGCCAAGACTTGACCCGACAGCCCTGGCTCTCCTCCATTCCACTGGGCTCCGGATGCATTAACACCAACATACAAAGCTTAATTTTGCTTTTAAATGAAAATGTGTCAAAAGTCAACTGTACCGTCAAATTGCTCTAAATTGAATATTTAAACAAATAATCAAATCAATTTATATATGCTGACAAGAGACCAAACATAGTATATAACATAGACTGACTTGATTGATTTTTTTTCAATTATTATATTATTTCATTGCTATCAAATGAAAGAGAAAACATTTTTTTCTCATGAAATGGAAGTAAAAACATGAAATGGAAGTAAAAACAATGTGTTCGGGTGTCAAACTGTTGCCATCGTACCGTACGGCAGATAGAGGTGGCAAATCCAGGTCCAGAAAGTAAAACCCTTACCACAATTTAGCTTTAGCCCCTTGTGCTAGCTAGCTAGCTCCCTAGCAGGTAAATGAGCACCCGAGGAGCTAGCTAGGGAGCTTGCTAGCTAGCAACTGGGGCTAAAGCCAAACTGTATCAGAGTTTTTACTTTCTGGACCTGGATTTTCCACCTCTGCCGGGCAGATTTGATGAATATTTTAAACAGTAATTCTCAATACAGGTAAACCAAAGTAAAAGTTAAAAGAACCAGTCTTACTTAATCATGCAACACTCAAGCTCAAGAGCAAGAGAGTCTGGTTAAAAGCATCTAAAAGCCTCTGATTGGACGAGCTGAAAATCAACGGCAGGGCCCTTCCTAATTGATATTTTTCTTACTTTTTTTCCCCTGGGTGGCTGGGGCTTATTTCTCACACTTTTACATTTCAGATCAGCGAGTCCATTTTAATACCTCCCTCCCGAAGACAACTTAAGTAAATACAAAAGGCAGTTTTTGAATAATGAGCATGCCAAACTTTTTCACTATGAGGAAAAAACTAATTGAAATGAGAAACAATGTGATTAAATATCTATCTGTCTGGCAAAAGTTAGAAAGCAATTTATTTGATTACTAGTAGTAGCCATAAGCCATAAATGCAGAAAACTGGAAACAGTGGTGGTGAACCTTGCCAGGAGTGATCGATCAACCAAAATTACTCCAATAGTTCAACAACAACTAATCCAGGAGGTCACAAAAGAACCTGCACAAAAGAAACTGCATGTAAGAAAATCAGCATCCATGGGACAGATTTGAGTCAAAATAAAACCGCTGCCAACAAAAAAGATCACAAAGGTTTATCAAAGTCCGGATTAAATCCATTTGAGATGCTGTGAAATGACCTTAGTTCAAACTTGACATCTAACTCTCCAGTTTAAACAATGATGTGAGGAAGAGTGTACCAAGATTCCTCTATAGTGATGTTAAAAAACTCACCAGTTTTCACAAAAGCTTGATTCCAGATATTGCTGCCAAGGGTGGCACAACCAATTATTAGTTTCAAGGGGATAATTACTTTTTCAGACTGGGCTAAATGCTTTGTTTTTTTGTGGGTTTTGTTTTGTTTTTAGGAAACAACATGTTATATGTACTTTTGTTGTATTTGTGAAGGCCATATATTACAATTTGCCTGATAAAATCAAGCATGGTGCGATAAATTTGCAAAAAAAAAAATAATAATTAAGAAGAAATGGTAATGAAATATTCCTGTAAGACACTGTGACAATATGTGTATATTTTAGGTTGTGGTGCTCGTTGACATAATGCCCCCATGGAACTAATGTTTGTGGAGTGTGTTCACGACAGGGTTGTTGAGTGATGTGTTCAGTAAAGTCTTTTGTAACACTCCTGCATCTCCTTGGCTTCGGCACCACAAGGTCAACGAACGTACAGCAACTCTTTAAATAGGAATGTAAGCTGTGACTTTAAAATTAAGCATAATTGAATGGTAAAATGTTGAGCATCCCTCATCACCTTCAATTACTGACAACACCATATTTTACCCCCTTCAGTATTACCTTGTAGTGTCGGCCGTCATGGTCCAACTGTCCGTGTTCTCAATACTGCTAATTTGTTTCCTGCGCTGATATTGAGCTATCGTGACACAATGGTGTCACTGAAGGTCCCGCCCATCTCCACTTTGATTGACTGGACCAGGCAGGACAAAGACCTGAATTCTATCAGTGAGTGGAATTCAAATGTAATTAGTATAAAATGATTGTATATAACATGTATGTGGTAAAGTATGTTTTGTTTTTTGTTTTTTACTTATCACTCATTCAATTTTTACTCTGGATGTTCTTGTACTTTTTCAGACCGATACCAGTACGAGTACTCAACTTTTGAGTATTCACCACTAGTACTTTTGATACATGAATTTCCCCCCAAAAGACAATTTTAAAGATCACCCTAAATATCTCAATATAGCATTTATCCTTTAATTTACCTGAAGTTAAATAGCAATTTTCTATGTATCTGGTATCTGTAATTGCCCATTCCCAGTTTTTACCCATTTGTGTCATAAGTGGAAATCACATCACTGTATTTTTAATACACATCTTTTTTTTTCATTTCAAAGTTCTCCCACGTGCAGACAAAAGGACAGTAGAAAATGTAAGAAAAAAATATAGTAAAATAAGAAAATTATTACTTCAAATAAGCAAAATTATCTACCAACAGAACAAGAAAATGTTTACTTAAATTTATCTATAAGATTTTGAAAAATAGGAAAATAATATGAGGCCCATGCCAACCACAGCGGTCTTGACTGACTGCTTGATCAAATAAGATAGTCAAGTAATATAAGTATCTTAAAATAAGCAGAATGATCTTGTCTGATGATTTAAAGTAAAAATAACTTGTCAAAGCAAAATAAGCTAATTTAGGTTAAATTTGCGAAATTATATCTTAAGATTTCAGTTTTTGCAGTGTACTCTCACGCAGCATTGTTGAGGTATTACCTAAGGGTCAAAATAAGCGGCTTTGGTTCGCAGTTTGTGAGTCATAATTCGCTGTTTTAAATTTCTTCTGCGATCCAATTCATGTAGCAAACTAAAGTAGAACTAACAAAGTGTGACACTATTTTGGGCTGCAACCTATTGCGTAAATTTAAACCATCATCATCAAAGCCTTACTCTTGGCCATTATGGCACTCTTTCATGGTAGTATCACAAAAAAGGCATCGAAAAATGAAAACACATGTCCTGAGGTCTAGTGGGATTTGAAGCCGAAAGCAGAAGTCATGATGACAGTAGACTTTGTACACATTGATATAAATGTTCTTAATAATCAAAAATGGATAAACAGAACTTCCAAGTGCAGTCCTGATGTCTACCCAACATGAACAAAAATAGAGGATGGATAGAAATAGTGTTGGCCTTTGTTGTTTTGATCTATGTTCAGCCAGCGGGAAGAGACATAGACAAGCACGTGGCCTCTCCACTTCCCCAGTGGCACCACAGATGTGGACAGCTTTTACGGTTATGACTGCTCACAGCTCTTATTCCTGAGAGGCGAGGACAGTACAGGAGTTACAGACCTGTCGCCAGACCTCAGTCTTAAGGGGGGCACACGAACCCACTGGCCATCTCTGTGGTCGCTGACGAGTGTAATCATAGACAGCATTTACAATACATATATACATGCAGCCATATTTGATTTGGCACAAGCCTCTTGGTTGTCCCATGGCGATGGGTGTGCAGGAGTGCCCTTGCAGCCAGATGCTACACCATAAAAAGCATTTCATTGATAAAAGGGACTATTTACCATCACCAGGATTTTATCGCAGTTACCTTGAAAAGGTAACTAAGTTACTTCACTGAGTATGTTAATTTAAAAAGAACTACAGTCATTTCTGGACTACAAGCCGCTACTTTTTTCACTTGCATTCGACCGTGCGGCTAATACAAAGGTGCAGCTTATCCATCAGATCACAAGGGGGCGCACTATAAAGGAAGCGCAAGAGCGTCAGGCAGAGCAAAACAAACCAAGCGAGCCCAAATACAGTAGGAGAGACAGAATGAGAGCGAGACAATTTGCGGCCTCATTATGGAAAAGAAAGTAGCGGGAACCCGGTGCGGTAACATTAAAACACCTGTGGCTTACAGTCTGGTGTGGCCTATAGTCCAGAAATTACTGTAAATTAGATTACAAATTACTTTATTTGTGACATTCAGCAGATGTCGACAGCGCTGTCTCTAGCTATCTAGCTATCTAGCTTTCGAGCTATCTTGTTTACATCTTAAATGAAACTCACACTACCTGGTGGGACTCTCTGTCTTTCATGTACCTTAAATGTACCTTGCAGCGACCTTAAATGTCTCTTCAAATTTGATACAGAATTTTTGAAGCTAGATAACACTTTGTTGACATCATATAGAAGCTTAACATTTTCTTCTTTAGCTGACACAAATTCATAATAGTGACTGTATTTCCAGTTTGAAAATGCAAATTTTCTTCTCGTCTTTGAGACTTAATATCAGCACAATGCAGTGACACACTGTTAGTACCTTCAAGCTGATTAAAGGTCTGGGCATAGTACCACAGTAAATTATTTGTTACCAATAACGTGTTACTTAGTAATCTAGTCATCAAATTTATTTTGTATGACTGCATTAACAACCTCTAAATTAGCACACATTTTAGGACACTCATTAAAATACAGTTAGAGACGATATTTAACAATTTTTAATTTAGCATATATGGATTTTCTATTAAATCTTACTATTTTTTACTGAGGCTGGGTATCAATTCTAATTTCCTCGATCAATTCGATTTCGATTCACAAGAGTTCATTTCAATTCGATTTCAATTTTTTCCGGATTCGATTCACTTCAATCCGATATTGATTATTTATTTATTTATTTAATTCTTCTTAAATATAAATAAAAATTACACAAACATTAATACAATTTTGCTTAGGCAATAACTGGTTAAACGATTTAGTTTATTATTGAGAGTAACATATGTTATAATCACTTAAGTGTTACACAAACATTGACATCAGCAAGGATGAGATGAAAATATTTTCATAATTCAAATCCAATCATTGTAAATATAAATGAAAAAGATTCTGAATTGTCTTAAAGTGGAATAAGACAGGTCTATCATAAATGTAAGAAAATACTTGATGATAATTAAAAAATTACATAAAAAATCGATTCTGCAATATATCGCGATATTACAGCGCGCAATTCTTGAATCAATTCAATATGCGGCCGAATCGATTTTTAAACATCAAGTTTTTATGGAAATATTCAACAAAACATCTTACTTAGGGTTAGGATTTACACATTAAGCATGGAAGAATGTTATATTAATGGAACATTAAGCCTTAATATTTAATTTCAGTTTTTTTCAAACATGAAACAGACTGCAACCTGTTTGTTAAATGCAGTGGCTCAGTTATAAGCCTGAATTTTCTGATAAATAAATACAATTTCATACAAATCTTACAGTGTACATGTACAGTGTACTGATTAGTATTTTCTAAATTTGAGTTTCAAAAAAAATCGCCATTATCAATTTATAGATTCGCATCGGGATTAATCGGTATCGAATCGTGACCTATGAATCGAATCGCCAGGTACTAGGCAATTCACACCCCTAAAAAACAGTAAGGTACAAAAAAATCAGCCTTTAAAATCTTATTTTCTTATGAATTTATGGGAAAAAGATATTAAAATAATCAGTTCATGGTTTTATGAATCAATATCAGGCTCGAAAAGGAATCGATTATTCGATTTTTTTAAAAACCCAGTCTTACTTTTAACTTTAATTAACATTTTTTATTTTTCATTATTGTTTGTGATAAATAATTTCCTCTGACCTTTTTGAACTGAAATCATGTATGGTTCCTGTAAAGTGTATGGCCTGTTTTTCATATGGGAAGGCAGAAGCAAGATGAGGATTTGCTTTTGGAACCAGAGGGTCAGGTTTGAATTCATGCTGGTCTGCTTCCTTCTGTTGAGGTGCCCTCAGCTTAGCAGTGTTTGTGTGCGTGCTCCACCAGTCTGACATCTCTGCATCGCTGCTCGTGTGTGGTCTGCTTGTCTGTGTGGTGTCATGCATGCAACACAAATATACAGCACAGTGAAAATTAAAGTTCCCTTTGTGGATTCAAATGAGTGTGCTCAATTGAAATTAAAGGCTTTCCATTTCTGTCAAAGATGTCCAAGGTCGTCTGCCCTTCACTTGTAGCAGCGATTTTGTCAGCATTCCAAAAATAGTCTGGTTTCCTATTTCATGCCCATCTGGATGATTCTTAGAAAGTTGTTTTGGTCAGCTGCATTTTCCGTTTCCGCGTCCACAGCTGAGGCTGTTTCCCTGGAAAAGGAAGACCACTCTCTAGTTGTGGTGGAGGCTCACATCACAGCTGCTGTGCCTCGCATGTTGTGTCTACGGCTGCTGCGGATCCAGACATATTGAAAGGAACCTTTTAGACTGCAATTTAAGATATTATTGAAAGACTACTACTACTAATGCTTACAGTTGGGGCACATATGATTAAATGACTGAATGACTGAACGATGATTAAAAATAGTCGAATTGTGATTAGTTTTTTCCACCCTTTCAATATTGCAATTGCGATTTAACATGCGATCGTTTTTTCAAGGATCTCTTCCCTTGTATTTTTAAACAAATACAAACGATAATTAATTGGTATTACAAAGTACAATAAAGAATATCAGATTTATTATACATAAATGTTTAGGTCTTTATAGGTTATGCTCACGCTAAAATAAAGGAAAATGATGAAAAGATGGAACCGTGAATTATTATAAAAGACAGTTTAATTATCTATTTCATTTAGAGCTGTTAATTAATGAAGCACTTTGGCTAGCACTCTTTTAAGCATCAGGAAGTCATAAATGAGATTACAACAATAATTCACTTCAACTTTTCGTGTTTTGTGAAACAATCTGTAAACTTGGACTGCATTCCGTCAATATATTGACCTCAAACTGTCAATGACAGAATCCCATTTTGCTGACGAATGATGGTAACATTGATCATTCAACTGCAATTAATTGTTTGCAATTTTCACATATTCACCTTTCAATTTACTTCAAAAGCATTCATATTCAGCTTTCAGCATTCCCACACAATTTCTGCAGAAATTGCACTTTGTCTAGATAATAAACATATCATCTTACTTAAAAAAAATAATCAAAATGTAGCGGTTTTATAGAGTATTTGTAGAGTATTCAGTCACTATCGAATATTTTTATATTCGAATAATCTATCGATTATTCAATCGATGCATCGACTAATTTGATTAATTTAAATTTTGTATTAAAGTGTATTTAAAATAAACATTTTTCCCCCTGTGTACTGTTTATTTACCAGTCATTGATGGTTATTTCATTCTTTGTATTCGTATATAGTGATTTAAAAAAAGACGGGGTGGGGGTGGGATTGATGTACTATGTTACCGGTTCGGTCATTGTTTTCCAAAGTAAAAACATGTTTGCAAATGTCTTATTTTGATTAAACATAGAAGATAATCAGTCTTCTTTCATGAAGGACTACAGAAATCCGTGAACAATTACTGCTGATATGCTGAAATTAGAGGATTTTTACCATTTTTAATTTTAAAACGGCTCAAACGATTACTTGATTATTAAAATAGTTGTGGATTAATTTGATAATCGATTACTTTTTGATTAATCGTTTTTGTTCTGTAACTTTTGACAGCTCTATTCAGGACTCATCAATGTTTTGGAATGTGTCACTGTGGGGGGTTTGCATAAAGAGGACAAATGACAGACATATTGCTGGATTGGAAACAAACCTAAGTGCTTAAACTTTTTGTTTGGCATCCTCCCAAATTTTAGTGAGAATGTATTGCCCTGAGTCATGTGTGTCTTGTTTTGCCCCTGTTGCTGTCGTTTGTTCATTCCTTTATTCTTTATTCCATTTTTTTCCCCCCTCGCAGCAGTATCTGTAAAAAAATAAAAAAACTTGTTCAACTCTCCTCCATCATCTTCTTTTACCTTGTTATAATTTCCCTTAATACCACAGTGCCTCCATTTAGTGTTCTGTTACGGTTTAAGTCGGTGAGATCTGCAAAATGAATAATAATTTTGTGGTGTGTTGTCTGCATCATGTCTTGATGAAAAAGTATAGCAGTCTATGGTCCTGACTGCAAATTAAAGAGGTCCAATTATGGAAAATGTTTTCAAGCCAAGGACCACAACATGATGACAATGAACTGGAAGTACAAATAAATTTAATAAATGTATTTAGGGGTGTACCAAAAAATTGATTCTTATAAGAATCGCAATTCTCATTGAATACGATTCAGAATCGATTTTAAATCGCCCAGCATTCAGTTGGAGCTGCTGTAACACGTTGTTTGCAACTGTGTATTTTTATTTACTTGCAATTGACTAATATTTGTTTTGTGAATTATCACTTTTGGTTTTGTACTTTACATGCTGGGGTGTTTTGTGTACTGCACACGTCATGAGCCGAAAAGAAAGAAGAAAAGATAGAGGTGTAACTGAGCAGGCCTTGTTTGAGAAGAGATTAAAAATGAAGAGAGACGTGCTAGAAAATCCTGTCCTGCCGTGTTTGGTTTATTTAGCAGGGAAGAGACCATAAAACATCATTAACTTAAACTATTTGTAGCCCGCCTTTTACCCAACCTCTCGGAAACAACAACAACATCTTAGGGTTACACTGCTCTGGTGAACAGCTAAATTGTGAGTTACACAAAAAATATCAGAACTTGTAACTCTAAATCAAGATTTTAATCAACCTTCTTCCTCAAGTTGGATCCCAAACTCAGCAAGTTAGATATATCTTACAAGCCAAGCCAGTAGGCTATCTGCCTATCATGTCAACATTATCGCTACATGTTTTGTTGTGCATTTATAAGGCCGGGAAACGCTGGGAGCACGCAACTCTGGTTAGTAGTTGTTAGAGGGCTAAATTCTGATTTTCAAGTGAACACACCATCACAGTGCGAACGAGTCTTTTACTTTTACCACACTGTTAAAAAAAAGTTCAAAGCTCAATGTGAAAGAGAAGGAATAATATTCAGTCGCAGTTTGTAACTTTTCTCTTAGCTAGATAAGGCTGTGCGATAGCAAAATTTAAATATTTTAAAATATACATGTAAATTGCTGCATCTTTGTTTTTTATTTTAATATATATATATATATATATATATATATATATATATATATATATATAATGTTTTAGTCCCTGTCCCCCCCACCGTAAGAGAATTCATTACAATTGTTATTTTCCAAAAGCGGATTCAGTCTACCTCCGCCAGCGACATGTTACGCGCAAAGTAATACTGGAGAGCAGTGTGACTTCTTAGTTTGGGTTACTGTGGTAAGCATTTGAGATGCTCTGCAGTCTTTGACAGAGCTTAGCATTACTGCTGCCACTGCTGCTGCCTGGCCGTCTGCCTGCCTCACATCCCGTCACAACAGATTACAGTGTCTGTTGACAATCGTGTTGTGTGGGGATGCTTCTTGTGCAAGCCAGCTGTTTAGCTTAACACCAGTCAGTGACATGGCTCCCACCAAGTTGATTAAAAACACAAATAGAAGCAACCTGTTTTCACAAGCTGTCTGTGGAAGATGCAATGAAGAGTAACACAAGGCAACACTGTAGAATACCTTCAGAATTCTCCTCCAAAGGGTATTGGAATGGCAAGGCCAATTCCTTTATTTGTGAGAGATTTGGTTTTATATTAAAAGATGAATACGAGACAAAACTTCAAAATTGCAGTTTTTATTTCATGATATTTACATCTAAATGCGTTAAACTCAGGATGAACAGATTTTGCTTGAAGCCATCTACTTTTCAAGGGAGTAAAAGTATTGGAACAGTCCCCCAGACAGTTGCAGTCTGTGTTTGAAATGCTTTTCCAGGCCTTTACTGCAGCCTCATTCACTTCTTGTTTGTTTCTGCAGGTTTCCTTTCCACGAGGTAAAATGCATGCTCTATTGGGTTAAGGTCGGGTGATTACTTGGCCAGATGAAGACCTTCCACTTTTCTATCTTTCTTCCAGTTTTTGCTGATGAAGTACTTTGTTGTGTTGGCAGTGTGTTTTGGGTCATTATGCAATTAATAGGGCTGGACAAATTATGGGAATAATAATAACCACGGTTATTAGGGCCCGAGCAGCTACCGTTGCGAGGTCTTTATTGTTTTTCGTTCTTCTTCTTCTTCTTTTTCTTCTTCTTCTTCTGTGAGGAGTGGGAGGGATAGAGAGAGGGAGAAGTGCGGAATTTTGAGCGATTTTGGGTGCTTTTTCTGGTACTTTTTTCATCTTTTTTTGATATTTATGTGTAATAGTTTTTTTTCTTTATCGTGTAGTTTTTTTTTTGTAAAACTTAGTGGTTAGTGTTGGTGTTTTTTTTTTCGGTGGTGGACCGGCGTCGCCGGTAGGCAACATGCTGGTGACGGAAACGCCCGCTGCCGAGTTCGAGCGTCTCACTCGCCAGCTGTTGCCGGCAGTGGGCTGCTCGGTGGAGGAGGCAGGACTGGCCGTTGGAAAGGTGGTGGGATACAGCAGTATCAAGTCTGCGTCCCGAATGAATGGAGCGATCGGTATCTTCCTTGATGACACTAACAAGGTGGGCCAGGTGTTCGAAAGCGGTGTTGTGATTGGCGACACCTTCACTCCCGTTCTCCCCCTCGTGAGCCCTGCAAGGAAGGTAATCTCTAGATCGGTAGATAGGTAGATCTCTAATGCTCCGCCGTTCATTAAAAACGAGGTACTGGCCAAAGAACTGTGAAGATTTGGTCAACTCGTTTCGCCGATAAAAATGGTGTCTTTCACCGCAGCTTAAGCATGTTGTGTGTCACCGGAGACAGGTGCACATGGTGCTTAAAGACACGGCAGGCGAGCTGAACCTGGCATGTACTTTCAAAGTCGATAACTTTCCGTACATGGTGTTTGTTTCCACCGAACACATGAAGTGTTTTGGGTGCGGTGCTGAGAGGCACCTAGTTCGCTCCTGTCCGGAGCGGAGGGCGTCCGCTCCCGCCTCGGGCCACCGCCGCAGCCCACGGAGCCTTCTGGCCGATTGTCGGACCAGACTTGCTTGCCGTGATGAACGACAGCATCAAAAAGGGGAAACTCCCGTTGAGCTGCAGCAGGGCCATCATCACCCTGCTACCAAAGAAGGGAGAGCTGCAGGACATTACGAACTGGAGGCCTGTCTCCTTGCTGTGCTCAGATTACAAAATCTTGTCCAAAGCGCTGGCCCTTAGGCTGCGAGGAGTGCTGTCGTCCATAATCCACACTGATCAGACCTATTGCGTGCCGGGCAGGCTCATTAGTGACAATGTAAATCTAATTCGGGATTATTTGGAACTCTGCAATTCCTTGGCTCTTGAGACTGGTCTTATTTCCATAGACCAGGAAAAGGCTATTGACAGGGTTGAACACCAGTACCTGTGGCAAACCATGGGTGCCTTTGGTTTCAGCCCTGACTTTATAGCCATGATCCGGGTGTTTTATTGTGACATTGAGAGCGTTCTTAAAATAAATGGTGGTCTGAGTGCCCCCTTCGACGTCCGGAGGGGGGTGAGGCATGGCTGTTCTCTCTCGGGGATGCTTTATTCTCTGTCCATAGAGCCTCTGCTCCACAAATTAAGGGAAAATTTAAACGGTGTGTACATCCCCCAGTGTTGTATGTCTTTCAAACTGTCTGCCTATGCCGATGATGTAGTGGTTTTAACTAAGTCACAAGAGGACATTGACTTTAAGAAAAGTTGTGATAGAGTTTGGTTTTATTTCATCTTCGCGAGTGAACTGGGGGAAGAGCGAGGCTCTCATGGTGGGAGAGGGGCTGAAGACCAAGCTCAAATTGCCGGGCGAACTGGAATGGAAAACTGGGGGTTTTAAATATCTGGGCATCTTTTTGGACCTACAAAAAGAAAAACTGGGATAATGTGTTGGAGACAATGAGGGGGAGGTTAAAACGGTGGAAATGGTTACTGCCAAAAATGTCTTACAGGGGCAGAACCCTCATCGTCAACAACTTAGTTTCGTCTTCCTTGTGGCACAAACTAATGGTCTTGGACCCTCCAGCCTCTCTCCTGGAAGAGTTGCAGCGCATTTTAATTGATTTCTTTTGTGGGGGCAGGAGGCACTGGGTTCCACAGAGCGTCCTTTTCCTCCCTAAAGAAGAGGGGGGGCAGGGCTTGGTGCATTTGGCCAGCAGGGGCGCTGCTTTTAGACTCCAGTTTATACAAAGGCTCCTGACTGGCCCCAAGGATGTTCTGTGGAGACCATTAGCCCGATGCATCCTGCAGCGTTTGGGTTTATATGGGCTGGATTTTAGTTTGTTTTTAATGGACTTGTCTCGCATGAGCACAGTTTCTCTGCCTTGTTTTTATCGGAGTGCTTTCAAAGTCTGGAACTTCCTGAAAAAACAGCGGGCGGAGCAGGCTGACTCACTGTACTGGCTCATGCAAGAACCAGTCCTGCAGGGTACCCTGTCGGACTACCCTAGCTGGGGGGGAGCGACTCTGTCCAAAACCCTTCAAGCTGCAGGTGTCGCAACGCTTGGCAGAGTGGTGGAGCTGACCGGTCCCAGTCTCGAAGACCCCGCTCCGCTGGCTTCCATTCTGGGGCTACATTCCTTGAGGGTCGTCAACCAGCTGCTGAACCACTGGAAAAGAAGACTGGCTGGACATGAGCGCTCCCTCCTCAGTCTGTATGGCAGTGGTTCCCTAACTCCAAACCCGGAGGACGGCTTCCCCCACATCGGCCTGCTCCCAGAATTGGCGGTCCCATGCTGGAGAACATTCCAGCAGTTCCGTTGGGAACCGCGTCCGGAAAACATTTTTACCGAACAATGGTCAAGACCTTACACAAAAACAAAATTAACGGACGCTTGGACACTCCATGGAGGAGAGTTATAGACGATAAACTGAAGCCAGCTTGGGGCACCTTATACAAGGCCCCAGTGGTCAAGAAACACGGCGATGTTCAGTGGCGGATCCTCCACGGCATCGTGGCCGT
Source organism: Leptonotus elevatus (assembly GCF_054856555.1). Lineage (NCBI taxonomy): Eukaryota > Metazoa > Chordata > Actinopteri > Syngnathiformes > Syngnathidae > Leptonotus > Leptonotus elevatus. Next base: position 3,104,873 of record NC_141256.1, read on the forward strand.
GAACTCCTATATATCCGCGATAAATCCAGCCGTGGAGGATGCCTGCCCCTTCTGTGGACACAGGGAAACAGTATTTCACTGTTTCTATCAGTGCGAGCGTTTGCAATCTGTTTTTGATTTAGTTGATAGGGTTTTTAATCAATGTAAAGTAGCTTTTCACAAGCACTCTTTTATTTATGGTTTTAACCATAAGGGTCAGATCAAGAAGGAAAGCCGGGTTTTAAACTTTGTTTTGAGCCAGGCTAAGATGGGTGTGTGGTTGTCCCGAAAAAGGAAAGTTGAAGATGGGGCAGAAGTCGATCCCACGGTTCTGTGTAAAAAGTTGATAAAGTCCAGACTCTTTATTGATTTTAGTTTTTACAAGAGAGCAGGAGATTTGGATAGGTTTTGTGACATGTGGACTGTTAACGGGGCACTGTGCGACGTGAATGAGGAGGCGCTATGTTTTAGTGATGTTTTGATGTAAAAGCTTTTTTATTTTTTTATCTATTTATTTAATTGCTCTTGCCGAGCTGTATGTTAGGAAAATAATGTAAATAAGAGCGGCAAATAAATGTATTTTTTCAAAATCAAAAAATCAATCTTTTTCTTCTTTTTCTTCTTTTTCTTCTTCTTCTTTGTGAACGATCTCATTTTTTGCCACCTAAAAATTTACGAAAAATCTCCAAACTTTGCACACTCCTTGGGCTCGGCGAAAGATTTTATATTAGGAAGTTGCAATAACAACATAACAACATATAGCGCTACTAGCGTGGAAACATATGCACCAATCCCGGCACGTTTGACCGAGGGCTACAAAAATTGGCAGGCACGTGAAGTGCCCCGAGACACACAAAAAAGTCAGTGGAAGCCATATCCTAAAATGTACAGGAAATGAGCTATGAATTTTTTAATGTCCAATTTTGGTCAATTTTTGCACATTCACTGTGGTCATTCTTTTTGCCCATTTGCCATCACTTTTCATTCGATTTACTTCTAAGAGGGCCTCGAATTTTGCCTTTAATATTTCCTTCATCAAAAAAGAGGAAATGCTTAATAACTCCGCTGTACAAGCTCCCAAAAATCCCAAACTTCTCATGCATCTTAATAGCCACGGCCTGAAAACATCTATATGATAATATTCGGTTATACATGTAGCGCCACCTAGTGGTGACAAGAAATGTCATACATTTTTATCTATTGTGCCGAGTCAAAGGGCGTTGCCGTTACGGTGCCGCGAAGTCTGATGATTCACCGTGACAATAAAAGCTGCGTTAGCTTGACCCAGATGATCCTATCTTCTCAAAATTTCACACAGGTCTGAATACATCTACAAACTTATATTTATTCATACTGATAGCGCCACCTACTGGCAATTTTGTAAAACATTTTTCTTAAACTTTTTTCTCCAATTACGTTAACTGGATCTTCCTCATATTTGCTCAGAAGAATGTTTAGGCCTTCATGATGTCGTCACACCAAGTTTGTGAGTTTTTGCGAATCGCGGTGGGCGTGGCAAGGTACTGTTCGCCAAAAAAACTACGCCAATTTTGAGGGCTTAAACATACACAGAAACTCATGAAACTTGGCACACACATCTGGCCTGGCAAAATGAGCAATAATTGATCATGTATTTTACGATTTTTTTCAAAAATGTCTCACTAACGCCCCCTACAAAGCAGCCCCTGTTGTACGTTTACGCAAGATCTACGAACATTTTTTGGTGTGCTAAAATGAACAGAAAGGGAACTACGAATTTTTGAATGTCCGATTTTTGCAGATTTTTGCTCATTTATAGGGGGGCATTCTTTTGCCCATTTCTCCAACACGTTTGACCCGATTGACTTCAAACTTGGCCTATACCATATCTACACCTGGCCCTTAAAAAGGGGGAAAAGCTTTACTTTTACAAATACTATTTGACTGGGGCGGGGCATCATATTTTGTGTTTCATTTCCTTCGCCACAAAAGAGAAATGCTTAATAGCTCCTCGGTACATGCTCCAAAAACTTCACATGTATGTTTATAGTCACGACCTGAGGGTATCTCTATGACAATATTCAGTTATATATATAGTGCCACCTAGCCCTTGGGTCGACCAAAAAATAATAATAATTATGACACATAAGGTATTTTGTCCAAAATTGGGATACTCTTTGTAAATGTGATAACTAAGATTTTTTTTTCTTCTTTTCACCACTCAAAATGTTCACTGGCATCGGACCTATCCATACATATTAACTTTTTATTTATTGTTTATTTTTGATGCCCTCTATGGACAATAAAAGCAATATGCTTTGAGTAAAACTAACAATTATGTGTAAATATGTACTGTAATGTAATGTAATGCCAATCGGGGCAACTCATTGCCAAAAAATAAAAAAGGATGCTGATTTTTGAGGTTCTTAACATTGACCAAAACTCATTGAGCTTTGCACACTCATCACACCTGGCAAAAAAAATACCAAAACAATCCATATGTAAAGGTTTATTATGCCATTTTCTAAGAAATTTGGCTTCGAATGTGCCAGTACCCTAACGTACCCGTACCCCAACGTGCAAGTACCCTAAAGTGGCACGGGCTGCGAGGGCCCTTTATAGCTGCCCGTAGCTCTAGTTTTGATTGAGATTGAAATCACGATTAATAAAACGATTATTCATTAATTTTTAAACTTAATATTTTTCAACTACTCAAACTCAACTACTTAAAACTATGGTCATAGCCTTATGCCCCATTCATCCCTTCATGTTGAACAATTTTTTTGTTGAACACAATTATTTTTGTCAAGTATAATATAACCTTATAAGTATATGAAATTCAAGCCTTTTGCATTTTCATTCTTCATTTCCAAACTTAAGCATTACATTGCCCTATTTGTCATATTTATTTTATCTTATATTAAGTCTGGGCTAACCTGGCTGGAACCTCTGGGATTGTATTTTGTGCTATGCCAGGGGTGCTCAAGTGCGGTCCTCGAGAGCCCCTATCCAGCCTGTTTTCTATGTTTCTGTCAACTAACTCACCTGATTCAGGATCGTTATCAGGCTTCTGCAAAGCTAGCTGATTAGCTGATCATTCGATTCAGCTGTGCTGCAGGAGGGAAACATGGAAAACAGGCTGGATAGGGGCTCTTGAGGACCGAACTTGAGCACCCCTGTGCTATGCCATGTGGAAATGTGTGTTGGTATACTATGACCCCAAAAAAAGTATTTGGATACATTTGTATCCTTGAATTTTGAGGAAAGGAAACTCTGTGAATGTGGTGCTGTGCATCCATGGTGTACACGCTTACAATAAGAACAGAAGAAAGTTGTGATTGAATTCTTTTAAAATAACTATTTTTTTCAGAAATTGGAAATAATTTGTGCCTTTGAGTAGTGTTATCTTATCTGTGGGTATGTGTTTCCACAGCATTTGTGTGTGAATATTCATTATTTGAAGAACCATTACTCCCAAAGTTGATGCTAACTTCCTGTTAAATACACGCTGTATGTAATTCTCCTTATTGTGTGTTTAATTTTACAGTTAACTGCAACTGAGTGTCATTAAACAGCTTAATGTACTTTAGGGTTGGCAGAATCACACCAATTCTACATGTAGCTACAAGCTACATGGTGCATTCAGGGTCCTTTCACAACGTAGGGAACTTGTAAATGCGCCGCAGCGTTCTCACATTAATCGCTTTTCTTCGATTATTACGTTTTAATGATCGAGGGAAGCCAACATCGAAATTGAGGGGAAAAAATTGGGTCAATTGTCCAACCCTAGTAATTATTATGTTCACTACATATTGTTTCATGACCAAGTTTCTCCCGATTAATTTGGATATCTGGTAATATATTGATTAGTCTTTTATTAATTAGAGATGTGTTGCCTTACTATCAATTCATATTTTTCTACTGATTTTCGTGTTCAAGGTCAAGGAAGCTGGAGTTTATTCCTGATGACTGGGTACAAGAATAGGCTAGTGAGTTGCGCTAATGAGTACTACTTAGATGTTGCTAATGTGTTTGGATCTGTCTTCGGTGGCAAGCATTTTTCAGTGTTTAGTCATGCACAACTTCGGCATTTGAAAAAAGTCTTGACTACTTTGAAATATATTTGAATTAAAAAAACATACTCTGTAAAATGCTGTCAAATAACTGGGCAAACTGAGACAGTTTTTCCCGTTTTAGTATAAACAGTCCCATGTAAATGATCCCTTAGGTTAAGAGGGAGGCTACACCAAAATCTTTTTAAACATAAATACGTATAATTACAAGTTGAACGTGCATTTCAAAGCACACCATTAAATATCAAAATGCTGTAAATAAGGCCACTCAGAGCAGAGGAGGTGGAATGATGGAACTCACACACCGCATTTATAAAATATACAGTATAAAATGCCCACATGTCACTACTTGAGTTTTCCCACTTTTATCCTAAATGTCCATCACGTGCAATCAGGATGCTTCGGCTATGCACTAATCTACAGATCTCAGTGAGAGAACTGCCCAAAACCAGTGTGCAAAGCCGTTTATGGGGTATTTTTGGCCAGTGGCTAAACTTGAAGCGGCCATCCTCCAGTACCCAAGCCAAGTCCTACACACTGAGCTACTGCCAACCCACACAATTTCCTTATTACTCCTGCTAGCCAACAGAGTACACTCAAAATCTTGAAAGATAGAAGGGAGACAAAGTCAGAGCAAATGAGCGCTTCAAAGGATCTCCTTTACACTGACATGACAAACAACAAAACGATACACCTGCACTTGCTGTGACAACCTGTGATTGTGCTGACAGGCGTTCCGGGAAGTGTCTGTTCCAGTGGGGTTTCTGATAAATCAATCTGTAATTAGGTGAAAAGAGAGAATGGTTACAGTGTGCCACTCAGTCAGGTTGCTGCACTAATTGGTAGAGAATAGTGTCGCTTTTGGTGATACCCTGTCATGAGAAAGTTCAAATTGGGTTTGTCAGTTCATAGATGAAAACAAAGACCTACAAGTAGTCCCTTAGTGACAGCTGTGCTGCTTTTGTGTTTGTTTTGAATGTTTCTAATTTATCAATTTGTTCACACTTTCAAAGTTGTAACTCAGGCCTAAAGGTTAAACTGTGATGATTCACTCCCAGCCATTTGCACTGAAGCAACCCCCTTCGCTCCCGGCTATTTTACTGGATTTTGACTGATTTCGCAAGGCCCACAGAATATTTAGTTCTATTGCAAAACAAAACATAACATGGAACCTACCAAAAGAAAGATCAGAGTCTCTTCTTTGATCAGGAAAAAAAGTATATTTCTATCTGTTTCCATTTTGCAGCAATTAGCATTAGAATATAGCTAAGTTTCATCATTAGTCACAAATCTGTTTAAAACAGTGGGGGAAAATAGCTTTTTGCAACATGGCCCTGGGTGATCTCCTATACTCTGCTGCCACCTGCTGGCCGTTTTTTTGTAATAACTACCATTGTTACCAGGTCAAAGCCTTCTGTAAAAAATTATAAATACGTTTTGGGACTATGGTAATATTTAGAATAGAAGGTTTTTATACATTTTTGGAAGCAAATGAGTTAAAAACTGTCTTTACACACACTACTACACTACTACTTACACACAACAACAGTGTTTCGGCTGAGACACATTCCTCCAATCTAATTTGAGAAACACAGTGTTGGATAAGACCGCAAGGAGTTGGTGCACGTACTGTATGTGCGGTACTGGCCCGGTATGCAAATTACAGTGTTTTAAGGCGGTTTTGCAAATCTGTTCGAATAGGAATCATTTTGACATTGTCTAAATGGAATACAATGAAAGACTTCACACACAAAAAAGACTTCTTGAGATCTTTCGCCCTCAACCATGCCTTTGTGGTTTTGGATTTTTTTTTCATGTTCTACTCCATATTGTTCTGAAGTTGAATTCCAAGTTATTGACTGCTGAGGTACTGAGATACAAGACGCCATATCGTATTTATTTCATGACAACGTAAAACCAGCTGACTCATACTGACGGTCAGAGTGGCATGACTCAGATAGTTTATAGCTGTCTACAACGAATATCAATCTGTTTCCTCCTCATACAGCCTTTTTTTCTGATAACAAGCATTGCTTGCTTGATTGGTCTGTGATTATATGTGTACAGAAAGATTATTGTTGTGAGAGCTGATTGAACAGAACACCTCCTTCCTATAATTATACTTCATGCCATCCTCACAGTTGTCACAAGTGAATATGTAGCAGTCTGATAGATGGCTACTCAGGCAGAAGAAAAAGGAGGAAGTAAATAGTGTATAAGTGACATTTTTGAGGGTAGATATTAGCTGAAGGCTATGTTGATATTGTGGCTAGTTTTGTAGCTGTCCAGTTGTTGTGGCATTACGGTGTACCATGTGAGAGTGCAAAACATCAGAATCTGATTTATTGGCAACCTAAAAAGTTACAACCCGTCCAAGAAACACGAAAAATTACAATGACCAAGAGAGGGAGACAGAACGGGAAGCCTGGCGGTTCGCTAAGTAGCGGCCTGGGTTTCTATGCTGCATTCGTGGACGGAAGTCAGACTTTTCTGACTTCAAACCAGGAAGTGTGTATGGAAACACCTCCTTAAACTTGGAAAGTAGGGGGGAAAAAAGAACCCCGACTTCACTGACCGACTTCAATGTGACTTCACTCTACAATGGCGACCCTAATGGAAACACATATTGTGGATGGTAAAACACAGTTTACTCGAAAACTAGATAGTTTTCCTCATTCATAAATATTCAATATAACTTAATTTAACACAATGTACGTGACAATAGTGTTGCACGGGATACCGGTACCAATACCGTACCTTGATGTTTTGACGTCAAAAACGTCTCGGTATCATTTTTTCTTAGTACCGGTACTTATAAAAATAAATACAAGACAGCCCGCCAACTCAGTTTTAAAGGCAGGTACACATACATGCATGGCCGCCTGTCTACCGTGGAAAACGCCTTAGGTAAGCGACACGCCTCTTTCAGCGTGTGTGCGAGAGGGCGCAGGAAGATGGCATCACGCACTGAAGCGCTCGCTGGCCGTCCACTCCTCGTTGAGAAGCATGAAGCGCTAATTAGGCTTATTAAAGCTTATTAAGTGTAGCGCTCGCTGGCCGTCCACTCCTGGGAGCGCACAAGCAAAGTGGAAGCCACGCGTTGCATTGGCATTGCCTACGCATGTCTTTAATAAACACATGAAGAACACACATGTGGTTTTTATGACACATTTTTAGTAGACATGAAGAAGGAGGAAGGGTAAAAAAAACAAGGCCCAATCTGTGACAGCACAGGCTAGCAGCTGTGGCCTAATCAAGACGAGTGTTTCTGCAGCGCACCTGTGCCGTCACAGGGAGGAGGAGGGTTTAGAAGGGACAGAAAGTAGTGACCATATATAAACATGTACAAGATAAAAACAAATTTCAAAAAATATTTCAGTAACATTCTGTAATTTGCAAATCCTCAAATAAATATAAATACAAATTACAAATATATTACAATTGACTACTCCCCAGTCTGTCATTGATGTTTTATTGGTCGCTATCATGCGGCTGTCTGCACTCAGTCAGAGAAATCATTAGTTTTAGTGTTTCACATTTAACGGTAAAGTGTTACATGAGATGCGTGTCCACAGAGCAATTCAACTGGTTTGTTGTACCACAAAAAAAAGCAGTGAGAAGAGCAGCTTGTGATTCAGTATTATTTGTGTAGTGCTAAATTACAGAGTGAAGTTATTTAAGGGCACAGTGGTGAAGGGAAAATTCCCAGCTGAAGAGAAACAAGAGTCGATGTGGCTGTAGCAAAACAGACAGACAGAGGAAAAGAAGGGTCTGGGGGTTTGATGATACAATATTGCATTGCAAAACCAATAGTAGTTGTATGAAATTACCCTAATGTAACCCTACTGTCAACAGAGATGGGATCAAGTGACATTTGTGAAAGTCTCAAGCAAGTTCCCTTTAAGTCTCAAGCAAGTCCCAAGTCATTGTGTCTTGGGCAAGTATAATCTCAAGTCAAGTCAATTCCTATGTGATAGATCAAGTCAAATTATAAATGCAGTCTAACCTGCATTATCTGGTGTTCATAAAGAGAAGATCAGTTTTATTGGCCAATTGATCTAACCTGTGTGAACTCTCAAGATAATGCACTCCAATTCAACACAACTTCAGAACACAAATTAAAAAAATCATTGTGTAGTTTAACATCTGAATGTCAATGAAAACTTGTTTTATACACCGAGCAGCTTGAGCTTGTTAGAACAGAGCAACCTTAAAGGAACCCCGACTGTCATGACAAGTTTGCTCTATATTATTTATTTGGTTGTTACTAACATAATTTTGAGATACATCTCTGCTGAATAATGTGAAACACCTTTAAAGAAAGCAAGTTAAGTCTCCGTAGCGTTCCGAAAGAAAGAACGTGGGATTGGGAGAGTCACCCTCCCCCACGCATGCTCTTGTCATTCACCAGACGCATTCAAGAGTTTTGATCCTCCCTTTAGGAACGCTACAGAGACTTACCTTGCTTTCCTTATAGGCGTTTCACATTGCTCGGCAAAGTGCCTGCCGCCATTCTACGTCACTACACACTGAATGCGTTGCGACGTAAATAGCAATGGCGGCGTACGTTCAAATAAAGTTTCTACAAAATGTGTTAAACTGGAAACTATTTAGAAAAAATGAATCTCATAATTATGTTAGTAACAACCAAATAAATAATATAGAGCAAACTTGTCATTACAGTCGGGGTTCCTTTTAAAGCAAGACTACATCTATTTGCAGAATATTTCACTGAGTTATTTCCTTTTTACATGTTGTTAACTTGTTACATTTACAAAATATTATATTTGAAAGTGTCTTGTCCATAGACATCGAATATACATAAACTCCACTTTGAGTGGGTTGTCCCATTGCTGGGTTACTTAAGCGAGTCCACCATGAACTAATAGGGATTTAACGATAACGGCAATATTGTGATATCGCGATATATTTTTTTAATGAAAGACAAACCTAAGTCAGCTTTGTACGTACCTCACTTCCTGAGCATTCAAATAAGATGCTGAACTGCCCAGGATTTTGACTTACTGGTAGCGCTCTGACCTCTCAAACGAAATGTGGTCACGGCGCAGATTCGATCCCCCACTCTCCTCCCATAAAAAAAAAAAAGGTAGATCACAGGAGGTTGGCTGCTTAAAAAAGTGCATCTTGTTTGGGCTTAAAAGGTTGTCATTACTTATTCATTTGTCAATAAGACTTAAAAAGGGAGTTTTTTAATTTTATTTTCTACACATACATGTTCATACATACGCGTACAGTACGTATCATGAATGACATCTTTGAGTAAACTATGAGCATCATTTAAGTATCTCAAGGCCGGGCTGAGTGTCATGGTCTCTATACTGTTTAGAAAAGTCAGTTTTGATTGGACTGCAAGTTCCTTGTTAGTTTGAATCATCTCCCTCCATGCTACACTGTTGTCAGCAGGGTGATGTTGTCACCACAGCAGTGTTATAACGTGGGGCCTCTCTCCAGCCCATATCCGTGACACCATTATGCCTCCTGACCATGAAAGACATGCACTGTTTTCGTGACTCATCCAGAGACTGAGCTGTGGTCAGGCTATAAAAAAAAGATGTCTGCTTCCCAAGGTGCAGTGCTAATACATAAGTGCAGGAATGTCATCTGAAGTGAAAGCAATGTCAAATGACAGACTTTAATGATGAGTTTACTTGTATCTGTTTCATACATGCAACTTTATTCAACCTACATTATTTTGTGAAACTTTTGGACCAGCATGGATACATTGCTGTGTTAGGTCTGTCTTACACAGAAACATTTTGTCTCAGATGAGGAAAAGCAAAAGCAGCCGTCGTACATCTGAGAGTGAGAAAGAAGATTCAGCCGTTTGGTGACCGAAAGACAGACTGTGACAGCTATTAAGCAATGAGAAATACAGTGGAAATAAAAATGGGATGTGTTATGAGACATCCAGTATACTTAAGGTTTGCTTTATTTGAACCTAAATTGCTGTTAAGTAGCAAATGTTTTAATATCCGCCACAGGACACAATAATTCACATAGACCACTTTTTTTTTAATGAATCGCTCTTTTTCTCTCTCAAGTCAACCACATTCCACTGAACGAGGGGTCGACAACCTTTACTGTCAAAAGAGCCATTTTAGGCCAAATAAATAACCAAATATCTGTCTGGAGCCGCAAAACATTTGAAAATTGTGATGAGTGAAACAGTGTTTGTGTTAGTCTAATGTACTGAATGCCCAAGAGCTAATTAGAGCTACACCATAACAGAAAAATATACAGCATCCAATACATAGAGATTCATTTTATTTTTTTTCATACTTGAAGATGAACATATTATATTTTCTACCTTTTTGCTATCTGACATTTTTGTGGATATTTTATGGTAATTTTCAAGATTTTTTCTTTAGTTTTTAGACATTTTCTGGTTACTTTTTGAACGTTTTCTTTCCATCCTTTTCTTCCAAAAAATTTTTTGGGGGGGGTTGACATTTCGAGATTTCGTCTTTTGTTTTCGGATAGTTTTCTTTTCTGCTTTTTAAAAAATACATCTTCTGACTTTTTGGCACATTTGTGAACATTTAATGGTAATTTTTTCAGGATTTCTTTTGTTTTTTGACATTTTATGGCTACTTTTTACACTTTTTTCTGCCTGTTTTATTCAGTTCTCTAACATTTTTAGCAATCTCATGGACATTTTATGGTAATTTTCTGCTTTTCCTTTTTGGACATTTTATTATCACTTTTTGGACAATTTTAAGTAAAAAATTTTTTTTAATTAATTTAAATAATATTTTATCTAAGACAATTTTTTATAAATACTAAAAAAAAAATATTATTTCAACAAATTATTTTTATGGATCCACAGGAGAGGGACTAAAGAGCCAAATGTTGCTCCAGAGCCGCAGGTTGCAGACCCTTGCTCTTAACTAACCTTTAGCATCTCTTGTTGTTTTTCATGTCCTCCCAGATTATAGATAATGGGCTGTGTGCAATGCAAGGATAAAGAAGCAACCAAACTCACAGACGACAGAGAGACCAGCATCTCCCACGGTGCGGGCTACCGCTATGGGGCCGATCCCACGCCACAGCACTACCCCAGCTTCGGGGTCACGTCCATTCCAAACTACAACAACTTCCACACACCGGTCGGACAGGGGATGACTGTTTTCGGTGGGGTCAGCACTTCCTCGAACACTGGAACCCTTAGGACCCGTGGTGGGACAGGTAATGTGTTAAGAAAGCAGAACCCCTATTGATTTACTTTATTGTATGTGGAGCCTCAAAACCCGGTACAAGCTTGCAAATGGATGAAAACCACCCTTTGCTAATTGAACCACATCAATCACATCTGCCACCCCCAAAATAATAAACTTGCTAACTGCACAAATATGGCAGTTCTGCTTACCTTTTGGCTTGGACATGGTGTTGCTTTTGTGTAGTCCGGCGCCATGGGCAGAGAAATTTGATATACAGTTATTATATCAATTAGCTGAAATTCAGAATGGCTCGTTCACAAACACATTCCCAGATATAGGCAGATAACAGATTTACATGGTTGTTTGATTGATTACTCTTCATTTTATTATTCCGCAGCTCCTTCTGTTGAAATGTATTTGTGTTACAGGAGTCTCTTGCTCAAACATGCCTAGAATATCTTAGTTACAAGGCTCACTGATGACACCATCATCTTATCCTAATTGAGATAATGGCACTTTAAAGATGTACAGTAATGACTTTCAAATATGTGCATCAAATATTTATTGTCATTCATTCAATTCTATTCTCTTTAGCCAGTGGAAGCTTTTGCTGAACCTTGTAAAATATGTGACTACCCATTATGAAATGTGTTCTTTGCGGTATTCTTTCCATGGATACACACTTCCATCCACACATGCAAACATGTTCATATTGGTATGTTTCATTCTGACCGGCATATGGCTACAACTGTATTAAAGCACATTCAAGTATTCCGCAATGGATTTAAATGTGCCAGATTTGTGTCTCCCACGATCGTTATTTTGCCGTGAATGTCTCAGATTTGCCGTGAATGCTTGTAGACATTTACAAGCGGTTATGAATAACACAAATGTGCACATTTAGGCCATTGCGTGGTCGCAAGGTGCAAGCCGTCTCATCTAGACCACTTAGCGGCCGGTTAGCATCACAAAGTCAAGACAACTAGGTGGCGAGCCAGTCACGGCAAATTAACCACCGCGGATTGTATCTTGACAAAACAATAAGCAACCGCTTCATATTATCCAACCATCGTCTGCTTTATCATATCTGACCTCTAGTAACCAAACAACCTCCTCACGACAAATGTAGCTCCCACTTTAGGCACTATAAATTCACTAGTAATATGGTAGAAGGTCCACATCTCTTATTAGAAAGGATAGGAAGGAAGGCTAAATCAAAAAAGTTAAACTTACATCTTTCTCGTTTGCAGTCGTGTCACACTGTTGGGACCGATCCATTATGTTTAAACGTGTTGAAAATCCAGCTATGAACAGGCTTTCACTAACAAAACAGTTCTTTGAGAAATGATGTCGGTACAGGTCCTTCAAAAATAAAAATTAACCACTGTCTTCTCAAAGACTTGGGACGAAGGAAGAACCACTTTTTCCTGTTCATTGTTTCCCCTCTCCATGGAGCATTTGCGAGCAGCGGGAGAAAAAGAAAGAAGCAGCTAGCTTCTCGAATTTCAGTGGGCGTGACAAACCTTTACCAGAGGTGGTGCCACTAACCCGAGGGGGCTGGATCGAGGCACTTCCGTGTCTTTTTGATGTCACTAAGTCACAAAAGTTTAATCTGCCCGTTTGAAGCACACATTTTAGAAAGGAGGAGAAAGCTAAAGAAGTCGCGGACGGATTTTTCTCATACTTGGTAGGATTGTAGACAGGCCGGGGATGCATATTACTGATAGAAAACCCCACTAGTGCATTTTCATACTATGGGACCTTTAAGTTGTGACTGTGCTGGAGAAGAAATGTGTTGCTAATTTTTTATGCCGCACTTGAACTCAGTAGTGTACACGCAACCAGCGTACTCACGCTAGTTTTCAATCACGCTTTATTTCCGGGTTTGGGTGGATTGTGAAAGCAAGCGAGATTTGAGCGCCGACAATCCAAACAAGAGTGAAGGTTTGCGGTTCCTGACATGCTTTGTTTGAGCGTGGGCCCCCCCTGCTGCGGGGGCTTCTTGGTGCTGAGGCCGAGCGGCAGTTGGGTTGTTGCCGCCGTCGGCTGCCATATGCGGGGAGCACCGCTGCTTCCCGGTGCGGACACAGCAGATGTCCGTCTTCAACCACCGATTTGAATCATGTTGTAAGGTGTGTGGCTCTACCATCGTTACAATATATTATATAATTTTAGAACAATACTTACTACGTACTTATATCATATTTATAATTTCATGGGTATCTTGTGGTCAACATGTAGCACTAGAAAGCATTACGTACCGCGTCGGATTGTCGTTCACGTCCTCTTCCAACTGTCATTTTTTGAGAGATTTTACTCCAAGTTGGGTTCGAATTCATCGCGCTATGTGCGGCAAGCACGTTCTTGAAAATTTGTTTAAACAATTGCAAAAGAAACCAAAATAATTACACAAAACTCAATTATTTATCTTCTGTTCTTGTATTATAACTTTGCTTCTCACTTTGTAATTTGTAATATTAATTTATTTTTGGTATTATTTATACTTTATTCATGTTATACCTTGATTTTTTTTTTTTTACTCCACCCTCTCTGGCTCATGTGTTTTAAATTCATGGTGTTTTACTATTTGTTAGATTTTATTTAATGGAAAAGTAACTGTTAAAGTGAATGGTCTTTTATAAAATTATTATTTTATTTTTAAATAAATTGACATTTATTACCACAAACAACAGAACAAAAGTACCAAAAATTGGTACTGTTTAGTACCAGTATCAATACCCCGATACTGACAATTGGAACCGAACCAGTTCAAATACGAAAGGTACCCATCCCTACTTAAACATGCTGTTTTTTCAACATCCATCCATGGTCCAATGAATGTAGCAAAGATGTTCGCATTCGCAAACTGTTTTTCTTGACGGCGTAAAATTTGAACATTTAAATTCGCCATCCCTCCGTCCAATGAATATTAACCGGCAAAATTTAAGTCCAAGAGCTTCTCACCTTTTTCACCCCTGACCCATTTTCATGCCTGTGTATGCGCTATTATAAAAAAAACATAAACAATCTATAAATACGTCTTTGGGACAGTTAAAACATTTAAAATAGAACCTATGTATACGTTTCTAGGAGCAAATTTGTTAATTAAGGTATCTGTATCATCAAATTGCCTAATCACAATCAATTTTCTACCTTTAAGTGTTTTTGTGCTTTTTAAAACAAAGGACAAAATTAGGACAAAGTTTGTTGACAAATAGAAATTATTTTATCAAACTTTTTTTTCCAAGAAACATTACAACCATAACAAAATATACTTATTTTTGTTTTACTTTCTTAAACATATGGCACAAAGTGATCATAGGAAAACAAATTCAAACAAATTCTTTATTATACACTATTCAGAAACTAAAAATACAAAAAATAAGAATGTCTGCCTTCATTGCACTTCTTTTGTGGATTTTTTTCAACTTAAATAAACAAGATGTTAAAGATTATCATGCAGCAAATATAAATCATAAAACAACATACAAAACAAATAATTTTTCAAGTACAATACTGTATGTGTTCAGGCAATCTGCTCCAAAGATGAGATGCTGAAACAAAATTACTAGATCAATATTATAGTGCCAATATCAATCCGATATCGATACTGACTTGGTATCGGTAATATTGATATTTGGATCGATCCGCCCACCTCTAGTACTCTACTCAATCTTCTCCAGCCAAAGCTCTAAGTCTGGAACTTGTGAGACTGGTCTTTTTTTTGTCAAAAAATAAAAAATAAAATAAAAAATACAACTAATAGTTTGCACAAGTTAGTCTTTTGATACTTTTTCTCTCTCTGTCCCTAAACTGAGATCTTGTGGGGTAAGATGAAGCCTTAAGTTCGAATAAAAGTTATGTGTAGACGTTTTCTACAGAAAAATTGTGGTTAAATTCCAAATTGTATCACATTTCTTTGAAAATTTGTTACAGCATCCTGAATTCCCAACAATCCGCGTCTTTACAGCCATTGACACCCGCACCCCCTGTGCAGCCCAGCCCTGTCAGGAACGTCGCTTTGTGTAGAGCGGACATTGTTTCGGAAATGAATATCCCCACTCAGGATATCCTTTGTTTGGCTGAACCCTGTATCTACCTTGAACTCGAGATTTTGCCACAATTTATAGGACTCCATTTTCTCAAAGCTTGGTTCATTTCTTTCAGTGTCTAATCCAAATCCACGTAGTGGCAGAGGCGCAAAGAGAGGCTTATCTTTTAAAAATCCTCCTTCCTGCAGGGAAATTTTGGATGTACGCTCCACTTCACTGTTGTAGTAACAGCAATTTTCAACCTGGAATGTATTATTGTATTAATACCACACCCCCCATCAGGCACATCATAGGAACTGTGTTAGCTGTGTTAGTTAGCTAACTGTGCTAGCATCACAGATGTAATTGTTGTTTTGCTGATGTAATATCTTTCAATGGAATCCAGCTAGTCCTATGACCTTATATGTAACTCACTGAAAGTTGGGCTAACATGAATCAATAAATCCATTTATACTTCCCAGCTACTGCATTGGCCTAGTGGCAACATTCACAAACTGCGATTCATTCAGGGTCTTCCGATTCTTAAAACTTGTGAGCATTTTCCTCTCCCTTTTTGCCATTCTCATGAAAAGCAGCAGACCTTTCTCATTAGGAGTGCTATCAGCACAAAGCTCACATCTATCAAAAAACATGTTGCCCAGAGCTTTCTGGGAGCCTGGTAAGAGTCTAAAGTCAAATGACTTGAAATATTATGATCAAAAGAATCTTTACAGGACTCTCTAGAAGGCTCCATTCAACTTCCATTTGTCAAGCGGGAGAGCCATGAAAGCAGATTAAAGGCAAACACAGGCCCGATCAAATAGGTTTTAGTGATGCTTTTGCCTTAATAAAGTCATTTGATCGCTAAGACAAAACAATTTAAACCCCACTTAAAGTTGTTCTAAACAAGGGATTCATTCAGACATTTTGGGTTATTCTTTTTTGCTTTTTTGCTAGTTTTAGACTTCCTTGGAATTGCAGAATTGGCCAAGTTATTTTCCACTGAAAACAAAGATTTCAATCACTGTGACAATGGGAACTGAGACACTGTATTCATTGTGATTGAGGAGCGAAAATCAATTTGCTATCAAATGTTGAAATCCTCAAAATGATCTGCATTATCCCAGACTTGTTGTAGTTATTATTATTATTAATTGTATCTAAGTTTCAGTCAATTCTATTTTTTAGGCCAAATGTCTTGCAAGTTTGATTCACATAACTGTCACTTGTCATGTCACTACATTGTCTATTAACAATAAAACCCTACTTTTTTTTCTTTTCTTTTTTTACTAAAACCCCACTTGAAAGCTGTAGCTTTTAAGTCAAAGGGCATTTTAAATGTCTGCATTTATTTCACACTTTACTATATGGATTTATAGCGTACAAGGTGGTGTATTAACCGACACTATCAAGTAATTTAATTTGGACAAAGGATTGTCACAGTGTACTATTTGATGCTTTATTTTTTTTAAATAAATATACAGCGTTAGCATATTCACTGCCAGTCTAAAATGTTCCAACAACTAACTGCACATTGACAGTGAAAGTAAAATGGAGATATCGGCTCCATTTTCAGGGGTGTACTTGTACTTGGCCAAAGTGAGGTAATTGTAAATGAAACTAGTTTGAATGATTGGAGGCAATGTTATGGCAAAATCAAATGAGCTTACTAGTGTTTATTCATTCAGTTACTGAAGACAAAAGTGAGTGCAGCACAATGTACAAACAAGGACAAACTAAAGTGAAGGTCTGGCAAATATATATAACAAACTAAAGCCATTTATCATGTTTGCTACAATAATGCAGTAAGGAGGAGTGGTAGGGTAAGAATGTATTCTCGTGAGAGAAGTAAGTTATTTTTCATATAAATTCACATCTATCTAGGACAGGTTGCTATTTTTTTTTGGTCTCGTTTAAGAGTGACATTTGCTTGGATTAGTGGTGGGAGTAGAGGGAGAGGGGTGACACTTGATAAGGAAAAGTTGACTTCAGGTGCTTTATGTAAAGGATTTTCATTTTGTAGAGGTTCTTTCTTCTACATTACCCTTATAGACTAATCCATGCTAACCATTTGCTAGTTAAAATTGTCACTTTAAAACTTTGAACAGATAAGAAACACAAGGTAGACAAGTACCGCTGTGGCGCAATGAACAGACGCAGACTGATAATGTTATATATTTACAGGTTTTGTGGCTGTTGTCACAGATATACTGTACAGAGATGGCAAATCCAGGTCCAGAATGTAAAAACCCTGCCACAGTTTAGCTTTAGCCCCTCGTGCTAGCTAGCTAGCTCCCTAGCAGGTAAACAAGCACCCGGGGAACTAGCTAAGGAGCTAGCTAGCTAGCACCTAGAGCTAAAGTCAAACTGTAGCAGTGTTTTTATTTTCTGAACCTGGATTTGCCACCTCTTATACTGTATAGTAAAGTAGACTAGAGCAGTCTCACGTGGCAGTAATGTTGGCTGGTGACTGACTATCCCATCAAAGGTAATGGAACGCATGGAAATTAGCTTAGCATTAGCTTAGCATTGCATAGCAATGTAACAGAGGTGAATAAAGGAAGTGCACTCGCGTTGCAGTTGATTTAATATATGTATTATTTATTTATTTACACATATTTTGTCCTATACTGGATAAGTTTAGGTTATGAAAAAAGTACAAACAATAATTTTGTGCTGCATTGGGTGTTTTTGGCCCACGAAAAAAGTATTCCTTTTTAACAGACAGTCTGCTCGGTTAGTCATCAAGGTTCTACTACTGTATTGCACTTATGTTTCCCCCGGTCAGCATTGCCCTCCTATTTTATCCAATCATCTCCTTCCCCACTCTTATGTTCCACCAGCTTCGTATTTATTGATGCCGCACTCACAGTAGTCAGCTAGTTATCCCGTAACAGGCTGGAGCAAGGTTACCCCTCCTCCCTCACTGGTCCTTATTACTCATGCTGTGCTTAGCGCAACCATACCCAATCACATTTAACTCATCACTCCCTCATACAACCCAGGATTATTCCAACTCCCTTTACTGTTTGGCTTATTTCTTTTTTTCTTTTTTCTTTTTTTAACTGTTTGGCTTATTTCGATGCAATGTATTTATTTCTGTTATGCAAGTTGGCAGTTAATTTTACGTGTTCTTGGAGGAGTATTTGCAAATGAGCATGTGCAATGTGACTTATCAAACCCGAGACGAATTGTGATGGATGTTTTTGTGTCTTCAACACGGAGAGCGGATCTTTTCCGCTTGTGTAAACAATTTTTAAATACCAGAAACAAATATTAGCGCGACATATCGTCTCTTCAGCAATGCAACTTTAGTGCTTCTGAATGATCTATGGGCTGACTTGGAGTTGGTCACATACGACAAAACTCCTTTTTATTTATTTCCGCCCGAGTCATTTCACATTTCAGCGCATTGTGACAGTTGTCCGAGGTTGGTGTTTCTCAGGGCAGTTTTTCATGTGCTGTCCCAAGTTTTAACCACAGGATGAGTATTTAGGATTTGTTATATTTAAGCAAAACATGGATTCATGTGGTTGCATATGGCAGTCTCCACCTCTCTTCTTCTGCATCTGTTACTAAGAGCGCATGCAATCTGTCATAGTGATTTTAGCTGTTTGGGAATTTAGTAAACCATGCTCTGCGTCATTAACTTTTGTTGTTGTTTTTTTGTGTGCTTATGCTTCTTTGTCAGCTGTTGTCAGTGACATTTTATATTCCCCTATCCTGAGGTATCGCCTGAGATGTTCTGTTTAATGAGAAAATGCAAGATTGTTGCTTGTATATGTTTGAGTCCACCTGTCTGTATTATGACATTGACAGTTCATCCAATAATGATGCAAGTTTACAATTTCAATAGAAAAATCCCATCTTCTACTTAAAAAAAAACCCCAAAAAACAGAAGCTCTTCTGAAACCAGCCCGCTCGAGGCTTTAATGCAGTTTGTATTTTGAATTTTTAAGTTTCAATAACTAAATAAAGATATTGCAGTTGTAACTTATTGTAAATGTGCCTTTTGCCTTTCCATAGCTGCTTCCAAAAGTTTCTGTCCGTACTTGCTGTACGTCTATGTGTTGAGTGGGCTGAGGCCAGGAGTCCGAAGAAATCTTATCACAGTCTACCGCAATGTGCCTGTCCTTTAGTTTTTTTTCTACTTGTAAATACATAGTTTACAGAGGTGGTGGGGCAATGATTTTTTGCAGTTAATGTGACTGTCAAAATTAGTCAGCAGCAACAAGCTGGTCGAGGGAGCTGCAGACAAGGGATCACTGATTTAGACTAAATTGCAAGCATGGATTTAAGAAAATGGCCTCCTTTCTCTCTTATATGACAAAACCTGCTTTAGCTATGATGTTTCATTGATAGGAGAAAACTGGCGCTGTTTGTATACTTGATTTCATCACCAATCCTCACCTGCAAAATTCCACATTTTGATCCAGAAATGGTCTTCATTTAGAGAAATAGTAATCTTCACGCAGATGAATGATGATGTTACTTTTTTAAATTATTTGTGCAGGAGTCACCCTCTTTGTGGCACTTTATGACTACGAAGCACGGACAGAAGATGACCTCAGTTTCAGAAAAGGAGAAAGGTTCCAGATTATCAACAGCACGTAAGTCACTACAGTCTCTTGTCAGAGATTCTGCTCTTGGGGAGTGTGTACCTTCTCATTAGGGCCCAAACTTATGAAACTTTGCACACGTCAGACCTGGCATGGTTGTCAATATTTTTAAAGATTTCAATAAATGGCTCAATAGTGCGCTCTACAATTTTTTAACAAAGCATTCCCGTTTGTTGTACGTTTCACCAGATTTGTGAAAATTGGGAGGAATATATCAGCCCAAGGCCTACAAAAAGTCTTTATATGCTAAACCTAACAGGAAGTCCGCCATTTTCGCCCTATTTTAATGAACTTTTCCTGCAAAATTTATCCAATCGTTTTCAAACCTTGGGTGTTTCATTTAAAGCCGTTTAAGATAAAACTTTTTTAAAAACTTTTTTGTTTGTCTTTGCACTCTGTTGCCGTGGCGATGCGCTTATTTACAAAGAAAAATTATGCTGTTCTTGAGGAAGAAAACCTAGCTGAATACTCGTGAAACTTTGTACACACATAAGACATTTACAGTGTTCCCTCACTTTTCATGGGTGATACGTTCCACGTCCGCCCGCGATTGGTGAATTTTCTTTCTTTCTTAATAAGGTCTGGTGGAGGAATGAGACTCACACATTGACCTTACTGTGTAGGTACCAGTGTGTACGAGTAACTGGCGTCTGTTCTAAAAATAGTTTACCAGTGATGAGACAATGACTTACTAAGAATGATTAAAGGAAGAAAAATGTCAACATTTGTTTAAAGTTATCATGGTGCACTTCTCTTAATTGACCAAATATTGTATATTTTGCTTTGAAAATGTAACAGATTGTGTTGAATGGAAGAAAGAGCTGTTGTTATTTACTCAAATATTACAAAAAAGGACAAAAATAGCAGCATATGTAAAGAATTTTATGGGGTTTCACTATTGAAAATTTGATAGTCTCTGAAAAACCTGCAAAATGTTGAGGTACAACCCGAGGTACACCCCACAATGTATGACTTATGGACCCAAATAAAAATCTGCGATAGAGTGAATCTGCAATAAGTGAACCGCAAAGTGATTTTACAGGGTTCTTGTCCTATGTGCCAGTACCCCAACGTGCAAGTGCCCCAACGTTGTCAGGGTGGTGAGGGCCCTTTATAACTGTTCGCAGCTGTAGTTTATCACTAGGGTTGAGCTACAGGGAGGAGAGGAGAAAGCGCTCTGCAGCTAGCTGGGCTAAAAGTGTATTCATTATCTGCAGTAAACAAAAGACAAAATATGTGCTTTCTTGGAATTGCAAGCAAAATTATTCATTCATAAACAACAACATTTATGGTAAAAGTGAACCGGTTTATAGGCAGAGAAATGCTTACATTAAATGTCAAATGTTTAGAAAAACAACTGGCAATCTATTTTAGTTTATACAGAGCGCAATATTACAGACCGTAAATCTCAAAGAGGTGTTTTGAACAAGAAAATTACAATAAGCAATGTGCACAGTTTATTTAAGGTTTACACTGGGTGGAGCAATGAGCCCTGAAATGTACTTGGGACAGGAAAGTGCTCTGTTACACCCACAAGGATGTTTGCTAATTTCCCTTTCAGAAAAGCTGTAGACGAGCAGTATGAGTAGTAAGGAATGGAATGACACTAAATCACTTTAATTTGACTTGATAGATATGCTGCCCATAAACACATCATAAACTGTTGCAATTTAAACACAAATTTAAGACACTATGATACAGAATCAAACACAATGTTTCCATATGAGTAACGAATTATAAAACCCATGACTCAATCCCATCAAGCACCACTGAAGGGATTGCTGAGGGTCTAGTAACTATCTTCGACATACCACAACATGCCTCTGTCGCTCGTGGGCCTCAGAGGAGGAAAACACTGTCATTAAGGCTTAGACTCAGTTTTTCCCCTTTTCTCTTGACATGCTCCTTAGTGGAGCCCACAAAGAGCTTCATCACATCTTCAATTCCTCTCTCCGCTCCCCTTTCTTCCATGCAAGCCAGCATCAAATATTTATTTCTTAGCCACAGTGACTCCTGTTGGACAAACACAGAAAAAGCCTTAAAATGATGCCTCTCATGATGAGTATTGCCAGTTGAGGTGGGCAACCAGACATACCTATTAAAAGACTTGATGGTTATGTCTGTCTCTAATAAAAAGCTCAGATATGTGGATGCCGCTTGATTATTGTGACCCATTAAGGATAGCTCTCGTTTTGACTGTAATTGTGGGAATGCTGAACAGGCACTTATTATTCCGCTTACTTTTTCGCCATGCAATAATTCCCAGATAATACTTCCGATTTACACGATTCAAATTTCAACTTGCTTCAAAAATTCACGCCTCTCTGGTATATATAATCTGATTCCACGTTTAACGGTAAATACTTTTCCCCATTCATTTTCATTAGACTGACATTGAGTCCCACTTTCCACGCCCACTTCCATAATACAACTTATCATCATTACCAGCTGTCTGATACTTGGCAGTGGATTCAAACCCCGCTTGGACCACATTTTAGTACATTCGAGGGGTCGATACCAACTGACTATCATATCAGGAAATAGATTATAATTTCACTGAAATGATTAAATGCATGTACATCTACAGTTGATCATTTTTAATTTTTACCCAATTTGTCTCTCATTAACCTTTAACACCTTATATTTAATTAATTTAATTTTCAATGACGTTCAGCAAGACATCCTTCACTACAATTTCACAACACTTCAATAATGACATCAAGTCCACTGTGGCTCAGCTGCTAGTGCGGCGGAACTTTGACCGGTAAATGGGAGGAGATTACAATTAAATATTTGTAGTTTTCACATAATTTATCTTTCAATTTACTTCATAAGCCACATGCATTCAAATCTTAGCGTACAGCTTTTCAGCATTCCCATGCAATTTCTGGAGAAATTGCACTTTGTCTAGTTTATTTAAATGATATTGTTCAGGCAGCAGGCAATCATATGAATGCACTCACATGGAGTGAATGAATGCATGAGTGATTCATCTGGAATCACAAAGGTCTTCTGTTTAATTATTCTCATCACAAGGCACAGAGGAAGAGAGGATATGAATCGATTGAAAGACACGGGGGAGACTCTTTGTTTATTCTTCCTATTTTCAGTGATATTCTGTTTTGTTTCTGGAGACGAAAGATCTGGTGCATGGGACAGATAGGGGACCCGGCCCTCCCTTGTCAGAGTTTCTCTCCCGGGCTCCATAGAGACACACGTTTCAACACGTTACACAACACAAACACGTTCTCCCCCTCGCCCCCGAAGGTAGTTCTCCTTCAGAATGCAGATTATTAGAGTCTCAGACCTTTACTCCCTCCTGAGGGTTCCTTCTTGAAGCTGTCCGATAATTCATAGGCAGGCAATCCCCCATCACATCTTTATTCAGCATAAATAAATGCCTCCCACCTTCTTTCATTCATTTGTCTCTCTCTCTCTGCTACTCCGTCTTTAGAATTCCTTTAACATACTTGTACAGGCACACCCAAGAACTACTGTTTAAACAATGACATTCGAGCTGTCAAAATTAATCAATTAATCGACAAGTAATCGATTATCAAAGTAATCAACAATTATTTTAATATTCGAGTAATTGTTTGAAGCCATTATTTAATTTAGAATTGTCCAAATCCTCTGATTTCAGCGTACCAACAGTAATTGTTCACCGATTTCTGCAGTCCTTCATGAAAGAAGACTGATATAACGTATTTCTGAAACACATATTAACATTATTTATACCATGACTAGATTCTGCTGGTTCTCCTTCTGGCAATGTTCTGCATAGTCTGTAATAGCAGACCAAAGTGGCCTCAAGGGCAAAAAACACACAGATGCAGGGCGAGGTTAAAAATGGCTAAACACAACAGAGTCAAATTGGTGTCTGTATGGCTCAGCACACAGTCTAAAACCAGTAAAAAAAATAAAAAAAAATCTATAAAAAAAAAAAGAGGCTGTACTGAAATCCAAAGCGGAAAGCCATGAAGCAGTAAAAAAGAATGCAGAAGAGTACTGTGGTAACTTAATGTGGCCGATTCCAGACCATATAAATTTCAAGCTGTCAGTGAATCCAGAAATATTCCGGACATTGAAATATTCAGTGGTACGTAGTATGCAAGTGTAAAATATATAGCAATCTTCTCTTCATTTTCCCAATTTTTTTCGGTCTTTTCCAGTGAAGGCGACTGGTGGGACGCTCGCTCGCTCACCACTGGTGGCAGTGGTTATATTCCAAGTAATTACGTGGCTCCAGTGGATTCCATCCAAGCTGAAGAGTAAGTAGAGAGCGAGAGTGTTCGTGTGAGAGGGTCAAAGTGTTAAATTGGGACAGAATACTGTAATATTTCTATTCATTAAAATCAGAGGTGGCAAATCCAGGTCCAGAAAGTATAACCCTGCCATAGTTTGGCTAATTAGCTAGCTAACTAGTAGGTAAACGAGCACCTGTGGATAAAGCCAAACTGTAGCAGGGTTTTTACTTTCAGAAAGTAAAAACCCTGCCATAGTTTGCCTTTAGCCCATTGTACTAGCTAACTAGCAGGAAAACAAGCACCTGTGGCTAAAGACTAACTGTAGCAGGGTTTTTACTTTCTGGACCTGGATTTGCCAAATCTGATTAAAATCCCTATTTACAAAATGGCAGCTACTGTATTGTCCTGCAGTGCTAAATGCTTGTGTTAATTAATCATTTGTGTTTATGGTGATTTAAATGTTACACATGAATTTAACCTTTTCAAAATTTCTTGAGGTGAGGTTTCAGTTTTCTCCCTCTAGTACTGCTGTTCGGTTAACATGCTTCCTCCTCTAATTACAGTTGGTACTTTGGTAAACTTGGCCGAAAGGAGGCCGAGAGACAGTTGCTCTCTACTGGGAACCCACGGGGTACTTACCTCATCCGGGAGAGTGAAACCACAAAGGGTAAATGATCAATATTTTTGATAATTAGCACCACAAAGTTCAACCACAAAAATCTAGTCGCTCCTCCCAGGTGCCTTTTCCTTGTCCATACGGGACTGGGATGACGTGAAAGGCGACCATGTCAAGCATTATAAGATCCGCAAGCTGGACAGCGGCGGCTACTACATCACCACCAGAGCTCAGTTCGACTCATTACAGCAGCTGGTTCAGCACTATTCAGGTATGACTATTCTTTGTATTAATATGCAGTCTTATTTTCATTGGTATGAGTTTGAAAATTGCTTCTCACATTTTGTTGTTTGTCAGTATTTGGCCTGCGATTCCAGGGCGTTTCCCGCCTCTCACCCAAAGTCTGCTAGGATAGGCTTCAGCTCACTATAAGGATGGATGTTTACGATTCCAAACTTATTATAAGTTACTTAAGGATGTGAATTATATGTATTATGACTAAAAGTATTAAAATGACTAAAAGTATGAAAACTCCTAAGTACTTTAATGAGCGCCCTATAAAGGGTTATTGAACGATGTCTTAAAGTCAGTCTAACATCAGGATGATAAACGATGAACTGTACCTGATTACGTAATAATACAGTATAGGTAATAATAAGATTTAGAAATGTCAAAATTTTGGCCCATTGACTCCCATTATAAATCATAATTGTAAATGTTTTTTTGATGCACTGTACACCTGATGTGTTATAGTGCATTTGCCGCGATTACCCAATTTATCCCTTCACTGGGGCATCAACTAAACATAGATTTTTTTACTTTAGAGTCATAAAAGCCATAATACACCAGATGGCGCTAAAGAGCTAATTATAATTTTTGGTTGGGCTGACTTATGTGCTTCCTATGTCCCCATTCATATACCAAAACAAGAAAGCACGGTTGGGATCGAGAGCTCAGGCCTGTGAGCATGTGTGGACGCAGTAACAGTGACGTACACACGCGTATGAGTGTGTGATGAGTGTATGTGCGCGCGTGCGTGAATATTCCAATTTGAATGTGTTTTTTATAGATATACAGATGATAGTTAGTTGTGCTCTTAGGACAATATGGCTTTTATTGTCCATAGAGGGCATCAAAAACAAATAAATAAATAAAAACTAAATATGTATCTATAGGTCTGATGCCACTGAACATTTTGATTGGTCGTAAGTAAAAAACTATATTCAGAAATGACTTAGATATCACACTTCCAACAGTGAGCCAAATTTTGGCTCATTTTACAAAAAAAAAAAAATTACGTTACGAGGTTAAGGTAAACAAGGTCTCTAAATAATCAGTTATCCAAAAATATTTAATTTGATAATCAAGTAGTCGATTAATGGTTGCACATCAAATATAATAATAAATAATCTGCATGGAGTTTACTACAAATAACATGTTTGGTCAAACTTAACTCAAAATTGCATTAACTTCTTCCCAGTCAGTAAAGAAGGGTTGTAGTAATTTGACTTAATAACTTGAACCATAAACATGTCACAGTAGTACTTGGAGTTATGATAACTGATATTGTAATAAGAGAAGAATTGAACTGTGTTTTCATTTATCACTGTTCTCTCTCCCCCTCACTGCAGCCAGTCTGTTTTTGAATCAGGTCCTAAAGTCAGCACCAGGGGTTTTCTTGATGTGGTTTGTCACAGGACATTAATTGCCCACTATACTTTATGATCACTAGATGCACACAGGTGACAGCACTTCTGCTTTTATGGCTTTTTCTGCTTTCTTGCATATCTTACATAAAAGAGCATTTCTTTCATTCGGAAATAGTTAATATAACTTTGAAATTGGACATACTGTATCAATAAAACTGGAATTAGAAAAATTAGTAAAATTAGTCCTCATCTGGGCTTTGCGCCAGTACACTTCAAATATCACAATGAAAATGGGTGCAATTGGTCCTGTTCTTTGAAATCCTTCATTCTTTTTCCAGGTCAGCTAAGCATTGTGCCCCCAGGGGGAGCCAAGTGTTTGCTCTGTGACAGCGAATGTCTTGTGCTGACCAACCCCGAAATGGAAAGAAAGCTTTTAATGGAGAGCAATTGATTCAACTGAGATCAAATTGTTATCATTCCGCTCCATCTTTTCAAGCTGCTACATTTCGAGGAAAAGCTGTTTGCTGTGGGTACAGTTCACATATTGGCAGGTTTTATGACAGGCACCAAAGTGAACCAAACACCAAAATTAGCAGGCAATTGGCCCAGATGGGCTTTGATGGCCGGCTAAGCACCCTCATGGGTGAAACTTCGGCCTTTATCTCATCTTAACTGCCCCATGTAAACACCCTGGGGATTTATCACGAAGGAGGATCTCCCTGTATGAGGATAGGAGAGGGGGTCTTTGCACTTATCAGCTTGGAAACACGGCCCTAATCTACTGGTTTAATCGATAACAAGCAAACACAAGAGCTTCCTCTGGAGTAAAAGCAAGACGTTTGATTTCATGAGACAGCGTCAGCAGCTAAAGTGACGCTGAGCAGCACTAATGGAAATGGAAGCAGCTGGTGAACCACTCGGGCACCTAAACAGGCTTCTCATGTTGCATAAAGCCCCGGCCTGATATTTAACCACTACTTACATATACATTCTTAGACTCAGATTATTGCTTAAAATTAATTACCGTCATTATCATATAGCATATGCAGCTTGAGAGACCATTAAAAGGGAGCCCATACTTGCTTTATTACAATACGCCCATACGTCCACTATAGGGACAAAAGTATTCGGATAATCCTCTTATTCAAATATTCAGTGTGTGGTAGGACTAGAACGAAAAAAATATTTATTTTTTTCTGATTCTTTTTTTGTTACACTCTTAATAATAATAATTAGCGCTGGGTTTAAAAAATCGAATAATCGTTATCGAATCGATTTTATAAAACCATGAATTATTTTATGTATCTCTTTTCCCCATAAATTATAAAGAAAATAGAATTTTAAAGGACAATTATTTTTTTGTATTTTATTGTTTTCTTGAAAATTACTGTTCACATGGATTTAAAAGTATTTTCTTACATTTATGAAAGACCTGGCTTAATGTTCTTTAAGACAAGTCAGAATGTTTTTAATTTATATTTACAATTATTGTATTAGATTATGAAATATTTTCACCTCATCCTTACTGATGTCAATGTTTGTGCAACACTTAAAAACTAAATCATTTGACCACTTTCTGCTTCCGCAGCATTTACTTTGAAATTTTATATTTGTGGAGTTTTTATCATGTCCTTGACATTTAACTCATTCACCCCCAGCCTTCACTGAAGCAACCCCCTTCGCTCCCGGCTGTTATACTGGATTTTGACTGATTTTGCAAGGCCCACAGATTATTGTGTTCTATTGCTATAAAAACATGGAACATACCAAAAGAAAGATTGGAGTCTCTTCTTTCATCAGAAAAAAGTATATTTGTATCTGTTTCCATTTTGCAGCAATTAGCATTAGAATATAACTTCATCATTATTCACAAATCTGTTTAAAACAGTGGGGAAAAGAGCTTGTTGTAACATGGCCCTGGTTGATCTCTTATACTCTGCTGTCACCTGCTGGCCATTTTCTGTAATAACTACCATTGCTTTATGTGACCTCTTCAGGTCAGCGGCTGCATCAAAGCCTTCTGTATGCTGTAGCATGAAAAAGCATTAAAAAACACCTATAAATACGTTTATGGGACCATGGCAATATTTAAAATAGACCGTTTTTACACGTTTTGGGGAGGAAATCAGTTAAGAAGAATTGATGTGCCATAATTAATTGATATCGGATTGAATTGAATTAAAGTGAATCAAATCGGAAAAAATCTCAATTGAATCGAACTGAACTCTTGTGAATCGAAATTGAATTGCTTGATGAAATTAGAATTGATACCAGCCCTAATAATAATAATAATAATAATAATAATCATGTGTTCAATTAAATGATTCAAAGTGTTTGATACACGCTGAACGAAATACGATAACATCCACCTCACATGTCCGTGAAGTTCAGAATGTGTCTGCCTGCACCTGGATCAAGGTCATGAAAAAACACCTTACACTACCTGCGCCAATACTTAAACCTGGTTCCAGCAGGCCTAAAGTTTAGTCTACTTTCAGCCACCAAATTGTGGTATGGCACAGACATGAAACAAATTGCCAAACAACCATATCGAGGCTTGAGTCAGTACAAAAATTAGCACACGTCAGTTTTTAACAATTGAAATATAGAGCCCACCTAGTCTGACAAATGTTTTTCTTCAAAATATCGTAGAAAGATTACTGTCCCAATACCTTTGTCCTTGTATATACAGTAACTCTCTCAAAATAAGGCGGTATGTACTTTTTGTAAAGCCATGTTTCAACCACGGTGTAGCTCACCTACTGTCTGTAGTGTGACATGACCTAGAAACAGCCCATAGGGCCATTTAAAGCAATTGATTTTCAGCTTAGTCTGCACTCTGTCCACATTTATCGTCACTGTAGAATTCACTTGAACAGCAGTTCAAAATGATTTGTCTTGTCAACTCTCTGTACATGTTCTCCTCTTATTTCTGCGTTGCTGTGTGGCCCAAGCAGACCGAGCTGCCGGTCTCTGCTGTCGCTTGGTGGTTCCCTGCCACAAAGGGATGCCCCGCCTCGCTGACCTGTCAGTCAAAACCAAAGATGTGTGGGAGATCCCGCGGGAGTCACTGCAGCTGATAAAGCGTCTAGGGAATGGGCAGTTTGGGGAAGTCTGGATGGGTACGGATCCAGTCACCTCCGGAAGAAGGGGCTGCATGGAGGAGGCCACACTCGGACAGTGAAAACCCCAAAACATGAGCAAATCACTTGTCTGGGAGAACAGGGGCTTCAATGGGATAATTTCTCTGTCTTATCAGTCCAAAGATGGCCTCCTTCATCGTCCTTAATTGCATGTATTTCCCCCCTGTAGTTAACCCTGTATGCCTTCCCTCCCATCCCTGTAGAGAGTGCGGATGGTTTGTGCTTTAAATTAACTGGCGTGAGTGTGAACTACATCCCTGACACTGTGGGCTTGAGTCATGATGCCTGGGAGATCAGAAGAGGCGCACTTGAATTGGAGTTAAAGCTGGGCACAGGATGTTTTGCTGAGGTTTTTTACGGTAAGAGTTGAACCCCCCTTCCCCCAAGAATATTACACTTTCGTCAGTGTTCGCCTTTCCGCCCGGAATTTAAAAATAAGATTCCCTTGAAGCCTTTTAACTGTTTTTGTCAGATTAGAAAACGTTTTTGTTTATCATTGAAGATAAAAGCATTAGGATGCCCCTGAGATTTTAATTTTGTTTACACCATAACTGAATAACCATTTACAATAATAAATATAATATTGAGTATCAAGTCTTGCTTTATTAATGAAGCATGTTGTCTTTAAGTAAATTCCATGGCAGTGTGTTTTACATTGAAGCTGATCTTTTTGCCTGTAGCTTTTTCACTATGTGGCTAATATAAAAATGCTACATATTAGAAATTAGCTACTGCGAATGACTAGCGACCAAGCTGGGGCATAACCCACCTTTTGGACAACTAGCTGGGAGAAACCCCTGCTCAGCCATGGCTGAAATAAGGAAAAGCCGCATAGAAAATTGATAAATAAAACTGACCTGTTAGCATGCTAACGCTATTTCAATGACTTTATGGCAGCTATTAAGAATAATTTAGCACCTGTGAGGATATTACTGCTTAAAGAATAACTTTTGTTCTAGCGATAGAGAATAAGGGTGTTTTATTCAACACAGTTTGCTAATTAAGTGGGGGAAACAACTATTTGAGAAGAGGAAAGTGCGGCGCTAATATAATGCTGTTTAGCTAATTAGAGTAGATATTCAACTTTGGTAGTTTTAACAGCTACGTTAAGTGTATGCTGGTCGTCAGCATTGTTCGTTACAATGATGAACAGCATAGTTCATCATATTTTCTATAGCTGATATAATATATTCTATGCCCTAGGCTTGTGAGCTAACGTTAGCATAGCAAACACATGCTCTCGCCAGCCCAAAAGGAAGACCCTTTAAGTATTAATGGTGTTCGCGTAAAAAACATAAGTTTCACAATACAGTCAGAATTTTTATGTAAGAACAAAATATTTCAATTAATGGTGAAAAATTTTCAGGCCTAATTGGGTCATTTAGTTTGTTTTTTTATAAGCATTTTCTGTTGTTTATGTTTATTGTTTATTTATTGAATTAAATGTAACAGCATAGATATTTAGTTCCATCTGCAGACTAGTAGGCTATGTGTTCTTTCCAGCTGGACAGATGCTGGGATTTGGGCTTTTCCCAGATGGCACCTAGCTTCTTTCTTTACCAAGCCGATGGACCCGTCTTCGTCTGCACCACTTTCATATTTGGGTTTACCTACAACCTTTCAAGCATGCCAGTTGATGGTCTCTGTCCTCCCTTTGAATCAGTCCTCTCACAGAGTGAGATCAGTAGAACTATGACAGTGGTCCATATTTGGTTATGCAATTCATGTTAGCTGACAGCAGTGCCACACTCATGTTACATTAGAGCAACTGGCATGCCCACATTTAGGAGCTTACAGGCTTGTTCTTGTTAATCATCCTATGAAGGATTATCTGCTCCCGTGTTGGCGCATTGTGACTCTCCAATCCTCCCTGGATTCTACTGATGGCTTTTCAAATCCATTTCAAATCAAAGTACCTTCTAAATCTTTTATCCAATTAATTATCCATCTGCTCAAGCTGTGTACATGAGAAGTAAAGATGATCTGATTCTCATAGCGCCTCCTGATCTCATGCTGTGTGGCATGACTTTTGTAGTACGTCAAGTGTCTGTACTACAAAAGTCTTCTTCTTTTTTTGCATGCCTAACAAATCATCTGTGGTTAAACAGTGTGACTCTGAGGTATTAAATATGGTAACGGTGCACTGATGCTTGCATATGTGCATGGTGACAGGAACATGGAATGGCACCACAAAGGTAGCAGTGAAGACTCTGAAGCCTGGAACCATGTCCCCCGAGTCCTTCCTGGAGGAGGCTCAGATCATGAAAAAACTCCGCCATGACAAGCTGGTGCAGCTGTACGCTGTCGTGTCAGAGGAGCCTATTTACATCGTCACCGAGTACATGGGCAAAGGTACATGAATGCTCACATAAACACTCACTTGCACACTGCACCGAAGGATGGATTTTAAAAAGTTTCCATGGTTATTTTACTTATGGACATTTACCACAAAGGGAATTGGGGCCATTTGTTCAAATACTGTATAATAGCATGCTGGTGAACTTGTTTATTTTAATGTCACTAATGAATCTGAGTAGAAAAACAAAACAATTTAATTACAATTCCGTGTTTAGACTAGTGAGCCCACATACAACATATTATTGTGAAGAAAAGTTTTTGGTTGACTTCCTCTTTAACCCTATAAAGCCTGAATCATGAAATATATAAGAGAAAATTCAGATTCTTTGTAAATACAGTATTTATTGGTCCTTTTGAACAAACAATTGTTTTTTGATTTGTGTCATATTTGATACACCCGATCACAATGCTTTAAATTCGTACATTTATAACTGTCAAAAATATAATAATAAACATATCAAACATATTAGTATTTCCAAAAATCTGAAATAAAATTTTGGGGTGATACTGCCCTCTAATGGATTATCTGTGCAATACATGTGTCAGATCATATATGTCAGGGATTTAATGGTTGAGAAAAAAATATTATACTCATGAAATAGAGGGCTCAAAATGTCTTGCGTTTGATATGACACGTTTGGCTTTATACAGTTAAATAGTTAACTGCAAAGCCCATCTGGAACTCTGTTGCTAACAAAAACAGCAGCACCTACTTAAAAAAACTGAGGTCCCTGAGCAGTGTTAAAGATAAACATAATTATGTTGCGCTACACTGCTTATTAGTTGCAACCAGTTTTTGCTGCAATTCTACATAATAGCCTGTTTTTTATTTTGTTTGGAAGTTTTTCTTGACGTGAATTATGTTCTACCAGTATTGGTGGATATTTTAAAATATTATTGCCCTGTAGGAAGTCTACTGGACTTTTTGAAGGATGGAGAAGGGCGGAGCTTGAAGTTGCCTAACCTTGTAGATATGGCTGCGCAGGTATGTTGTGAGTCTCAACTTCTACCAACAACCACACATTACAAACGATTAAAACACAAACACCCCTTTTGCACTAAAATACACATAATCAGTTGTGGGATGCTGGTGATATATATTTCATCTCTCATCTTCAGTTGTTTCATCAACACTTTTCCTTTCAAAAATACATCGTCATCTGGTGACCTAAATCAAACAGTTGCCATCATCAACAAGACCTTTATAAACTGTAGAGACAATGTTTTACGTTCACAAGATAACGTTTCACTTCCAGCCATTTTCACTGAAGCAACCCCCTTCACTCCCGATTATTTTACTGGCTTTTGACAGATTTTGCAAGGCCCACAAAATATTGTGTTCTATTGCTATAAAAACATAGACCCTACCAAAAGAAAGATTAGTCTCTTCTTTCATCAGGAAAAAAGTATATTTGTATCTGTTTCTGTTTTGCTGCAATTAGCATTACAATATAGTATATAAGTTTCATCAATATCCACATTCCCGGTGAAAACACTGGGAAAAAGCTTGTTGCAACATGGCCCCGGTTGATCTCTTATACTCTGCTGCCACCTGCTGGCCGTTTTTTGGAATAACTTACCATTGCTTTAAGCCACCTCTTCATGTCAGAAGCTGCATCAAAGCTTTCTGTATACTCTTGCATTAAAAAAGAAAACATTTTAAAAACGTGTAAATACGTTTTTGGGAGTGAATGACAAAAAAAAAAACATGTTTACACGTTTTTGGGTTTGAATGAGTTAACTGTCTTACAATGGTAAGCTATATGATTGAACTATCTATAACCCCCCCCCCTCCCCCTTTATTGTCACCTGACGGAATTTTAGTGTACTGAAAGAAGAGGAGAGGAGAGGGGATTGCATGTTTCTTTTTACACTCCTAGCAGTAATGCAAATGTTTGTGTTTTAAATTCTTTATTTGTTATGCATGATTGGTAAAAATGTAAAACTTAAGTATGAAAACTTACTATGTAAGAGACGATTGTCTGACTGACTCCAAGATAACAATCCACCTGACTGATGCATATACTAACTAGGACGCATGTTTCTAATCAGGGCAATCAACTTCAAGGGCACAGATATGGAACCCCTTGAGAAGTCAGCTCTTAATGGAAAAATAAGGGACGTGATGTGTGTCATTGACAGTACCACGAAGTACAGCCGGACCGCAACTCTCCAACATTTGACTAAAGCTTATGCATAAGATAAATTTACAAGGAATTTACATCAAACTGTCAAAATGCAAACCATCGACATATCTTGTTTGAACCTAGCTGTTAGCTGATGTTTAATGCTGTGTCATGCTCCAGGTGGCAGCG
Source organism: Leptonotus elevatus (assembly GCF_054856555.1). Lineage (NCBI taxonomy): Eukaryota > Metazoa > Chordata > Actinopteri > Syngnathiformes > Syngnathidae > Leptonotus > Leptonotus elevatus. The sequence goes on from NC_141256.1 coordinate 3,139,060, forward strand.
GGTATGGCTTACATAGAGAGGATGAATTACATCCACAGAGACCTGCGCTCTGCCAACATCTTGGTGGGAGATAACCTGGTGTGCAAGATCGCTGACTTTGGCCTCGCCAGACTCATCGAAGACAACGAATACACGGCTCGGCAAGGTGGGTCTTCATATCTCCTTCCTTCATCCATGGACTCAAGGTCATCAATTAAATCGAGCTTCAGCTGCACAAAACAAAACTGCTGATGTCATCCATGCAGGAGCAAAGTTCCCCATCAAGTGGACGGCCCCGGAGGCTGCACTGTACGGGAAGTTCACCATCAAGTCAGACGTGTGGTCGTTTGGCATCTTGCTGACAGAGCTGGTCACCAAGGGTCGAGTGCCTTACCCGGGTGAGCCATACTCAGATTTGAAATCTGAAGAATTTGAACCAGAGTCGTTAACGAAGAACAGCCTGCTTTTTTTGTTTGTTTGTTTTTTGACAGCCTCCAGCCCCCCGCATGCCGTTTTATGAGCGTAAAAGGTTTTTTAATGGTTGGGTAAACTTTGTTTAACCAAAATGTGAGATAACACTTCATTACTGCTGTTTGCCTGTGGGACAACTTCAATTTCAGCCCGGAAAAAAAGGGACATGAGAGGCTGAGGTTCCAGATGGATCTGAAAATGAGTTGTGCTAAAGGCAAAGGGGCGGAGAGTTAGGATGCAACTGGGCTAAGGGATTCGCTCCTTTCTGGTCATTTTATGTGGGTAAACTCTTTATTGAAAAGCTTCAGAGTTAAGATAATACAGTGAAGTCTTTATAGGGTCCGAGGCACAGGTCCCTGCTGCAAATAGTGAAAATCTGTGAACATTTTATGGCCCTCTATGATGGTTGGCTTCGAGAAGCACTGGACGGGAAAATGTACAACAGAAATCACAGAAACACTTAAGGAAAAACTTTAAAGCACTACACTATTTTTTAAAAACTTACCAGCTATAGTCTGTGAAATGTTTCATTTCAACTCTTTCCTGAAAAAATTGTCAATTTATGTTGAGCTATTATGATTTTATAGTACATTTTTGGGATATTTTTGCATTAGGTCAGGGGTCTGCAACCTGCGGCTCAGAAGCCGCATGTGGCTGTTTGGTCCCTGTGGCTCCCTGTGAATTTATTTATTTTTTATTGGAGAAATGAATATATATTTGAAATTTTTAGATAAAATATTCTTTAAATTAATTGATTACGATTTTTTTAAAGAATAATTAAATATTCAAAAAAGAGTCAAAATTTGAGTTGTCAGAAAAAGATGAAAGGTCGATGAAACAGTTTGTTTTTAAATCCTTAAACATGTCGAAAAAGTGATCAAAAAAGAAGAAGAGGAAAAGCAGAAAATTACCATATAATGTACAAAAAATTGCCCAAAAAGTCAGAAAATTTATTTTTTAAAAGGCAGAAAAGAAAACATTCAAAAAATAACCCTAAAATGTCAGAAAATTACCATAAAATATATTTGGATTTGCCCCCCAAAAAAGTCAGATTTTTTTTTTAAAGACTGACAAGAAAACATTCAAACTATAAAATGTCCAAAAACAAAAGAAATCCCCAAAATTACCATAAAATTTCCACAAAATTGCCAGAAAAGGTAGAAACAAATGTAAAAAAAAATTGCCAAAAAATGTCCAAAAAAGGAAGGAGACAGAAAATAACCATTAGACAGTACGTTCATAAACCTGCCCAGAATGTTAGAAATTTGACAGAAAGACAGAAAAGTCAAAAAATATATATGAAAAATTAAGTCTGAAAAATTACACACACAAAAATCCAAAAATGGAAGACGAAATGTAGAAGAAAGTGAATCTCAAAGTATTGGATGCTGCATATTGTTCATCATAATGTTCAAAGCTCCAAAGAATTGTGGGGGGTTTTTTTGGCTCGTTTGAAAGTAAAGGTTGCTGACCCCTGCATTAGGTATGGTGGTAGCTGCCATATAAGTGGAGATAAAACAATGGCCGATGATGAGGACGATATCAGCCGCCCCATAGCGTGTAAAAGTTAGGGACCGTCCACAAATTAAATATTGCAGGGGGAATTATGTCATTTGTGGACTGTCCCTAAACTGGACGGTAAACATCGGGCCGACTTTGACTCGCTCCGCCAGCTACATTTTGTTGTGCTCAGCATACTTACCCCTGGATTAGGAAATATTTGACCTGAGCACCCAAAACGGCGACTAGACACGATTTTTAGCAAATAACGGAAGGTATGCTAAATTAGCTAATGCAAATATGCGGGGGCTCACTGTATACATCTTATTGCGCAAAAAAATGTGGGTACCTACTGTAAATACTACAGAGCACTATAGCACACAGTGACACCTAGTGGACCGGATGCATTATCACAAGTACAATATAAAAATTGCTCTAATACGGAATAATAACTTACTTACTTCAAGTCAGATATTTAAAAAAAAGAAAGACACAAAAGCCAAAGAAAAGGCAGAGTATTACATTTGCATGTCCATTGTACTTAAAAAGAAAGTTTGTCATGCCTCTGCCCATGTGTTCCAGGCATGAACAACCGCGAGGTGCTGGAGCAGGTGGATCGAGGCTACAGGATGCCATGCCCCCAGGACTGCCCCATCTCCCTGCATGAGCTAATGCTGCAGTGCTGGAAGAAAGACGCAGAGGAGCGGCCCACCTTCGAATACCTGCAGGCCTTCTTGGAGGACTACTTCACAGCCACCGAGCCTCAGTACCAGCCTGGAGACAACCTCTAAACGTTATTCTTCCCTGCCTCTAAGTTGGAACTGGATGCAAAAAAAAGACAAACTGGAATCTCTCTTGACTTGCCACTATTTTATTTGGGGGGTTGGAAAGCATCCAACTCGATCATTTCATTTTCTTTCACCTACCTAGTGTATGAACTCTGCTATGCGATGAAAAGAGGTGGCTCGGAGCTCGGGCTTGGATGCTGCAATGCGATACTTGTATTCAGTGTAAATATTTTTTTAAAGGATTGTTTTAATTTGTATGTTTGCTTCACTTCAAGATGTGGTTTTCATCTGCCAAAAATGAAAGTTAAGAACCATTTCATCTATCTGTGTATACCGCTGATACCAACAGATTACTTTGAAACCCAGTTCATTTTTCCCTATTCTCTGTCAGATGATATTTTCCATTCTATTCTTGCCTCCAGCGGCCGTTTTATTTTGCTTTGCCCAGAACGCTTATTGTCTTTTAGCTACTGCTGTCTGTCTGGAATTACACTTTACATGTTTTTTTAATAAATTAAATATGACCATGTACAGATTGTGAACATATCCTCCTTTAAATATTTTCACAAATTGTGAGCAAAGCTGCGGAAAAGTCATTGTTACACAATTAGGCATAAAAAATGTTGTACCTTATTTCCTCAAGTAGTGGAAATATGGTTTACATAGTTGCCAGGTACATCGGCCGGTTTGAACAAATAAAAGCCTCTGCACAAACAGGTGCCTCTTTTTTTTTACTTTTTTTTTTACAGCATTTCCTCAAATAATGTAGTTGCCTCCATTGTAATATGTCTGCATATATGGGCCACTTTAAGAAATAAACACCTCTCCCTAAATAAATGCCACTTTTTTTAACCCGATTTCCTCAAATAGTAGGCATCACTTTAATAGACATCTTAGTCACTGGGCTTGTCGGCCTATTGAAAAAATAAACACCTCTTCCAACTAAATGCCTCTTCTTCTTTTTTTACAGCATTTCCTCAAATGATTGAGTTGCATCCATTGTAATATCACCGGATATATGGGCCACTTTGAGAAATAAACACCTCTCCCCAAATAAATACCTTTTTTTTTTTTAAACTGATTTCCTCAATCCGTAGCCTCCACTCGGAGGCTATTGAAAAAATGAATGCCTCTCCCTAAATAGATGACTCCTTATTTACCGCATTTCTTTCAAGAGTAGTTTCCACTCTTATCATCACCATGTTGTCCACTTCAAGGAATACATGTCTCTCCCCAGTTGAGTCCACTAATATAGCCACTTGAGGAACTAAATGCCTATGCCCCTGTAGACGTAAGTCACTTTTGGAAGAAATATGGTAGTTAATATGAAAGTACAGTATACTGTATATGATGCTGTCTGTCATCATTGCAGGACTTTTCGCCGATTCATTTGTTCATTTGTGGCAACGATTTTCTTTTCAATAGCTGAAACTGAATTGAATCAGCTCGGAAGCCATTCTTGAGTTGTACAGTAACATGATTAATTGTCACACCAGTCTGTTTTGCGTCACTGGCATTTTTCAGGGTCAGGATAATAAACTTTTTAACTGTTTCTAAGCTGTTTGTCATGTTGTACTACCATGCTGCCTGTGATTTCTTCATGCATAAGAAGCTTTCTTGAACATCAGCGCTGTTTGTTTTCAGATATTTGATTTTCAATTCAATCCCTAGCCGGGTCAAACCAAAGACAGTGTTTCCCACACCTTGTTAATACTTGGGCGGGCCACCCAAGTAAACTGGCCACCACCCAAGTAGATTTAAAAAAAGAATAATACAAAAAAAAAATATATATATATATATATATATATTAGTATTTTTTAATTATCGCAACTAGCTATACCACATACAACATTAGTTTGCCGTCTCTTGTAGATCATGATTTTAGGGGAGACGCAAGTAGCAGAATGAAGACATTCATTCTTTGATTGTTGTGTTGTGGGAAAGTGCAAAACATCCACACATTTATTGCTATGTTCGATTTAAGTGTCCATATTAAAGGAAACTATTAAAAGGGAAATACTTTTAAGTTGCTTGTATACACATTGAGGCATGAATACTGTGAAATCTATAAGCAATATTTTGTTAGGTACCTATTCTAAAAAACAAAACAAAAAAACATCTGAATGTGTGTGGTTTTGAATTCTGATGAATTGTGATGTCACAGCTTGGTAAATGTATGTACCACCCACATGCTAATTTTCTTTGCTAATAATTTACAAACTAGGCTATGGGAAGATGATGAAATCTACCACCGGACTACATGGAATAACAATGTCAAAGCCTTAAATTAGCATAGCTGCATCTGATGGCATAGATTAACATTAGCCTATCTGACAGCGTTTAGGTTAGCAGCGTTAGCAGCAATAGTCTCTGATAACCAGCACATGCTTTAATGTAGTCAAATGTTAAATTTTACTGTTTCTTAGAGCTTTGTCTACATATTTAAAAACAGTAGAGTTAGTAGAATCCTGGTTAGCTCAGTTAATAGAGCAATCGACATTTAATCTTAAAATCGTGGGTTTGAGCCCCACATTGGGCGGTAGTTTGTTTTGTAGGATATTTTGTCTAGTCCTTGTCATAGTTCCCAATTTAATAAATCTTTTGTATAAAATGTTTTTCTTTTTACTTGCATTCTCTATCCCCATCGTCATCCATGCTTTATTTATATTTTTCTGTCATTTTTAATATGTATTTCAATGATTAAACATTCTATTATATTGTCGATGGTGGTAGTCAAATTTTCAATTATACTGCTTCTTAGAGCTTTGTCTTCATATTAAAAAACAGTACTGAACCAGTTAGCTCAGTCAGTAGATCATTAGACTTTAAATCTCAGGAACGTGGGTTCGAGCCCAAATTCGGCGGTTGTTTGTTTTGTGAGATGTTGTCGTCTTTGTCATAGCTTTGTCTACATATTTAAAAACAGTACTGTTCCAGTAGAAGCCCAGTTAGCTCAGTCGGTAGAGCATTAGACTCTTAATCTCAGGGTCTTGGGTTCGAGCCCAAATTAGGAGATTGTCTGTTGTGTGGGATATTTTGTCTAGTCTTTATCATAGCTTTGTATACATATCTAAAAACAGTACTGAATCAGTAGAAGCCCAGTTAGCTCAGTCGGTAGAGCATTAGACTCTTAATCTCTGCACAGTGGGTTTGAGCCACACATTGGGAGGTTGTTTGTTTTGTGGGATATGTTGTTGTCTTAGTCATAGCTTTGTCTACATATTTAAAAACAGTACTGAATTGGTAGAAGCCTAGTTAGTTCAGTCGGTAGAGCATTGGACTCTTAATCTCAGGGTTGTGGGTTTGAGCCCCACATTGGGAAGTAGCTTGTTTTGTGGGATGTTTTGTCTAGTCTTTGTCATAGCTTTGTCTACATATTTAAAAACAGTACTAAACCTGTAGAAGCCCAGTTAGCTCAGTCGGTAGAGCATTAGACTCTTAATCTCAGCGTCGTGGGTTCGAGTCCCACATTAGGAGGTTGTTTAATTTGTGGGATATGCTGTCTTGTCTTAGTCATAGCTTTTTCTACATATTTAAAAACAGTAAAGAACCGGTAGAAGCCCAGTTAGCTCAGTCGGTAGAGCAATTTACACTCTTAATCTCAGGGTCTTGGGTTCGAGCCCAAATTAAGAGATTGTTTGTTTTGTGGGATATTTTTAGTCTTTGTCATAGCTTTGTCTACATATTTAAAAACAGTACTGAATCGGTAGAAGCCCGGTTAGCTCAGTCGTTAGAGCATAAGACTCTAAATCTCAGCGAAAGTTTGTTTCTACCTTATTCCGTTCTCCAGTAACCAACAATAGAAACTAGGTTAGTTTCATTCAAATGCTCTGTTTTGGACCAAAATACGGAGAAATCAAGCTTTTAGTGAAACGATATTATTTCATGCACTCTAGTGAATTTGACACCTTTTTTTCCATGAATTATGCCACAAACATCTAAACAGTGCTTTACTTCTGTAAAACACTACCACCAACAATGAAAAAGTGTTTTTTGATAGCAAAATACGTTTATTTACATTCAACAGTGTAACAATTTGACAAAACTATTTGGCGAACTATTTACAAATGTGTGCAACTGTGGTACTATTTACAATCGTGTGGATGTTTCAACTACACAGTTTTTCTTTTTGTGAGGTATATTGTGTAAAACTCCCCTGCGTGCAAGAGGACGCAGCAGGATTTGCACCACAGATTAGTTTCACTGCGATTGCCCCTTCGCGTGCACTTTCTTGCCGGCCTTTTTTTCCGGGGAGTAGCAGGTATATACTGCAGTGTGTGTTTGGCCATGTTGTCATCAAGTCTACTATCAGGATCATGCTATGGTTACGTTACGGTGGTGTTACGTCTGGCTTCCTCATGTCCTTCGGTTCCTATACTGGGTGGTAAGAGATGTTCTGATCCATCTTATCCACTCCATTCATGGTGGCATCGTAGTCCAGAACCAGCGTCTTCTCCGTGATCAGACTGTACCCACTCCTTCGATGAATATGCATTGGACTCGGGGTACTCTTCATCGTCCGATTGAACGTCCACCTGTGCAGAAGTGCTCGTTTTCCGCCGTTAGCATCGCTAGCCGGTGAGGCTTTACGACGCGATCGAAGCCGCCGCGTCAACGCTTCCAACTTCGGCGTCAACCTCGGAGTCACCATCATCATCATCAATGTGCTCTTTAGCATTGGTCGATGCTTTTCGTCTTTGAAAAAAATGCTCAAGCGTGAGCTGCTTGCAACCGGTCGCCATTTTTGCTTCTTCAGCCATTCTCCCCTCAACACTCTAGCTCCACCTCACGTCTTCTACTGACGCCTACCCGATCTTGTCCAAAGAGAGTCATCGCTGCCATCTAGTGCCCAAAAATAGGCATTCTGCTAACTCGACCTGCTCGATACTTTCAGCACAGCTTGCCAAGGCTTTCCTCCACCCGTTTAAAAAACAAAACAACAACAACATAGTGAACGTCTTTTAACGTCTTTGGCGGCACTCATTTGGATTTTACTAAACTTTATTAAACGTTTTTGGCGGTCAAAGAGTTAATCTCAGCGTCGTGGGTTCAAGACCCACATTGGGAGGTTGTTTGTTTTGTGGGATATTGTCGTCTTTGTCATAGCTTTATCTACATATTTAAAAACAGTACTGAAACAGTAGAAGCCCAGTTAGCTCAGTCGGTAGAGCATAAAGCTCTTAAGCTCAGGGTTGTGGGTTTGAGCCCCACATTGGGAGGTTAGTTGTTTTGTGGGATAATTTGTCTGGTCTTTGTCATAGCTTTGTCTACATATTTAAAAACAGTGCTGAACCAGTAGAAGCCCAGTTTGCTCAATCGGTAGAGCATTAGACTTTTAATCTCAGCTTTGTGGGTTCAAGCCCCACATTGGGAGGTTGTTTGTTTTGTGGGATATTTTGTCTAGTCTTTGTCATAGCTTTGTCTACATATTTAAAAACAGTACTGAAACAGTACTGAAGCGGTAGAAGGCCAGTTAATTCAGTCGGTAGAGCATAAAACTCTTAATCTCAGCGTCGTGGGTTCAAGACCCACATTGGGAGGTTGTTTGTTTTGTGGGATATTGATGTCTTTGTCATAGCTTTGTCTACATATTTAAAAACAGTACTGAACCAGGAGAAGCCCAGTTTGCTCAATCGGTAGAGCATTAGACTTTTAATCTCAGCGTTGTGGGTTCAAGCCCCACATTGGGAGTTTGTTTGTTTTGTGGGATATTTTATCTAGTCTTTATCATAGCTTTGTCTACATATTTAAAAACAGTACTGAAGCGGTAGAAGTCCAGTTAATTCAGTCGGTAGAGCATTAGACTCTTAATCTCTGGGTCCTGGGTTCGAGCGTAACATTGGGCGGTAGTTTATTTTGTGGGATATTTTGTCTCGTTTTAGTCATAGCTTTGTCTACATATTTAAATACAGTATTGTACCAGTAGTATCTCAGTCGGTAGAGCATTAGACTCTTAATCTCAGGACCGTGGTTTCGAGCCCCACATTGGGCAGTAGTTTGTTTTGTGGGATATTTTGTCTAGTCTTTGTCATAGTTCATTTTTTGTATAATTTTTTTTCTTTTTACAAGCATTCTCTATCCTCATCATCATCCATGCCTTATTTAGACCTTTATATTTTCTTGCATTTTTAATATGTACTTCGATGATTAATCCAGCTATTTTGTTGTCAATGGTGGTAGTCAAATGTTCAATTTTACTGCTTCTTAGAGCTTTGTCTACATATTTAATAACCGTACCGAACCAGCAGAAGCCCAGTTAGCTCAGTCAGTAGAGCATTAGACTTTTAATCTCAAGGTCGGGAGGTTGTTTACTTTGTGGGATATTTTGTCTAATTTTTGTCATAGCTCTCAATTTAATAAATCTTTTGATTAAAATGTTTTTCTTTTTACATGTATTTTCTAGCCCCTTTGTTCTCCATGCCTTATATAGACCTTTATATTTTCTTGCATTTTAAATACGTACTTAAATGGTTAAACATTCCATTATGTTGTCAATGGTGATAGTCAAATGTTCAATTTTACTTTTTCTTACAGCTTTGTCTACATATTTAAAAACAGTACTTAACCACTAGAAACCCGGTTAGATCAGTCGGTAGAGCATTAGATTCTTAATCTCAAGGTCGTGGGTTCGAGTGTCACATTGGGCGGTAGTTTGTTTTGTGGGATATTTTGTCTATTCTTAGGCATAGTTCTTAATTTAATAAATCTTTTGTATGCTGTCCTTACGGCACGGTGGCTGACTGGTTAGCACGTCCCCCTCCCAGTCCAGAGGACGTGAGATCGAGTCCGGGCTTCGGGCTTCCTGGTTGGAGTTTGCATGTTCTCCTCGTTCTTGCGTTGATTTTCTCCGGGTGCTCTGGTTTCCTCCCACATTCCAATGACATGCATGACAGGTTAATTGAACACTCTAAATTGTCCATAGGTGTGATTGTGAATGTGGATGGTTGTTTGTCTCTGTGTGCCCTGCGATTGGCTGGCAACCAGTTCAGGGTGTACCCCTGCCTACTGCCCAAAGCCAGCTGGGATAGGCTCCAGCGCCCCCCGCGACCCTTGTGAGGACAAGCGGTTAAGAAAATGGATGGATCAATGCATTTTGCCCTTAACAAAAATGGCCGCCATAATATGTTCAGCATGAAGAGATGTTGTATTATGATGATGTAGAGCAACAGTTCTTTGGCATGAGGTGCCATGTTGAACTTGGTCAGTATGAGAGTGTGAGACCTGTAAGACCAATTTTTACACATCTGCTCCCTATTCACACCTGAGAGCTTGTAACACTAACGAGTCACATGACACTGAAGTTGGAAAATGACTAACGGTGCTCAATTTGGACATTTTCATTTTGGGGTGTACTCACTTTTGTTGCCAGGGGTTTAGCTATTAATGGCTGTATTTTGAGTTATTTTAAGGGAAAAATATATTTACACTGCTATATAGGGTGTACTTTTCATTGTGTTAAAAGTGTATTTTTTTCAGTGTACAGATGAACAGATGTAATTAAATACAGTATCTGCAGAAATATGACGCTCATTTGCTACAAAACTGTTAAAAGTGTTTCACGGTATAGATGGGAAATTGCAACTGAAATACGTTTTGAAGGAAAATAAATGAAAGATTCCACCTATTCCAAATGCAACGTTCAACTCAGTGAATTTAACTCAACCCAATAGGACATGCCTTTAACTAACTAACTGAAGTAATGTGTTTGCTTAACGTGTGAGTCCCATCATCTGCCAGGTGGACCGACACCCTAATCACCCCTCCCAAAGCTTTTAATGCAGTAACACCCATTACTTCCTCATTTCGACCACATAGTCTTGTAATAGTGGAGTCATAAACAGCTGGATTATACCTCGACACAGCTAGGAGACTGGAAATGAGATCGTAAGAAGCACCAGGTATGGGCAGCGTAATCTTTTATTATTATTATTATTATTAATTCATCTGGATCATGATATTCCTGATCTACTTGTTTTATTGATAACAAAGGATTGCATGAACATTGCTTTGTATATATTTGTTTCCATTTCTGATGAGCTAGTTCCTGGGAACCATCCACAAACATTTCCTATGTGACAAGTATTAGTTGTGCTTAAGATTTCCAGAAATCATGGGAAATAAAGAATTAGATTTTTTTTTTATTGCTGTACATTTTTTTATATCGAAATGAATGAGATCAAACAATATTTCATATTTTAATGAGTAACTACTATTACATTTAATTAAGTTGTTTCAAGTTGCATAGGGAGACCGGGGCTAGTTGTATCACGGGTAAGTTGTCACATTGCAATTTTCTTCTCCACCAGAGGGCGCAACGGGGAAAAAAGAATACTAGTTTTCTTCGTATAAATGGTCAGGGGTTGTGTACTGTCTGAGAAGAGAATACCACATTGTGAGCTGAGCTGAGTGCCAGTTATCTGTTTTGCACAACCCAAAGTAATTTGAAACAGGCGTCGAACAAAGACAAATTTTAGCAGCAAATCATGTGGACTCAGAGGAGAGATTCAGGCATTTTGTCATGCCTCAGTCACGGCTCTGTTTTAAGCTAACTTCAAACTACAGCAAGTATTGGCCAACATGGTAGTTTGGGGCAACTTGTCTCAGTTATTTTGGGGTTTGTTGTCACATATGCAAAGAATGGGCCAATGAAAAATACACCTCTAGCAACTCGGTTTACATATGCCAGAATTGCCCTTCAGATGATGAGGCTGAAGAGTGAGGAAATTAGTTTGCTGGGTTTTGATTAATTGTTTAAAAATAGATTTTCGAGTAGTTGTTGGAACTACATGCTTAGAAGTAAGGGTTCCAAAAGGGTTCTTCATGAAGAGCAGAGGTTCTACCCAGAACTATGGGCTTCTGAGGAACCCTATTTTGAAAAAAAAAAAAAAATCTTCAAGGGTTCTTTTGAAGCTAAGGGTTCCTGTAAGAACCGTTTCAATACGGAGAACCTTTTTTAAAAAAAAAAGAAAAAAAAGGGGGGGGGGTTCTTCAAGGGCTGTTGAAAACATGGGTATTAGAAGATCCTTACCATCACATATTCAAATGTTTAGTCATGTTAGCCATGTGGTCACTCAGAAATTATAAAGACATTTTACAAGAAGAGTATTGAGTACATTTTACCAGTTAAAAAAAAAAATAGTCAAGCATTGAGGAATGAGCTCATGACCTTCAGGTTGAGAAACAAACACTGTACCACCTGAGCTATGCCAATCTTATTTGTCCCTGTACTGCATTGCTGGTGTGTCCAAAATGAGGCCAACATGGAGTTACGATTCCACCTCACACTAGCAATATACTAACACACAACAGGGACAACTTGGTTCAACCTGAAGGTTGTGGGTTTGTACCTCACCTTATAAGTTATCATTTCCAAATTTGTAATGCACAACACTTAACCTAAGAATACAGTACAAATTATATAATGAATATTTGGTGGTGGTCGTGTTGCCCAGGGGTGGATTTTAGTGTATGGGACCTGGAAGCTGGCTGCCATGTTGGTTGCCCTGTGAGAGTTGGATGCTCGTTTTGCTATCGAATATATGCTCCGCCCTCTCCAAAATAGGTGTGACATATCAGTAATGATTACTACTATTCACATGTGAATTTGTACTACAAGCTTGATTGAAGTGAAACCTCAAGCGATCAGAAACCTCAAATTATCGAGGTAAGTTCAATCTTATTTCAGCAAGTGTGACTCTAATGGAGAAAAGTAGACTTTTTTTATATTAACGTTTGTTTCTTTTTTGTAGGCATCAGTTAGAGAGTTTTAACAAAAAAGATGGTGAATGGGTTAGGGTAAGTATTGAACCTCCTTTTCCAGTAGTTTATTTTTACTGAAAAGTGTTTCAACGTTGTTGAAAGTAATTACTATGAAAACCTTGTGGGTTTTCCTCACTTTCACCTGATTTTGTGCCAGTGGAGGCTCTTGTCATAGGAGTTAGAGGACAGGCTTATTCAGTCTGTTCTACTGTCACCATTATGATGTGCTGATAAATAAATAAATAAATGCATACTGCTCTCATTCAACCATGCATGGCATGTATTGGTGATACTAACTGTCTTTTTTCCCCCTCCCTTTCTATGTCGTGCTTGCTGGAGATGATATGAATCCACCTGCTGAGGACAGCCTGGTGTGCATGCATGGTTTGCTTGCGTCTAGCTGTCATGTTGCTGATTCCGCTGGACCTTTGTTCACTTCTTTCCTGCCCTTCCTCCGGGACCTACATAATAGCTTTTCCTTAGACAGTCTGCTGTTCTTATCCATCATTGTCTGAAGATTTTTAAATAATAAAAACAAAATCCTCATCAAAAATGTGCTTGACTTTCTCAGTGTCAACAATAATGATGAACATAAACAATAAATTTGATCTGTAGAATACAGTGTGGTTCTTAATAAAACCCTTTAAAAAAAAACTCCTTGTGCAGGTTCTAGATAAAACCCTTGAAACATCACAGGGTTCTCAGTATAACTCCCTGTGTGAGATCTAGATGGAAACCTTAAAGGGTTCTTTGTTGAACCTCTCATACAGGATTCTGGGTGGAACCTTTCAAAGATGGTTTTGGGTATATATATATAACCTATTATGTTCTCAGTAAAACCATTTTGGAAGGGTTCCAGGTGGAACCTTCATAAACGGTTCTAACAGGAACCAAAAAAGGGTTCTCCTATGAGGACAAGCTGGGGAACCTAAAACGGTTCTAACCAGCACTTTTACTTCTAAGAGTGTACAGTATGCCCACATGTCAGGACTGGTTTAAGTTTCATGATGAACCATCCATTAATCCATTAACTGAAATGCTTTATGTTTTAAATTCAATTTGATTTCAAATTTTCAATTTAAGGGAAGCAAAACATGCATTTGAGACTGAGAGCTATGACCTACATGCCAGCAGTTCCTAAGGACTTTAATCAATTTCACAATATTTTATATATATTTTATGTTAAAGTTTGCTCAATGACTATGGTAATTTTCAAGATCAATGACAAACAATTTCTCTGGCTGTAAAAACAAAGAAAACCAAAAACAGGAGAACAAGGATAACTTTGTCCTTGTTTTATTAAAATCCAGTGTGACATCTTACCCCATATAGTGTGACAACTTACCCATTGGTGGGGCAACATGTCACATGTTCACTCCCTCTATTTGATGGCTTATAACTCTGCACTGACACAAAGTATGAAAATGACATGAATACAAAAAATATACTTAAGACTTTGGTCTTTCATCTGGTATACATTTTGTTTATATATGATGTATTGATTCCAAGAAATATATTAACGTTTAAAAAGTGATACAACTAGCCCCGGTCTTCCCTAGTGTAATTTAATGTTTATAACAGCATTCTTATGTGTGACAGATTAATTGCAGAGATGATCATGTGAGCTATTGCCTGGTAGGGAATTCACCATGGAGGGAGTTGGCGTCACCATCTTTGTCACCGTTCAGAAGATCTACTACCCATTTCTTTGCGCCTTGGGTATTCCAGGTACCTGATGTAATTTTGTTTATTGAGTTGCCACACGCCAATTCTTAACTCATTCACTGCCATTGACGATTATAAACGTCAAAAGATCATTTCAACTATTTCTATTAGTTTAACATTTGTTTTCTACTTTTGTTAACAAGAGTATGAAAACCTAGATTTTTTTTATTGTACGTTTAGAAGAGATATAAAATGTTTGATTATTCGTGAGTTAACTATTGAAGTCATGCGATTAATTACGATTAAAAAATGTAATCGCCTGATGCCCCTAATTTTTAATAATCATCTTGTCAGGTGATAAAAAAATATATATTTTAATTAATCGCATTACTTCACTAGTTAACTCACGATTAATCACAAATTTTATATCTGTTCTAAATGTACAATTAAAACAAATATTTCTAGGTTTTCATACTCTTGTTAACAAAAGTGGAAGAAAATAGACTAACTAATATAAATAGTTCAAATTAATTTTTGATGTTTATAGCCGTCAATGGCAGTGAATGAGTTAATAGTGTTAAACAATTAATTATTACTTTATAGGTGTTGTGTAGACACTAGGTTCTCTTAGAAAAAAAAAGCTAACTATTTATTTATTTTTACATTGATATTAATAACAATAAATAAATCAATGTTTGGAAACATTAACTGAAAAAAATGACAAATTATACCTTCAAAATTACAACAACAAAAAAACTGCACTTTCTATTATTTGTTTTTAGAGAAAATGAATACAACCATATTTGTATTTACATTATACATATAAATGATTATCTGCTTTTCACAAGTTGGTCAAGTAGTTAGCATGTCTGCCACGCAGTTCTGTTCTGTAAACAGGACATCAGTACTGTACAAAACAAACAATTGCGGGGGGGGGGGGGGGGGTAGAACTCCATCACATCATACAACATACTCGTATACATAAACCATGCTGTTTATTTAGATGAAGGCTCTCATAGCATTGACAGTCAGTTGCTGCCCTCTTGCGGTGGAAATCATCTCTACAGTTTGGCTAACTTTGTTACTACGGATGTC
Organism: Leptonotus elevatus; assembly: GCF_054856555.1. Taxonomy (NCBI): domain Eukaryota; kingdom Metazoa; phylum Chordata; class Actinopteri; order Syngnathiformes; family Syngnathidae; genus Leptonotus; species Leptonotus elevatus. The sequence continues at coordinate 3,154,317 of NC_141256.1, forward strand.
AATAAATCCCAATAATTTAATACCAAAAGTAACAATAAATTAATACACGACTAGGAACAACAACACTGTAACTGTATTACATCCTGCCTGTACGAAATAACACAATAAAGAGGCATAGTTTGCGTTAGTCAGATAAGTAGTGTGAAAGGTGTGACTAACTTTCAAAATAAGATTATTAACAAGGGAGTGCAGCGCTAGTTTCCTTAATCTTGCTGTTTTAACAGCGTTGTTACATCTGCCTTGTTACGTGTCAAATGTCTTGTGCCTTGTCACTTTTCCATGTTATGTATACAGCAACTTGCCCAATATTTGTCCTGTTCAGTCCTTTTGCCCATTTTAACCATTTATGTCCTCATACTATTTTACACAAACATTGATCATGATCATGTAAGCACATTCAATTCAAATGGTAAATTTTATTTTTGATCTTTTTTTCTTTTTTCCCGGGAGAGCTCAGTATTGTTCATTTGGTAATTTTACCGATTTGACAGGTCATCATCATTGCTCTCTCTTTTTTCATTTTCTTTTCTTTTTCTTTTTCTTTTTATTATTTTTTATTTTGTATGTGGGTGAGTATGTACATGTGCGTGCGTGCGTGCGTGTGTGTGTGTGTGTGTGTGTGTGTGTGTGTGTGTGTGTGTGTGTGTGTGTGTGTGTGTGTGTGTGCATGTGTGCGTGCGTGTGAGTGTGTACTCATTAGTTCACCTAAAACCTATTAAAAATCCCATACCGTTCACCTAAACCCTAACCCTAACCCTAACCCTAACCCTAACCCTAACCCTAACCCTAACCCTAACCCTAACCTAACCCTAACCCTAACCCTAACCCTAACCCTAACCCTAACCCTAACCCTAACCCTAACCCTAACCACCTGAATAGCTAGAGTCGTGAGGTTGTCAGGAGACCCGAGGAAGGATCAAAGAAAAGAAAGGAAAGTGAAATCCAGCACCAACCAGACATTACCTATTACCCACCGGGTTACCAACCAGAGTCTTTCACCAACCCCAGAAACATCTAAATTTCAACAAATTAGGGAGACCTCAAGAGACCAAAGGAGAAACTGAGGAAAGGAAGGAAGGATAGATGAAGCAGAGTGAGATCCACAGACATCAGCTTCCACCGATTCACCGACCAGAGGAAGAAGCAGAATGTGTTTGAATTTTGATAGATGCTGGTGTGGTGGATCTGGCATGCATGAAAACCTCCACAAAAGATTATATTATTATTTATATATCGTCGCTGCTATGTGAAAAACACTTAGGCCTATGTCCATATTTTTTCTTCTTAGATTTTTACGTCTTTGGGATGTCTGCCTTCAATTTCATCCCCAAAACATAAAAATGTATTTAAAAAAAATAACATTAATAAAAAAAAACTTTTTAAAGGACAAAACTGGACATAAGTTCATTTTCACATAGCATCGACAATATACAGTGTTCCCTCGTTTATTGCTGGGCTTAGTTTCCAAAAAATACCTGCAATAAGTGAAATCCGCAAAGTAATCAGCTTCATTTCTTCCATTTATTATCAATGTTTTAAGGCTGTAAAACCGTTTTTTTTCATAGAGGCATTTCACATTTATCTCTTGTGTAAACAATGTTCAAAGTTTAAACTTTTATAAACAAATAAAAAAATTGCTACACTACTGTAAAAAAAATGCATGCAAAATTGCACAAAATAAAATCTGCGAATAAGCGAGGCCGCGATAATTGGAACACTATTTGAAGTTCCATGGGTACACTTCATCACCAACAAACAACCCAGAATAAACATATGAGAGCGCAGGAATAATTTCTGTCCACTTATTAACGAAATTACACACAAACCAGGATAGACCTCTCGTTGTCAGGTTAAGTGCAATAAATACTGTAGAATTACATGGACATTGTACTAATTTCATATGTTTTGAAAACTGCAACAACAACAAAATCCTAATTATTTTATATAAAGTAGTGAAAGCAGTTACTTTGCCTGGTAATCAGTTACTTTTAATTTGAAGTAATTCAATTACTTTTTTGAGCACGTAATAAGTAACTTCCAACACTTGTAACGATGACAACAAAGTAAAAAAAAATTCAGAATTGTAAAAACAAAACAGATTTTTTGTTATTGTGCTTATTAGATATGATTTGAACGATTGAGCCGCCAATACACAACATGCAAAATTGGCAAGTTTGCTATATGTGCGGATTTCATTTCAAGAAATCCTGACAATGTTATGTGTATTAATTTTTTTTTATCTCTGACTCATGATTACTTCTAATAATATTCTCCTGCATTCATTTTCTTGTCTTGTTTTTCAGCAAACCTCTTCACCTTCTATATGATCTGCTTCCGTAAATGCGGAATGTCTGACACAGCTGTGGTATATCTCAGCTGCCTCGCTATTGTGGACACCTTCTACCTGGTGTGGGTGATCCTCATCGACCTGACCCTCACCTTCTGGCTGCTGCAGCCCTTCTGGCACTCGCACCCGTGGTGCGGCATCCTGGGCTTCCTGCAGTACGGCTCCCTCTACAGTTCGTCGTGGATCGTGGTGGTGTTCACCATCGAGCGCTACCTGGTCCTTCGCAGCACGGCGGCCAAGAAGCAATTCTCGCAGACGAGGGTCACTAAGCTGATCTGCGTGGCCATCATCGTGGCATCGCACTTGGTTTCGGTGCCGCTAGGCTGGATCAACGTCGTTGTGTCTGACAACATGATGGTGGATGGAGAAAATGTGACTCTGCCTCGATGTCAATACCGGAATGAGATCTACTCCACTGCCATTGTGTGGATAACCACCTTTCTCTCAGGGGGAATCCCCATTGTGCTGGTTATTATATTTAATTACCTCATCGGGCATCATCTGTGCCGTGCCAGTAATCTGTTCACGAAGGAGGAACGTCGCGTCATGCACGGACGCAGCACAAGGGACATGTTAAGAAGGACCCTCCTCCTGCTGGGGACCGTCTCCGTGGCCTTTGTGGTGCTCAGCCTGCCTCGCTTTGTCACATACTGCATCCTGAGGACCAAGTACAACACTGAGAACTTTAACAGGAACGACTACAGAATCCCCATCAATGTCGCCGGTGACCTGGCTAACATGCTCCAGAATCTGAACTCCACCACTAACTTCTTGCTGTACTGCATGGTCAGCGGACGCTTCCGACAGGAGCTGCTTCGGGTGGTGACTTGTAAAACCGTGACTGGAGAAGCTACCTCCTTCCTCACACACACCATGAAAGTCTTTTCGGTGTCAGAACACAAGGCCACATCATCCCATAACCGTGATGTTTACCAGTCTCAGACCAGTCAACGCGAGGAAACAAAAATGCATACATGAATATCAGACAAGAAAGTTTGGACTACTCAAACTGTTTTTTGCCCTATAAAGGGAGCCTTTGGGTTACGACAGAGTTCCATTAACCTAAAATTGTACATAAGTTGGACTCTATCACCAACCTACGCTAATGAAGTAAAGACATTCTCACAACCTCCAATTTCATCACTTTTCAGGAGACCACCAAAGGGTCATGTTTGTTCAACCATTAACATTTTATCCTTAAAGAGCGCAAGCCATATTTAACATCTCAGATTGTGAACATGTGAATTTACGACGGTGTATTAGGGCCAGGTTTTTTTTTTTGAGAGAGGGCGGTGGCAATATTCTGAGAAAAAAAGTGGCAAATTTGCCAGATAAAAACTCCTAAATTTGCCACTTTATAAAAAAATATATTTGTACGTGGCCCTAATACGCCAACGTATGAACTCACCAATAGTATAGATTTGTGAAAAAATATCACATTTCCAAATTGTGACATATAATGTAGTGCCCCACCTTGGCCCTATCTATTGCACTGAAGACCAGCCGCCACTGGTGGGGCACCAGCAACTTGGCTCAGCTCCAGGAGGATAACTAACATCTAGTGCAGGGTTCACCAATACCAGTCCTCGAGGTCCGAAGTCCAGCAGGTTTTAGATGTTTCCGCTCACTAGCACACCTGATTCATATAATCGGCTCATCAGCATGCCTGATAACGATCCCGATCTTTGGTATCAGGTGTGTTGGTAGGCGTAAACATCCAAAACCTGCAGGACTCCGGACCTCGAGGACCGGAATTGGTGAACCCTGGTCTAGTGGGACAGTTGAACACTATCCATTCTCAGACACGGCTTTGTTAATTTGAAGTTCAGAATTCATTTTTACTATAAGAAATAATGCATACAGAATCAAATTCGTACAAAATGTTAAGACATTTTGGATTGCAATTAAGTAACATTTTAACCCCTATAAAGCCTGAACCATCAAATATATGAGAGAAAATTCAGATTCTTTGTAAATAGAGTTTTTATTGGTCCCTTTTAACAAACAAACAAACTTTTTTTTTAATGGACTTCCCTATATGACTTTTGATTTGTGTAATATTTGATACATCCCGTCACAATGCTTTAAATTCACACATTTATAACTGTCAAAAAAATTATAATAAACAGGCATATCAAACATATTAGTATTTCCAAAAATCTGAATAATAACTCTCCTTTCTCAATTGGAGCAATCTTGTGAGGTCTCTGGAAAAGCCATCAGCCAGAGCCGTTGATAGAGAGAATTTGGCTAACTTTCAGCAGGGTAACAAGTCATGTGACCAGCAGTTGACCAATCACAGCAGACAGCGTAGTACTCTCCGCTGTCTGCTGGTCACATGACATATGGATGCCATGTTGTTACCCTGCTGAAACCGAGTTGGCCAAACTCTCTCTATCAACGGCTCTGCCATCCGCTTGGTGATACTGCCCTCTAAAGGATTATCCGTGCAATGCATGTGTCAGGTCATGTATGTCAGGGTTTTAATAGGGAAAAAATATTATACTCATGAAATAGAGGGCTCAAAGGGTCTTGTATTTAATATGATACGTTTGGCGTTATTGGGTTGAAGGAGCTTTGTGGAGTTTATCCCTTTTTTACTCATGATTGCCACCTTCTGGCCTAAATATACCTACAACCTCTGTGTCAAGCTCAAGCATGGTGCGCGTGAATAAACTCTTCATTTTTTCAGTTTTCTTGCAGTTGGAGATCTTGTCGTACGCTAACGCTAAATGACCATTGGTGGAGCATGCATGATGTCGAAAAAGCTTTAATATTAACATTTTCAACTCCACAATGCAGTCATAAAAGTGTCAAAAGAAAGAAACCACTAATAATGCTAAAACATAATCTATTGAAGATTATTGCTCATTCTTGGCATATGTGTCACTTGACACTCAAGGCTGATAAGCAACTCCTTACAGTGTACATTATGCTCTTTGTCCATTATTATTGGTGTACTGTGCAGCCAGGACAAATACATGTGCACCACCTTTCCACATCACAATAACTTTTATTTCTAGACCCGTGGAAGTCATTATACTTTTACTTCTTTTGTTTGCCTTTGAAATCAATTCACCTGGAGTTCATTCACTTTCCTAGCCTTCTCCGCCACACCTTTACGCACTTCTTCCTGGATCCGCTGAAATTCCCTTAACTTGATTTTGTATATGTCTTCAAAAGGGGTTTCTTGATTACTTCTTTACGGAAGAGGATTAGGGCCAGTGAAGTGGGGGCGAAAGTGTTGGCAGGATTCTCACCTTATTCTCAGAATTCTGACTTTAAAATGAAAATTATGACTTTAATCACAGAATTTGGATGTTAAAGTGAGAATTCTGATTTTAATCACAGAATTCTCACTTTAAAGTCAGAATTCTCTCTTTATTCTCAGAATTCTGACTTTAAAGTGAGAATTCTGACTTTGTGACGTAGAGCTATGAATTGTGGGGGGAAGTCAGAAAATCTGAATTCTGAGAATAAAGTCAGAAGTGAGAATTCTGAGATTCAATTCAGAATTGCCACTTTAAAGTCAGAATTCTGAGAATAAAGTCAGAATCCTGCCAACCTTTTTTTTCCTCTTAAACTAAAATAACATGGAGCCAGTTTGTAGGAAGGTTGTTGTTTTTCTCGGCCAGGAACTGTCAGATGCTCATGGTAGGCATGCTGTCATGGTGAAGCAACCACGCGTTATCCTGCCACAATTCTTACCTGTTCTCGCACATCAAATGAAGCAAACATTGTAGGATCTCTTTGTAGATGTGCTGGTTGATTGTCTGGCCCACACTTAAGGGAAAAACTTTCAGTTTGGTATTGAAATGTGTTTTTTGACACTAGTCCAGTCGTGGATTTTTTTTCTGACACACCTTCTATAAGACTAAAATGTTTGTCTTTCCCAGGTCTCATTTGTACATGGTTGTAAAAAGACTAACCTTTAAAAAATAAATAATAATAAACTGCCCAATGTAAATGTTAGTGTATATCCTCTTTGTGTGTGTGTTGCTTTTAGAATCACGTTTCTATTTGAACATTAGCTGGACATGACTTAAAAAATAAGAAGGCTACAGTCGTAGCAGCAGCCTTGTTCTGATTGGCCGTTCAAACTAAGGGCAGGCAGCAGGAATGTTTCCTGTTTGTGTGAGAGCAGGTTTGTCCTGCGGTTAAGGACGAAGCACTTCGACAGAAAGGTGTGATCTTTCTCATTCTTCATATCCAAATTTGTAGGCTTCATCAATCTTTATAAACTTCAAATTTAGTTTGGATTTTTCTTGGAAGAGCTACCTGTTAGGTGTTCTGAGCACTGGCGTTGGTTGACCTTTGTACTGGTGAGCATATAATGTTACGCTTCATTCAGCCCAGATTAAAGGCACTTAAAATGTTAACACCAATTGATAGTATATGTCTGTGGAAATGACATTGATTTGACATTTCATTACATTTTGAGTTCAAGATTGTGAACACTTGCACAATGTAATGGAATCCTAAACCTAAAGAGAAAGTCAAAATGTTCACTATTCTTCGTGAAAATCTCAATATTCTGGCTTCATAAAGATAATTAATTTCACTTTTGATTGACACTATGAGAGAGGAATTGATTTAACGTTTTTTATTGGGTCTGCAGTTTGCAGTGATTTCCCACAGGCAATCCCTAATCGTTTGTCCTGTCCGTAGCTAAAAAGTGGACAAATTAACACAGCTTTGTATGTATGTATGACTTTTACACCACCCACAATAAACAAAACATACTGTTGATGATGTGTATTTCTATTCATACTTTTTTCCCCTTTGAACCTGTGTAGAGTCTACAGTTGCTTTAATGTAAGCAGTAGCCACATGGCCACTTCGAAAAGTAAGAAACATTTGACCAGACATTTAGCACTAAGAACGCAACTGAACTGTCTTTTTGTTTTTTTGCTACTTTAGGCCTTTGCTCTCATCGAAGCATTCCTATCGAGGTGGATGAGAGCATGCCAGCCTCCAGTCTAGACTTCGACTGGCCCGTGAATTGCCAACAGTGTAGTGGATCAGGGAACAGTCAAAGCTGGGAGCAAAATGGGGAAATGAACATCCATATTAACCGCGAGAGACTTCTTCAGCATTATTTCCAGAGTGAACTCAAAAAAACAAGTCCTTCTACCTCTGACCAGGGGGCCTGTGTTTGGCTTCCAAGCCAAGGAGAGAATCACCGTTGTGGTTTTATTGAACCTCAAAATGGGCTTGAGTGTTCATTGGATAAGGCAGATGGCTTAGAACCCCCTCTCCCACTTATGTCTGATGTCAACGCCACCCGCTACGTCCCAACGCACTACCCAGAAGCACATATTTATGGCCAGTGTAAGTGCTTGGAAGACAGAATGGTTATACTCCATGTATGTTTTCTATTTGAAAAGATCACTTTGATTTTTAGCATTAAATTTGTCTTTTTGACTGTATTAATTTATCACATTCTGAAAATTCTGAGTGGCCCACCCCAAACCTCAAAATAAGTGGGCTTCGCGTCGAGGTCAAGGCAAGCGCAGTGCTACTTATACCACATCACATCAGCTAGCTAGCAATGAGCTTCAGCTGGCTAGCTTGTGCTGCTAAACATGTTGCGAAGTCGCTCCTAAAAGTCAGTAATCATCACCTCGATGGCGGGGCGAATAAGCTACACTGCTGACAACAATCGTTCTCACGAAGGGATGACAGGAAAGACGGAGAAGCCATTCTAATTGCTAAGCTAGCCTAAGATTGACATGGAATTGTGAAAGACCGGAAAGTGTTCGAGTGGACTTTTCACAGTAGTCTGGCTGTAAACACATTAAAGCGGAGATAATACAACAAAATAGCAGGCAAATCAGGAAATTAATCAATTAATTAATCAATTAATTAATTAATTAAGCTACGTTATGGCATATGCCAGCTCGCAAGAGTGGCCTACAATGTTAAAAGTGCAAAGTCTATTAATTATACTACTAATGTTATTTGTTTACACAATACAGTCCTGAGTTTTGATTTTGATTTCTGAGATCGGTCGAATCAAAGTTCTCAAAACTACATTACAGTACATTATATTATTTTAAATTTAAAAAACAAAAACTCAATTTAACTTTGCTCAAGGTCCATTCAAAAAATGTTCCTCATAATTAGAAAGCCGCTCCTCAAATTGATTAGCAAAACTGCTCCTAAAAAAAAAGGTTTTGAACCTTGCACCATAGTGATTGTGTGTCTACTATTCTGTGTCAATGCAGGCCTCAGTCCAAACCAGGGGAGTTGTTTTAGACACTGTATGTGTCCAAACCACAAAGCTCGACCCTTTGAACGAACACGGTATTGAGCATCACTCATTCCTGTAATATTTGACAGTCAGCTCTCACTTGTGAATTATTTCCTTCTGCAGGAACCATCCAGGAAACAAAATGCAAGATCGCAATGTTACAAATGCCACTAATGCCCCTCAACCACAAGCTGGGGCGGCTCCCAGGGATGTAATGTGTGAGGTCAGTTTCGATTACCCCCTTCAAGAAGATCCGGGTCCAGGTACGAGGGAGACCAGAAAGACTGTCACTCTCCCTGACGAATATAGTAAGTGACACTTAAATGTCTTAATTCTGGGTCAAACCCATCTCCCCTGTGTGGCTGGGCAGAAGTGTGTTACTTTCTTTTTGTACTATATTTGTAGGGATTGTTTTCATCACGTATTCAGTGGACACAGCTGACGAAATGATTCCCTTCACCAATTTTCTAAGGAGTCAGGGCTTCAAACCAGCTGTAAGCTTCAACATGTCTCCACAATCATCTCTTCTCAAGTGCCATTCACACACCTTCACTGTCAATATATTTTTAGATTGACAGATTTGAAAATCCAACCATACGAATGGGCATCATCAGATGGATGGACAGATATTTGAATGATGTAAGTTCAAGATTTGTACAGTAAGAAAAAAAATCGACACAACCTGATGATGGCAACTTTACAGCAATCCGTCCTCATCATTGTGGCAATCAGCCCCAAGTACAAGGAGGATGTAGAGGGGGATGGCGACGATGAGCACGGGCTACACACCAAATACATCCACAATCAGGTGAGCTCGACCACGAGTGAGGGCTCCGAGGCAACACGGGCACTTGCACAGTAAAAACACAATGCACTTGAACTAAACATGATTTTTTTCCCCCAGTTTGAATTCACCTCATATGGAAGGAAGCGTGAAACTGCCAATTGAATTACATTTCTTCGATTAATGCCACGGCGTATTTTCCCATAATGCCATGGGGTAATGCGCATGTGCAAGTCAATAGCCCATAGCATTATGGTTGAAATAAATGTAATGTTAGCATTTAGCCTACGTTTTACCAATGGACAGTTTCGAGTTTACGTGACGTCACAATTACGTCACAAGTCAAAATGGCGCGAAAACTACGTGGCATATTATTGTCTTATGTCTTACTCGGTGTATACCGACAACTGAAACAATTAGCAATAAGGGCTAAAGCCAAACTGTGGCAGGAATTTTACTTTCTGGACTTGGATTTGCCACCTTTGGCGATTTGGATGATTAGAGTGACGTTTTGCCTATTGTGATTCAGTTAATCATTACACTATTTTTCCCCTCCTGTTGCTAAGAAGAACGGGTAAAGTAAACATCACTCCGAGGATAGCGGCGGGGGCTTTACTCCATTTCTATGGATAATGATGCAATCTGGTTAACACCTAAAATATGTATAAAACAAAATGATGCATTTTATCACACTCAAAAACGATTCTTACCACTTAAGAAGTGCTCACTACAAAGCACTGTGGTCTTAGTTAGCCTCCATTATGAACCATCCGGTTCCACTCTTTCACTGCTTACACATTTTCTCAGATGTTCAGGGTCCATTGGGAAAACATGTAATGATAACTTAGTTCCCATTATGTTATGGTTGAAACATCAATTTGCACAAGTGCACAACAACTTTTAGGCATGATTTTCTGAGAGCTTTGAGTCACAGACAAAAGCAATACAATACGCCATTTGTTTTCATTGGGCATTGCATTGTGGACATGTCGGAAATGCCCGGATGTTCGGAATTATCCATATGTTCGAACAACTTTGCAGTATGTTCAAATGATATAGCCCAGTCAAAAGTTTTTTGTTTTTGTTGTTGTTTTTTTGCACTCACACAAACATGGTCTCCCAGGCGGGGAAGCGAACCCATGCCAACCTGTGACGGTTCCACTCCGCTACCTGGAGCCCAGCCCAGTCAAAACTGTTTACTCCACATTGGCAGTTCCACGCATCTGTAATGCAATCCCAAATCAAATTTAAGTATCTGCTTTAAATTATGAAAACACAAAAATGCTTAATACCGTATGTCTCTTTTATATACAACAAAATTATAGACCATTAAATTAGTTACAAAAACATGGAGGGCATGGAATGAATATAGTTATAAAAAAGACAATCCTCTATTGCTATCATTACAGATCCAGAATGAATTCATCCAACAAGGGTGCCTGAACTTCAGACTTATACCAGTGTTGTTTTGCAATGCCACTAAAGTGAGTAAAACATTACATTTTCAAATAAATGCCCAAACACCATTCTAACCCACACCTTGTTGTCTTGAAGATGTCAACTCCACACCACTGTGCTGCTTTCATATTGTTTGGGAAAAGTACAAATGTGGTTTGAATGTGGTTTCTCCATCCCCTTGCTCTGTTTGTGTGACAGAAACATGTCCCCAGGTGGCTTCAGAACACAAGGATCTACAGGTGGCCCCAAGACATGCAGGATCTGCTGTTGCGCCTGCTTAGGGAGGAACGCTACATCATTCCACAGCCGGAAGCATCCCCCACCCTCACAATTCGTCCACTCTGAAAGAAATCAGGAATAACAATGTGAAGAGTAGACACATTATAGCCTTCAACCGACCTTGGTCTTTCTGATTCATTATCCGGTTCTATACTTGTAATTTTGCAGCATAATCTATTCTGAGCACAAGCTTTTTGCATGTCTTGAAATTAGAACAGATGAGTCCAATTAAAATGCATGATGAACAGTATGACGCATATTTCAGTGCTGCTTTGTTAGAGAACAATGATTGTTTTAGGCATTTACTCTAACAACGGTCAAGACTCATGCTGTTGCTTTGTGGAGTAGATTTAACGTAAAGTACAATTGAAGCGAACAGAAATGGCATCAACCGCTACATATAATATGCACCAAGAGTAAAATAAATTAATAAATAATTATTTTGTTCTATGTTTCCATCCATACACATATATTTTACATCAGTAATCTCAGATTTATGTAGTACTAACAATTATTCTGATTAATAAATAACTCTAGCCATGTCAATACTTATTTTACACCTGTGTCAGAAGCTGCACATATATATATATTACATCTTATTATTATTTTTTAATTGCAGCACTCTGTCTGCTGTAAAATTAACAAATGAATAGACATGATGATGAGTTGACATTGGAGTCAAAAGCCTTTATTTTCCTGGTGCTATATTCATACTAAAATACCATTCTGTAAAAGTCCCTCTCCACAGAGATATAGGAAAGGAAAGAGCACATTGTTCCACAATGTGAGTAATTCTAGTCCCCAGAAGATGGCAGTGCGTCTCAAATAATGAAAATACACTATCGCTTAGCCCTAAAATCACACAAGCATTGGTTCGCATTTGTATTTTATTTACAATAAATAAATAATCTGTTGTCAATTACAGTAGGTGGAAAACAGCTACTTACGTGTGTACTTATATGTGTCATCAACACAGCGTGAGTATTTCCTTATGGAAACGAGACCTAACAATGTGAAACGCCAGAATCTCAATAAATCAGCCTTTAAAATCTAAATTTTGAGCATGAAGCCCCACCAGCCTGTTCCCTACACCTGACTAAAAAAAGATTTCGGATTGAAGTGCTGCGCTTCACGCGTTTTATCAGATCCGGCATAAGGCCACTTCCTGCCAACACCAGGTCTGCCAAGGCCAATAAATCCAGCTTTTATTGTTCCACAAAGACGTGCCACTCGTCTCAGTCTTATCTGCTGAGTCCATAGTAGCCAGACACTCACTGACGTATTTTCATAAAGGGCTATAAAATATATTTCCCTCTCAGACCTAGCTACAAATCATATTGTCCACCAGTTATTTAGGGGACATGGCTGGTTTAGCTTTGTTGTAGCAATTTCAACTTTTTATATTAGAGTCAGAGTCACTGCTTGAGATACTGCGAGTTTGTCTACCACAAAATTGTTTGCTATAAAAATAACAATGGTCCAATGAGGATGAACAAAACTAGGGCCTCCTGACTTTCCTCTTTTTTCAAATGTAAATTTTTTTGCTCCGTCTAGTAGCTACTATAGTGAAACGTAACTCGTGCGATGTTAACCAGTAGTAAACTGTTAGTTGTAGTACTAGACTAGTACCACGCAGTTGTTAAATAGTTTTTGTCACTGTTTGTCAGCCCCAGTCCTCGAGTACCCCTATCCAGCGTGTTTTCCATGTCTCTCTCAGCTAACACAACTGAGGATTGTTATCAGGATTCAGCTTGCTGATGAGCTAATTGTTTGAAATACCTGTGTTGGATGTGGGAGACATGAAAAACAGGCTGGATAGGGGTACTTGAGAACCACTGGTGTAAATGATGCCTCATTAGTAGCCTAACATGTTTTTGTGCAGAAATATGGGGGGCAGTACTGTACTGGAAAACGTCACTAGTAAGTCTTTGCAGTGCTCCCTAGTCGTTCTACTAGTGCGTTGTGGAGACAAAAATGAGCACACTATGGGGTAGATGCCACGGATTTCCGGGTTTCACACATCAGTGTCGTTTCTGGCCACTGATGGCCGCGTTCTAACACTCACCCCCACCCCTGCGCCCCCCAACCGAACTCCGTGAAATGCTTCGGACAACTGAGACAAACACACTCGCACCCGTCGACGGGAACGCGCAACCGAGGGGCTGAAGCGCAAGAACTGGGACGCGGCCCAGACGTCGCAAACAGGAAATGGAAACAAAGCTGATGTGTGAAAACCAGGAAGTCGGAATTCCTGCCTCCTCCATGGCATACACACCATAGTACATCAAATGAACAGTCAAACGTTAAAGTCCAAAGACAACATTCCAAAATGCTTTATATGACAGGCTTTGCCAGACAACACCCCTTCAAAATAAACGTTTACTTGTGTTATTCTTTATGGCATCATATCGCGCACCCTCATCTTATTTTGAAAATGTCTACAGGAAGTTTTATTCCACTGCAATATACCTTGTCGTGCCACAGTCGGGCACTGTTTTCGCCTCATAAGGAAGTGCAGGCCTGTAGGGAGTGAGCGCCAATGGAGGGGGCTGTCGGCTTTGGCTAGTTGCAATTCGTGATTTGGGAAAGACGCCGCATACCGGAAGACCAGGCATACGGCTTCCTGGCTGAAAACAAAAACACCATGGACTGTTAAAATCACGGGACAGTCGCTGAAGAACATGGAGCCGACAGCGGGGGAGAGTTAAATTACCGAGCGACGTCGTTTGCTGTAGCGTCTCTGCACATCTGGACGTTAATTGTGGATTATTAGGACGTGTTGGCGCCGGGGAACCTTTTGTTCTGTGTTTTTTATTTTCGTGGACACAACCGGGCTTCCCCTACGCTTCGTCGTCATTCTTTAGGAGTGACAGCACCCTGGTCGACTCTTCTTAACTGGTAGCAGATTATTTGTCCACAAATGGACTACTAGCAATTGTTTTTGTCCCTGTCTTTGCCGTGTGTGTAGCGGCCACAGCAGTCATGTTTGCAGTGCGCATCGTCACCGCAGACTTCTACCTGGCAAGTCCTATTAAAGACCTCGACGTGTGTTACTCGGAGTTCAGGGAAAGCGATGTGAAGAAGGTGCCGGTGGTGCGGATATTTGGAGCAACGCCCGCAGGTCAGTAATTTAATTGTCAGTCTTTTTGTCAAAGAAACCTGTACTGCATTCGCCGTACACCACGCGGCACGAGACGTGGATCGCGCTAGGGCTGTATATTGCACGCGCGTTCCCCCACGGGACCGCAAACAACAAAACAGGAGGTGGACTGTGGAACTACCTCGATATTACACAATGACATGACAATGTGGATAATTTAGTCGTGTGGTTGCACATTGTTGCAAAGCGTGGAGCACTGTTGCTAACCCACGCATGCTGTCTGCCTGCAGCGGAGTGATCCCCCTCCCTTCCCCTTTTAGTCCAGACGGCTTTATGGAGGCTCCCACAGCCCCATCATGGCGTGGCGTTGGCAAGCTCCTTAGCTCCCAGGGCTCGACGTTATTATGTAATTTTAGGACTGCTGACGACGCTTTAATTGATGACGTTTTTGTTTTCATGAATGTGCATGGCTTGCAATAGAGAACCAATGATATATAGCTTGAAAATAAGCACCCATGCACATTATAGGCTACATATAATTATCTTTAATTAGAGTATGCACACCTCCAATATATTAGTCCATTACTTGACCTACAGTAAACTGAAAATGTGCCCAAAAGACATAGATGCTTCTTGATGTCAGTCAGTTGTTGCATACTGCATCTGTCTAGCATAACACCAAACAACAATGGATGGGTAATCTATTTTATGTTAAATAGCTTGCTTGTTAAATAGTTTGCTTTCTGAAAATGTGACAAATTGCTCTTATGCATACTCAAATACACAGTACACTTTGGACAGAGGAGTGGCAACCACGCTCAGATACCCAAGAAATATGGGTACCCTTTTCCCCTTGTTGCTAAACAATAGCACATTTTCCTGCATAATGGATCATCTTCTTTATCTTAGATTAAATCATTTTCTGTCTGCAGTATCCTCTAACCATATTTAACAGGCAGTGACTGTATTTTGTAAACCTGTGTCCCAGTATGCTTCCTTAGAGAATGACCGGGCAGATTACTGCGTGGGGATTAAATATACCCCAAGGGTCCACAACCCCCGGTGCACCGACCAGTCCCACAAAGAATGTATAGCCTTGTTTAGAATTACTGCTTCAGTACAGATTTATCACAATTGGTGTATTCAGAAACTCCACGTCCATTTTGTCTAATGCAGTGATCGGCTGATTAATGAAGCCACAAAATCCACAAAACTGTGTTACCACAATGAGACAAGCCACTCTACATTAAAACAGAAGTCCCTGAATTATTTTGAAAGGGAAAAACCATGAGCATGAAGAACAGAAAGAAAGATTCAGGGCCACCATTGCAACAAATGTTGAGTCTGCGCCGAGAGCAACAACCTTTAAGTGTCTTAACTTATTGCAAAAGCTAAGAAGGCCCTTACTATTGGTGAAGAACTTATTTTGCCTGTTAACTACGGATCTTTGCAGTGAACGTTTTGGAAAGCCTGCAGTGAAAAAAAGTTGCTAACGTCTACGTCATAACTTTGATGTTGCTCTCTCACTCTGATAAAGGACAAAGGAAGATAGTTTGCCAAATTCGGCACTGGAGAGATGTCTCCACAGTTAGCTTGCTTTGCTATAGGATGCTACTAGTCTAAGCCATCGATGATGGATTTACGGAACCAAAATGCACAAAATCTAAAAATAACCTTTTTCCGTAGCAGTTGACAAAATGAGCCAGCGCACCTCTCCGATTCAATTTGAATAATTTTCGAATATGTGAATGTGAGACTTTATAAAGCGCATTGGGCACCGTATGGTGTAGGTAAACTGCTATAAAGTGGAACCTTAATTCAATAGACCTGGAACCAACGGGACCTGGAACCAACGGGACCAGAACCAACAGACTTTGGATTCAAGTAGTTGTCAAAGTCTATTAGTTCCACAGTCTGCCTCTGTTGTTAACTGGCGCTGTGGCGGAATGAACAGAGACCGATACACGTATTTCCAGGTTGTGCTGCTGTTTTCACAGATATAGTCCCCTCCAAATGTACTGGAACGGCATCATGGTCAATTTCGTCTTCATATGGATGTAAATGCCATGAAATAAAAACTGAGATAAATAACTTTTGTCTCAGTTTTTCAAACCCAAATGTCTTCAGCACACAACAAAACCAAAAGACTTGACCATGCAATACATAGAGTTGTGCTTACCTGAAGAGTTAATACACGCACGCTCTGTAGAACAGAAATTTATTGTTGTGTTGTTGTTATTGTGGTGCTCAAATTGAGGTACGCTATACTCCTCCTAATGCAAACTGTGCATGTAAACTAATAATCTAAAATTTGAATGAATAGGACTACGCTTAGCTATTCCTCTTTTTATTTAATTTTCAACACACATATGTGTGGAAGGCACTACATTTTGGCTTATTGTCACTATGGAAACAACCTGAGGCGGACGCACAAAGATTCGTTGCCACTGCATTTAGAGACTGCCTGAAATTAGTTTGTCCGCATACTGATTTTTT
Source organism: Leptonotus elevatus (assembly GCF_054856555.1). Lineage (NCBI taxonomy): Eukaryota > Metazoa > Chordata > Actinopteri > Syngnathiformes > Syngnathidae > Leptonotus > Leptonotus elevatus. The sequence continues at coordinate 3,171,034 of NC_141256.1, forward strand.
TTTTCCACAGTAGATTTTGGATTTGTCATATAAAGAAAATGAGGCACAGTTTGTTGCTACATCTGCGTGCCACTCTGATCCGGCCTGAATTACAGTACATTCCCCAATGTGGTGCGTTTTTAAAATGGGCGCCAGTCTCTCATGAGATGATGAAAGGCCTTCACTGATTAAATACACAGACCAACCGCACTATTTTAAACATTTCACTGTTGTTTTGAATCAGACTGATCAGGTTGTTAGAATGTTGTAGCGACACGTCTGTTTGTGTGCTGCATGATCCCCTGGCGTGTCAACATAACATCAGAGTCTGTGTTTTTATTAATTTATTTAGTTTTAGAAATACATTTGTTGGTACTGTCTGGAATGCATTGACTTTGTGTCTATGCAGTATTTCTCCGTTTTCTTTTCAAAGGGGCCTGGAGCTGAGATTTTGAACACATAAGCTCTTACTTTTATGTCATCTGTGCTCTCTCGCTGGTGCATCTGCTCTGCACCACGTGGCTTTGGCTGCAATCCCAGACCTCGTACTGCCTGTCCTTCCATGACCTAAGCCGTGAGCACTCCCACCAGTCAATCAGCTCTGTGTAATTCAATGCCTGCTTCCTGTTATTTATTTATTTTTAAAGCTATCTCTAGCGTGTGTGGCCTGTCAGAGCATGCTGTGTACATACACACCTGCATCTGAAATGAATGGAAAATTCAAACAGTAAAATTTGGCCTTTCCTCACACGGCAAATAATTGCTGATGAAGGAGTATTTAACTTCTTGGATCTTAACTTATTGGTGTCCTGCTTGGTTCAGATTTATAGAAGAGCTTTCTAAGCCTGTTTTGGTTGTTCAAACGTGTGGGACAAGAGAGTGAGAGGAAGTGAATGACCAGCAGAGAGAGGAATGAAGTGGAGGGCCCCTTTCACCCCAGGTTTAGCTCTCCCCAGGGGAACTTTTAATGCCATCTAAAGGAATTCCTCATGGACCCAGTAATAGGATAATAGGAAATTTCAAAAGGACTCCCCCACTCATTAGGATGGACATTGTCCCCTTAACTGTTTAGTTTTTCTGGTTCATTTACATTTGCGAACTACTCCACTTGTATGAAATTACTTTGTTGTTAGCACATGGTTTTGAGGAGATCCATTTGGATTTTTAAACCTCACACTTAGATTTACAGTAGTCTTCTTTACTCCGATCTGTTTGATCAGATGGGATTCAGAGGAAGGCCTTGTAGCAAGCAGCAGTTTCCCCAAAACAACTTTACTCTGCATTAAACCGCTAATCCTTAACCTGTGACAGTTTTGTGCCTGGATTTGAGGCCCGGCTTCGTGTCGTAGGGGAGTCATCGTCAATGCAGTCCATCTAGTCATATAACAATAACCTGTACAAAGATTCCCCCCAAATAACGGAAACGTAAGCAAGATCACCCAATTATAGAAAAACAGCTAAATATGTTAAGTATAGCGAGCAAGATAAAATAATGTGATAATATTATTATTTTGTAATTCTATTGTCTGTTTGGATAGTTTTGATATGGGAGTAGATGGTAGCTTGTAACAAAGATACACAAATAAATACTTGTTTACACACATTGACTAAACAGCATTTGTGATCGTTAGGTTGGTTACATTTTGGTGTTGAATGGGGGAATGTACAATTTAAAAAAGTAACCCACTGCCATGTACAGTAGTTTCTGGACTATAAGCCACTACTTTTTTTCACTTGCATTCGACCCTGCGGCTAATACAAAGGTGCGGTGTATCCATCAGATCACAATGGGGCGCACTGTAAAGGAAGCGCAAGAATGTCAGGCAGAGCAAAACAAACCAAGCGAGCCCAAATACAGTAGGAGAGACAGAACGAGAGCGAGACAATTTGCGCCCTCTTCATGGAAAAGAAAGTAGCGGGAACCGGGTGCGGTAACATTATAGTCGGGTGCGGCTTATATATGTGACAAATTCCAGTATTCCCCAAATTTAGCGAGCGCGGCTTATAGTCAGGTGTGCCTTATAGTCCAGAAATTACTGTAATGAGGTTTGGTTTACAACATGAATTCAGTATATAGACTTCTGTTGGAGACAAGCTTCTTGTGGTTATCATGGTAATGACAGTTTTTCAGTTGAAGTTTTTAAACCATCTTGTACTGTATTGTTACTTGTAGTTGGTCAGCTACTCTTCAGGTATCCAAGTTTTTGGGAGTCATCTCAATGTAGTGGTACTGTTAGCATTATCAAATAATTTTAGTGCTGTAGACATAATTAAAAAATTGCCACTAGTTGTCGGAAAGGCGATCGTTTAAATTAAATTTTCCAATTTTGTGTCCTCATTTTGATTCCAGTTCCAAACGATTCTCAATACCGATTCTTTTGGGGGCAGGGAGGCAAAAAAAAAATTGGGCATGGTTTAAATCAGAGGTGTCCAAAGCCCAAACTACGGTTGTTCTCTCTTCTTCTTTTTTTAAGCGGCCTGCAGCATAGACCAAAATGAACATTGAGCATCAAATCCTGGCAGCCCCTATAGTGCTGCTATTGTGGATTGAGATGAGTTGAGTTTGATGCCTGCCACCTTACAGCGTTCTTGTCTCAAGTTTGAACACTCAAGCCCAAGGGAAAAAAATTCTGTCTCCCAAAACTCGCAAATTGGGTCACGTGCATCTCAAGGCACCACTACTGCTACGTGCAACTGGTGGTGCCTCTGATTGTCCAAGTAAGATTGCAGTATGGCTCTGTGTGGTGTAAGGAGACACCTGGGTTAGGTCTTCAGCTCAGTTCTGTGGGCTTCCTGCACCATTAACGTACAGAGGCAAGGGACAATCTTTTATCTCCCAAGCTCCATGAGTGTGACTACTTAGTACTTACCCTTGCTTCCTCCACTAGAGTTCTAGGATGTTTCAAGGCAGATGGAGTCCTTGTACACAATGGAATGAACGACTCCAGCACGCTGAGAAAAGTTTAACATTACTGCTGTAATAGGTTGAACACTTACAGTACAGTATTCTGCTTTGCTATGTAGATACACCAAAATAATCCCCATTATCTGCAAATATGGTCACACATTTTCCTTTAAAATAAACAACACTGCACAGCCAGACTGGCGTCCACGCACCACTTTTAGACTGAGACTGCAGTGCAGACCAAAGGGTCTGTTTTGATAAATTTTTAATTCCATTGCAGTGTACAGTCAGTGTGAGGGTAGGCTTATTACAAAATGGGAGGGGATTGTCTGCTAAAAATAGCATAGCTGTTGTGCGTTTCTGTGCATTTGCTTTTGCGTTCAGTTCAGCTTGCATGTGCACTGTGTTACACTTGCTGCTTAACAGGCCATCCCTACTGGTCACTTGGAAGATACAGTACAGAATTTTGGATTAAGAATGCACGATAATATTGGTGGCCGATAATTATCAGCAATTATCGACCAATCTGACTTCATAGAGATAAACCAGATAATAAAGAAATCTGCCGATAATTATCGACTAATTTGACGTTATACAGATAAACCGGATAATAAAGAAATCCGCCATTAATAATAATAGACGTTGGTCCATCTGTTGTGGTGGTTGCTCAAGTTGTGCCCAACTCCTCAACCCCTTCCCTCTCCTATGGTAGTGTCACATATTTGTGACGTCATAATGCGCACGACCTCGTGTTCACAGAAGATGCATCATGGCGACCTGTCAGGTGCCAGTGTGGGCTTTCTTTACTGTCCTGTTATGGAAATTAACTATTTAACACACATTAACTTAAGTTTATACTGTATTGTGGACACTTGTATTTTCTTTAACAATGGGCTTTTCACTTCTTGTACATGAAGCAATATCGAAGTGACCTTAACTGATAAGTCTGCTCGAAACAGACTGCGTGCTTTCCTGTCTAGCTGACTCTCCTAACAAATCTTCCCATGATAATTTACTGTGCACGCTCTCACAGATCACTCCTTGTAGACTGCTATGTAAGACTTGTGTATATTTGATGTTTCAAATGTAAAGAAACCGAAAAGACAAATAGTTTTCCATACTGTTTTATTAATCTCGTTTAACTACTGAAAATTCCACAACACTCCCCAAAATGTTACCCTCGCAGTTTTTTGTTGCATTTTTAAAACGTGACTGTTTTGTTTTGGCAAACTCAAAATGAGTTACTTATTGTCTTTGAAGCAGAGATATCTGTAAAATTGAGCTTCATGGCGCTTTAAACAATGTTTCAATGTTAGACTCATAGTAGGACTCGGAAGTACTGGTTTATCGGTATTGGTTGAAAATAGCATTATTTTGCATCCCTATTTCGGATGTTTGCCAAAACTGATTGTTGGAATTAAAGCTATTCTTCCCTTGAGGAATGCAGTCAAGAACCACTCTCAATCACTCGGCAGCAATTTAGTGTCTTCCTCTGTGCCTTTGACTGTGCGTGCGTGCGTGCGTGCGTGCGGGGAGGTGGGGAGGTGGGGTTCTCTGTTGCTGTTCTCTCCCTTGCTCTCTGTGTGCGCTTGCAATTGCATTCATCAAGTTTGACAGATCTCCATCCATCCATTTTCTGAACCGCTTAAATCTATGGACTGCAAATCAAGTTCCCATAATGGAAGCACTTCTAGTTCTCATTTTAATCCAGCAACTATTCTGAACATGCCTTATAGGTTCTGCCTGGCTGCATTGAATCACCACACACACGCACACGCCCCCCCCCCCCCACACACACACACACACGCGCGCACACACCGGCCGGAGGGCTACTGCGTATGCAACTATACCTTAGGCAAACAACCATTTTGGAAAAAAGTGTTGCATTCAGTGCCGTTCGTTCATTAGCATCGAAGCTTTTGGGTATTAAATAGTCTAGATGAGTCCTTTCGCCTAATGTCTTGATGCTAACCCCGTTTGCTGTTATTCATATCAGGCAGCGTTACGCTCGGTATCTGGTGAAATAATGCATCACAGCTAGCTGTCAAATGGTCATTAATGAGCAGCGAAGCTAGCGAGAGCTGGATGCTAACCCAACCTAAACCCAATCGCCACTCTTTATTAGAACGCAGAGAAGAAGCAAAGTGAGGAGGTAGAGTGTAACCTTCAGGGACCGAACATTTTCATTACGGGGTTTATCTTGTGTTGTTCCTGGCTATTTTGCGTTTTTCCCCCAGAGATTATTATAAGCGTTTGCAATGCTAGTAATGGTGCTAAATTTGTTCATGTTTTTGGAGGACACGGAAAACACCTCATGCACTTTAAACGGACTGATGCTTCTTGTGAAGAAAATAAATAACAGCTGATGTTTGTTTACTGCTTGGCAATCATAATTTACGTTTGTTTATGCTACCCGTAGTTTGTTGAGAATGTGTCTTAACTGTGGAATTCATTTTGCGCCGCACATTTTTCCAAACGCCCTGCTCGTGCAGTACAGCATCAAGCCACAGTTAAAAGCTGTATGTGTTCCACCAATGGCACACTAAAGTGTACTTGGTAGTAGACTCCTTTGAAAATCCCACCTGCATGCGGCCCGTGGGCCGCCAGTTGCCCACCGCTGATGTATACAATGTGGTCCATATTAAAATAAGTATGACACCGTCACACCACTAATGAACACAAACACTCTTGTGTATGTCCATCTTGTGCCCGTGGGCACTGCTTGGCCTAAATGTCCTACTCTGATGTGTCACATATTCATGCACAGTGCTCTGGTCAAACAACTTTCTTTTCATGTCTCCCCTCTCTTCTTTGTCTGCTCCGAGAAGTTCAGCTGAGGTAAAATGGAAATGATGCGTTCCAAGTTCATAGGATTTTTCCCTGTGAACACTCTAATTTTCACTCTCACTGAATGGACTGCTCGTGTCTCTCAGTGCTTGGGCTTCCTCTCCCTCCAGCTAAATTCTACCGCTCATCTCTCATTTACACTACAGTCACTCGTCTGTTGCTGTCCATGCAGAGATAAATGCTACTGCTCTCCCCCTGACTATTTTGGTCCATTGTTTTCTTTTCACTCTTTTTATTGCCCGTCAGTGACTACGTTTACATGCAGGCAATATTCAGGTTATGGTCAGTATTCGGGCTTCTGGAACAATCGGAATAACACGTTTACATGCGCAAGTTGACCGAGTTACCCCCGTATTCATGGCGTTTTGAATAACCTGATGTAAGGGGGTGTAGAACGGACACCATCATGGCAGAAATAGACGTAATTTCCGCTTCTAACTTTAAACGGTCAATAAAATACATTATATTCATGTCACCACGCTAAATAAAGTACTCGGTTTCCAACTCCCTCCAGAAGTGCGGTTCTGTACACGCCAGAAGCACGGACTTACTTCGTTTGGATAAAGCGGAACTATGTGTGTGTCATCTAATGTTCCTACACGGACGTGTATTGTTGAACATTGCAAGCTGGAGATAAACATTGTTTAAGTATTACGAGTAGGGCTGGGCTATATGGCTCAAAAATAAAATCTCAATTTTTGCAGTCATTCAGGACGATTACAATTTTAATTGATTTTAATATAATAAAATCAACAATTATTTATTTAAAGGTTTCATTTATTCAAAAGTGATTCCTGTGCAAAATGTTCAGACAACAATAATGTATACTGATTCAAAATCAGTTATAACATTAACTTAACATTCATAGTTTGTGCTTAAATGCCACAATTAAGTAGTTGGTAGCTATTATTGTAAACATGTCTCGTAAACCACCCATCCAGCACTCTGACACTTGTGCAAAATTACAACTCACAATAACATTTGGATGTAACAGAACATAAGAACAACAGCTTTTAATAAGCCAGAAGATAAAACTCGATTTCACGATTTAGCAAATTTTCAACGATTCGATTTTTAAAATGACGATGTATCTAATTAATTAGATTTATTGCCCAGCCCTAATTATGAGTGATGTCGCGTCTGTCTCGCATGAATAGTTAACGTATCACAAACTGTGGCATTTTTGCCATAGAGGCACAATATAAAGTGAAAACGGCGCGGAGAAATCAATGTATTTAAGCGAGGCCCGTGTAAAACGGCGCTGCACATACAAGTCGTTACTACAAAGACCAAGATTCCTTGCAAATGCAAATAAGCCAAGAAGAGGAAAAGGAGACGAAGAAGAGGTTGTGAGCATGCGCACTACAAAGAGCAATGTTCCGTTGATTCAAGGTATTCCGATTGCGTTTATATGAACCAGTAATCCTGTTATGACGCTTATTCTGGTTTTTAGAAACTCGAATAAGAGCATATTTGGGTTATTGCGCGTGTTTACATGGCCTTTCAAAACCCGAATATTGCCAATATTTTGGTTTTAAAAGGGTTATTGCCTGCATGTAAACTTAGTCTGTGAGTTTTGCCCAGAAAGTCCATAGCCCCGTTTCCACTTCAAGAAGTTCAGGTATAGGGAGGAGGGTAGGGACTTACACAGGAACCGTCCTCCCGTGGCTATGTCTCCACTGCAGAGTACGACCCAGTTTCGCGACCTCATGAGTTTTGATCAACACGTATCGCCATGCGACAGTTTCTCCCATGACGTCACCCAAGCATGTCGCAAAAACCAAAACAAAAGCAACGAGGAAAGAGGAAAACGTAAGGCATTTGCTGTTTTTTTCTATTAATTTTTTTATAATTTTTATTTTGCATGTGCGTGTGTGTGTGTGTGCATGTGTGCGTGCGTGTGAGTGTGTACTCATTAGTTCACCTAAAACCTATTAAAAATCCCATACCGTTCACCTAAACCGAATACTTCAGAATCCAGCTAGAGTCGTGAGGTTGTCAGGAGACCCGAGGAAGGATCAAAGAATAGAAAGGAAAGTGAAATCCAGCACCGACCTACTACCCACCGGGTTACCAATCAGTCTTTCACCAACCCCAGAAACCTCTAAATTCCAACAAATTAGGGAGACCTCGAGACCAAAGGAGAGACTGAGGAAAGGAAGGAAGGATAGATGAAGCAGAGTGAGATCCACAGACATCAGCCTCCACCGATTCAATGACCAGAGGAAGAAGCAGATTGTGTTTGAATTTCGATAGATGCTGGTGTGGTGGATCTGGCATGCATGAAAACCTCCACAAAAGAGGGGAGCCGTCGACCCCGGCCAGGACAGAGCAAGCACAACCCCCCAGGCCCCGGCAGCGCCAAGGGACAATGATGATGACATGTCAAATCGGTAAAATTACCAAATGAACAATACTGAGCTCTCAAAATATATATATATATTTTTTTAAAGGCATTTGCTGTTTTTTCTGCTTTTTATTGTTGCGTGTATGGCGTGGATGGATGGTTTGAGTGATTCGAAAATGACTGGAAAATTCGAAAACGGATAGCAGTGAGTGGAAAGAAAATAAGCAAAGCATTATTAGGAGATTTCTTTTGGTGGAAGAGTACTTAGCCGAGAATGCATGTCGTTATCACAATGGATATGAAGGGTAAGATATTTTTATACTAATTAAAACGTTAACCCAATCGGCGCCAGAGCCCAACCGAGAGCTTTTCGAGGCCAGCGGAGTACCTACCGCCACCGGTACCCTCGAGAAGGACCTCCGTTCGGCCCCCCGTATAAGTGGCCCTGTGGGGGTGGCTCCTGCAGTGGGGACATGCACATACTGGGTACATTTACCCCCAAAGCCCCTGCGATGGAAACTCGGCTCGTGTGATCTGTGGACTTGGAAAAGGTATTTTATGGAATCGCTTGGTGTCTTCCCTTTGGGAAGAGCCTACTCTGGCAGAACTGTACCATTTAGAAGTAATATTTATGTATTTATTACTGCATAGAAGTGTTAGTGCTGTAAATAGTCATTTAAAAATACAGACTTAACCTGCAATTTAAATCCAGTCTTTGACGGGTGGCAACATTAGCATGCCAGTGAAAATTTCAACACAAAGGGGCTTTTGTAGTGAGTTTGGGTGTTACACCCTCACTTTGGTCATTGTTGGCAGTGTTCAATCTCTGATACGACGTCAGAAACTGGCAAATTTCCCATTTTAGTTCAACTGCCTTTCTCACATCGGCGAGGGTATGTGCGTAATTTTGTGCTGGAGGGTAACATTACCGTATGTTTCCACTTTTATTGGTTGTTCTGTGCATTTAAATAAATCACTTGTGAAATGACATTAGAGGCAAAGAATTCTTTGTTAGTTTGAGGCAGGTTTCCCAAGATGTGCTAAGTAGACTAAAAATATGTTTGCTAACTTGGCTCATGATACACATTGTCTATCCACTACAGTAATTTCTGGACTATAAGGCACACCTGTCTATAAGCCGCGCTAGCTAAATTTTTGAAAGTTGATTTAATTTTTAGGCAATGTCGATCAAAGTAGAACTAAGCAGCGAGTTGTGTGTCCTGAAAAACTCTTAACTAATTGTTAACTTGAATGTTCCTGCTTTGAATTTTGGCTGCCCAACTAGAAATTTCAGAAGACAGGACAGGACGTTCCTAGCCATTCTGTACACTCACACTTTCCTCCTTGTGATTTACTCTGTGATTTTGGTGTTGAGGTTTGTGCTCTGTGAGTATTGCTTGACATTTGAACATATTTCCATTTGCCACTGTGGAATTTGACTCACACGGAATAGTCGCTTTTGCCTAAAGGTGCATTTGTATGATTACCGATTACTTACATTTTTTAAATATATATTTTTTTACAAACTAAACATTTAATAGCTGTCAAACTGCATTGCTTGGCCAGTCAATAATTCTGTGATTAACGCCACATTTCACAGGTGAGGCATGTTTACAGTTTGGAAGCACATACCCCCGGATCAAAAGTTTCCAACATATCGATTACAGACACCCATACACCCCCGCTGCTTTAGTATAATGGCTACTATGTATTTTTTTGTGTTCTGTAAAATGTTCAACACAAGTGATTCTATAATGCCTTCCACCAGGCTCATTCACTGTCATATGGAAAATGATTCCACCTATTGACTATTAGCAGGAATTAAACACGATAGTCACTTTTTTTTTCTCTCTTAAATGGCTCTTGAAAAAAAAAAATCCCCTTTGTTATGGCTTTCACAAGAACTCATCAAAGTGGAACATTGCTGTGTTCCAAATGCAAGTTCACACAGTTTGCCGATGCAGATTGCTCCATCAACAAAATTACATGTATTACACGTCGAACATTATTTCTCACAGTAACATCCTTAGTTGATGTGTCATTTTAACCCTGTTTATCAACCAATCTTAGTGTGCTTCACAACTCATAACAGCTGAGCTGAATGTATTCCAGAAACTAAAAATGAACTAGTGGTGAGAGGGGGGATTCATCTGTCACTGTTCCAAGCAGCCAGACACGCATACACAGCACAGGCCAATATAATTTGTGTAATAAAGTTGAGCCCTCTTCTGCTCTTATTCAAACACCAACTGATTCCCCTCCCATTCAGCTTTTCCATGAGATAAAATCAGTGTAGGGCAGAATTGAATCCATTTGGAAGCAGCGTGTGAATTTAAGGGTAGATAGTTTTCTGGTGTCTGTTTGGTCTCTTTACACAGGCGGTCTTAATACTGTACAGAAAAAAAAGGTTCCATTTATCCTTTTCTTGTTAGGGTAATCAAAGTCTTGGTTCTGCCAGAATGCTCCCTTCATTGTAATTTGAGAGCCGTCCTTCACTTAGATTGACCAGGATGTATTTAGAATGAGCGTCACTTATAGATGAATCATACAACCACCCACTGGCAGCTATCGTGTTATTGGAACTTAAGCAGTGGATGAGATGAATGGTGCCAGCTTTGCTGACCTAGCCTTTCTCCCTTTCTTTACAGTCAAATGTATGCTAATAGGCTTCTTGTCACCAATGCAGAAAGCTAATGTTTGTAAGTAGCTTTACACCTCTTTGATGTGGACAGTAACGGGCTATGTCGTGATGTAACAGATGATTGATATGAAAACAAAGATACACTGTAGATGATAAGTTTCTCCTTGTTTTGTTTAATCAACAGTTGGATTGAGCTGAACATGATGATCATTCTAAATAAGAATAGAACTCACTATATACAGTACTCGGATACACTGTGCATGTAAACTGGCATTTTCAAATTGATTTCCCAGAGCATATCAATCGCACCGATTCATCTTAAGTGCACCAATCACTTTAGTAAGTGATGGCTAAGCTAAGGAGGCAAACATGTATAGACAAGTCTGGAAGAGTCAAGCTGATGCTCAGCACTGCCTCCTGCTGTCTGTCTGCCAGCTATCACAGAACCACCGTGAGCTGAAAAAGCAATAGCTTCATTTCTTTGCACCTCCTCATGTGCAGCATATTGTTTTAATTTCGACACTGGACTCGTGCTGTGTGAAAAAATAAAAAAATAAATGAACATAATGTACCTCTGACCATACTATGCACTGCAGCAGGAATAGGATCAATAGTGCAGCGTCTGCAACACAGCTCACCCCCGTGTGACTCCTCAGCAATGTTTATGAGGGAGTCACGTTCCTAATTCCATCTCTTCTTCCCTCTGTACCAACTAACATAATTTCTTTCTCAATCCATTTGATAAACCCCAAAACCTTGCTGATGCTCCTCCACCATAGTTGTTGCTTTCACTCTGCATATTCTTTACTGGGTATAAATGTGGGATAATCACATTTTCTCTTTCTGCAAGGTGTTTGATGGAAGGCTTCAGTCACCCACCATATTAAAGTTCAAATTTAGTGGATTTGCATCTATTAATACCATAATTACATCATACAGGGAGGGTGCTTGTAAGCTTTGAGGGGCATTTTTGATATTGCCATTTAAAAAAATTATTATATAATGCTCTTATTGGTGCCTGTCTTCTATTTAATCAAATGCTTGATACTAATCACACGGTGATGATCATTATGTCACGTTGCAGGTCAGAAGACATGTCTCCACCTTCATGGAGTGTTTCCGTACATCTACATTCCATACGATGGTCATGGACAGCAACCGGACCTATACATGCATCTGGTGGCCTTCAGCATTGACAGAGCACTCAATGTTGCCATGGGAAATCCTGCTTCCGACGTCCAGCACATCTTCAAGGTGGTTATGGTTTCTGGCATGTAAGTACCCAAATGCTTCTTTCACTTGTTCTGCCAAATAACACTATGAAATAGGGCTGGGCAATCAAATAAATTTGATTAATCGTCATTTTAAAAACCGAATCGTTGAAAATTTGCTAAATCGTTAAATCAAATTTTGGCTTCTGGATTATTAAAAACTGTTGTTCTTATATTCAGTTCCACCCAAATGTTTTTGTTTGTTATTTTGCCCAATGCTGGATGGGGGGTTTTACAATAGCTACCAACTAATTATGGCATTTAAGCACAAACTATGAATGTTAAGTTTATGTTAAAACTTTTAAAAATTGATCCATTTCAGGAAACTATTTATTTAAATTTTCTGTTAACGTTGCAAGAGATGCTGTTGACCCTGGGAACTTTCTGCACCTTCTGTTTTTGTTTGAAATTATAACTAAGATAAGTCAAATTTGAATACTTAGAGATTTTTAAACATTTTGGAAAACTTTATTTACTGTAGAAAACAATAGGGAGCTATATACTTGTTTAGGGTTTTATTGAACTTTTTAAGACATGCTACTGCCCTTGGGAGATCTCTGAACTTTTAATTAGAATTTTAAAACAAAGATGTCTATTGGCTAAGATTTTTTTTTTTTTTAACTCCAATATTTTACGATTTCTTAAAGTTCCTAAATAAACATGCTCAAAAATTCAACAAATTTAAGAGCTGGACTTTGTATTATATCGGTTATCCAAATATCGGTTATTGGCGTCCTTGACTACTAATAATCTGTATCGGTATCGGCCCTGAAATAACCATATCGGTCTATCGCTAGTAATCATCGTGAAGGACTGAAAAAAATCGAGATGTTATTTTTGTGGCCATATCGCCCAGCCCTACTATGAAATTGAACTTTAATCCGTAAACGCTGGGAATATGCTTTCTTCCAGGCCTTTCTATGGATATCACTCCAAGGAGAAGCACTTTATGAAGATCTATTTGTACAATCCTCAGATGGTAAAAAGGTATGTTTACAGGCCATGTGATAAGTGAATGGCATTTATGACGGTTGGGAATTCCGTGTATCGCACCAGAAACCTAGGAGCAACTAGTCACTTGCTATATATATTCAGTTGTACAAATTGTGAGGATGGCGAGCTTATAATCTGCTTCAGTTTGTAAAGCAGTATGTGAATCTTCAATTAATTCATGAGGGAAGATTTGGGATAGAAAATAATAGCTTGATTTACACTGCATGATTCAAGTTGCACAATTTTGATATGCTTCATGGTTGCCTAAATGGGGGAGGAAAAAGCACATCAATTTTTTTATATTTTTTTTTAGTATGGGGTTTTTGTGTCATCTGCCTCCATTTCCCCCAATTTTTTGTAAAAAACCTGGAGCCTGTCCCGGCCGTCTTCAGACAGTAGGAAGGGTACACCCTGAACTGGTTGCCAGCCAAACACAGGGCACATTACACAGACAAACAATCATTCACACTCACAATCACACCTAGGGACAATTCAGAGTGTTCAGTAGTAAACATTTAAATACACATATCTGCCTATGTGACTGCAGTGGTAACGAACAGATCAAATATACACTGACAAACAACACAAGCAATTGGACCTGCAAGGTGCGCACACACTCTTATTTCCAATTACAAATTAGTGAAAATGCTGGGTGGCTATTAACTACTTGTAGCCACAATGGCCTGTAACTGTGAGTAAAGTAATTGTCAAGCCCTGCATCCCACATCAGTGATGTCAGACTTTGTAAATTTGTTTTTTTGATCAGCCTTGCTTTGACCTTGAGGGTTTTTTACTTTTTATGACATAACAATAGACTTGCTGGAAAATAACATCATAAGTATTGGGAACAACAAACCACACATTTCCCTGTGTTCAGTATACTAGCCAGTATATGTGAATTATACAAAATGATAAGACATTGTAATCAACAGCATTATCTCTGTGCCAAGAGTTTATACAGTAATAAAGGTTCTTATAATGGTGTTGTGTTTTTGCTCCAATAAGCTTTTGAACATTCTGTTTCTGACAGAGTTTGTGAGCTGTTGCAGAGTGGAGCAGTGATGAACAAGGTTTACCAGCCACATGAGGGCCACATCCCATACCTGTTGCAGCTTTTCATCGACTACAACCTGTATGGCATGAACCTGCTTAACCTTGCAGCGATTAAGTTCCGTGGCTGCAAAGACAAAGGTAGGGAGCAAGGGTCAGGGTGTGTGTTCGTGTGTATTTCCCCCCAGATAACCTTTATTAGTAGTGTTGCTTGAACAGAAAGAAACATTACTGTGCTATGTTTCAAAGCTACTCATCTCATTGTCTGATGTTTTGCATTCTCAAATCATTCCCAAACCAAATTAAGTGGTGATTTAGATCAGGGGCTGTTGTTGTCAACTGTGGCCTTGCAAAGCCCTTTGAGACTCTTTTGTGATTAAGGGCTATTACAAATAAACTTGACTAGACAATCCTCTTTGTATCATTTAAAATTTCCAAAACTCTGAAAGAAACATTTCTGTCAAATGTTTTCTGATAGGAACTTAATGTGTGTCTGCATGGTCAGAAGCTGTAATTGTCAAACCTCATCCAAATCTGTCTTAAATTAATACGCATATGGCGTTAATTTGAACTGGACTTGGAAAATCCCTTTTTACATGCTCAGGAACTATTATCTTTCTGAAATCTCAGCAGATCAGGTTCTTGTTTCTCTGACCTTTTTTTTAATGATTTATTACATGCTCTTGAGCGATTCAGAAGATATTCTGAACCTCCTTTTTATCTATTATTATCCAAGGACTTTGCTATTCACTCATGAATTTCCAGATGCAATTACTGGAAGCCTGGTCCAAGGTCTGTGTGCGCTTTTCATTTCTGTATCAGACATTCTTGGCCTTACTTTCCATGGGCACATTATTTTTCCTGTGTTACTGCTTGTTTGTTGCCATTGCGGTTTTGTTTAATAGGCAATGTCGCAGAAAATGGGTTCTTAACGGAGTCTGCAAAAAGCCAAATATAGGCCTCTTTCTGAATCTCGCACCAGCATTTTTGTTAATAAGTCTTCTTTTTGTGCCATCCCAGTAAGCGCCTACATGCTATGTAAGGGAATTCCACCTTTTGATTTTAATTAAGTTCTATTGTTAAAAATATCACTTGCCTTGTCCCTGATGGAAATTGGGTTTGCACATGACCCCAACCCTCTAATGCATGAATGGAAAAAGAGTTCCAATATGCCATGCAGCAAAGAACTGCAATACTTCAACAAATGGGTACAACAGTTCACCTACTTTGACCCTCAAATTCCAAAGCTGCAGTTCTTAATGTGGGACCAAGTGAAGGAATGATGAAAGGGGCCAGACTGATTACATGCAGTTTAAAATGAATGCAAAGGAGACTGCCATAATTTCCGGACTACAAAGTACACCTGATTAAAAGCCTCACCCACTAAATTTAGCCATAAAAACAAATATGGACGTATACAATATTGTCTGCTTCGCTTTATTAGCCGTGGTTTCCACATTGTAACATTGGGGGATATTTGCAAGGAAAGAGGTCACACGGGTGGATTTTAAGAACAGCAACTTCTAAATTCCTTCGATACAGATAAAAGTTTTTTTCCCAAACAACGCCGAACACGGATAGTTAAACAGTAGCCTCCCAGAAAAGTCAACAGCCGTCGTTACATACGTAGTCTCTCTTGTCGCATGAGGAAAATTTGTGCAGTCCTCTTCAACATTGCAGCAGTTTTTTGAAGTCCGTTGGTAATAATGCATTTTTTTTCAACGCGTGAGGAAAATAGTAACCATACCTGGGATGTGGCTGTGTTCAGAATGAACCAATCACATTCAAACTTGTGCAGCATTTAGCGATTGCTACCATTTATTCTTAAGCCTAAATAAATATCAAACTTGCTACAATTTCAGAGGATGTGTCAACAGACCCAGACCAGCAGACCCCCAGCGCTCATTCCAGCAACACTCCCTGTAAGAGCCCGTGCACGTCCAAACTCAACTGCAGCACCTTTGGGGGCACCTTTGTCCGCTGGGAGGAGAACGCCATTCCCTGGTGAGTCCTATCTAGTATCTACCACGCATCTGCATTACGAATAAGTACCCAAGAGATTCAGGTTCTATTTTGGAACCACCACCTAGGTGCATTTGTTTGCTATTTATTTCCACTGCAAAAAAATGTTTTCCTTTTTGACCCGTTTACTTCTTGTCTGCGCTTTTAAATATATATAAACTTTTTGGGAGGATTAGTCACTATTTTCCCATCTTGTTACCATTAGAATTGGTTATAATCCACACGTTACCACAATCTTACAGGAATTATAAATCAGCGTCAGATGCTGTAATGGCTAACTAACCATGGGAGATTTCATTTTTGGGGGGGTCAGAATTTAACATGGAAAAGCCTATTTAACATGTTTTTTGACAAATCACAAATTTAGGCTATAAAACTGTTGCGCTTGCTTGCCGGTATTTATTTTTTATTTTTTTATGGATAGTTTGTTTTTGTTTGGTTGCCCAGGGCATTTTCTGAGCATTGATGAAAATGGAATTTCCGCTTGAGGTGTCGGTGTTAGTTTCCAACTGTATTTTTGTGTGTGTGTTTTTTTGCGATGGGCCAATCCTCGCTGTGTCGCTCTGTGTGCGACAGGTATTAGAGTCACGGGTGAGCTACCTGAGCCTATTCCAGCTCAGTTTGAGCGAGAGGCAGGGTACACCCTGCACTGGTCATCTATTAATTGGAGGGCACATATAGCCAAACAACTCACGTTTACTCATATGCACATTTTTGAGTCTTTAGTAATCCTATGATTCGTGCATGTTTGGAATATGGGAGAAAGCCAGAGTACTCGGAGAAAACCTTGACAGCACAGGGAGAATGTGCAAATTCCCTACACGGAGATCTGTACTCAGGACCTCTTGACTATGATGCAGATGTGCTAACCACTACTTCACCTGGCTATAAACTCAGATATCTACCTGTATGTCTGTTGTATTTGAGACCTCATCTTATGATGCTAAGTTCTGCCTGTTTGTCTGCAGCTCTCTAGTCCTGAATGAGGTGGAGAGGCAGAGCACCTGTGAGCTGGAGGTTGATGCTGTTGCTGTAGATGTTCTCAACCGTCTCGAGATTGACAGTAAGGATGCTCAGGAAAATTAAAAGAGCTTTTTGGGCATTAAAATGTCCCCTTTGCTAAAGTAGAAGGAACTAGAGGTCATCCTTTTGGATGTTTGAAGAAAAAAAAAGTGTTATGCTGAAAGTATTTAGTTCTTGTCTGACTCATTTTTTTCCCACCCAACCATTTTCTGCTATTTATCCTTATGTTCAGGATCATAGGGAAGTTGAAACCTGCCCCAGAGGCATTGTACACACAAGACTGACCACCAGTCGATGGTAGAGCTAAGATATAGCGATAGACAAGTACCAGAAAGCAAGACTTTGGTAAAAGTTTAAATATCTTAACGGGGAATTTTAGAATGCCAATATTTCTGTGACTTTAGATAGGCATAAGAGGTACTTCCTGTAAATACACTCACAGGTGTGTAACATACTTGTCACCACCACCATTGAGTTCACCGTTGCAGCTGTTTTGATAATCATGTACTGCTGACAAATCTTGCAATTAAGTCTTCAGAAGTCTTGCAATCACAAGAAGAACATGCAATCTCCACATAGAAAGGCACAGGCCAAGATAAGCCAGTAGTGCCAACACGACTGTTCTGCTTTTTCCACGAAAAGCAGATCTGTAATTCTTGGGGTTAAAGTTTGTTGTTCCTTGCGTTCATTATTTGGTGTGCTGTCATTTCTTCAGATCAAATTGGAAGGAACCCCGGCCTACAAGCAATCTGGGAGGATGAGAAGCAGCGGAGAAGAGAAAAGAACAAGGACTCTCAGATTGAAACCCCAGAATCGCAAGGTCAGCAAGTTGTTACCAGAAAGGTGGTGTTATAAATAAAACGTATTCTTTTATCCGTTTTCCAGTATTTGACTAAAATTTATTTTGCGTATGATTAAGAATATGATCTCCAGAAAAACAACCAGTTGAATTTGTTTTTCCTGTTTTCCAGACCGTGCATTTGTCACTTCAACTGAGAGTGAGCAAATCTTCATGAAAAGATTCAAGGAGATTGTGAAGGAAAATAAGTTTGATGTGTAAGTTGCACCTTTCCTTTAATCGGTCTTCTTTGCTGGCAACCTATCCATGGTATACCTCCCCTGTTGCCCAGTCAGCTGCGATAGGCTATAAGTCGCCTGTGACCATAGCAATGTAGTGTAGTAATGTAGGATGTAGTTTGATGTTGTTTTGGGGTACTTCCTGCTCCAAAAATTGCACTTTAAGTCAGTGAGTAAACTAAATCTAATAAACATTATGCAAAGGACTGTAATAGTAAAATATCAACATATCCTAACTCTAATTTATGGGATACTCTTTTTGATACTCCTTTACATACATATTAACAGCATGTTTCTGGAGTAAACCAGCTACCAGCTACCAACAGTTTACAGTGAGAACACAAAAGGACCGTGGACTTCTTTTCTGACTATAAATTGCGTGTCTGTACTATGTTATAAAAAGAATGTATACATTAACATACACATAAAAAAATGTATGCGCTTGACTCTGCAAAATAATCATATTGCATGTACAAGTCTGCGTATGGGGGAAGCAGCAGACACAATATAAAACTTTTAAACAAAACAAAATTGACTTTAGCACTGTTTGTCTCTGCTGTTTTACATCTTGTCTTTAACACAAATATATAAATAAAAATGCACTTCAAAATGGAGCTTTTGGACGCTGAAAAACAATCTTATGTCAACAATCTTACTCCATCAGGGTTCTTTTTTCTGTGCAGATACACACATGCACGCACGCCACACACATTAGTAAGCTAGCCAATAGCAGCACAATAGAGACATTAATATTCACACTTGTTTCTCTTATTCCACTCAAAAATGACAGTGATGGGCATAAGCCTTCAGTCTGACCACCTGCAACGTTCCCTAGCTTTGGGGAAAACTTCAGCTAACTACCTACCTACCAAGTAGCATGATTAAAACCACAAAAAAAAAATAGCTGTACAGTATTTTTGTTGTTTAAATATTACTTTTAAACTCTATGGTTTATATACATACTATATCGTTTTCTAGCTTGTTAAAAAAACATACAGTAAAAATATATCTATACTCTAAAGTTTTGGGGGTGCTATTGTTCGCTTTGGGCTAAATACGCGTCTGGTATCAAACATCCCTAATTGAGAGGATGGCAACGTACGTCAACTGGAGGAGGGAACATCATTGTCACATCTTTACCGGTGAAGTGTCAGGACTGAGAAAAGGAATAAACAGTCATTATTCTCAGATTTAAAGAGGTGTGGCTTGATAGCGGAACATGTTAATCACTGCAGTAATCTCTTGACACCTAGCAGACTTCATCCCTTGACACTTTTTAAAGTCATTAAGATGACTAATTAAGAGACAGTCACAGCAGCACATTCACAGACTATTGGGAGCACTTTCCTCATGAGGCTCGCCAGCACTTGGAATGATAATGAGGCTGAGGTAAAATCTCATTTAGGTACTCTTGTCATGCCACACACTGGAGAAGCAACTTAATGTTAAATGTCATAATTTTTAATGATTTATTTCCTTGATTCTACTTATTCAAAATATGTTTCTAACCTTGCTGTGGTGAGTTGCTAGGCAGTCAGATGAATGCAAAGCCCAGTTGTTTGCTAGCCCATTCATATTACGTCTCAAACACAAAAGGTTGTCACACACCACTTAAGCTGTACACCCCCCCCCCCCCCACACACACACAATTATGGTATAAGATATGCCTCACTTGCTCTCCACACCTGTGTAGTCAGCCACTTAAATTTACACTCACCACCACTGCATATGTACACAAATACCTCAAGTGTGACTGACTGCATGAGCACCAACAAACAGTCCTTTACTTTATCCATTATATAGCAGCCGTTGCTACAGGACTACTGCTGTTATTTCTGTGTCTTTTTAATGCTCACTTGAGATGCACTAATTGGAAATTCTCTTACTTTTCAGGACTCCGGCTTCCCCTGTTGGTGATGGAGATTCTTTCCGTGATCTCACCTTGCATTCGTCTCTCCATTTGACACCAGAGGAAGTGCAGTGTACACCTGCTTCAGTTGTGGAGGTGCACAGGGACTCTGAGCCAGGTCAAGATCAATGCACATTTTCCCTTTAAAAAAACAACAACAAATCACATTTTTATTTTTTATTTCAAAGAGCCATATGTACTTTGTGAAATAGTTTTAAAGTCACAAGGTAGACCTTGCTTATTAAATATATTCATGACCTTCAGTTGTTCTAAAAATGTAAGTATTATCAGGTATTGTGGATCCTTTGAAGCTTGTCATGGGTCATAATCTTGTTCTAAAATGTAAGAGACATTTCTCGTTCATTGTAGCAGTATACAGAACAGAATACAATATGAGATTTTCAGAAAAAATATTGAACTCACTCCCACACTTGCAATTTTACGTTGCAATTTCCACTTATTTAGGCCTCACTGTGCCCTCATATGGTCGTAATGCACTGCAAGGTTGGAGCTCTCGTTGCTTTATAATATTGCATGCTTCTGAGATGCTAACTGTGATTTTCATCTGTTTCCGTAGAATTTGTGAGCAGTAGAGGTACAATCCCAGAGGAGGCTATTGTTGATGAGGAGGCCATTTTATGTCTCCTGCAGAATAGTCAGAGCTTCCTACAGCCCTCTCAGACATCCAACCACTCACCTTTATTAGGTAAATAAAGAAGAAATGTATTCTCCCAAAGTAATATTTACTTGTTGAACAATTTATATTAATATTATGCTATTAATATGATGCAGTTTTTCATGTTAAATTAACTAATCAAGTGAAAGCATAATTTAGTCATTGTTGGAGTCTTGTCCTCATGCTTATTTGACCAAGCAAAGCCTTTCAAAATTCTTTCTGTTTGGGCCAGTATATTGAAAGGGAAACTATAATTGTGTCAATATCTTTTTTTAATAAATCTAAGTTTACCATTGCTTTGATCCAACTGTAAAAAGGAGTATATGGAAGGGCCAAAAAAAGGTGAGACTTTCTCATATATTTTTATAAGATTCTACATTCTGCTATCATGAAGTTGATCTTCTTCATTTTCCTTTTACATCTCTGAAGCAAATTAAGTTCTCCCAGTGCATTTTCTATTGTCTTGTGACTCAGACACTTCAAGCTTTTTCCCCGAACAGTATTTTAAATACTGTACAGTTCACATCTTTATGAAAGGAGTTGCTTAGCCTTGAACATAATGTAATTGTCTTTTTGTTATCAATGCAGATAGCAGCCAAGACCGTGCCATGATGGATTTGCTGGCGGGCTTGGCAGATGACATCAGGACACCTGGTCTGCATGGTTCACAGTCCCAGTCCCTTCCAGGTAGTAAAAGCTGCCACTACAACAGTGACGATGAAGAGGCAAGGCTGGAGTTAGACAAGGAAGAGGCACAGCTCAGCATGACAATGTCACAGAGATGGGACAACGAGCCCCTGGAAAGCTCGTCCTTACCAAGGTCTGTTTATGCAATGACACTATTCCTTGTTTCAGTGGTCTAGAGTAAAGAGAGACATTTCACTGCTTGTCTGTGCATCTTATTCTGTAGTCCTGTTATTATGTGCAGGTCTGGTATCAAGGAGGCGCAGGACAGCTTCAGTGACGAGCATCAGGAATCTTCTGACGATGACATGGAGTGGAGTGCAAATAATACCTTATTTGCTAACTTGTCCATCTCTCAGCTTGATGGGGCAGCAGATGAGAGCAGCGGTAAGACATTTGAAGTGTTTGCTTTTGGGTTTGCTTTGCTTTGGGGTCTACTGTATAAGATACTGAAACCAGTGGTTGAGTGGGCGTCTCCCAATCCAGAGGTTGTGGGTTTGATCCCATGTCATTGTGGCCACATCGAATTATCCTTGAGCAAGATACTGAACCCCAAGTTGCTCCTGATGCTGCGTCATCAGTAGGTGAATGAGTAGTCGAATGTAAAGTGCTTTGATGAGGGCCTTGTAAGGTGGAAAAGAGCTATATAAATGAAGTACCATTTACTTTGACCCGTGATCTGCACAGATCAAGCATCACGGTTTGGGTCATACATAGTTCTCAAAATGCACTCCAAAGGCCAAATTCAAAATAGAAGTCTGCCAACTAATTCATTGACGTAAAATAAATTGCCTTGGTAGACTTTTATTTTGAAGTTCTGATAACAAAACCCACTAGATCACAAACTGGTTGTTACGCTAGAATACTGTGCATGAATACATAAATAGTTGGGTTTCCTCACCAATTCAGGCTGGTCTCTCCTAGCCATTGCTAGCTTATGCCTTGCTGCATAAACTGATTAAGCATTCTCCGTTGAAAGGTGAAACGTCTTCGAAGACAAGCAAAGCAGTCCAGCTGTAATTGCTTCATGTGAGCAGCTTGTAGCAAAATGTCATAACTTCCAGATGCTCTTTGTTTCTACTCAATCAGTTATGATGTTTTGAAATAGCTCTTTTTCATTTGAATCGTCATTTGATTAAATTAATTAATTGCTTTATTACAGACTCAAGGTCCAGACACGATCAAGCCAAATCCACAATCTAATAACTAAAATATTCAAAAATACACTTACACCAGGGTAATATTGATATTAGTGCTGTCAAAGTTAAGCGTTAACTCAATAATTAATCACAAAAAATAATGTATATTAAAGCAATACAAGACTTACAACTCATTTTCCAGTATTTGGTTTGGCATTGTGTATAAAGAATAAAAGTGCAAATATCTCTGGCATCCTGTTCACTGAATTTTCTTTTATTTATTTATTTTTATTTTTATTTTTTTTCCTGGAGAGCTCAGTTCATTCGGTAATTTTACCGATTTGACATGTCATCATCATTGCTCTCTTTTTATTTATTTATTATTATTTATTTATTTTTATTTTCTTTTAAACCGATTAAGTATCAAAATAAGAACATACCGTGGTAAAAGCCATTATCCTGGTCACGTGATTGTGATGACGTATCCCGTACGTAAACGAGAGCCGCCTTCGTTCATTTCAAAGGGAGTTTGCTGACGTAATAGGCAAGATAAAAGCCGTCTTCTATCCCAATTACTGCGCCAATTCTGATCAGAATAAAATCTTCAGCACGTCAGGCTTCATGTCATTCCGTGTGGGGGTGGGGCGGTGGAGGGTGGCCTTTCTTAATGTGGGCTAGCGTGCTAGCACACATGTAGCATGGCCTAGCAGAGTAAAAGTCACCCAGATGTTTACCATCCAGAGTGAACAATGTCAATGGTGACTTGACTGGTAATTTGAGCCTCTGTAACATGCAACTTGCAGACGCTCCCCAACTTCTACTCACTACGCTGTGAGCCGGCCGACTGAATGAGTCGGCCAGTTTCATTTCATTTTTGCTTTTGGCTGGACAAAATTTTTTGGTGAGTCCTCCGTGGCTGTACTGCTTTTGAAGAAGTGCTTCTTTGCTTTAGGGCATAATTTCACCTTTTGATGTCCGCCGTTGGATGCAATAATTCCTCGTGAGTCTCTGTTGTCTTTCATGCCATGTCATTCAATGTGTATTTTACGCACGCAATACGTCACGACGATCACATGACTGTCCAAAATGACCGGTACTGTACTTAATGAAAAATATTCATAAAAAGTGCTATAAAATCATAATCGCTCTACATTAATTGACTTTTTTTTTCAGAAACGGGTTTAAATTAACCATTTCATAGAATAGCTGGTTCGTTTTTCATAAGTCTTGTATTTCTTTAACGCAGATTAATTATTATTAATTTTGACCGCACATGATCCTTTATCTTAACAGCGGATGCTTATCGTAAAAGTAGCGCAGGAGCAATAAACATTACTACTACTACTACTACTACAAGTAAAGCATTTAATAAATGTTTGCCTATGACATTCAGAATATTTGTTCTCGCCAAAATACTTGGGTAATTTTTTTCATATTAAATTATGCAAGTAAGTAATTAATAAAAAAATAAAAAAAAAGAGGTTGAGAGCGTGTAGTGGATCAAAAAATTTGGAAGAATTCCTCATACCATTAAATGTAGAACACAAAACAGGTGCTCTTCAAATTTGGCCTTTTTAATTGATTAGTCATGATTAATCAAAATTCTAAGATGTGTTTAATTTGATTTAAAAAATTAATCAATTGACAGGCTCTAATTAATATACACTAAGAAGCATTATATAAAAGGCAATAGTACCAATCTTTCCAGAACTGGGATTGGTATCGTGTAGCACTTAAGTAGATGTTTGGTAATTGTGCAATGATTTAATTATTTGAGTCATTTAGCCCGCAGATAAATTTGAACATCAGAAATGCATTTATAAAGATTTTTTTTTCATTTTGAACTTACAAATAAAATGTTTGGGAAGTAAGGAACTTTTTTCAAGTTGACATTTTTTGTTTTTTTTATTCGTAGACTCATCCTTAACGGACAGTGGCTCCAGATCCCAGTCTTCCCTTATTGTCACAGAGAAGATTATAATGAAAAGAACTCATTTTCCAGGAGAGACAATCCACCTTGAACCCCCATCCTCAGCTAAGACCTTTCTGGATTGTCAACACCCAGAGCATAGTCCAGTTCATGTGTTGGACAAGGAGCAACCACTTGACAAACACTTTCAATCAAAGAGCAGTCAGGACAGCAGTAGTGAATGTTCAACAGGCTTAAAAGTGAATAAAAAAATTCCTTACATCCCACCAGTCAAACACCCTATTCCTTGCAAAACGATTAGTCAACCAGAAGTATCTGCCATCTGTGTCGACAAAGAGGACATTCACCCCCTGTACAGCTATGACAAGAAAGCATCTTTAGCTTTGGATAGGGCCGATCTTGAAAGTTTCCAATTTAGCAATAATACGGTCACAAAAAGAAGAAAGAGCATGAAGAATGTAGAAACAAACTGTCTGTCCATCCTTCAGAACCACAGGGCCGTCTCCCTCTGCTACTCAGAGCTGAGAAACTGCTCAACCAAGACGGACCTTGACCTCAGCCAGTTGGATAGACATAGCCCCCTTCTGAGGAATATTTCCTCAGCACCTCCAACTCTCGAAAATGAAGCGTTTCTTAAACCTCAGGAGGGGGAGATGGGTAAAGATGGAGAAGGAGGAGATGTTGGTGAGCTCAAAATCAGGTATGAGGACTATCAGGAAAATAAAACAGAAAAGACTATTGTAGCGCAACAGGAAGCACACTACAAGTTCTTCCCAAGTGTAATTCTCTCTAACTGCTTAAACAGGAAAAAACCTTTAAGCAAAAAGCTGCCAGATTCATGCAGCAAACTAGAACAAGCCCAGAATCGCAGGTCAAGGCTAAAAACAAATAAGAAAAGACTGTCAGGACCGAGGAACAAATTAAACATGGATGAAAGCTGTACCTCTGACAGTCAGGTTAGCATTGGTTGTACCTCTGTCACTCCTGATCATCCAGGGATTGGGGACACGGAAATGCTAGTTTGTGAGGATAATTCAGTGAAGCCGGAGTCAATTTTAGATGAGCCAATTATGAGGGAAGAGTCAATCACAAAAGATGAGCTAAAAATTGGAGAGAGATCTGTTAGTAAACTACCCGAATTACTTTCAGTACGCACTGCCATCGCTCCTAGTTTCTCAGAGGAAGCTAAAGATATATCAGAAGACAGTTTAAACCTCCTGCAAGATATAGCCACGAAAGTAACTTGTACAAAAGTCTCATCCCTGCCTGGTAGTAAATACACGCTGAGAACCAAACGGAAAACGCTTTACGACAGTGATGGCGAATACTCTGGAGCCACACGGTCTACAAACACAGCAACTGTAAAAGAAAGTCTCAAAGGTTGCAGTGGGCAGGAACTAAAATGCCAGAAACGACGTAAGAAGGAACCCCCGGTCATCATCAAGTACATTATTATCAACAGGTTTAAAGGAGAGAAAAACATGTTGGTGAAAATGGGCAAAGTCAATGCAGAGGAACAGAGGGTAACACTGACAAAAGACAAGTTGAACCAATATAATAAACTAGCGCCCCTAAAAGATTTCTGGCCAAAAGTGCCGGAGTCTACTGCAGTTGAGTTTCCTGTCACTGAGTCTAAGGCAAAAAAACAATATAAACGGAAGTCTAAAGTCAGCTCCTCAAATAAGAAAACAGTTGACAGCTTCTCCAAACTTCAAGCTGGACAAAGTGAGAGGGTAAAAAGAACTAAGGGCTGTGAAAGGCAGCGAACTTTACCCTCTTTACCACCTCCTCGACCATCTTACTGTGAGCTAGCAGATGACAATAACAGTGACTATACGGATGTTATGTTTGAATTAGGCTATCTCTCCGATACAGCTCAGAGCCCAACAGACTCAACACCCCCTCGCTGTTGGTCTCCTACAGACCCTGTTATGAATACGAGTACTTCAACGCAACTAATAAACACGCTCAATGATCCATGTCTTAGTTTTGCACAACAAATGCCACAGTCCTTAACCAAAGGAGGTCAGAACAGGCGTAAAACTAACAGGACTCAGAAATCATCAGTTGCTAAAAGGAAAGACAAGAAGAGTTCTGCAATTGAGCCTCCAGATGAAGATCTAAAAAAACAGAAGTCTTTACAAAGCCGTAAAGCTCTTCCAAGACAAAGGAGGAAAGCAGTGGGGACAGCTGAGAGGATAAACACCTCTAAAAACATGACCGTACCTAGTCGTTCATACAAAAAGAAAGGTGTGGCCCCTAAAAATCATGGAGCAAGTAAAGACATCTCACAGGTAGTCGTTCCAGAGAATGATTCACGTCCATCTGAAAAGCTGGTAAATCAAGATCAAACTATACGTAGACCAACAGTCCAATCTGTTAAACCAAAGTTGGAAGACGGTGAGCTTTCTATCATGGAGGCCAACCAAAACATGTCGCTACATGTTCAGATGAAACAGCAAGGTTGTCAGACCACTGTTGTAAAGATAGAGCCTTGCATGGAGCAGGGCAAAATTTCAACACCTTCCCTAGAAAACCCAAAAGATACTCTATTAGCAAAAACCTCCCTTAAGTATAGACCAGTTCCCAGTCGCTCTCAGACCCCATGCAGCTTGTCTGTCCTTAAGAAACTTTACCAAAAGAGTCAGCGTGGTCAAACACAAGTAGGTGATGCTGTCCACCATTCAACTGCTGTAGCTCAGTCTGGAGCTTTGCTTGATCCTGCAACCAAACAAGCCAAATCCAGAAAAAACTCAACCACTCCAAGAAAACCCAGGGCTCCCAAATCTACCAACCCCAAAGATGCAAAACGTAGGATTAGAAAAAGCAAGACAAACAACACCAAAACTAACGTGTCAGATGATTGCATGCTTTTCCCGTCTGACCCAGACATGGACAGTTGCAACTTAATAGAAGACAGCTTATCTCCAGAGCTCCCACATAACTATTCCTTTGATATAAATGCCATTGATCAGACAGAGTTCTCTAGCCCATATAGTGGCACTCAGTTTGTCCTGACTGATCAAATTTTACCAGTTAAGTTCTTGAGTGATGCAAGTCAGGAAACTTTCTTTGCTCATACATTGGCCTTTGAGAAGAAACTGGAGAGACTGTCAGGTTATGGGGAGGAACTAAAACATGACTCAGAGTCAGACTGGCACAAGGTGAATCCTGCCAGCCCTGACCTCTTTGACAGACCTGAGCAAGGGGCGTCTACATGCAACCTCCTCACATTCATTGACTCTGACAAATTCCAGAACAGAGATTGTGACTTATCTTCAGGCAATGCCCATACCCTCAGCCCCTTTCAAGACTTTCACTGTGAAGGAAAAGAGCTCCTGTTTTCAGCCTGTGAGCCTGTCCTACCGTTACCTTTAAGCTCTGCTTGCTTTGTCAGCCACGAGGGCTCTCCAACAGGCGAGCTCCTGGAAGGCATTGACGCCTTGACGTCCACCACACCGAGTAGCTCTCCTTGCTCAGTCAGCTCACTCTCTCAGGTGAGGGCAAGCCAGATGCAGCGGGGAGGAGCCCACATTCTGAAGCCCCTCATGTGCCCTCCAAGCAGGGAAGAGATCCTCGGCACTCTGCTGGACCTGGAGATATCAGAGGCCACCTTCCAGGAGCCCTTCTGCAGCGACCCCTCTGATGCTCCAGGAAAACCAATGTGAGAAGATATCCACCAACTGTACTGTACTACAAAGTATTTTATGTCGTCTTTTATAAGAAGGAACACTACCAGGATCATGATGTTATATTGAACTTGGGCAGATCTCGGAATCTGTTAAGTATTTGTAAAATCTGTATTGAATACCTAACAGTGTTAGTTATAGCCTATTATTAGCCTTTAATCAGTTTGAACTTGTCAGATTAATACCAGAGATGGGCATGTGCCTAAATTTCCTTAATGACAAATGGGAAAATAAATTAATATGCCTTAAAGTGATAGTGTGTAGAAGTTATCGATTTTTCATTGTTCATTCATTCTAAAACCCCACTATTAACTCATTTGCTCCCAAAAACTTATAAATACGTTTTAAATGCTTTAAGTGTCCCAAAGACGTATTTATATGTTTTATTAATGTTTATTTTATTTTATGCTAGAGCATAGGTGTTAAACTCCGTCCTGGAGGGCCACAGCCCTGCAGGTTTTGGATGTTTCCGTTCTCCAACACAGCTAATATATGATCAGCTCATCAGCAAGCGCTGCATAAGCCTGTTAACGATCCTGCTGATTGGAATCAGCTTGTGTTGGAAGAGGGAAACCTCCAAAACCTGCAGGACTTCGGCCGTCGAGGACCGGAGTTGGACACCTATGTGCTAGAGTATACAGAAGGCTTTGATGCAGCCTCTAAACTGCAGAGAATGGGTGAAGCAATGGTAGTAGTTACAAAACGGCCAGAGAGTGGCAGCAGAGTATAAGAGATCAACCAGGGCTATGTTGCAAACAAGCTAATTTACCCACATTTCTAATCAGATTTGTGAATAATGATGAAACATAGCTTTATTCTAATGTTAATTGCTGCAAAACAGAAACAGATACAAATATAGTTTTTTCCTGATGAAAGAAAAAACTCTAATCTTTCTTTTGGTAGGTTCCATGTTTTTATATCAATATAACAGAATATCTTGTGGGCCTTGCAAAATCAGTCAAAATCCAGTAAAACAGTGAATGATAATGAAAATGACGAATTAGTTAATTACAATAATGTGCAAAAAAAAAAAGTTCTCTCACATCAGGTCACGCCGCACCTTGGAGAGGCTGATATTTTTTTGCGCCCATCTTTCTGCTACGGATACCTGAAGGAGAAGAACATAGCCAATGTAGTAATTGGTGGTGAGCTTGCGAAGTTTGACTTCTTTAAGGCACCTTAGGTCCTTGCATTCTATTAGTTCACCACTAGGTGGCAAAAAAAATCTACACACTGTCACTTTAATTTTCGATTTATCAAAATTCAACCATCCCAAAAATGGTGCATTTGTTTTTCACATCAATAATTTACGTGGTGCATTTTTTTTTATATATTAGTAATTATGAAAATATGCTTGTTTTAACCTGCAGCTGTTTGGTATTTTGTTAAATATGTTATGTACTATAATTACCAAAACCTTGAAATATTAAATTTTGTCAAATTAGTGATTACTAAATTGAGGTAGAGGTGGGGATTTTGATGGCAATATGGTCTTCAACTTATTGTGCTTGTCTTTTTTCTCTCTCCCCACCTTAGGGAGGTTGGTGGTCGTAAACTAGCGGTGGGAACCAGACTAGTCAAGGAGTTAAATGAATTCAATGGAGAACTGTCTTTAGAGGGGTTGCATTTCTGGAAGACTGCTTTCTCAGCTATGACGCATTATGCATCACCATCTGTGCCAGCCCAGGGAGCACAAACCAGTAAAGATCAGGCAGTTAGTGACCCGTGCTCGACCAGCGCCAAGCAGGTAGTCCTTCTGCCCTGCAAAATGGCACCAAGCCGGGAACGTGTGCAGCTGTGGTTTGAAGCCAGGAAGCAGTATGAGGCTTTACAAAAAGGGATAAGACACGCAGAGTTGCTAAAGAAGGAGAGTGCAGATGTGCACAACGAACACAACCTGAACATCATAGAGTCAGCTGCTCCCAGCTGTTCCCCTTCAAATGTTGACTTGTGTGGGAAATTCAGCCTCAGAACTCCAAGGAGAAAGAAGCGTAACCTGTCACTAAGATTGTCTCCCAGGAAGAATCCAGGCTATCAGTGTGACTCTTCAGAAGTGAGTCCAATATCCGATGAAGGTTCCATGCAGCTTGAAGTGGATGATGAAAGAACAGATGATGATAAAGCCAGCTCCCCAGAGTCCTCAGGACTGCCCTCATGGCAGCAGCCCAGCAGTGTCTCAGCCATTGATGGCTTTAACCAAAAAAGGCACAGCGAAAACTCTCCTGAAGCGCTGTCACCTGGACTCTCTTTGGAAAGAGTGGACGGAAATCGTGGCCCCTGTGTCTGGAACGAAGAGGTGATTAATCATGAGCACCTTCAGCGCACACCCTTTTCAAAAAAGCATCTGAGAAGCACTGAACATCTGGAACCTGTGTGCAGCACCCCTATATCTGAAGGTAAGAAGCCATTTTGTGTATATTTTCACTTCTTTTAATGCTGTTTATTTTCATTGGTGCTCCTTTGGCCTTTGACCTGCAGAAGATCCTATTGCTATGAGAATTCAGCAAAGGAGGGGAAGCCAAGCACAGCCCCTGAGAAGAGTATTAATAAACACACAGATGAAGGTTAGACCATACATTGGCTTTTAATACCTGTAATGTAAAGAATCAATGAGATGTACAGTGGACGCCCGCTATTTGTGGGGGATAGGGACTGGGCCGACCCACGAATAGGGAAAATCCACGTATAATTGGCACCCATTGAAATACATTGGGGGCAGGGGAATTAAAAATTCAGCAAAAAACGCTGATGAAAATAAATGATGTGCTTTCCATGAAAAATGGTGGGGTTGGGGTAAAAATTTATGGAAAAATTAGAAACCATTAAAAAAAAAATACAATAAAAATCTCAATCTGCGGGTGCTGAAACTCCAGTATGCGGGTGTCCACTGTATATCAACTAACGCAAGGTTTTTCACCTCACTTTCATGTATGTGTGTGTTGCTCTCCAAGCTTATTGCTTTTACCCTGTACTTTTTTATTTTTATTTTTTGTCTTACACAGAACCATTTTGCTGCTTTGAATGCTCCAAAGAGAGAAAATTCTCAGATAGAAGGTCCCAGCATTGCCAACTCTTATGGCTTCCGAGTCAGCATGCAAAACTTGCAGGATGCCAAAGCTCTGCATGAGGTGAGGAATGCCTTGTTGTCACCCACACGTCACATTTTCAACAAAATGCCATTTATTATTAATATGAAGGCAATGGTGCCAGGCCATTCAACCATTTCTTACATGGGCTGAACCAATCGAGCACGTCGCTCAGGCCAATAGTAGGCCCATTGCGACAAAACACTTCATTAAGTTATCTCTGGTTCGTACTCAGCAAGCCTTCAGTTGTGACCCGCTCCAGTCCCCATGTCGACATTAGTTTTGAGTTAGTGATAAAAATAGATTGTTAGGACAAAAATGTCGATTTTGAGATTTCTACTAAAAATAGCCTCCTTGAGGTCTCTATTTTAATTTCTTAGCATCATTAAAGTTAAAATTGTAATAGAAGTGCATGAAAATAAGCAATTATAAGAACAAGTGCATCTTAGCCAACGTGTTTTTAGCCGATTTGAGCTAGCAGCCCGTCTCGGAAAACTGCCTCAAAATAACCTCAAAAGTTCCTCGCCCCAAACGTCACTTCACAAATGATTGATATAAATTGACATAGCAACCCCAAAAATCAAAATACACCATTATGTGACCCTTCAGCATGAAAGTGAACAGAAGACGCATGTTATGATTGTATTCATGCTCTAAAGCATTTGACGCTGACGAGGGCGAAACTCATGTGAGCAGCCAAGCAGCTCCCCACAGAGTAACAGTGAGTCCGGATGCGTAAATGTTGTGAAATGTCTTCTATGTAATGTCGGGTAATAATGTATTGTGAATCATGTAATGTTTTGATCACTCCTTGATAGGGATATAGCAATATCCAAACATCACGATACGATATTATCCCGATATAAAGGTCGCGATACGATAATTATCACAATACTATGGGGAGGTTAGCAATATAAAAAAAGGTCACAATATTGTAGGAAAAAAAAAACTAAGCTCATACAAAAAAAAACAAGCACACACAATAATGTGCTTGTACATAACAGCGATGTATATAAACCATCTACAATCTCTAATAACACTTAATATTGAGGCACTTACTTGCTAATGCACGCACACATTGTTCCTCCACATATTGACTTAATTCACAAGCATATTAAGTTCCCCTTCATCCCATTCATAGTGTAGATTTTAAACATCCATCCATTCATTTAAAAGGGCCAAAACATGGCTTGTAAAAATTTAAAGGCACAAAAAAAAAAATAGCCACCATAGGGTGCTAGAATTGCACAAATGGAAGTCAACCTGACTTTTTTAACATATGTGCTGCTTTTAATATTGTGACATGACGACGGCGATATTGTGGCAGTTTTTATATCGCGATAACCACGATATTGCTATTGTCGTTACATCCCAACTCCTCGATGTTATCAATTTCATGAGACTGCGTCTCCGAAAGATGACACGCCACTTCAACGCGTCACAAATGAACCGTCTGCCTGAGTCGCCGAATATCGGCACAAATTTTCACTTAATGCTCTTTTCAGTGGGATGAAATTCAAATCAAGTTATGAGCTATGAAATGTGAAAAGTCTCCCCGTCCCAAATGCATATTTGAACTGACTCGTAAATACTGTGCAGTATGCATAAAGTTGCGTTCCTTATGTATTACATTGGGGGAAAAACCTGTAGAAACATCAAAACATTTTCATTTTCTTTGTTTGACCAAATGCATTTGATACACAACATACACGACAGTTATCAATAAACTTATAATTGTCACAGGCCACACTAAATGGCAAATAATCTTTTAATTGACACAAAATTATGAAATCAAATTTTCTGCTGCATTAATATGACCTCCTTTAAAGCTGCTCTATGTAACAATTTGCACAATTCTGGAAATCGAATATGATTAATACATTACTGAAAATATGGAGCTTGTGCAGTCTCAACCCAAATAGAGGCTGTTTGGTCGTACTTTTATAGTTAATGCTAGTGTTGGTGTTTGATTTTTATGGATATTAAAGTGAATGAATTGTCATTTCCGTGTCAGGTCCAGCACCTTACACTAATGGGTATGGAGCTTCATGCACGAACCAGACGTGACCTCGAAGCTGACCCTGAGTTCGACGCCATATGTGCCTTTTTCTACTGCCTGACTTCTGATGCTCCCTTGCCGAATGTAGACGGCTGCCAATTGACTGGTGCCATTGTGGTGCATAAAGACCACGACACTTGTGAGCAAGGTGAAAGCTCACTTTCAAAGTTTCAACTCAATAATTAGTTGTTTGATGCAATAAGAGTGACAAATCTGTTTTAACAAACTTAGCTAGCCACAGAGGAAGAGCGCCCCTGCTGGTCAGGTCAGGTGTCTCCGGGCTGCAGGTGAAGTACGTCACTGATGAGAATATGCTGTTTCAAGAACTCATCGTCATCATGAGAAGGTTGGCGACAAAATATTTACTGTTATCATTTTGAAAATATTCACGTGATGTTAAACTCTTAATAGGTGAGGTCGTATTTCTGTGTTTCTGTAGGTTTGACCCAGATATCCTGTTTGGGTATGAGGTGCAAATGCACTCATGGGGCTACCTTCTCCAACGAGCTGCAGTTGTCGGAGTAGACCTCTGTCAACAGCTATCACGCGTGCCAGGTAAGAATTTACTTTAGTTCATTCGATTCATTCATCGATTCGGCAATATATCGCGATATTACAGCGCGAAATTCTCGAATCGATTCAATATGCGGCCAAATCGTGTGTGCGTGCGTGCGTGTCTGCGTGCGTGCGTGCGTGTATTTGTTAGCTCACCAAAAACCTATTAGAAAAAATTCCTTACCGTTCACCTAAACCGAACACCGCCGTCAGGAGACCCGAGGGGACCCGAGGGGACCAAAGAAAACCAAGGAAGGTGAAATCCAGCACAGACCAGACACCACCCACCGGGCCACTCACCAGAATTCTTCCCCAACCCAAGAAACATCTAAATTCCAACAAATATAAAAAAATATTTTTTTTAATCGCAATAATCAATGTATAGATTTGTATCGGGATTAATCGAATCGAATCGTGACCTATGAATCGTGACACGAATCGAATCGCCAGGTGCTAGGCAATTCACACCCCTAGTTAGCACTGATGTTAATAAACACATCACAAGAGGTAATTTTTCTGCCACTAGATGGCTTAATTGCATTTGTAAATTTTTCTTTTCATATTAAGAGCTCTTTAATCTTACTTAAACATGAAATAACTTGGGGAATTCTGCACATTTTTAAAATTGTGAAATACAACTTGACCCCAGTCTCCACAATATAATAAAATATATGCATTATTATTACATTTATTACTGCTCAATTTTGACGTGGATGGTGTCTGCTGCATTGCAATTGGAATTCCCCCAGAGCTGGCTTTCCAAGTAATGGGCGGTCATTAATTGCATGTTAAAAAAAATTGTGGCATTAAAGGAACTTTAATAATTTTGACACCCCTTATGTTAATGTGGATACACATGTCAACACTCTTTTTGCTGTGTGAGGGAGTACCTTCGTATTTTTTCCCCCAAACAATCACTTGTTAGCCTCTGTGTACATGCTGTTCAGTGCAATTTATTTTTCTGAAACAGTAGAGATTTTGATGTATTTTTTTCAAGTTAAGGCCCTGTATTAGTATGCCACTATGTTTTAGGGTGTGTATAAAAATACAGATGCAAGCTATAGCACTTGATATAGTGTTATAGTTGAGAAGCCGAATGGTAAGGCTCCTGTAATTGGTTGTCTGTCTGGCTCCGTGTGTGCCCTCAGGTGACTCAAGAGAAAACCGCTTTGCTGCAGAAAGGGATGAGTATGGAGCAGACACAATGACTGAGATCAACATCGTTGGACGCATTATCCTCAACCTGTGGAGGGTGATGAAAACGGAGGTAGGTGTCCCGACATGACCTCTCCCACCTCTTTCTTCATCTCCAATACAGTTGTACTTAATAAATACCATCCCGGTTAAAAATCTGTTTTCAAAACTCAACATTCTGCTGATGTTTTAATCTCGTTCATATTTATTCTGTGGTCTGTTCTCCTTCTCAGGTGACGTTGAACAACTACAGTTACGAGAATGTGGCCTTTCATGTGCTCCACCAGCGCTTCCCCTTATACAGCCCCCGCACATTGTCTGACTGGTTTGATCACAACACTGATCTCTACAGGTTTGTTTTCAGTCCTGCACACATTGCAGATTATTTGTCAGTTTTATACTCACAAGCAGGACTGTGCTACATCATACCGAGAGATATTAAGATTGCGCTGGCTTGGCCTGTCACGATAATTGCTATATCTATTAGCATTTTTACAATAATAAGCAGTATTCCTTTGGAGGGAGCGATAAGCATGAGCTGCTGTGTGTTTGTGCTAGGTGGAAGATGGTGGACCATTATGTGAGTCGGGTGCAAGGCACCATGCAGCTTCTACAGCAGCATGACATCATCGGCAGAACCAGCGAGCTGGCCAGACTGTTTGGGATCCAGTTCTTCCATGTTCTCACTCGAGGGTCACAGGTACCAACACAAAACTTTCATTTCATTCCATCCATGCATTTTTCACCGCTTATCTTATGCATTCTGTATAACAGTTGGAGCATAATTTTGGGGACAAAAATTCCTGCTGCTTAATCTTTATTCTAAATTCTGGATTGTCTAGTTTTCAAAGCACATCTAACACTGACTATTCATGAAATTGAAGCAAAGTACATTAAGCAAGGCAGATTTTATTAAATAAAATGACACAGATCAACACGTTTTCCTCCTCTTCTCCATTTGCAGTACCGTGTTGAGTCCATGATGCTGCGTGTGGCCAAGCCACTCAATTATATCCCGGTAACACCCAGCATTCAGCAGCGGGCGCAGCAGAGGGCGCCTCAGTGTCTCCCCCTAGTGATGGAACCCGAGTCGCGCTTTTACAGCAACTCCGTGGTGGTCCTGGACTTCCAGTCGCTCTATCCCTCCATCGTCATTGCGTACAATTACTGCTACTCCACTTGCCTCGGCCATGTGGACGACTTGGGAACGTAAGAAGTAGACAAGCACACACACACACAGCATGAACAAGATTCATTTGTCACATCCTCATTCAATTTCATGGAGGAAAACAGAATTAAGAATTCAGAATTAAAAAATATAGATGTAAGGAGACAATTCTGTTATTTTTGGGAGGTTAATAGGCTGTATTGTTTATGTGTTTGTCTATTTTAGGACAGATGAGTTTAAGTTTGGCTGCACCTCTCTGCGGGTTTCCCCGGAGCTCCTCTACCAGCTCCGAAATGATATCACTGTGTCACCCAATGGCATCGCCTTCGTCAAGGTACTACACTTAAAGTAGAAATATTTAAGTGTGACTTACTTTTCTTTTTTTCCCCTCCCTCTGCATGCTATTTTTTATTTTAACTTGGGGCGCTAACTAGCGAACCGCCAGGCTTCCCGTTCAGTCTTCCTCTGTTGGTGATTGTTATTTTTTCGACGGCTTGTGACAGGGAAGACAAATTTCTTGTATAATTTTACATACTTGGTCAATTAATCTGATTCTGATATATTTTGATGTCATTTTTCAAATGTATTTCACTGATTATCATCATTCAAGGGCAAATGCAATTTACCAAGTATTAATTTCACTTTCAGTTATAGAATATTTTGGGGGTGTACATTTTTGTATTGAAAAAAATCACGGTTTTCCCATGAGTCAACATTTTTCACATAAAAATTCTTCATTCATTCCAATTGAGTCTGGATTTCCCCCAAATTCTTATTTACCATTCTTTTTTATTGGCACATTAAAAAAAATAACAGATTCTGATAGATTCAGATTCTGAGTTCACATTTGAAATTAAAAAAATATTTTTTCCTTATTCAATTCACCTTATATGAACGATTTTCAACATGCCATGCCACATTTTGCACATACCAAAAATTCATTTTCTTTTTTTTTACCCCCCAAAAATCCCATAGTAGGACATATTCAACATTACCTTATTTTCCCAGCTATAAAGCGCATCGGGTTATAAGCCGCGCCCACCTGGTGTGGATTTTGTTTTCCCCCCCCCCACATATTAGCCGCGCTGGACTATAAGCTGCTAATACATACCGTACGTTGAGCGGGTGTTTGTACAGCGATATCCGCGGCTAAAAAAAACCCAAAAAGCCACGCCGTCACATTTGCTGCAGGGATCAGAGCGCATGGAAAAAGTAGTCCGGAAAATACAGTATCCACTCCTCCCTCAAAATTGCCTGCCAGATTCAAACTTTTCCATCTTCAACATGTGCAGATCATTCAAGCCATTTATTTATTACTCACATTCACAAAATTTGATAAAGCCCCCATATTCCAAATATTTACATATTCACCTCCAGTTTTCACATGTTCATATTCAGTACCATTCCAAATTATTTCATGTGCTTCAATGTTTTGTATTCAGCCTTTCAGCCTTGACAGGCCAATTTCTCCAGAAATTTCAAATGTCTAATTTGATCATATTACAGCCCATGCTCCTACTGTCAACATCATGTTCATTAAGTACAAGTCAACAACCTCTTCTAATCTGTGTTGTCTGTGCAGTCATCAGTGCGGAAAGGCGTCCTCCCCAGCATGCTCGAGGAAATCCTCAACACGCGTATTATGGTCAAGCAGTCCATGAAAACCTACAAGCAGGAAAAAGCGCTGATGAAACTGCTGGATGCTCGTCAGCTCGGACTCAAGCTCATCGCCAACGTCACCTTCGGCTACACCGCCGCCAACTACTCTGGACGCATGCCCAGTGTGGAGGTGAGAGTTCACCGCTGTGCCACGAGGATAAGGAAGTGTCACATTTGCCGCAATCTACCGCTAAATTTCTATTGTAACACTAAAACTTAATATTTTCTTGTATGTTCAGGTGGGTGACAGTATAGTGCACAAAGCCCGAGAAACCTTGGAGAGAGCCATCAAGCTGGTCAATGACACCAAAAAGTGGGGAGCACGGGTTGTCTATGGAGACACTGACAGGTACTAGAGTCAATTGATTTTTGTTCTATCTTTCCCTGAAATGGCAACAATAACTGCAATGATACAGTAAGGGAAACTGATATTTTTAATTAGTCTTCCCATTGAGAGAAGAGTAATTTTGACATTTCTATGTAATTATGTGAATCAGGAACGTTTATCTCATATGGAGGACCAAAACTGCCCAAATTAAAAATAAATAAATGAATGAATAAATAATAAATAAATAAATAGATGAATATAAGTGAAAATAAAAATGGATATAAAAAATATAATTAAAAAATTTAATGCAAAAAAATATTAATAAATGGGAATAAAAACAACAACAAATATATATCCCTAAATAAATCAAAGTAAAAAATAAATACAAAATATTAAAAAACAGATTCTCTCACATTTATTTCATATTTCAAATAAATAAATGTGAGAGCAGAGTGTTTTTATTTATTGATTGACATTTAATTCAATTGATATATTTATTTTTTTAATCTGGATTTTTATTTTTGTGTTGATTTTTTACTTTTATTTATTTAGGGATATGTTGTTGTTTTTATTTCCATTTATATGTACTTTTTGTATTTAATTTTAGAATTATATTTTTATATCTGTTAGTATTTTTCACTTTTATTATTTATTTAGTCATTTATTTATTTTAATTTTTATTAAGTTTGTTATTTAAGTTTTGCTCCTCCATAATCTCAACCTGCTTTGAGACACAAGAAAGATGGCAAGGCAAAAATAACAAGATGTTTCCTGTTGTGTAGCATGTTCGTTTTATTGAAAGGCGCCACCAAAGAGCAGGCCTTTAAGATCGGCGATGAGATCGCAGAGGCAGTGACTGCAACCAACCCAAAGCCAGTCAAGCTCAAATTTGAGAAGGTACGCAACACAATCGATTCATCATTTACACCATATGGAGATAATAATGGAGTTGTGTGTCTGTCTCAGGTGTACCTGCCCTGCGTGCTCCAGACAAAGAAGCGCTACGTGGGCTACATGTACGAGAGCCTTGAGCAAAAGGAGCCGGTGTTTGATGCCAAAGGGATTGAAACAGTGCGGCGTGATGGTTGCCCTGCTGTTTCCAAGGTAACAGGCAAAGCAGTCCCACACGCCCTTTTCCTTCCTTCCCGTCTCCACACTGGTTCTCTGCTCCACACCAATCACATCTTTGCCTTCCTCTGGTTTATTACGACTTGACACGTGTCAGTCATGAACAAGTCCGACATATGGCTTTTATTTATATATATATATATATATATATAAAATTATATATTTTTTATCTTTATGTGTTTTATCAACTATAAATCAATTTTTGATGTCTTATATATATTCTGTATTATATATTTTAAGAATTAATGCAGTTTTTTTCATGCGTGTTTTGTGTGAAACATTTTCTTATTTTAAACAGATAATAATAATAAAATAATTATGTTGCTAGTTTCTGTGTTTAACAAGCTTTAAGGATAAAGATTATCAAAGTTATTCATGTTTTTGGGGCATCTGTGTTGATAAGATTTTTCCAGATGGGCCACGCCTAATGCTTATTTCAGCTGTGAAGAAAATTGGCCCCACATTTAATGAATAATATGACTTGACATGACTTAGTGTAAACCCTCAACTTGTATACCGAGTACAAACATTTCTATGCGTTTATTATTAAATGAGGCCCATTAACTGCAATTTATCAATAAAATAAACTAGAAATGAGTGAGTACCAATACTAAGTATTGCATCGGGCCGATACCCGGCCTTATTTCAAGGTATCGGTTTGGGCTGCTCGATTATGAAGAAAATATTAATCACGATTAATTTGGTAATAATTGAAATCACGAATAGAACGATCATTTAAACAAGGTCATGTTTAAAAAAAAAAAGAAGAAAAAAAATGTTTTTTAATTAAAAATAAATAAACAAGGTCATGTTTAAATGTAAAAAAGACAAATACATTTTGGTGAAACACTATAATTATGCAAGTTTCTTTGGACCAGGCAAGATTTTTATGAAATGTGTTATTTTAAAATGTAAAAAAAATTGCAAATATATACAACTAAACAAATCAAAATTAGTATAAATAATCTTTTATTTTTGTTTACAATGATGCCAATTTTGTAATTGTGGAGTATATAATACTAATACAATAATAATATAATACTCATTGAAATTGTAATGTAATTTCGATTAATTGCACAGCCCTAGTATTGGTATTTGCGCTCTTGTTGCCGTTTGACGATCGAGAATGAGAAATTGGAAGAATATAAAATTGCCATTAATTTCATGCATTTTTAAAAGAAAAAGAAAAAAAAGTTTTGACATGATTGCGCTATTTCTCAATTTTAACACAATATACTTAAATAAAGGCAAAATTATTTCATCTCTGATGAGCTCATTTCTTAATGCATGTCCTGTTCAGATTCTGGAGCGTTCCGTCAAGCTGCTCTTTGAGACGCGCGACATCAGCCAGGTCAAGCAGTTTGTTCAGCGTCAGTGTGCGAAGGTTCTGGACGGCCGCGCCAGCATGCAGGACCTGACCTTCGCTAAAGAATACAGAGGTGGCGCCTCGTACCGGCCCGGAGCCTGCGTCCCTGCACTGGAGCTCACCAGGTGTGTGTGTCTGTTGGAGAGCAAGCAGAACCTTGTTGTCTCGCGCTGTTGCACTGAATCCTCCTGCTGCTCATTGTCTTGCTGCACATGTACAGTAGCCACATCTGTTGCCTAGCAACGCAGCTGTTGAGGTTACTAAGGCAAATGCAAGACTAGATTGACACTGCAGTGTCTGATTCTGGTGGAAAGCTTATTGTATGGTGTGTGTATATATGATGTTGTCGACTGACATGTGCGCCGCAGACGTATGATGTCGTACGACCGTCGGCTGGAGCCTCGCGTGGGCGAGCGCGTGCCCTACGTGATCGTGTACGGGACGCCCGGCGTGCCCCTCATCCAGCTCGTACGGCGGCCGCTGGAAATGCTGCAGGACCCCGGCCTCCGCCTCAACGGCACCTATTACATCACCAAGCAGATCCTGCCGCCGCTGGGCCGCATGTTCCAGCTGATTGGCGTCGATGTGCTCAGTTGGTACCAAGAGCTTCCCAGGGTGAGACGGCTCTGAGCAAACGGAGATTCACATTTCCTGTGAATTGAGTGAGGGGGGACAAAGGAAGGGAGTGTAGCGCACAAAGTGCTGCTTTGTGTCAACTAGCCAGTGTGCTTTTCTCTTGAATGAGCACACACGCCCCCTGCTGGTGGTACTTCAATTTAATATGACCACAGACCCACCACAGTTCAATGGACTTGGAAAGGCAAGCCCCGCTCGTTATGGGAGACACTTTGCAGTATCTCCCAAAATGGGTAGAAAGACCTTCAAATTATAAAATAAGAATCTTAATATATGTATAGAGTAATTTTTAGTTTTACCACGCGCCCACACACTTTAAACACAAGCTGACAAAAATACACACAAACCTAATAACACCGTGTTTTTAAAGTATTCCTAAGCACCTGTTGGCCTGTCAAGAAATGGGAGACAAAAAAAAAAACCTCTCTCGTACACTTCGACAAATGAGAAGTCCAGTGGTAGTAGTAATTAATATATATATATATACTTTTTATACATATAAATTTTTTAGATACATATTCTTTTAGTGAATTAACGATTAAATAAAAAATGTAATTAAAATTAAATGTCGGTCCAAATTTTTAATTTGTCAAAAAAAAAGAGACGAAAGGTAGATTAAAACATTTTTTAAATTACCTTAACATGTCCTAAAAGGAAGCGAGAAAGCAGAAAATTACCATATAATGTCTTTGAAATTGCCAAAAATGCAAGAGAATTTATTTTAAAAAGGCAGAAAAGAAAACATTCAAAACATAACTACAAAATGTCCAAAAACAAAAGAAGATAGAAAATTACCATAAATTGTCTTTGGAATTGCAAAAAAAAGTCAGAAAATCAACAAAAAAAAGAAGAAAGGATAAAAAAGCAAATGTTCAAAAAAGTAACTAGGAATGTCCAAAAAACAAAACGTAAAATTTGTCCACAAAATTGCCCAAAATATATATATATTTTAAATTAGCCGTAAAATGGCCATACCATGCAGGAGAGGCACAAAATGACCATATGTCCATAAAATTGCCAAAGGCAGAAATGTCTAAAAATGTATAATAAAAAAAAAATCCAAAGACGAAAGGTAGAAGAAAATGAATCTATGTATTGGATGCTGCATATTTTTTCATTATGGTGCACCTCTAATTAGTTCTTGGGCCCTCAGTACATTAACTAACACTAACACACTGTTTCCATCATCACAATCTTCAAATGTTTTGCATCTCCAGACAGATTTTGTGTTATTTATTTGGCTGAAAATTGAGCTTTTGACAGATCCCTGACATAGGTGTTAAGTAACGATTCACACGTTGGAGCAGCAACACGTACAAAGAGAACGTACAACAAAGAAAGTGAATCATTTTGAGGCTGGCTGAAATGAGCGACTTCCTGAAATAGTTGTTTTTGTCCAGATACAGAAAGCATCCTGCTCGTCTGGTTTCGGCGGTGAGGACGTGGCGAGGAAGGGCACCATTTCGCAGTATTTCAGCACGCTCCACTGCCCCGTGTGTGACGAGCTCACCCAGCTGGGCGTGTGCTCGTGGTGCCGCGCGTCGCCCCAACGTGTGGCCGTCACCCTCCAGCAGGACATTAGGCAGCAGGAGCGAGAACAGGAGCAGCTGCTGAAGGTCGACTAACACTTTGATCTTGTTTCATGACGACGTATTTAAAAACAAAAAAAACAAAATATATATATATATATTTACATTTATAAAGTTTTGAATTGTGATTAAAGTGCCTTTTCAAATCTATGTCGCTAGCTGTAAATGTTATTGGTCTTATTCTGCCCTCCCTGAGCAGACTGACTACAGTTTAGCAGACAGCAAACAGTCCCTCAAAAAGAGTCCAATGCTGGTATCCGTTTCACCCCGTTACATTCTCATTGACCATGTGGACGATTAAAGCTGTGACTTGCTTACTTGTATATATCTGCATAACTCGTTATTCCTGGCTCATAGACACGCTCGGTCTACCTCACTTCCTAACAATTCAATTTTTACAGTATCAAGCCCTTTTTTTTTTTTTTTCACTCCAGTTGAGGTGAACTGTAAACATGAACACACAAAACGAAGAAAATTGCACACAGTGCACACTTAAATGCAAACGCACTTTGTTTAGCTTGTTTCCCGAACATAGCTAGTTCAAGGCTAACACACACACATGGAAAGTGCCATTGACTCGCTAACGCTAATTAGCGCACTACTCACGGCACTTTTATTGCTCAAAAGAACGGCTATTCATACAAAACGCTTCAGGAATGCATACAAAGAAGCATGTTAACATTACTCACCGGCATATGCTCTTCTTACGCTGCAAAAAAACCCAACTTTTATTGGCATAACTTGATTGTGGCTACTCTCTGATGTGGCTACAACTTAACAGTGTATCAGAACGTGCAGAACCACACTGCCCCTAAGTGGCCAAATCGTGTACAACATGAACAGTGCTCCCAATAAAGGCACACACAAACAAGGACAAGACAGTATAAAATTATATAAAATGATTTTGGGACATTTGGGAAAATTTATTTTATTGGCACACCTCTAATTCTTACCGTTGTTTTGTCACGTAGATCTGCAAGAACTGCAGTGGCTGCGCGGAGCGGCAGGTGCCGTGCGTGTCGTTGGACTGTCCTGTCCTGTACAAGCTTAGTCGAGTGAGCAGGCAGCTCTCCAGGGCGCCGTACCTCCGACAGCTGCTCGACGCCTTGTGATGGGCGCCTGACGTCGCAACTC
Source organism: Leptonotus elevatus (assembly GCF_054856555.1). Classification (NCBI taxonomy): domain Eukaryota; kingdom Metazoa; phylum Chordata; class Actinopteri; order Syngnathiformes; family Syngnathidae; genus Leptonotus; species Leptonotus elevatus. The sequence continues at coordinate 3,215,118 of NC_141256.1, forward strand.
AGTGGTCACTTCCAAACGTTTCAACGGTGCTTCATCTGAACTCTGTTGCGTTGTCATTGTCTCGTTAACTACTAATGGTATTTGTTATACAAGTATTGTCTGCTTTTGAGCCTCCCTCATAGGGCATGTGTACGTATTCATACTAATTTGTGGGTTTTGGCTGACTTCAGCTGCTACGGCCAGACTGAGGTGCCAAAAAGTTCGAATTAAACGACACATTTGAGTCTTGTGTGTGCTGTTGCAGCTTCACATCATTAACATTAATTGGACTTGAAACTCCAATTTAATGTACATAATCTTGTATAAATCATCAGTAAGTTCTCACTGTATCAGCATAAAACCAATTACATGCCCAGTCTGAATGCTGTTTTTATACATTCTATCGAGGGATGGCTTTTTGATTGTATTCATGTCCATTTGAGCTTCATGCTCATCTTTTTTTCTTTCTTTTTTTAAACCTGGGACTGTTGCAATACTCTTTTGATAATTTATGTGCATTTCTGCTTTGCAGTATGTTTCAAACGGTGCTGTCAACAAAACTTGTCAAGACTCAAATCCTTGGTTTGTAAAAATGTAAAAACAAAACTTTTTTTTTTTGTTCTTTTAATGGATATTGCTGTGGGTTGAAGTTGGTATAATAAAAAGTCAACATATTCAAATGTTTTTGGAACAAAATTGAATCACAGTGATATTACACTTATAACACACATAAGACAAAAATATTTCACCAAAGGTGCATGAAACAATCACATATTTACAGCAATCAGCATTTCATTGTGGCGTACGGGTTTGATGAACATCAATCTGCTCAACTGTCCTCGTGCAAGGCACTGAATTTCCATCAGCCAATCGTGTTCAATAGCTTACAAACAACACTGCCTGGCCAAAAAAACTCCAATCAATTTGCAGTCCTTTGTTGTATTGTTTTATTGGAAGTTGATTGATATATGTATTGGATTTATTCTAAAAACCCACCAAATTATGAAAACCCCTCGTAGACTCGTAGCAGCTATATGACACAATACAGTGTAGCTTTCCCGTAACCTCATGCACATCTGGATTGCGGCCGCCATGTTGGAGGACAACATGTTTTGTTCTGGTGCTTGTTTCTATTTGATATCCAACCCCCAACAAATAGTCAATTACTACGCTTTCATGAATCAGCTGATCTCATGCTGGCCTGTTACCCAGTCCATACTTATAGCTCCATTGTCAATATTTACATTAAAGTTTGCTACTTTTACATAACTGCCCCCTCATTTGAATAACATTTTGAGTGTCTGCAACATGAAACAAATACATGTGAGAGCAGAGCGTTTGCACTTATTGATATTTAATTCTATTTATATATTTATATTCAACATTTTTTTTTTATGTAAATTTTTTATTACATTTTTTATATTTGTTTATTTTTTCACTTTTAGTCATTTATTTATTTTGGCAGTTTTGGTCCTCCATAGTTTCCCACTGGTTGGTTTATTACTATTAGCACTCTGAAATCACTCCGCCAGCCACTTCGAATGTCAAGTTTTTCAATTGGAGAGTGTTTCTACACCCATCCAACGTGACGTGCTGTGTGAAAGACAAGTGGTGGACTTAACCTACTTGACCAAATTTTTAATAATAAATAATTTTACTAATATATATATTTTTTTATTTAATATGGTCTCCATCCTGATCAGTCATTTGCATGTTTCATTTTTAATCATTAGAGACTCAATTAACTCATTCGCTGCCACTTATGGCTTTCCATTTTAACGAGGTTGGCAGCAAATAAATTAAGGCAAACAATTCACAGGCAAAATTTGTGGCCAGGCAGTGAATTAACTTCTTGTACAAGTCAACATCTCAGTCATCAGGTGATAGTTAAACAGGCGCTGGGCAAATCATGGCTCAAGTCGGGTGTCAAGTTTCAGTCTCTCTTCACTCTGTCAGGGAAGAGCAGCAGTTTGCGTTTGGGTGAGTCTCCCACCAGGGAGACAGTGTCGGATGATGAGGACGCCTTTGCAGGTTCGCTCAGCTGCGCGCCGTCAGTCTCGGAGGTCGAACCCTCCTTACCGGGTGAACCGGTGAGACTCGCCGTGTCGTCCATTTCAATGACTTCAAAGTCGGCATCGTTCCACTGATCGGCCTCGTTCTCCTCCTCGTCCTCGTCAATCGCTCCCGAATCCAGCAACGCCTGTCGGTACTCGCTGTCGTCGGCGTCGGGTCGACCCCTCCTGTGGCGTTTCCTGACGGGGCCGGCGGATACGGACGCCAGCTTGTACATGACGGGGAAAAGGATGGCGGTGAAGGTGGCCGTGATGAGCGACAGGTACATGAGCAGGGGGTGTCCGTGAACCCTCCCGAGCAGGAAGCCCACGAGGGCGGGCAAAACCATCTCGCCCAGGGCGGCGCCCACCACAAACGCGGCGGCTGAGCGGCCTGTCACGGTGGTGTACTGCTCCAACCAGGAAATTCCACTCGGGAAGGTCGAGGACATGGACGCCCCATATAAAGCGGTGCAAATCCACAGCATGGTTTTGTCCTTGCTAAAGAGGCAGAGAAAGAGTGACGACAACGTTGTGCCCACCAGGCTGAGCAGTATCATGGTGCCCGGGTACATGCAGGAAGCACAGAAGATGGCGAGCCCCCGACAGGCGGCAAACGCCGCCCAGAATAAAGAATTCAGCCCGGCCGCTTGAGACGGATTCATTTGCGCGTAATCCTTAGCAAAGGTGAAAATAAAGGAACCGTACGCCACCTCGGCGCCGACGTAGGCGAAGAAAAAGAAGAAGAGCAGGACGACGAGCGCAATGTGGTGTCTGGCCACCGGGGGCTTCGCCGAGGACGCCCGGCCTTTGTCGCGTGACGTGTCGCCGCCAACGGAGAGGAGGAAGAACGGGAAGGAGGTGAGGAGAACGAACAGGCCGATCACGATGTAGGCCCACATGGATTTGAGGTTGCCGCCGCCAGCGTGGATGAATCGGATGACGGCATGATCGTCGTTGGCGATGGGCCACGCCGCCACGGTGGACGTGGCGTTGAAGACGGGTTCCACGCTGTGGATGCTGGTGCCGTTGTGCCCGAACAGCAACTTGGCTATGATGGGCGACACAAAGGCGCCGACGGCAAAACTGAAGTGGAGGGCCTGCATGTGAGGGCCGGCCTGCTCGCCCCACGTGTTCAGGATCAGCACGTTCCCACCTGACACACATGAAAACTCATTCAAGAATGGTGATCCAAAAGGAAAGTCTTTCAATGGACTAATTGCAAACGAGTACAGACAAATGTATTTAAAAAAAAATAATAATAATAATTCACTTTTGGCATTCATTTAGAGAAAAATGAATTTTTGGGGGAATACAAATAAGTCAAATAATTAAAAGTTAAAGTGGTTTGAATCAGTCAAAAAAAAGTGGAAATTAGAGGGAAAACCACCAAAGTGTTACATTTATCGTAAGTAATTGCAGGACTTCAATAGTTAACTCACAATTAATCGCAAATTTTATATCTGTTCTAAATGTACAAAAAATATTTTTCATACTTTTGATAGAAATATGGCTGCATCTTTTAGTCATTGATACAGTAATTTCATATTTCATAAAATTTAGTTAAAATTAAAAAGATGTACTGTAATGTAAAAAAACGAGTGTGATATTGATTTGTGTTGAGTTCATTTTTCTGTCACTTGATGGCATATTTGCATTTGTAAGACATTGGTGACAGCTCAGTGCATTTTTCTTTTCATATTAAGATTCTTTTCATATCTAATCTTTAACATAAAGTAACTTGTGAAATTCTGCACATTATTAAAATTGTAAAATACAACTTTACCCCAGTCTCCACAAATATATGCATTATTATTAAATGTATTACTGCTAAATTTTGACGTGGACGACGTGTCTGCTGCGTTGTGACTGGAATTCCCCCAGTACCGGCTTTCCAAGTAAGGGGCGGTCATTAAACGCACATTAAAAGTATTAGTGGCGTTAAAGCAACTTTAAATTAACTCAAAATTAATGCGCTAATTTGATAAAAAGGAATGTCCCAACAGACTCAAATTGGAACTGTTTAAATTGGTCCAAAACGGCAGAAATTACAGTGGAAGTAAAAAACCCAAAACCTTAATGTGAGGATTCAATTTTGACATTTTGTAAATATTCGTTAAGCAGCTGAACAGAGATGGATCAGTCTGAATCATTCCAAATGTCAATTTTGCACCTTTATTTTGAAATTTTGAAAAATATTTTGGGCCTTGTTAGCATTGTGTCGCGAGCTTCGACAAGCCTGATCAGCGCTACATTCATACCAGGGTTTTTTGTGCTTTTTTGTTCTTCAAATTATCTTTATAAATCTTTTGTCATTTTTAAAATTGCATTCTGTTATATTGCGATGTCAATGTGAATTCAATCAATTGCTCAGCTCTAATGCCCGTCCTACAAAATTTGTTTTTATATTCTTTTAGTTAATTTTCACATTTTTCATACTGTTAATTAACATATAAGTGGAAAACTGTTAACCTAATACAAATAGGGTTGCAACTTTTAGTTCATCGATAGTGATTTAATAGAAATTCATAAAGTTATTTGAAGTTAAAAAGGAGTGTGAAATATTGACTTTTGTTGGTCATTTTTCTACCACTAGATGGCATTAGTGCTTCATGTTGGACACTGGTGACATTAACAGTTCATTTTCTCTTTTCATATTAAGAGCTGTTTAATTTTGAACATGAAGCAAATTTGTTGTAATGTTGTAAGCCTTTAGCCTTTTGATACTGATGCAGATTGTCAGCTGAAGCAGCCACAAATAACATCAATGTGTTACGTGTTGCTGAATAAAATACACCTCACGTCTTAAGATCAAGTGATATATAGTGGCCTCTGCAGTCCCCTATGAGAGCTGGAACAACTGCCAACTATTTGAAAAGCTCAAATTAACTATAAAAACGTTTGAAAGGAATGAATTAAAGCCCAAGACTGCCAAAACATTCATGTCCATGATGCATCCATCAGAATATAAACATCACATCGGTACAGGTTTATGAAGATCACTCGCTGTTGTCATACCCGTGTCCAGAATCCCCATAGAGATGCCAATGCTGGACATAAAGCCGGTGAGGAGCAGAGCGTGTTTGCAGAAAGGGATAGCACACATTCCACACGAAGTCATCAGCATAGAAAATCCTGAAGAGCAAGGTTATCCAAAAGAACAAAATGTGGTTGGGGTTCAAGTGTACTCTATTTGAGACGCTTGATAAGATGTGCGCAGGGCTTACCTAGCAGCAAATTGGGGTTCATGCAGTCAAAAAGGACGCCTCCCAAAAGCGAGCCACCGATGTAGCCTGCGGATCGGCCAACGAAGATGTAGGAGATATTGCTGATGTCCTTCTTCACGTTTAAAGCCAGGTCCTCAAACGTGGGTCCGATGACCGAGATCCCCATCCCCTAAAAGCAACAACATCTTGGTCATGAGGGAAAGCCTGATCTTCGTGTGAGATATTTTTTGGTCTTTTTTTATTTTTTATTATTCATGATAGCTTTTGTCAGTCTCAAGTTATTTCAATGATCCTTGTGGATTTTTCTTTCTTCACAATAAGGACACCATTTTTTTGTTTAAAAGCTGATGTCTTTATATTATTTCATTTAAATTGTTTTCACTTAGTTATCTTTTTAATTTTGAAACAGACTTCTTCAGACTTTACTCACTATTTGTTTGTCTTTTGCAAGCAAGATCAAGTTTTGCCAGTACGCAGAGTTAATGGTAATGCTGCTAATGCCAATACTTTTTATGTTCAATTAAGAAGGCCTAAGATTTTACATTGAGTATAGTGGTACCTACACATTGTGTTTTTCAGTTCTAGTGCATTTCTGCTGCGTTGTGACTGGAATTCCCTTAGTTGAGGCTTTCCAAATAAGGGGTGGTCGTTAAAGGCACTTTAAGTTAACACGAGAAAATCGTTCCATTTTAAAATATGTCAACATATGTATCGAATTGTCTATTATTGGATATATAGATACAGTGTTTCCCACACCATGTTAATACTTGGGCGGGCCACCCAAATAAATTGGCCGCCACCCAAGAAGTTTTTAAAAACATTTATTAAAAATATATTTACAAAGAAAAAAAACTGGATATACTGCACGTAACGTTCACGTCACGCACTTGTGGATCGTGAGGATAGAGGAGACGTAATAACAGGACTGAGACCCACCTCCCGTCCAACCCGCCTCCCATCCCCACCGCCGGAGTTCACCCACCCAGGTAAATTTCAAATCTGTGGGTAACACTGATATCTTTAAGGATATCTCTTTATGGGAATGCAATATTTACAGAACTGACAAATTAATGCAAATGTACTCTGCTGCTTTGTTGGTCGCACAACAACAAACAATTGTCCACTTAAATGCTGGGCAATGAATGCCCAGAAGTTGCCCCCCATTCCCCCCTCCCCATGGGGTGTCTGTGGGTGCGCCCCTGAACCTCAAATGACTGTGATGTCCCATATCCTTTATTTGGCCTACAAAAAAAAAAAGATTCTCCCATTGATTTTTAAAAGAATTCAACGCCGATGCCAACGTCTTCTTACCAGGCCGAGAAACGATGCGCAGAGAGTGAGGCTGACCATCCAGCGGCCGCACGTCGTGTATCCGCCCCCTCCGACCACTTTCACCCGCTCGCCGCATCCCGCTTTCGTCTTCCTCTTGGTCGCCTTGAGCGCACTCTTCAGACCGCCTCCTGGCTCCGCGTCCTTTGTCTTGTCAAACAAGGTGTCCTCTTCCTGCTCGTCGCGGTCGTCGTCCATGCTAGCGAAGCGAACGTGTTTCTTTTTCACCACAGCTGCTGCGGCGGCGGGCGAAGACACAGCTGACATGAGCGCTACGGTGCTGTTGCCACTGTGGACGTCACGTGAGTGAATATTACGCTAGATACAAGTTGAAGGCCATTCAAGCTGGTCGCCTTCGCCTTTTACTCCACAGGTAAGCCTCCCTCCGTCGACGAGGCGAAGGCTCCCGGCTCGTCCGTCATCACGTAAAGAGCGGGGAAGGTCAGAGGTGACAGCAAAGAGCACTGCGCCGCCTGCGTCCAATAGTTTTGTAGTCATTCATTCAAGTATTTGAAGGACACTTAGCGCCCTCTAGTGTTTGGAAGAATGGGACAACAAGCCTCTTTTTAAAAAAATCAGCTTCATTGAGCCATAGAACAAGTACAGAACAGTATACCCGAAATAAACTAAATGAAGCATTATATATTAGTATACTAGTGTACAACATAAAGAAAACAAATCAACACCACAAAAAACACAATCATTCCAGATGTTTCATACACATCCAAATAACTTATTTTTATTTTTACATATATTGACAGTTTTTCAGAGCCTTTCTGTTTTGAGAGTCATTTATAAGTCTAATATAGGTGATCGTATTAATGTGAAAGTGTATGAAGTTAGGTTTTTGATTTCCATACTTGCATTTATGATTTTTTTTTTAACCAAAAGTATTAACAAATTAATAATAAAAAAGACATCTTCATTAACGTACTTCCTAATAACAAAACTACTAAAATCTTTCCAGAATGTCCGAGTGTGTGCACAGATCCAGAAGAGATGTTGAACAGTCTCTGGATAGTTTCCACAAAGAGCAACTTGTGTCAATGTCCCTTTTTAACTTGATAATATAATGGTTGGCTGGATAATATTTATGTAAAATTTTAAAGGTCACTTCCTTCACCTTACTTGTAAGCAAATATTTATTTGGAATAGACCAGACCTTTTTCCAATTAATGTCCATAACATAACAATTCCAATAGGACACAACATATGACACAGTGACAACATTCTTCTGAAACAGAGCACGGATTTATGTCAAGCAGAGATGATCAATCTCTGTTTCTAAAATACTGGGGAGAGAAAGAGGACAGGGCAGTACAAAAATATTTTTTTAAAGCATTTTAACTCCAGTCAGTATTGCATCAAACACTATAGCATATTGTTTTGGTGAAATTTGAAACTTGTTCAAAAACTCTAAATAAGACATGAGTTGCCCATCTCTGTCAAATAACTGGTCAATAACAAGAAGCACTTCTCTACACAGTCAGAAAAATAAAGTGATTTGTTTTTGTATAAAATGTCTTTGTTGTTCCCTATTGTATATTTATGTGGTGAAAAATTGACCATGCCAAAAAAACTTGCCTGTGGAAAACAGATAGTTTAACAGGAATTTTGTCCACATTATAATTGGAACTAAAAATAAAATTTAAACCACCAAATTTAGCAAAACATAGTGAGGAATAAAGTTCCAAATTGAAACAGGATTTTTGATTAAGTGTTTAGCCCAATTAACGTTAAATGTATCATGTAATGTAATAAAGTCCAATACATTGAAACCTCCAGACTCATTGCTGCTCATTACAACAATCTTTCTGACGTAATGTGTACAGTTCTTCCAAAGGAAGTTAAAAAGCATACGATCGATATCCTTACAAATTTGGTGATCCACATGGAGTGACAGAGCAAGCGTGATAAAAGTAAAACTCTCCCTTTCAAAGTTAAATTTCTTTGCAGCCATCGATTTGTTTTCTTAATCAATGGAAGGAAACTATTGAGCATTCTTGTTGTCTCAGCTTTACAAATGACAAGGCCTAAATAAGTTGCTTTCATTTGGATCTTAATATTACAAATACTGGTTTCAATACATTCCTTAACAGGTAAGAGTTGGCATTTGTTCACATTTAGTGTCAAGCCAGAAGCCTTTGAGTATTCATTTATAATATCAAGAGTAATAAATACTTGATTGGCATTTTAAAGAAATTTTTTTGTTTATAACCTCTCTGTCAGCAATATCATATGTATACCTTGAAGAGCACTATTTGAAATATGAGAAGTCAGAATTTGTGTTCAAAGTAAAAACAAGTACGGTGAAATTGGACAGCCTTGACGTATACCACGCTTAACACTGAATGTCTGTGTAGTAATGCGACAACAAGCTAGTACTGTAGTACAGGACGGCCATCTTGGGACAGAGTTGCTCATACAGTCAAAGGGAGCACAGACTTTAAAATAACTGTAGATTGCTCTAATCTGCCAAATTCTTAACCAACTTTCATTTTGTTGTTAGATATGACACGAGATGATCACAACTATTCCACATTTTTAAAATGAATACATTTTAAAATTCAGTTTTAATCGTAGCCACGTCGATAAGGTTTGTAATAAACCAATCAGTTCATAAATCTGTCAAGAATTCAGTTTTGAGTATTTAACTTAATAAATTATCCAATTTACCACCGACTACAACACAGCAAACCAGAGCAATCTACTGTCCTAAAATGGCCGACCAAAGGTGACGTTGCCGGTTACGTCATGAGACATCTAGCGTTATTTTATTTATATTAGTTCAATTTGCAAGCGGTTGAGAAAATGGATGGATAGTTCAATGTAAAATGTCCTAAAATTGTGTTTTGTTGACAAATATTTCACAATTCAAGTCTTTCCTTTTAGAACATGCTTGTATGAACGCGCACGCGCACGCACACGCCTCACTTGTTTATCAGCAGTACAGGGAAATAAGCAACTGAACAAACATAGGCGGACAAATGAGGACAAAGTCAAAGAAAATACTTTACTTTTTTTTTTTTAAATGTTCGATGATATGACAGTTATTATAAAATCCATTCATTGTGACATTATCCTGCAGTAGGCAACATAACGATACTTGGAATTTAGAAGGTCATAATATAACCAGCACAGCAAAAAATAAAATGTCAACTGAGCATTTTGTGACACGTTGGACTACATAAAAGGGATGGAAGTAGCTGGCGCTATACAGAACATCGATCTGTACTTGCAACAAGTCCAAAATGCACACATGCACTGATAATAGTGGGTAGTTTAAAAGTACAGAGAAACAATACATAAGCAATAAAATGCTACAAGCTCATCAGAAATGCTTTCAAACATGGAGCAGAAAAGCACAGGTCTCATAAAACAAAACAAACCTGTTAAATGAAAAGATAAGGCATTTTTATAAGGCACTTCGTAATTAATTACTGCAGAGAAAATCAAAAAGATATACATTTTAAACTCATTGTCTCTTTGGGTGGCACGGATCCTATGTCAACAAGATTTGGTACACTAAAAAAAAGTATGGATGGCAAACAGGTACATAATCAGCAGTTTGGAAAGATGCCCGATTGGTCAACAAAGCACGAAAGTCATAAAAGGAAATGAATGACCTGAATAGAGAAGCAACTACGAAGATAAAATGAAATGACAGAACAAAGTTCACAATATGTAAAACAAAAAACAAACAAAAAATAAAATTAAATTAAAAAAAATTAAATAAGAAGAAAGGTTTCAGACAATTTGTTGGATTCATTTCCAAGACTCACTCAGCATGTCATGCATTCACTGAAACATGAACAGTGCCTCTGATGCATGGACGGACGTGGCAGCATGTGCAGCTGGACTTTTTCCACATCTGAGGTCATGTGTGTCACAGTTCTGTCAAGCAAAATACAAACACCACAATAACATGATTGTTTGATTGGTATTTCGGCTTGTCATTAGGATTGACAATGTTCAGTCATGAAAGCACATATGGCCGCTCTAGTAAATAAGCAAATGTCAATAAAGTACAGCATGACATTTTGCACAAGAACATGGAAATAAATAAAACGTAAATCCAACGACATTTAGTAAACTGCGCATTGAGCTTGTGATTCATTTGACTTCATCTGACCTTTGCATGACTAAGGGTCCAATTCACACTTGATTAAGTGGCGAGCTTCATTGACGAGGCTGGAAATTGATGAACGTGGATTCTAATTTAATCAAAATGACTGAATACGTTTGTATGCGCTTTAGAGCAGCAGTGAATGTTCATAAATGACAAACTGAGGTCGATAAGAGAATCTGCATTTGCGCACATGGCAGAACGTGGCCCTTAGTCAATGATTAACCAAACACATCCTCTGCTTATCTTCTTGCCTTACATTCAAGTTATTACTTTGGTAAGGCGGTCCTTTTATGAGGTCATTCAACAGTTTTTTTCTTTTTAAGAACTTGGACCTTATTACAATCTTGCATTCTTCATGATTCATAGACTACACATTGTGTTGCGTTACATTCCACACAATTCAAAAGTGAGAGCATGGCGGCAATATGTGTCAGTCCTCATCGTCCCTTAAAAGTACACAAGCATTTCCTACTTGCTAAAATGGTGTCTATTGGGCAAATAGTGATGTTGTCGAAATGTGCTTTTGGAGAGCATCTCTGAAATGATTCTGATAAGAGCAGGGTTTCCCAAACTGAGGTCCAAAAATGCACTAAACTATTTGACTGATTATTGATCAGGCACAGAACTTATTTTTTTCAATTCATCTCTTGTGTGTTCTATATTGTCAGATTGTAAGGAGGACATGATGATGTTCCAATGCCAACATCTCATTTGGTTTATGAACTGAAAACGTTTGGGAAACCCTGATTATGTTTTAGTTGATGAATCCTGTTTGAGGGTAACAATACGGTAATGTAGGCCAAACCACTCCTTTTCTACATCTTAAAATGTATAAATGTATGTTCATGAAAAAAAGTGTTCCATCTGTCTTCAACAAAAGAGGAAAAAGGACGGTTAAAACTCGCCTCAAGACAAAAAAAAAAAAAGCAGTTTTCCAAAATTTAAGACTTCAAATTTCATTGCATAGTTCCTCGTGATCGCATTCATGTTCAATTAAAGTCATTCAACCCGTTTCCTCACTTTGGCATTTGCAGACCTGCTATTGAAGGCACTCATTCGGATCTTTACTGATGGCACACAAACTGTCTGTTGCATCACAGTGCTGCAATTAGAGGATGGACTCTCCAGCTTTGCATTGTGCTTCTTCCTGAGGCTTCTCGTGTTCTAACATCTTCTGGTTGACGTCCTTGAGTGCTTCCTCTTTCGCTCTCTTGCTCCTGGCCTCCACCCATGGGATCAAACACAGCATAGCTCCTCCGATGAGTGGAGGGATGCCTGCCAGGTAGAAAGCCAAGTCGTAGTTTCCAAGTCGATCCCTGAGGAATCCTAGGAGACAAGGGGGGGGGGGGGGGGATCTTAGAACTGCCGTTAAAGCTTTAGCTGTCTGTTAAAAGCAGAGCTGTACGACTACAATATTTCATATCGCTACTTTATTATTACTGCCATTGATCAAGCAATTGTATTGAATTTGAAAGTGCCTTGAGATAATTTCTGTCTTGATTTGGTCTGATATGAATAAAATTAATTAAAATGTGTTGAAGCTGTCATAGAGCAAAAATGTAAAATGTCAGGTTTCATACTGGCAAAGATAATTGTTATTTTAAGAGCTATCTAAAAATATTAAGCCAAGCAAAAAAATAGGTAAATAAATAAATAACCCGCCAAAAATAAAGCAGGATTAACTCGAGTTTAAAACATTTTTATTTTTATTGTGGAGTCACTGTTTAACTACTATTCATTGTAACAAATAAATTGAAAATGTTAAACAATTAACTAGACAAAGCACTATTTCTGCAGAAATTGCATGGGAATGCTGAAAAGCTAAATGCTAATAGCTAAATGCTAAGATTGAAAGATACAATTACTAAAGTACTAAAATGTTTCATTCCGGGTTTGAGGTTTGAACCCAGGTACTCAGTGGTGGAAACACTGGGCTAACATGACTTGTTTGAAGTCATGGCTAATGACGTATTTATTTTTAAAAGTGTCATCTGAGCATCAGCTAACATGCATTTAATAATTTCAGTGAAATTATAATAACTTTCTTGATAGGGTAGTCAGTTGGTATACATGTATACACTTAGGATAATGGCAATGGATATATTTGCAATGTACAGTCAAAGGGGGGATTCGAGCCCACGACCTAGTTCTGGAAAATGCACTTTACCAACTGCGCCAATGAACAGTATCAGACTGGTGGTAATGATGATGGAGTTGTATGTTTGGAAGTGGGCGTAGAAAGTGGGACTTTGAAAAATTTCAATATCTGTCCCATTGAAAATTAATGGTGGAAAGTTGATGTTTAATGTTAAATTGTGCCAATACTGTAAGTAATGTGAAATCAGACCATATATACCATGGGAGGCGTGAATTTTTTAAGCAAGTTGAAATTTGAACAGTGTAAATCGGATGTATTATGTGGAAGTTGTCACACGGCAAAAAAGTGTGGAGAATAAAAATCACAATAATATATTGTGGTAATGCTTCGGCATTAGTTTCAACTAGCTTCCTGGAATGGACCAGGTTTAACCTCAGTACGATGCTTGGTTATGATTTTTGTTTTTTGTACTCAAAAATGTTTCACTATATGATACAAAATAATCGGTCACTCAACAGTTGGCAGTCCTGTCCTGCTTTACCTGCAATTGGGGGTCCCACAGTCATGGGCACCGACATGAGGCCCAGGAGAAAGCCGATGGCCTGGGACACATCCTCGGCTCCGACTAGCTCGAAGGCGATGGGGGCCATGATGCAGATGAAGCAGCCGTCGAACATCCCCATAAGTAGACACACGGCGATCAGCCCTCCGAAGATGTGGCAAAGCGGGATCATCATAGACATCAGGCCGATAACGAAGAAGGACGACACCTGGGAGGATGGGCACGTTGTCATTGTTAATGTTCATTTTTGACCTTGTTGCGTTGGATGTTTGCCTGAATTTTTTAACATTTTTCATTTCAATACTCTGGCATGTACATGTGGTCAAGTGAGGCATCACAAAGACAAAATAAATAACAATAATAATAATAATAATGACTAAAAATAAATAAATAATGACATAAAAAATACACCAATCAGTTTTTACAGTTTGTTACAATACGTCCATGTATCTATGTTTGTGATTTTATTAAAGTATTTAAGATCATAGCTTGTGGTGTATTTGTGGGCTGAATGATTAATATAGGCAATTCTAAATATATTATAAATAACGGTAGCTCTCCTGATGGCAAATTGTTACAGATTGTAAATCTGACTCTGTCCGTGTCTCACCAGCCGTGAACATTGCCGCACTTCCCTGATGAAGATGTTGCCATACGTAGGATGGAAATGGTGAAAAGAAACACTTTTTCATCTTCACATGACACTCAATTTAAAAGTACTATTTTATTATTGGAGTAATTGCTCTCATGCCATTAATGCCACATCTAACCGATTCAAACATGAACTTGTCTGTTGGGGCAGGGAACGTACCTGCAGGTAGACTTTGTTGACCCCTTGAATGTAGTCAGCAGCCCTGCCGAAGATGAGCCGACCAAAACCGGATGTGATGCCGATGCACATGAGCAGAATTTCTTTACTGGAATCCTCCCCAAAGCGCTCCTCCACATGCTTCATCTGTGCAACACAAAGAAAACAAGCACAAATTGTAGTTTCTCGATTAGATTTTCCAGTTTTATCTAGAACATCTGTCACAATGAGTCTGTGACATCTATGCCTTTTGTGGATTAGATGCAATAACCGATAAAAAGGAAAAGGCTTGCAAAACGCTTGGATTTGAATTCAGGGCCATTGAGACAGGAAATTTAAGATTTTTTTTTTTTAAATGCTCAAAAGGGGAGCTTTAATAGACATTTTCATAGTCAATTTAAAAACACCCACTACAGTAAATTACCAACCCTGCCTACAAAAAGCTCCAGACCAATAAGAAGCCAATCTCGGGTTGCCATGGCAATGAAAGAGCCAGTATTTCTCCTTTACAGGCCAATGTAGCATCAAAACTGTGTATCCTGCCTCTCACTAATGTCATTGATTTCAATAGCAGTCATTTCTTCTTATTCCGAATTGTAGACATTATCCACTTAATGAACCGCCTAAACACAAGGTGATCAATTCTTCTCTGGGTTACAAAGTACAGTTTAATTAGAACATTGTTATTTGTTACCACGTCTGGAGAATTTCCTTCAGGATGTATTAAGTATCTACCTCACAGGATGATGAATTAAGTATCTGTCGAGCCATCAATCACGATCTCTAAAGGAGTCAGTAGTCTTACTTTATTCGAGATGTAGGGCTAAAGTTATTTCATACATTGTCTACTCTGTACTTTTAATAAAGGTTTGATGATTTTGAAACCGTGTCCCAAGAATGAGTGTGTAGTTACTGAAATATGATGCTATGTATCACTTTACATTGTTGTATCTTTAGTTAAGGATACAGTTAATCTATAGTAAATATAATAGCAGTTATTGAAGTTAGAAGTATACATTAAGATTGTGTTAAAAAGTGATTAAAAACATTGATTTCGTATGTTAAATGAATGTACACTGAAATTATCCACCACTGGGCGGTGGTAGCGTTTTAAAGTTGGACATTGCTGTGCATTTGAGACGGACGCAAAGTTGTTGCGTGTAATTGGTAGAGCGAAGAAGAATAGAGAAAGACGTTAATGACGCAGTTGTATTTTTGTGCAAGTTTAAGTAAAGAACCCCACGAAAGACAACTTGAGACTCCCATCCATTTTGTACAGCAGAAATTTATAATTAGCCCCCACATACATACTGTAAAGAGGCCTAACTACTGACAACAATATGATCCTAAATGTTGCATTCGAGTTGCATTTATTCATTGCTAAACCAACAAACATCAAATCTGTCAGACAGACCAGACAGTACTTCAGTCCCAGCAGGCTGCTCCATTAGTTCACAGACAACAAAAGCAGGTAATTCAGGATCACTAGTCAAAAAAGAGACTACTTTATTGTAGTCAGTGTATCAATTTTGAAGCTCTTATGAAAAATGACCAGATAATGCTACCGTGTTTGAGGTTCTCATGGCACTCTTTTCCAGAGAATCAGAACAATGCGTTATTTGACACACGTTTCATCCTTCCTTTATTTTCCTGTGCACTGTCACACCACTGAGGCCTATTGTTTTTCGTGACAAGCATAGGCGTGGTGCTGAGGTTGCAGCCTTGCCCCTGTCAGACCCCAGTCTGAGTAGCAGGTATTGGAGTAGAGAAAAACACTGACTCACTGGGAACCTTGGGTCAAGATGATCTCGGACTAAAAACAAAGTGAAAAATTTCAAATAAAACAAGTCACCTTGTGATCCAACACAAGGCCCTGCACGGCAGCGCTGAGTCTCAAGAAGATCTTTTCTCTGTGTCAATGTTTCCCATATTTTGCCCAAAATGAGGGAAAGTGATACCTGTTTATAGAACTGTCTGGGTTGAAAGGAGAGCTGCAGATTGAGGATCCTGTTTTTGTAAAAGTGCGACAAAAGGTTCAAGAACGCAAAAGGGTTGTCTTTCTCTCGCCCAGCAGTCTACATTTATCCTTAAAAAAAATGTGTGATTTAAAACTGATGGTCTACTGACATCCTAAATAGCGGGTGCTAAATTGTGTGTTCACTCACTCACTCACTCTTCCCTGTGCAACTGTAAAAGGTAACCGTTATATTAAAAACATGGGTTTTGCGCTTTAAGTTAGTTCCGATGATGTCACCATGACACATGTGGGAGAACATCACAAATACAAAATGAAGTTTGAAGTGCTGGACCTGGAAGTGTTCATGAAAAAGACAAGCAAACATATTTAGACATTCCTGATTCACGGAAAAGAAATATTGTGCTCCGATAAATTTGGTGTGAGGCAAGCAACCGCATAAAAGCCATGTTTTGTCTTCGTCCCAAGTGTGTGACAACTAGAAGTATCTGCCAATTGGGGATATTCGATACCACTTTTCCGACCGATACCCGTACAAGTACTTAATCTTGAGTAATTGTCGATACTGATACAGAGTACCAATACCACTAGTATCAGTACTCGCCCATCCCTACTGCCCAATGCTGGGTAACATTGTTTTTAAAATGTGGGACAGCACACCTGAAAATACCAATTCCCACAGTACGATGATTAAATGATCCAGACCAGAGGTGATATAGGTTGTAGGTCAGTGGTTCTCAAACGTGGCCTTCAGAGGTGATATAGGTTGTAGGTGATATGGCATGACTCCTTCTTGTGAGTGGCTCCAAGTCAAATGTAGATCGGGAGCCACAAAGTCGCTGATAGTGAATACACAATATGCCATAACAACTACCATTATTTCTTCTGCTACCATTTCCTCTTGTACTTTTTTTTGGCGGTTGGAAAATACTTCTGGTACATCACCACCAACTTTTTAGCATGCTAAAGAATGTGGCCATCGGCGGTAATGCACCAAAAGAAAGTCAACACAATTAGGAAACGAGGACTGATGTTGCTAGTCTGAGCTCTAATTTTGATATATACAAGTCACACATGAGTCTAAGTTACAGGATAAGCCAAACTATGGTGAAAAGTGAGACTTATAACCCCCCCCCCCCCCCCCCCCAAAGAAATGGTACGAACAAAGTTCCTTAGTCGTTATAAATCTCAAACTTTCTTGCATATTATGCACACTTAAGATTTGAAAATGGTTCGGGTTACAGAGAAGACACAGAAGGCAACATGCAGAATTTGGAGATGTCAGTAAAAGTAAACCGATATACGGAGTCAAAGGAGGCAAGTAGAAAAAATAAGCTTACCAGATGAACGTAAGGCACAAAGTAGCCATAAAGTGCTGCTGGGATACCAAAAGCCCATATGCGATATCCCACAGATTTCCAAATGTTGACGTTGAAGAGCTGGCTAAGAGGCGGACAACCACCACGTGTGCTTCTGGGCTTGCGTGGCAGCAGAGGCTTATAGGTGAAGCCGGCCAACATGAGCACAAACATGAAGATGCAGAGGACGCGCATTGTGTTCTGCAGGCCCACTCTTTCCAGCAGGCCGGACAGCATGAAGGGAAGGGTGATGGTGAAAACGCTGCTGCCGGCGGTCACGATGCCATTCACCAAGCCGAGGCGCTTCTTAAAGTAGTGACCCAGGATGACCAGGCTGGGCTGGTAAGCAAAGGAGCAGCCGCAGGAAAACACAATGCCGTAGGTGAAGTACATGGGGCCTAAAGACCTGCAGAGGGATAAAAAATTTTTATAATGAGTCACCTTATCAGCACATATTTCCTCTGCACATGATAGGCCAAGCCAACTTTTTTTGGTGTGAGGCTGTCTGTCTTCCACTTCAAAACAATGCAACGACAATAATCATACCCCACGAAATGCATCAAGTAGACCAAAGGACAAACATTGGAGGAGAACCAAGGTTGTCTGTATTTACATGTCAGCATTTGGCTATTGGCCACAGTAAATGTTATTTGAGATGAGATATTGAAGGTAAGCAAGAAAACAGACCACTGAAACAAAGTGGAGACTGCACAGCATAATACTGCATTGTCCAAAGTAGGGCTTATATGGACAACATTTTGTATCCAGATCTGGTCCACGGGGATTGTGTTTGACACTTGTGACCGACAGCAAGTGGAAAAAATAGTATTTAAAAAGGTATTCATTGTACAAGAAAAAGTTACCAAATAAATTCTGGAAAAAAAAATTACTTTTCGTTTTTATTTTTTTAAGTACGCTGAGGTGAGAAATTTAAAAAATATATATCATTGACATCAATAGTGTTTCCTTAAATTAAATGAATTATTAGTTCACCACTAGATGGCGCTAAAGATTACACACAAACTTATTTTACTTTTTTTTTACATGCTCCTCTCTATTTTTACACTCCTGCTTTTAAGACGAATTTTTGTTAGCCTGTTGACTGCCGCTGCTCTCTTAGTTCCTTCTCCCCGGCTTGGACAGAGAGAGTTAAGTGTCAATGAACACCACCCTTGGAGTTGCCATGGAGATTTCTGCACCGACCAACCAGGCCTGTTTTGGATGAGGACCCATTTCCCTGGCGGAGTCTCCTTACAGTGCTTAAACTTATTAAATGGGCTCTCGCACTATTGTAGTTAAAACGGTGCCAAACTACATTAATATTTGTTAACTGTGAATTAAGTAGAAAAATTAACCTGTTTTCATCCATTTCAGGGATGACGGCCATTTTACCACTTGCTGTCAACTGAAAATTACGTCACAGTTGCTCAGGGCTCAGGTAACAATCAATCACAGCTCACCTGTTTTCTGAATTTGGTCATGTGATCTGAGCAAGTTGAGTCGTGATTGGTCGTTACCTGAGCCCTGAGCAACTGTGATGTAATTTTCAGTTGACAGCAAGTGGCAAAATGGCCGCCCTCTGAGATGGATTAAAACGGGCGAATTTTGCCACTTAATTCATATTCCACCAACTCAATATTAATCAGATTGCCATGATTAGACTTGTGAAGACTATTTTTTGCATGACTCCCCCGTTAAGACTCATTTTTAACGTCACAAAAATTGGACCATTTGTTATCAGCATGTTTCACATTTTTCCACATCGATAAAATGTGTTAGTTCTGTGTGTGTACTTAATGTGACCACAACCATTAACGAATATGCTGTCCAATACTACTTATATGTTCTGCACATCTGTTCCAGCAGATTAAGAGAGATATTTGACCTTATGTGAACAAAATTGTTCGTATCCTTCCCTTAACCTCCTATCCTTCACAATGGTCAATAAAATAACTTGAATATGGATATTTTTAGCCATGTTTTGGTGAATATCTGTATGACTTGATCAGAAATAGTAGAGAAATTACAGATACAGATTTGCACCCATGTGTGGTTCCAAAGTCCTGATTGGGTAAATAAATCCCAATAGCAAAGTTATGTTACCAGAATTATGCACCTTGCACTTTCAGCTACACAAGTAAATCATCACATCAGTTATTATACACGGTTCAACAGTCACTTGATAAGCACTTTTAGTGTTTAATTACTTATTTATAACACTTAAAATATTTGAAGAAGTGAAGGCGTAGGAGAGCGTGCTTTCTGAGGATCAAATATTTCAACATGTTGGTGTGACTGTTTACTCGTGTGTACATAAGTATGAGATTCCAAGATATGATTAACAACAGAGTGCTACAGCCGCTGCCTCTCCTCCACAGGGGAATCACGCAACCATACGTTCTCCTTTAGAGGATCATGTGATCGCACACATGAATCAAATCAATGTTTTGCACAATGGAACCACAATGGAAACGCCATGAAACTTGGAAATGTTATATTTCAATTTTGACAGTCAAGTTTAGAATTTTCCTTACGTGACAAAAGAGCTGGCCAGGAGGCCGACCAAGCCGACGGCCGCTCCACCAATGGCAGTAATTCTGCATCCGAGAATATCTGTGAAGACGCTTACAATTGGAGAGCAGAAGAAGATCATCCCCATGGAGAGGGAGCCAACCCACGCTGGAAGACAGAGAGAGAGGAAGAAACTCTGTTTTTGAGAAAGTTTAGTAAATCACATATACTTTTGTATTCAGTGTAATGCTGTATTTGAGGAATGTATGAACATAATTTATTATGGTAAAAGCACACCATGTCTTGACTCAATCATACGGCAAGTTGTTTTTGTTTTAGAACGTCATTTCAGGAGATTTGTCAACCAAGCCAACAGGAAGACACACTTACGAACAGGAAGGAGTGATCAGGAAAGACGAAGGCCTGATTCTAAAGTATATAGATGCAACTCAGATACCACGCATCGCCACAGTACACATTTTGGAGTGACTAAGTGCAAATCAAAACAAACTAAAATAGCCCAACTTCAGGTAGAGGAGGTCAAGATAGATGGATGCCCTATCACAGACCGGACATACTGGTACTATCTCCGTGTGACCATTTGGAACCTAATATTTTTTGTTGAAGGGGAAGTCAAGTCAAAGGCCCCACTAGTCTAAACACAGTATTTAATTAATATTGCGTTTGTGGATTATGAATTAAGCAGAAGAAATCCAACCCCTTTTTATCCATCCTCGGATGATATCACAGTTGCTCAGGTAACAACCAATCATGACTCAACTTGCCAACATAACATGACCAAACTCAAAAAACAGGTGAGCCGTGATTGGTCGTTACCTGAGCAACTATGATGTCATTTTCAGTTGCCAGCAAGTGGTAAAATGGCCGCCCCCTGAGATGAATAGAAACTATTTTGCTGCTGAAATTATACTACACAAATAATATTAATCAGAATAATATGTTTAGACTAGTGAAGGTGCATATAACACATTATTGTAAACACAATTATTTACCTTACTTCTGCCATTACATCTACAAGAGCTGAAAGAGGAAGATATGCGAGGATAGAGGCAGGGCTGGACTGGCCAATTGGCATAAAGGGCAGATGCCTGGTGAGCTAATGTCTTTTGGGGTCAAATATTTAATTATTATGTTACCCTAAAAGACCAACCCACAATTTAGATTGAGCAGACCATTGATCCATTTACGATATAGACAGCAAACTGAACCAATCAACATCAGTGGCAGAGCCACGTAGTAGCCAGGGGTGTTCAGGATTCTGGCCAGGCTGGGCTGGGCCGACGGGCCCAAGTCAAAATGCCAGCACCAATTTCTGCCAGTCCTGCCCTGGATATAGGGGAAAATGCGATTTCAATTAACTAAAGCAATTGAGTGGACTTCTAGGCTTTAACCAGCAGAGGTGCTATCAGCCCAAAGCAAAACTTTAACCGAGCCAAGATACCCATTTTATATTACCCTTTGATGCACAAATTATGATAACCTACATCAGGATTTTTTTTATTACTCTTTAGGCATGAAAAAAAAATCCCCTTCATTTTTTTTGAAACAGAGTTTGTGACAACGTGCATTTGAGCAACTGATGAAATATGTTAGTAAAAAAATAATAAATAACAAAAAAAGATGCAAACAGTATAGAAAATGTCTGTTTGATTTTTAACATTGTCATTTTAACATCATCACTGCTGCTGTCATTATCCCTACTTGAGTCAGATGGTATATGGTTGACTGTCCTGTAGGTTTTGCTCACATGTTCTGCACTTGACCACTACAAAACATGACCGGACCAAGATCCTTGCTCTCATATAAGGACTAAAATACATAAAATATTGCTATAATAAACATTAAATAATTGAAAGCAAAAAAAATACTGCAACAATGTTACAGTAACACTAAGTTGTAATCACAATACAGCTAATGATGTCCTAAGTCCAATTTAGTGGACTTATGATCAATCACCATTTCCTCAAATTACAAAATCAATACTTGGATATTTTAACAATTAAGTTACTTCTTGATTGTTGCCCCAATATATTTTTGACTTGCAAGGGTCTCCTGGAATAGAAGGAATAGACACTTATTCCTTCCTTGCACGCCTTTTTTTTTTCCTTTCTTGCACTTACAAACGTTGACTACTAGATGGCAGTGTATGTCAAGACTACACTAGTGTCCACTGGAGTGGCTAATGGCCAACTGTGGCGGAATTTAAAAATAATAATATTAAAACTACGTTTTAATAGCTCTCAACTCTAGTAACCACTATCCGTGAAAGGGTAAAAAAAAATATTTAAAAAAATGATAAAGCTCATGGGACACGACCAAAGACAAATGACACAAAAAGTGTGAATACTGAAATGATGATCTTGTCTCAATTTCCTCGCAAATTCACTCATTCTGAAATCTGATCTTATTCTGTAGTATGAATGGAAACAAGTGGCTAAACTGGATTGTACCATTTTTGCCATTAAATGGGAGAACATCCATTTGTTCTTTCTTTTACTATACGCCATGACACAGACAAATAAAGAAGGATGGATAAATAATAATTTTTGGACAAATAAAGTGAAACTGGATCATTTCCCACGGCACCCATGATAATTTCTCACACATCACCCTGGTTAGGAGTCACTGATCATGAAAACAACAGCTGTTGGAAGTTAAGCTTTATCAGCCCAGATGTGCATCATGACACATCTGCATCATGTGACATTCTGCTAAAAACAGTAGAATGCAAACAAGATTGTAATACTACTGACAAATTTAATACTTGACCTTAATGGATGTAAGGGAAAAAGAAAAAGAAAGAATAAGAATACAAATTGATATTCGATTTGCTACTCACATAGTTTGTTTTGGGAATATGTGTATTTTGCCAGTGAGGATGTCACAATTTATAGTCTCTGGTCCGACAGAAGGTTAATCATTTTCACATTCACACTCTAATTTTCACTTGCATACAAGAGTGAAATGCTGCACGGGAGGTGTTGGAAGGGGGCAGCTGTCTGTTAACACTAGAATGCGGGTCTGTTATATAATTTTCTAAGAAAACGAATACCTGCAATTCCTCAAAGGTTTCCTTCCATTCGAAAAATAATTATTTGCCAGTGTCTTTAAGCAAATGTCACTTGCACTAAAATCTGTGAGCCTAAGTACAAATAGCGGAAAGAGTCACTTCTCTTTACAATGCTTGGTCAGCATGTTTCAGGATTAAATTCTGCTTTTGTATGCAGCACTGGGCAAAGAACTCTGAAAAAGGTCATGCAAAAATGCACAGACATGTTTTTACACTTACTGAGCTGACCTGATCATTTCTTTATGGTATAGTGGCGTTTACAGTAAGAGACAACAATAAGATGGAAAAGGGACAAACAAGTAATGTGGAAAAAGCAGCAAAAGACAAGCAGAGTCATTGACCATAAAGGCGACGAGTTCCTAAGCACGTTTTGCCTGAGGCACTTTTCAGTGCCCACTGATTTCATGTAATTCTGTACCATACAACAGGAGAGGTGTTAGAAAGTCTCAACAAGTGGCAGGTACAGGCATGTGCATGTACAAAGGCGGGATAGAAACAAAAATGTTTTCTTAAATTCTGAGGCTAGGTCAGGGGAAACCTGTGAGAGAAAAAAGGAGCAACTGTAGTCGGAATGTCTGATTTTTACTTGAGTAACAGAAGAGCAGTGTGTCAGGTTTCTGTGTTATTACTGGCTGAAGTAGTCAACACACTCATATTGGAATGGAACGTGGGCTGAAAAGGTGAAATCTATTGAAAATGTACCTCAAAATGATAGATTTAAAAATAATTTGATCACACATCGACGACAATGGCACTTGTGGTCTTTGTTGACACAAATGTAAGCAACTTAATCCCTAGCTATCTTAATTCCAGTTAACTAGCTACCAGTTTAATATAAAGTACATTTACTGTTTGACAGTGTGTTTTGTTTGCCTTTAATTTGAATTAATTTGTAACTTAAAACAAAGGCAAACAAAAATATAGCCAAAGATGTACAAAAATGTAATCAAAGTTGTCATTTTGAAATTCAACTTCTACCTAACTGGCATTAAAGGATTAACTTCACAAATGTTTCGCTTTTACGTTTAGTTTTCCTTTTATGATGTCATTACAGAAGACCAAGTGTGGGAGGGTTTCCGAGATGCACTGCTAGCTAAAGTCAGCTGCTAAACTCACGTTGCCTAACGATGCAGTCGTTCTCATAATTGCGTATTTTAATACACTTCTATTACAATTTTAACTTTTGTGCTGCTGGGAAATGAAAATAGAGACCTCAAGGAGGCTATTGCTGAAGAAATCTCAAAATCGATATTTTGGTCCAAACAATCTATTTTTGTGTTTACTCAAGACTAATCCTGCTCGACATGACGGGAGCGGGTCACATATAAAGATATTGGATTTTAAAGGATTAGTTTCCATAGGTAACTTTGTACACGAAAACAAATAATGGCCGGAGATATTTACTAAATGCAGACAGTAATCCATCAGCCTAAACTTGTACAACCGGTGTGCATAACCTACATTTTCTTGTAGTCATTTTCCTCACTGCCTTAGTGCGTTTTTTGCTGCAGTCAAGAAGTCCAGTCAAATTGAATGGGGTACACGTCTCATGTGGGGATATCATCCTTCTTTAAGCTATGTAATGTAATAAATGGAAAGATTTCATGAAAGACAACAGGAAATTGCTGTTATTGTACCATCTGCTTTTACTCCTGCAAAATCATTTATGCTTCAAAGAGTAATTATAAAATGGGGGGGGGGGGGTAATACAAGGATTCCCTCTGTCCAAATGACATCCACCGTTCACCCCGAGCCCTACTTACCTGGTTAACAGACAAGGCAGATGGCCCAAGTCATGGTCTGCTGTTCAAATTGCGAGAAGCCCCTTCAGCTCTGAACCCAGTCACCCCAATAACACTGAACTGAAAATGGCATCAATTGTAAGAAAGTTGAAAGAGTTGAGGGTAAAGAAACTTAACACAAAAAAAATATGCAGTTATTTGTTTTACCCGTGTTATTTAAAATGAGGTATCTTCATACAACTAGACTAAGTGCAAATTCTGCAGAAATTGCGTGGGAATGCTGAAAGCTGAATGCTTATGAAGTTAATTGAATGATAAATGATGTAAAAATTACAAAATATTAATTGCAGTTGAAAGATAAATGAACAAAAAGAACACTTGAACCCAGGAGGCGTGGATTTTTGAAGCAAGTTGAAATGGAAAGTGGAACTAATGATATCCAATGGAAAATATGAGAAAAAAACACTCAATAACGCCACTTAGGCATGCATTACCCTCCATTCATTTTGAAGCAAGTTGAAATTTGAATGGTGTAAATCGAAAGTATTATGTTGGAGTGGTTACATGGCAAAAGAGTGAGGAGAATAAAACGTGCCTGAAATAATAAAGAATCTGAATAACATATGTGGGAATGCTTTTCAGCAAAAAAAAATATATATATATGCTTTTCAGCATTCCCCACAACTAATACATCTTTGTTTCGGTAGTCAACTATAAATCAGACAATATTTGCCAAGCACAAAAGGACCCCATGATTTCCTCATGATTTAGCTTCACTTTGTGACTAACTTCAGTTGTTGAGCATCTGCTTGCTGGGGTATCTATTAACTAAAGTCAATGGAAAAACTAATGGACTGGCATTAATTGACTCATATTGCTGAGGTGTAAAGATAATTTTCCTGTCAACATCTTGACCCTGGCCCAGGACATTCTCGTAACCTGTAAACCAAGGATTAATCTATTTCTATCAGGAAGACCGTGCTTTATAGGAGTTCAGCCAATTTCGATTTTCAAAGTATGTTTCATTTCTCACACAGGCATGCTGGAATAAACACAAGGTGAAGAGGGCGAGGTTTTCACAAATCATCTGCACTACCGGTAATTGCCAACAACGTGCCAACGGGACCAGATGTCCTGCATCAAGCACATCAACTTGAAGCAATTAAATTGTGGTGAAGTGTTTGGAATGAATTTAAGAAAACATCATTGTGAATTTCACAACTGAGTATGAGTTCATGTTATAGCCACATAGTATAAATATAAAACACTGTTATTGGGCTCCTGAAGCCTATACATTCTTTATCATATTGCAATAGCCTTGTGGTCCCTCACATTTACCCTCAAGTGTTTTTTTTTCTTGGTAAACGTCCTGTCTAGTAAATACTGCAACTTGTTTTGTGCAGTCAACTGAAGAAGAAAGAAAAAAATCACTTCTTACAGTTGGGATTTTCTTCCTTCTGTTTTTCAAAAGGAATGTACAGGGTATAGCTAGACCAGGACATGCGTAACACTGAAAGCACAAAACAAGTCACAAGTCTAAAGCTAGCCATACCTTTGTTGGACTTCATGTCATAAAACGTAAGGCTTCTTTTACACCTAAACCAAACTGCTTGATAAATTCCTGCATTTTCGACACAACGCAATTCTATTTCCACAGTCTTAAGTGGTTCAACCACATGGAGGCTGAATAGACATTTTAACTTCCTTCTTTCCGAAAGTGATATGTTTACTACGCAGTTTCTAATGGTTTAACAACCAGTGGTGTCTTTGAATTCATTGACAGCAGTTGCTCCAAAACCTACCCCCATCAGGGCCTCACTGTTACAGACACACATCTGGCATTTAATGGACCATGTAGATCGGCAACCCTTCTCGCATCGAATGCGTACAGGAGCTGTAGTTCTGGCCCGTTTCATTGAAGGGGGAAAGAAAGTAAGAGCACTAATTTTCATACGCTTAAAACACAAATTCCAATATACTGCCCTCATGTGTTTTTTAGCCACACAAAGCGAAAGTGAAAACCTGTGAGGAGAACTGTGATTTATGTGTGTGCAAAAAAGCAGATTGAATGAACGCTTGGTATTTGTTCTGGCTGCAGTGGCTACTAAATGTCCATATGTAAAACGTTAAATGGGAATGCTGTGGACAGGGGTGGTAGGCTTGTACAAGTCTATGATTGGGGGATTCTGTGCAACCCTCTTCCTTAAATGCAGAGCAAAAAATAAGTCAACTTCAGACCTTCTCAATGTGTTGCAATAGATTTCCTTTGAATTGCTTCTGGTTTTAAAAGAAAACATCAGGTCTGCTTTCCAACATTTAGGTTTCTCTATCATGCGAGATGCTGAATATGAAAGTACTGTTTAAAGTGGCGGCCCGGTGAATGACTGGTTAGCACGTCCGCCTCCCAGTACAGAGGACGTGAGCTCGAGTCCGGGCTTCAGCCTTCCTGGGTGGAGTTTGCATGTTCTCCTCGTGCCTGTGTGGGTGTTCTCTGGGTACTCCGGTTTCCTCCCACATTCCAAAGACATGCATGGCAGGTTAATTGAACACTCTAAAAATTGTCCCTAGGTGTGATTGTGAATGATAGTTCGTCTCTCTGTGCCCTGCGATTGGCTGGCAACCAGTTCAGGGTGCCCGAAGCCTGCTGGGATAGACTCCAGAACCCCTGCGACCCTTGTGAGGAGTAAGCGGTTAAGAAAAGGGATGATTAAGTGTACTTTACTAAATATTTTGTAATGGATGGACTATAGACCAATTGTCGGCGCCAATATTTGGCTTTTTTTATGAATATCGGCATCTTTCTTTTAAAAAAAATCTAAAGGCCGATAAGATATAATATAAAACTGTTAACTACAAGGAACTATTTAAATTTTCAAGTAAACTTTCTACGAGATGTTGCTGACCCTGTGAATTATCTGCACCCTTTTTTGTTTGAAATTAAAATAAAGATAAAATAAAGTTTAAAATTTAAGTTATTTTGAAAAAAAAATCATTTACTGTATAAAACTATAGGGAGCTATTTACTTGTATAAATAGTTAACTTTCTAAATTATACAATCTGAAGACTCGGGAGCTCCCTGAACTTTTTATTAGAATGTTAAAACAAAGAGGTCTATTGTCAACGTTTGTTTTTTTAAGTGTTCAACATTTTATAAATCTGAAAATTTGTATAAAGACATTTGAACAAGGAAGAGTTTGTATTTTTACTGTTTTTGTATTATTTTTTTATTAATATATTTTTTTCCCTTTTACTGAAAATGAACAACTTCAAATATCGGTGAGTGACCTCCTTTACTACAAATGATTCGGTATAGATATTTGCCCTGAAAAGCCTTATAAGTCTATGTTAGCATGCACATGACCTAAAGCGCTTTGGGCCGCATATTGGTGTAGATAAAGCACCATTTAAGTGAACTCTATTTACCATTTAAATAGTATCACAGTCAACTAATTTCGAGCTTTGAAGTACCTTGACATTCTGTGACCAGTATCTTATATTTTGAATTTATGCGTTTCCAGTTTACCAAAACCATAGAGAAGAGTGTTGCTAATAAACCAGCCGGACAAAAAAATAAAATTAACACTTTCTCTCAGCTCTGTCACTTGTCACTTGTCACTCAAAGATGTTCATGTCTTGAGCAAATGCCTATAGTTTGCCTACACATCCATTTGTCTAAGTTAGAGCTGTAAAATATATCTATTTAAAGCCTCTGAAAACTGAACTATATCCCACCAAGCCAGCTAGATGATAGCCACCAGTTAGCTCGTGGGCTAACATGCACGTAGAAAATAGAAATGAGCCAATTTATACTCTCAATTGTGCTGAATAAAACAACTAATTCAGGATAACTGAAATGGTGAAAATCAGTTCAGCATTACATCTCTACACAGTTCTGTGCACGTTTTTAGCAATCACTTTCAAACATGTATAATGTATTCAGAAACTACATTTCTGAACTCATTTTTTTAGGGAGTTTTTATATTTACAGCAGTAAGTTAGATTTTCAAGAGCAGCATTTGTGTTTAGCGGTTTTCTTTACAGCCACCATCCAATCTTCATCTTAAAATACCATCATGTGGCTCCATCAGATTCTAGTACTAATAGTGATTTGTTATTTCGAGTTTTTTTTCTCCATCGTTCATGATGCCAAAAGCATAGACAACTCCTTTTGCTTTTCTCTCCGTCTGACAGTCAATCAATTAGTTGCCTGAGAGCGGGGCCTTCAAAGCCATTTGCTGCAAAGTTCAGATTATTTGTGTTGTGGCCTCATGATTTGTGCCATGCACAGGACGCAAAATAATTGGCGCTCCTATAGGCACTGAAGTAGTGGTCTGCATCAACCATGTTTACCTTCTCTACCTGCTTTATCTGTCAACAGCTTTCACAGAAACACAGTTCAAGCACTCCATCAATCATTAACAAGATGTGATCCAACCTTTTTTTTTTCTTTTTTTATCTATAATGGTTGAACTGACCAGCTGTTAAGAGTCTCATAGAACAGTACAGCCTGTGAGCCTTAACAGGGAGAGAGACTTAACTTTGTACACAAGCTTAAAGAGATAATTTTTGGTTTGGTTTGGACATCCAACAAAGTACACATTATTTCCCCACATCACGCAAAGTGACAGCGGATTTAAAACAACTAATTTACAAGAACATCTGAGCTTTATTTGGAATTATTCAGAGGCATTTCAAATTGTAGCAAGAATGTGATTGGTTAATTCTGAACATATCTGCAGTTAATTTAAAAATAATATATATTTTAGGTTTATACAGTATTTCTAGCTAGTAGTATGAATGCAGCAGTCAAACTACTGTATACTGTATGTTGGGACCTAGGTACTGTAGGTTAAATTCCAGCCATTTGCTGTATGTCTGTTAAAAGATCAGGTGATCTTCAAAAACATCATGGCTGCCTCACACACAGCATAACAGAAGTAGTGATACTAAAATAATATTTTTAACGTCTCAATCCAGTCAGTGAGCCAATTTCCCGTTCCGCAACAAAACATCAGCTTCACGTAACATATGTTTTCAAAGCCAAGGCAATACTCTGGGACTTCATGTATTTATCATTTAGTCGGGTAATCACATCAGTACAGGTTACTGGACATTTACTCAAACAGTGCAATATGCAACTGTCAAGCCTCATTGTGGTCCAAAGGTCTTTGGCTTTGCTGAAGTCAGGCCCATTTATCAAAAGCAGCTCACTCGTTCCCACAGAGGAAGAACCAGAGTCCACCACACGGATACTAAGGCCACCGACCTTGACCTTAGTCAGCCGCATCTATGGGCTGAGCCACTCCGCCCCAGTGTAAACCTTTGCCATTGGTTGATTAGGATTTCCAGTTTTGTGAACGCAAGTTTGGCATCAGATGATACACTATTTGATAATAGAAGACACTATTAAGACAATCAACACAAATTTTTTTAATGCAACTGACATTTAGATGGTCCCCTGTCTTGACTGATAATAGTGTGTCAGTACTATACAGTATAATAAAGTGAATGCTTGCATCTTTGTCTGTATAGTAACTATTGTGCGGATATGTCATCTGTGAAAATGTCCCATTCGTGCTTTCCTATTAATTGAAACCTCAGATAGGAAATAAAGTAAACCTGCTTCACCTATCTTTCCTTCCTTTAGTTTTTCCTCTAGTTTCTTGAAGTCTCCCTAATCTGTTGGAATGTAGAGGTTTCTGGGGTTGGTGAAAGATTCAGTTTTTGTAACTGCAGGTGGTAGGTGGTGTCTGGTTGGTGCATTTCACTTAGTTTCATCTTTCTTTCCTTTGATCCTTCCTCTGGTCTCCTGACAACTTCACCACTCTGGCGGGACTTTGAAGTATTCGGTTAACACATGCACGCGAGAAGAAGAAAAAAAAAGGTGGGGGTAAAGTAAACCCCCAACCTATCATATTTATATGTACTGGATGTCTGACACACCGAAGAGATAAGAACGTATACAGTGCAGGTATATTAGGGTTCATTTGTACTGAGGCACATGTGAACAGCAGAATGAAGAGTTCCGGCAGAGGAAACGGCTGTCTGCAGATAAAGAGTGGAAAGACAGGTGAGGTCATGTCCTAAGGATATGGTGGGTAGTTCCTATTTCAAAACAGTCCATGCGCAGTCTAAATTTAAACTAGTCATTCTTTAAAAATCAGGTCCACGTAAAAATGTAGTATTGTAGTTAATGAATAAATAATCAGTTCCAGGGTCAAACTAAACTGTTATCATCATAAAACCTTTATTGACCTCGACTTTGATAACAAGACATGTTTGGCAACTCCCCATTTTTACATTTTTGTCTGCAGAGGGACTCGAACCAGCATCCTATCCTTGCAGCTCCAAAGCCAAAGTCGTTACAGATAAGTTAATGGAACTGAATTATTAAATTTGTTATTGTCAATTTGACATGTCCAGTTTTTGAGAAAAAGAATGGAAATCAAAAGATTCCTCAATGAATCGATAAATATATTAATCGATTACTGTGTTGAAATAATCGTTAGTTGCAGACCTAAACTGCAATTCTAGTTGGAGCAAAAATCCAACAGTTACTTATTTTTACCTCTGTCATTTCAGATATGTACTCACAGTGAGGCGGAAATACCAATGTCCTTGGGAGGATTTATGATGTTCAGCTCGATATGGGCTCCCAACTGGATCTTCAAGAGAGCAGCAGGGCCTCACTCAGCCCGTCATGCTTGAAACTGTATCAAGTGTACCCAGGAAACACTGGATATGAAGATTTCAAGATAGTTATAATATAATAATATATAATATAGTTAGCCTTTATTAATCCAAGTAAGGCAATCAAGAAGATTCTCATTTGCAATGTCGACCAAGTGCACACAGCATCATAAAAGCTCATACAATGAGTGCTAAGGTGTTAATCTGCCAATCACAAGATGTTGCCTAATTCAAAAACTATTGTAGAGATAGTTTTGGCCAAATTTCTACATTGAGCAGCTTTAACTGATTAAAAAAAAAGTCTTAGTACCGTAATCATACTATTCTTGATACTTCCAGTCAAAAATATGTATTGTATAAATGACTTGGAATTTACTTGTAACGCGGGTCCTGGGAGCGAACAATATAGCTATACCAAAGAGACATTGTCATACAACAAAGATATAAACTATTTATCTTATGGCAACATGACTGAGAATGCAAAGCCTGGCCAACATAGGGTATAAATTAGGTGGGATGACAATCCACAGAAAAGGAGGAAAAAAATAGAGACGTGAACTGCTTGACAGTTTATTTCTACATCATCTTGAACTAAATGAGTGTCAAGTCCTTTTTTTTGTTTTTCATCCTCATCTAAAGCAGGTCTTCAAAAAAATAAAAATTATTCGCCATTTCTACCGATATACATCAATGACGAATAAAGATTTTCATTATGTATTTATTTATTTTTACAAAGACCTTTGTTTAAAGATGGATACGCGGTACAGAGGATGGATGGATGGATCTTTTGCCAAGAAATTGTGCGCTTGATGATAATTAGCTTACAGTACTTTACTCATCCAAATAATAATGAACCCGTAACCATTTTGGCTGGCGAATCTGTTCCGATTAAATCAATCATTAAGAATTGATACACAGCATTGTGTCAAAAGGGGTATCAAAGAAGCAAAGGTGCTATTGACTTTGTCTTAAGTGGTTTGTGATACCTGAATTATTATTATTATAGCCGATATTATGAGATACATCAATCCAACATTGCTCCGATCTATATATTAAATTAACAATAAATCAATTCATTGTCCGTTTGTTTTAGTCTACTGCCTAAACTCCTAGTCACGACCCCAAATCTGAGAAACCATGAATAAAAACAGAATTGCCTATTGGGTGCAATATGAAATGTGAATGTCAGTAGAGAAAAGCCAGAACAATGACAAGGAAAAAGGAATACAATGCCAAGTACACTGACTATACCAGTTTTGTTGCTTTCCAACTAAAGTCCATCTCTCAACTTTGTTCTGTCCATTTTTAATGAGATCAAAACTGAAAATGACATTTTAACTTCCGATGATAAATAACAGAGCAAGAGGACTAGCTCAGGTTGTGCAGAACTTGTAAGTAGAACGCAAAAACACGAGCAAGGTCACCTATTATTTGTAATGTTTCAAACACTGTGCTCCATCAGTATGTCAATAAGGACATTCAACCCCAGCCAGCCTCCACAAATGTGTCGGCCATTAGGGCGAACACTCGTGCATCTGACTGAAATCGGCTCAGATTCAAAATGTAGACTTGTCGCTTTTGAGCGATAATAAAGAAAGGAAAAATAAACATTGCTTCATCAAGTTTGTTGCCGAAGCTAAGTGTAAAGTTTATCGCTTACTTATTTTGTCACCATCCAAATGGACCCTACATGAATTGAAGCAGCAGAACCATGTGCTTTTTCTCTCAGCCAATCAGCAAAGATAATGATTTAAAATGAAATGTCGGAAAATACAAATAGAAATATCCCGGCAGAAAGTTTAAACGGACCTGCTACCTGTTGTGAACCCAGCATTTGTAAGAGAAGTCTCGGATCATGCTAACATACAGACTGTATGTTAGCATAACAACAATGGAGACTTGTGCTAAAGTGCTAAGAGCTCAAATGTATGCTAAGTTGCTAACTCATGGATCTCTGAGGATTTTTGTTCTCTTTCTTTAAGATGGCAAAGTCCTTGCTCAAAGTAAAGTAGTAATTTGTGTGAAATAAATGTTAAAGTGATAAATCTCAACTCTTCTAAAATGTTTGTACATCATCAAGGTGGAGCGTAAACAGAATGTTGTTAGCATTAGTTATAGAGTGCATGTGTATGGCGTTTGCTCTGCTAAGTATCGTTTCAAAAAGCCCAAAGTGAACAAACGGCAGCCTCATTCTTTTGAAAATGTCCCCCCTAGTTTGTAAAGACAACTAAATATTTAAAATACAGTTCCTCAGTATAATGCAGCATAGTTTTAAGACATTGCAAATGACACCATAGTACCATTCTGTCAAGACTTTTTTTTTTTAATCAAACTTTTGGATTGGATTTTGTTAAGACTGTGCAAGTGTACACGTCACAGCTGCTCCGCGAGCCTGCATGACATGGAAAGGTTTTGAACGCCTTGAGTTACATAAGTGAGGTTTTAAGTCCAACTTTGCACATTCCCACACTCCCTTTGTCTCAGCTATACTTGAGGGAAGACACCAATCATTATGACAGAGCGCTGGTGAACTCTGGCCATTGGAGAAAGGCACGTGTGCACTCCAGCACTGTGGTGGCAACAGTGTGAATTAACTAACAATTCCAGTTAAGAGAAATAACAGTACAAACACTACTACAGTTGCAAAAACTGCTCATGTACAGATGTGTGATACAAATAATAAAAGGGAGGTATTTCCTAAAATAAACCACAAAGTAGTGTGTTTTAATACAATTCAATGAAAGTATATGTAAATAAATTAAGGACCAACTACAGTAAACACATCTCAGCATATTAACACCAGATACCATGCAAAGCTATTTGAACCCCCGCACCCCACACCCACTTCGTGTAAGCAGTACAGGGGATGACATCAGAGCATCTTGCTCCGACACTGAGCATGACCTTGCATTCCAGGATATCAGTAACACGTGATTGTTTTTACATCCATGATCACCATTGATCTTCCTGCGCAAGTCCAATATTTTGGAATTTACTATGTTTGCATTGCAAAAAAAAAATTACTTGTGAATGTAGTTACTCAAAAGTGAATGAGGGGTGAGACAAAAACATCAATATTTTCTTAGCTCTGCTAATGACATGAAGCCTTGATCTTAAATGACATGAAGCCTTGATCTTAAATGACATGAAGGGTTTCTTTATTAGCGGTGCTTTTACCACCTGGAAGAACATGTGATGTCATTATCGACTGTCGTATAGCTTCCCTCATTCATCACCAATTCCAACTCGAAGAAGGAGAAGTAATAGTAGTAACTATTAGGTTTTTGATCTGAATGACATGACTGCCACATGTCCTGAGTTCCTCTCCAAGTGCATAGAACAAGAGTTTGGTTTGTACAGGGTAAATAATGCTAATTGTGATCTTTCAATAACCATGAATTATTCAACAATGACACACCTTTAATTAATTAAACATTCACACCCTGACTGCGATTGGCTGGCAACCAGTTCAGGGTGTACCCTGCCTACTGCCCGAAGCCTGCTGGGATAGGCGGTTAAGAAAATAGATGGATGGATTCACACACACTGAATGGGCCTGTTCTAGTTTCATGTCATTGAATTATAATTAACTCCCACCACTTAAGTGGTGGGGAAAAAAACGGAATCAAAGGCAAACAAAAACATTCACACATTTATACCTGTGGTGGGAAAAAAAAACGGAATCAAAGGCAAACAAAAACATTCACGCATTTATACCTGGGGTTAAACAATACCTGGCAACCACATAACGTGGACAGAGCAGTTTGCGAGGCCACCCTTAAGATAGTGAGGATGTAAAATGTACTTCTTTTATGACATGGAAATATTTTACGATAGCGAGGATGCAAAATGTACTTCTTTTATGACAGCATTGGTAGAGGTTTATGGCTGCGTACTTGAAGGATGCCACACGTAGTTAGGAGTCACCTGGAAGCCCACACAACCAGCGACTGACAAAAATCCATTAAAGCCCCGTGGAGTGTCCTCGTCGCCACGCAGCATTCGTGTCAAAATGTAAAACGTAATGCACACGCTGCTTCACACCAGGAAACCACCAGATGTCTAACTGACTCGTCGCCGTTGGCTAACTTCTTCCTACAGCGCCCGTAGTTGGTTGCGCACAGTTTACGTGGACAGTAAAAATCAACATTTCATTCATTTCGCTTAGTTGTTGGCATGAAACGAAACATGGCCGCAGTGTCACTTTAACAGTAAAGTCGGGTTCCTCAAATGTGTTATACTCACTAGACGAGCCAAAACCACCTTCATTTAAATTAGACGGATTTGAATACTATTAGATACATTGAATACGACCACTAACTGTGCGCCAGGATTGGCTGCTCACCTGTCTTGAAGCGAAGGTCGTCATCGTCCTCGGAGCCAAACTCCCGTAGTAGCGAGAGGAAGAGGATACCGAATGCATTCTGGATCCCAAACACCGAGCCATTGCACCACATGGCAGCGAGCATGACCAGCCATCCCCAGCCGCCCTCCGGGTGTACGAACGAGCACTCAGCGCTCTGCTCGGGGACGGTCACCTGGCCGTCCCCGTTCTCCTTTTTCTCCGGCTCCCCCTCGGCTTGTTTCTCCTCAAGCGGCGCGCTGGCGGGGACCTGGACCTTGGTTGCCGCATCTCCATCTGTGACGATAGTCCCTTGTGCCATTGTTTGCGTGTCAACTTTTGGATTCAAGTTGAAGGAATAATAATAAGATGCGCTTCCGGACAGTGGTGCTGTGAAACGTGTCTTTCAGATGTGTGAGGGGGCGCAGCATCCGTGGGTGACGCTGCAGCTGCCGCGGTCAGGATATTTTAGCATCTATTGCAACTGTCAAGAAGCCGCTCTGGCAATATTATAAATAGCGAGTACGGCGGGGAGGGGTTTCGGGACATCCCGCCGCTGATTGGACAAAGGCCTCTACGCGTGACGTATGAGCGGTGTCGTCAAGTTACAGCCGCTACAGCCGCACACAATCATCAGTGATTGTTTAGCTTAGATGTCATTAGTAGGCCTACAACTGTGCCGTTTGATACTGTACTGTTTGATATATATTTTTTAAATCGTTTATACATTTTACTTACTGACATTTTAAAGTTATGTCAAATTGTTTCCCATAACAATAAAATAGAGAAGTCAACCCCAAAACTTTCTTTACAGTAATATGCTCTATGCAGCCCCACTATAGCATAAACACGGAATTCTAATTAATATTGCGTTTGTGGAATATGAGTTAAAACCAGCAAAATCCACCCATTATCATCCATCTCAGGGGCGGCCATTTTGTCACTTGCTGTCGACTGAAAATGACATCACAGTTGCTCAGGGCCAAGGTAACGACCAATCAAGGCTCAGCTTAACGATTATGTCATTTTCAGTCGATTGCAAGTGGCAAAATGGCCGCCCCGAGACAGATAAAAACAGGTGGATTTTGCTGCTTAACTCATATTCCGCAAATGCAATATTAATCAGAATGCCGTGTTTAGATTAGTGGGGGCACATTAGCAAAAAATTTTGGGTTGACTTCCCTTTAATGCTCCTTTTTAAATTATATTATTTATAATTGTAATGAGTAGATGCAGAGCTTTGGACCCCACATCAGACCAAAAAATAAAATAGAGCAAATTAAAGTTTATTAACCAAGCACTGCAACATGAACCACAAAGTTAAAAAATAAAATAAAATGCTGAAAATCTGTCAAAGTGAACAAGTAAGTGGCACTCTACAAAACTAAAAGAGATGAACAGAGCCACAGCAAAAATACTCCATCAAAAGAGTAGAAATAGAATCTGGACTACAATCTCACCCTGTTTAACTCTTTGACTGCCAGACGTTTTCAGAAAAGGGATGCCGCCAGTGCCAGCCGATTTAAGCATTTTGACTGATTTTCAAGGTCCACAGAAAATGTTCTGTTTGGACTATGGAAACACACGTACTACCAAATGAAAGATTGGACTTTCATCTTTCATCAGAAAAAAAGAGTTTGTTTCTACCTTATTCCGTTCTTTAGTAATCAACAATAGAAAATGGTTAGTTTGACCCAATTTCGCCTGTGTTGGACCAAAATACGGAGAAATCAAGCTTTTAGTGAAACGATATTATTTCATGCATTCTAGTGAATTTGACACTTCTTTTTGTCCATGAATGATGCCACAAACACCTAAATAGTGCTTTACTTCTATAAAACACTACCACCAAGAATGAAAAAGTGTTTTTTGATAGCAAAATACGTTTATTTACATTCAACAGTGTAACAATTTGACAACAATTTGGCAAACTATTTACAAATGTGTGCAACTGTGGTGCTATTTACAAATATGTGGATGTTTCAACGACAGTTTTTCTTTTTGTAACACTCTCCTGCGTGCAAGGAGACGCAACAGCATTTGCACAAGATTGCCTCTTCGCGTGCGCCACTTTCTTGCCGGCCGTTTTTTTCCGGGGAATAGCAAGTATATACTGCAGTGTGTCATCAAGTCTAATATCAGGATCATGCTACGGTTACGTTACGGTGGTGTTACGTCTCGCTTCCCCGTGTCCTTCAGTTGCTATACCGGGTTGGTAGGAGATGTTCTGATCCATTTTATCCACTCCATTCATGGTGGCATCGTAGTCCAGAAACAGTGTCTTCTCCGTGATCAGACTGTACCCGCTCCTCCGATGAATATGCATTGGACTCGGGGTACTCTTCATTGTCCGATCGAATGTCCGCTTGTGCAGCTCCGCGTTTTCCGGCCTTAGCAGCGCTAGCCGCGCTAGCCGCGCTTTGCCGGTGGGGCTTACTACGTGTTCATAACAGTCACGTTGGCGTAGAGCTCGGAGTCATCTTCATCATCATCATCAATCTGCATTGGTCGATGCCAACTCTCCATCGCCCGATCGAATGTCCGATTGTGTAGAAGTACCCGGCCGGCTATTGTGCGCGTTTTCCGGCCTTAGCAGCGCTAGCCGCGCTAGCCGCGCTTAGCCGTGAGGCTTACTACGTGTTCATAACAGTCACGCCAAAGCTTCCAACTTTGGCGTAGAGCTCGTTGTCATCATCATCGTTGACATCAATGCGCTTTTTAGTATTGATTGATGCTTTCCGTCTTTGAAAAAAATGCTCAAGCTGAGCTGCTTGTAACCGGTTGCTTGGTCAAGCCATTGTGGCTTGGATCAGCCATTGTCTCCTCAACACTCTAGCTCCGCCTCACGTCTTCTACTGACGCCCACGGTGGGCGGCCCATCCAACCTTGTGCAAAGAGAGTCATCGCTGCCCTCTAGGGGCCAAAACGAGTCTTTGACTAATCAGATCAGCCTGATACTTTCAGCACAGCTGCCCAAGGCTTTCCTGCACCCGTTTTTGAAAAAAAAAAAAAACAAACATAGGGGACGTCTTTTAACGTCCTCGGCGCCCTTCCCTAGGTTTATGCTAAACGTTTTATAACGTTTATGGCAGTCAAAGAGTTAATCATTCTTGATAATTATAATGAGAAATAATTAATGTGTTGAGTGTCTTCACATGATATTCATTGACATAATCTAATTTGAACAAATTTAAGGAGCGTATATCAAACTGGTAGCGCTTCACATTTATCAGTACTCAAAAAGTAGCTGTCGGTGTCAAAAACATTGGTGAGCCCTGCAATACACTAATCTGGAGTCTACCTTCCGCTTCTGCAAAAACCCAGTTGAACATCATTTTCATCAGGTGTGCACAGGAGACCACACTGGACAAATAAAACACGGACAGCAACAACGTAGACAGATCATGACAGTAACAAAAATGTAGGTAATGTGGTTGCAAAAGTGTGCACACCCTTTACAACCGTGAATGTGGCTGTGTTCAGAATTGACCTAAAACATGTTAAATGGGAGTCACAACACACATGCTACTCTTCTTAATTAACCTCAAACAAAGCATCTCATTCAAGTCAGAGTAAGTGCCTGATGAAGCCTTTCCATCGCCAAGGGAAAGGTCAACTTAAGCTGTGACATACATGTAATTTACAATTTATTTAATGCAAATTGTTTAAGTACAGAATTTATTTTTTTGTAAAGAGGAAGTCAAATAAAAAAATTACTAAATTTGTTCTATGAGCCCCTACTAATGTATACACGGCATTCTGATCAACTTTGTGTTTGTTGAATATGAATTAAGAAGCAAAATCCACCCATTTTTATCCATCTCAGGGAGGCGGCCATTTTGCCACTGTCAACTGAAAACGATGTCACATGACCAAACTCAGAAAACAGGTGAACTGTGAATGGTTGTTACCTGAACTCTGAGCAACTGTGATGTTATTTTTAGTCAACAGTTAGTGGCAAAATGGCCGCCTCCTGAGTTGACTAAAAACAGGTGGATTTTGTCGCTTAATTCATATTTCACAAACACAATATTATTAGAATACCATGTTTAGTGGTGCTTGAGTCGACAGCACATTGCCAAGTACAACCTGGACCATTCCAACGCTTTGCCCCTCACTCACAAACTGTGAAAAAGCAAAGTGTTATTAGGACACTTAATGATTTATCTGTTGGCTAAACATAAGAATGGTACTCATTTCCGCGATCTCGCTGCAGTTTGGTTTGACGAAAATCTACCATCTGTACCACGCTTAAGAATAAAGAGGCCAGAGAGGCAGCCAATGCAGTAAAGAATTAACGGTTTTGACTAGGAAAAGACTTCAAATGTAGTTTTAACAAATATCGCACGGTTTGTGGTTTTACTTTTCACTGCCGCATGCACAAGTTTGATACACTTTGCTTCAAGCTAGTGGTTTAAATGTTCAAATATGTATTTAAAAATGGATAAGCCAACAAATTCTAGCCTGCAGTTTTTCTAAATAAAACTGAAATTACTTATTATTCAATTGTGTTACTGGAGAACAAAAAGGGTTTGGTCATGGAGTCAGCACTTCCATCACCAAGCTGCCTAATACATTTGTCAATTCATATTCCGATTGGGTCTGAACGATTTTGAAAAATAATCATTTGCAATTTTTCTCCTCAATGCTGCGATTTAATATGTGATTAGTTTTCAAGGTCCTCTTCCCATTTATTTATTTATTTATTATTTTTTTGAAAGCAGAAGCAATATATTAATCTGTATTAGAATAAAGAATGTTTGGTTTGGCTTATTGAACGTAAAACTGCAAAACAAAATATAAAATAAAAGAGAAAGAAAAAAATGTCATATTTAGCATACAGTACTATAAAGTAAATGTTTTGGTTTTAGGCTCATGGTAAAATAAAGGCAAATGAACTACGAAATAATAAAAGACACTTTGGCTTGCAGTGCTATAAGCAGCCATTGCTTACTTTTTTTTGGAGGAGATCTGATATTGGTCTTCCTCTCTTAATTAGAGCCCGATGGCACTCTTGTCTTAATGTGACTTTAGAAGTGTATTTTGCTAATTTGCTTCAATTCCAAACCTGTCCTTTCTACCTAATGAGGATTTCATTTCCATTTGGCAAAACCTTCACATCTTTGACAAATATTGAACTGTATTTACTTAATAACCCGAGCAGAAGCTTTGATCACAAAGCTTCAGATCTAATAAGATTCAACACGTAGACAAGCCTTTTCCTTGTACCTCTCTAGTACATTGGATTAAGATTTCAATTCAACAAGGGGTAAAAACTACCCATACTGATGAGTTAAAGCTACTAAGAAATTGGTTACCAGATTATCAGTGCAGCTGTGGTTAAAAATAATAATTCTATCACCAACATTTTCCAAGAAATAAAAGCAACTTTCCCTCAAAGGTCAAGCAAGTCACTTACAGGGTATGTTTGGCACAGTTTTGACGCCAGATGACCTTCCTGACGCAACCTATCAATTTTCCATGGGTGGGCTGCCCACGCTGACCTGGGTTTGAACCCTGATACCCACAAAACTGCCAAAAAGTGCAATCAGCTTCAGCTCTTCAGCCCGTTGAAATCCAAACTTTAAAGTAAAAGTTAAAAGACACTGGAATGCAAATATTGCATGGCATCGTACACTTCTTAGGAGTGTTCAATACCCCTTTTGTTCAGTTCATTTATCATAGTGACAAGAAATTATGAACAACCTTTTTTCTGATTCAGATGATGATTCGTCGATGTGTCAAACTGCCACAGTACAGCACCAACTACTGCCGAGGAGGACTTAATGTCAGATTTTTTGTTTTGTTTTTGCTTTAAGTGTCGGTGGCTGGTATCTGCAACCTCCATGAGTAACCAATACCTTCAAATAAGGCCGGTATCGTCCCGATACCGATACATGGTATTGGTACTCGCCTATTCCTCCATACTGGATTGACTGAGCAAGACAAAGTTGAAATGTCAAGACTGGACCAAGAAATACCCGAAGACAGAAGGTTTTATGGACTGATGAGAGTGACTCTTGATTGATGGATGGGCATGTGGCTGACATGGGCTGGGATTACTAAAGATGAGCTAATTGGAGCATTTTGGGTTGAAGATGGACTCCCAAATTTACTGCCAGTTTTTAGAAGACACTTTCTTCAAGCAGCAGTACAGGAAAAACTCTGAAACTAGACTAAGAAAATAAGAATGAGGTCTCAAGCAACACTGAAGTCGTTGAGGATTGCCAACCCAAATTAAACCTCCCAAAGCCCTTATCGGAGTAAAGTGCAATGCTTTGTTGAGGCAAGGAAGTATACAAGAGTGCCTAGAAACAGGAAAGCACTTGCTTGAACTCGCAGGAAATACAGTACAAGAGAAAACGCTGAGTGTTCACATTGTGCAAGATTGAGGACCGCTTCGAAGAAATAAAAAAATCCACAAAAGAGATGACCTAATTTTTAAGGTGCCATTAGCAAAGAGAACACTTTTGTTGATTGGGGTAACAACCATTGTACTGTACAGTACATCTAACTACTCGGTTACAAAAACACCAAATTGTTAGGTCGGTAACAGTATTCCAACAGAGAGAGACATGTAAATACTGGTTATAATTACAAGAGATTGAAAGCATTG
This sequence comes from Leptonotus elevatus, assembly GCF_054856555.1. Classification (NCBI taxonomy): domain Eukaryota; kingdom Metazoa; phylum Chordata; class Actinopteri; order Syngnathiformes; family Syngnathidae; genus Leptonotus; species Leptonotus elevatus. Next base: position 3,257,627 of record NC_141256.1, read on the forward strand.
CCTCCATTTATAATGGGGAATGTGATGTTTAGCAACAAAATGAATGAACTAAAAGCGAGCGGTTGGAAAACGGCAGTTGTTTACATTCAACCATCAGCTTCTGAATGTCTGAACGTGGCATTACTTCAGCATCGTCATATTGGCCAGTGGAGACTATCATGTTGCTTTTGATCCCCCACTAATAACTTACTACAATATGTATAATTAAAATGTCACTTTCGGTACATTAATGCTCTTCCTCTGTTCCTCCCCAGGTAAATCTGACCATCTGACCACAACTTATTTTCAAGCACTTTACGTTACCACCAACAGGCCGTTAGTGGAACACCAAGCAGGACTGTGACGGTTGGGTCTACTCTAAAGACACAGCGGAGGCACTGTTACAAACTGGTTTAATTTATTTAAAAGGGAAGATTTTATAATATATTATACTATTATAAATCTTTTATAATAGCAGTAAAACCATTTTTTTTGCATTCTTTTGTGATACTTCACATTTGATTTAGGGCAGGCGTGTCAAACATACGGTCCAGCAGGCCAGATTAGGCCTGCAAAGTGTTTTAACGCAGCACCCGAGATGATTGTGTAAAGTAAAAAAAATAATAATAATTAAGTACTATTTGACATATTAATCTGATTGCTACAATCATAACATATACATTCATAAGTCCACAAACAATCCTTAGATGAGCAATGTAACTTGTACATGGAATCGCCCTGGATGTCATTATTTTACACACAACCTAAAGTTACGGTTTATTAAAAAAAAGTTTTGTTTTTTTAATCATAGACATGTTAAATACGCCACAAATGCAATTACTGGTAACATAAACACATATGACAAAGATTAACGTCCTTATAACTTCATTAACTGTGCCACACAATGCATTCTGGGAACAATATAAATGCAAAACAGGTAGATTTAACACATCTGGAACTCATAAGGGGCAAAGTGTTGCCGCGTTCATTTGCATTTGTGCTATTTTTTGGAACAATATAATTACAGTTGAGCTCCGTAATTTAGGGCTGTCCCACAAATAGCGAACATCTGTGTATAATTGACGGCAATTGTTTTTAAGGTATACACCATTATTTTACCGATCCGGCCTACTTGGTAATATATCTTCCTCCATGCGACCCCTGAGCTAATATGAGTTTGACACCCCTGGTTTTAGGGGGTTACTACCTTTAGTTTCCTCTAGCAGATAAAATGATGCTTTGGCAAGTTCTGGGGATTTTCCACTACTTTCACTGATGAACCCCTTTGTTGGTTTGGCATCATTATTTTGCTGCATGATGAAAGATCTCCTGATCACTTTCTGCATCTTTATTTGAATTGACTCGGAGTGCTTTCTAATGCTGCCATCATGTTTTTCATCAATGATGATTAATGAACCCCTCTTACATTACATCCATTGAGTTTCACACGCTTGTATGTTTGGACTCATGAGCTCATCCTTTATTTCAAATCGTTTTAAGCCTTTTCATCACTTTTGGTAAAAGTTCCTTTGCTTTATTATTCTCCTATATTTTTGTTTCTTCCGGTTAAGTCTCTGTTTAAAAGCCTTAATGTAAAACAGTAGATTGTGATTCTCTGCTGCCCTCTAGAGGTTGTTACTGTCAGTAATAGTCGTCTGTCTAAGCTCCCACAATGTTTCTGCAGACTGCCATCAACTGCTGCTTGTTTTTTTCTATACATATCTGTGACTGATTTAAAAAATGTAAATAGGTGGCATCATCAAAAAGGGAATCTGGCATAAAAACGGTGCCAACTGTGCTGCGGCAACCATTGATAAGACAAGCCAAAAGTCACAAAAACCTTTGGTGGTTGGTTTCTTTTCTTTCTCGGACATTCCAAATGGTTGTTCTGGCTATGGCCTATATATAACTGCTCGTTTTTTCACCCATGGACCGCTCTCTGTTATTCATGTTTGTTACACTAGTAACAAGTAGAAATGTAGTGAAAATTCAATTTTGAAACTGGACATAGACGGACGGTTAAAAAACGGATGAGTGTATTTTATAAAACAGAAACAAAACACCTGCTAGGATGGCTACGGCCTGGGCCCTGGCGCATGTATCCTTATTTGAAACTGGTTGCGAAGCTACTAGTAGCCTGGTACCTTTTCCCACTGGTTTGGAGGTAAAATAGCAATGGAAATCTTTGGTGAAGCATATGTGGTTAGACAATATTTTATTATAAGCTACCATTTTCTATTGTTAAAGATGCTAAAATCACACATTTCGACCAATTTAAACCAGAATGGTAAATTCAACACGGTGGTGTCCCTCCATTGGTCTGCCAGTTACGACATGATGACAAAGTGGCCATCATAACAACCTTACAAAATGCAACAATTCTCTCACCTTCAAATTGTGTGTGAAAACAAGCATAAAAAATACCAAGACTGACCGGTAATAGTTGACAGCTTTGCTTAGTTTAGCTAAAACAATATTGACTTTGTCTAGCATTAGCCTCAAGTTAGCATGGTGGGAGGCAGCTGCTGTTTTAGTAATGAAAGAATCCTACATTTATGATGTGTGTATGCAGGTTTAATATAGTACCACAGGAACAATATATAAATGTTCTATAAATCTGTGCGAGTACTAACTAAAAGGTAACGATTGAAGATTGAGCTATGTAACCGTATACAGTATAGTATAGTACTGTATATACAGTAGTAAGTTAACTTCATGTATTTTTAACACTTAAATGTTAAAACTTACTTTCAGTTAAGTGTTTAGAACAAATACAAATGTTATGACTGGGTGAAATCAGGCGACAATCTCCTGTCTTTCCCTTGACAATTGTTCTATTTCTTGTCAAAAACCGCACAGTACTGATTCACCCTTTTTTTTTTAACGTTGGTTATCAAATTCAAAATCCAGTAGACGATCATAGCAGTACAATGGAGTACTGGCTGAATGAGCTATCTCCTCAGCTTTGAAAAGCAAATGCTTTTGATGCCATTTCAGCCTTGAAAATGACCCACCTACTGAATAAACTGGTGACACAAGTGCAGGTTACCATATATTTAATGAAAGAGGTCATAGCACCGCAGTAGCTTTTAATATGTTGATAGCGGTTACTTACTATCATAGAATCTGGCCTTCCCACTGGAAATATGTATCGAGTTGGCTGTCCATATAGTCCAATTGAGCATATTTGTCGTTTCGTCTCACCTCGGCAGCACAAACAATAAATGGGGTGGTTGATGGTGCACTGTGCTCTGCTAAGTGCAGTGTGAAAAGGCCTTAAAATAGCTGAGGAGAAAAGGAGGCGGAGGAGTTGAGGACAAATTAGAAGCTTTTGATTTTTGGAAGATCTTTTATTTAAAAAATAATTAAAAAATAAATAAAAATACACTGCTACTGTTTCTAAGATCATCAATCTCAAAGGAAGAAGACCTTCAGAAGTATTGGTATTAAGCATTTGTATTACCAGTACTAAGTAGAATTATCTCTTTTATAAAGCCCTAATATTGTGACAATTAAGTTCTATTTTTCAAGACAAAACAAAAAATCGGCCCCACCCCCCTTCCATCCAAACCCCCCAACAACTTTAATCTCAAAATCGAATCTACCTAACATGCTTGTAGTTACAGTAGGTGCCTAAATAGGATTGATATTAAACACAATCATTGATTGAAGTTCTGTATTTTATTTACCAAAAAAGAGTCAAAGACTCTTGAAAATTTAAGGCTTCATTGACCTATTTAACGTGTACGAGCTCTAGCTCCTCCTCCTCCTCCTCCTCCTCCTCCTCCTCCTCCTCCTCCTCCTCCTCCTCCTCCTCCTCCTTTATATGGGGGGTCTCTGGTTCCACGTTAATGCAGGGCACCACTAGCTCCTCTTCCTCTTTAATGTGATGGGGCTCAGGCTTCTGCTGCTCAGGACTACCTTCGTTGACGTCTAAAATACAAAGGAAACAAACACACATGGTTTATTCAACTTCGCTCTGTCAAGTCTCATGTGTAACTTTGATGTTGTGTATTGTTTATAGATTTCCCACCCTCATGTTTCTGGGGGGAACGCACATCCAAAAAGTGCAGTCCTCACAAATGTCACTTAAATGCGGGTCAGATTTTAAAATATGGCAATGTTTGGTTATAATTTTCTTTAAAAAAAAATTAGCACCTTTTAAATTGACAGTAGAGAAAATAGTACAATTATTACTTGACTTTCTAGTGGAGTCTCCCCTGAGAAGATTTACATTTTATTTTGGTGACAGCATCGTTGAGAATATTTTTTTTAAATATCCCCTTTGTTCAAAGTTCATCATCATAGTATTAAAATTGTTATCAAAATCTGTTCTTTTTTTTTTACATATTTGAAAACGAAAGGGGACATTTTTTATACTAAACGTTAAATTTTGCAAAAACTGTACTTACGTGGAAATGGAAAAATAAGGTCCCGGTTGGCGTACATTTTTGGAGTAAGTTGAAATTGGAACGCTGAAAATCGGATGTTGTATGCGGGAGTTGAATAAAGATATTTTTTTTAAAAAAGTGAGGAGAATTAAAAAGAAAAAAACAACTACTAAAGAATCCGAATAACGTAAGTATGAATGTGCATTGACACAATTAATTTCCTTTAACTGAAAAAAATCACTTTGAGGTACTTTATACAAGACGGGTATTCATACCACATATTTTGTAGTCACAAGTAAGGAAGCCGGTCAGGGGAAATTGATCAAAGTACTGTAAAAGTATTCATTTTATTTACGCTGCCACGCTCAAGCTGCCGCCACGTAGACATCGTGGAACTTCGTCTGGGGTTTCTCCCGACGACTGCCAGCAAGTTCTGGATCCTGATCTTGGATGCTGGGTAACAACCAGAAGCAGCATGAGGACGGGCGGGGAGCGAGAAGTTGGCCCGCACGAGTGACACGAAGCACGCAGGCCGGTGTCGGTGATCGGCCTGCCAGATTGTATTGGGGTCGCCTAACGAACATGTCATGCTACAGGAATGGCTAGAAATTATCCAATGGGCTCTTTGCACAAATCCACTACTTCCTGAACTCAGTACCCCTCCTTCATTTCCTGTCTTTCATGATTGGACAAATTGATTAATCCAGGTGTGCCTGACCTCAGTAACCACGATGACTATAGCCAGACACACCTGGATTAATCAGTTTGTCCAATCATGAAAGACAGGAAATGAAGGAGTGGTATTGAATTCAGGAAGTAATGGATTTGTGCAAAGAGCCCATTGACGACAAACATTGGAAAGAAAATATTAAAGATAAAATTTAGATAACAAAATGTACGGGCTGAAATTGTAAAAACGAAAATAAACCTAAGAATATAAAAGCAAGATATATTGAATAAATAATAAAATAGATTGAATAAATGATAATTGCCCGAGATGTGACAAATATTGTCAGTTTAGATTGCAAATGTGATCCTATTATCATTAAGACAATTTTTGTAATGTATTGTGATTTGTGAACTGCTCAAAAACAAAACCAAACCGAAATGAACACGTCTGAATCGCGCATTTCGTTAGCGCTGCTGCACTGATGTCATCGGCAAGCACGACGACGCTTCAATCTATTTTATTTTATTAAATCTTCAAGTATCCTGCTTTTATATTCTTAGGTTTATTTACGTTACGTTTTAGTCCATACATTTTCTTATTTAAATGACATCTTTAATATTTTCTTTCCAATGTTTTGACGTCAACCGGATTTTTTTTTTTCAAATAACTTTTGAACAATTGTAAACGGATCATCTCCAGCCAATCCTGTACCGTGACGCCATCGCTAGGCGAGCCCGATACAATCTGGTAGCCCGATCACATCTGGTACCGACACCGGCACGGCACGAGCAAGAGAGTGAACGTGAGATGGTAAGAGCTGGTCGGCAAAACAAACTGACAGGAGCAACAAAAATGCCGCTGAAAAAGCGGACACAAAAACGGATATGAAAGCAGATGAAGAATTTGTCTCGCTAAATCAGGTAAATGAACTGCTACAGAAACAAAAAGACACTTCATGACACTTCTCCGGCAACAACAGGATAACTTTAAATGTTTTGTTTTTAACAATCATAGACTCAATAAACAATAGACTGGATGCATTTACAAAGGAATTACAGGAAATTAAAACAAGTCTTCAATATACGCAAAAGGAGGTGGATGATTTAACTCATTCACTCCCAGCCATTTTCACAGAAGCAATCCCCTTAACTGCCATTTTACTGGATTTTGACTGATTTTGCAAGGCCCGCAGAATATTGTGTTCAATTGCTATAAAAACATGGAAAGATTAAAGTCTATTCTTTCATCAGGAAAAAAAGTATATTTCTATCTTTTTCCGTTTTGCAGCATTTAGCATTAGAATATAGCTATGTTTCATCATTATTCACAAATCTATTTAGAATTGTGAGTAATTTGAGTTTTTTTTCAACATGGTCCTGGATGATCTCCTTTGCTCTGCTGCCACCTGCTGGCCGTTTGTGTAATCACTACCATTTCTTCAACCGTGCTATACAGTTGAGAGGCTGCATCAAAGCCTTCTGTGTGCTCTAGCATAAAAACGTATAAATATGTCATTGGGACACTCAAAAAACATTTAAAATAGAACATTCACGTTTTTGGGAACAAATGAGTTAAAAGCGGACATTAAAAAACAAGATGAGTACTGCAAATCAATACAAACTAATGTTCTCAAAGTCTGTGAGTCTGCTGGTTATCACAGACAAAATTGAATATTTGGAAAGACAATCAAGAAGGAACAACTTGGGTGTTTGATAGAGGATCCCTGAGACACCAGGAGAAACTTGGGCTGGAATAGAGGAAAAACTTTAAAAGGTTTTAAGCTCACCGCACGGGAAAATTTGAAGGAGAAAGACCAACTTGGCCTGTAGTTGTAAAGCTACTAAGGTTTAAAGTTCGAGCAAATATACTACAACAAGCTTCTCAAATGATCGAGGATTTACATCAATGAGGATTATACAGAGGCCGTCCGAAGGAAGAGCAGGGAACTGATGCCTGAGTTGAGAGCAGCCAGAGAGAGAGGAGGCATTGCTTACCTGCGACAAGATAAACTGATTATTCACCCCCGCGCCAGCACACCGAAACCACTCATTGTCAACTAATCATGTGAGGACTCCAACAAGGTAATTTCAAATCACTTACACTTCGCATGACAATAAACAAATCACATTCCTGGACTAGTTGTTTAACACAAAGACTGGTGGAACATAATAAACTGGAAATAAATACCTTTCAATACACTGAACACTATTCACATGACTTGGAAAATGATATTGATCCAGTAAACAACTTTTACCATAACTTCAACAATAGCTGCAAGTATTACACAGAAGACCAATACAACAATACTGTGGACTCTGTGCACACAATTTCAATGATCCATTTTAACAGTAGAAGCTTGTATGCTAATTTCCATAACATGAAACAATACTTAAGCCAGTTTATACATTCTTTCAATATAATTGCAGTAACAGAAACTTGGATGAAGGATGAGAGAGGTATGGATTTTGAATTGGAAGGGTATGAAATGATTCACAAGAACAAAGTAAATAAGAATGGAGGTGGGCTGGCTTTATATTTGGATAAGAAATGTAAATTTAAGTTAGTAGAAAGGATGACATTGGTGGTGGATAATGTGTTGGAATGTGTCACAATAGAAATAAAAATGGAAAAAAGAAAGTTGTATATATAGAACCCCAGGCTCCAATATTGATATATTTAAAAGCTGGACGGAAAAAAATTACACAGAAACTAAGAAAAATGATGTGTTCATTTGTGGTGACTACAATATTGATTTGTTTTAACCCAAACAATCACAAAGTGACCGAAGAGTTTATTAATACAGTATATAGCCTCAACCTCTTTCCCAGAATTACCAGACCTAGCAGAATCACTACTCACTGTGCAACATTAATAGATAACATACTCACTAATGTCATGGATACCAATATGATAAGTGGAGTATTGATAAATGACATTAGTGACCACTTGCCTATATTCACAATATATGATTGCAAATACACTAAAAATAATCAGGATAACAACACAATACAGACGAGTCAGGACTGAGGAAGCCAATGAGGCTTTTAAAAATGATTTGCTGAATCAGGACTGGAATTTAGTATACAAAGAAAAAGATATAGATAGAATAAATTGGCTAGTATTATGAGAATACGTAAAAGAGAATATTATACAAAATTACTAGAAAATAATAGAAACAACATTAAAGGTATTTGGAATATATTTAATGATGTGATTAGGAATGGCACCAGAAAGAATAACTATCCACACAATTTTATTTAAAAAAAAAGAAAAAAAAAAAAAAAGGCATACACATCAACAATATGTTGGATGTTGTTGACAAGTTCAACAGATTTTTTTTTTTTTTTACAAATGTGGGACCAAATCTAGCAAAAAATAAATCCTGATCCTGACACAGCAAACAATACACACACCAAAATAATTGAAATAAGTTCAATGTTTCTCAGTCCTGTCAAAGAAAAAGAAGTAATTAATATTGTTAATAATTGTAAAGATAAAAACATCTACTGATTGTGATAAACTTGATATGAAAACTGTGAAAAAGGTAGTTATGGGAATTTCTAAACCACTTACGTACATCGCCAACTTATCATTTCACACTTGGCAATTTGATATATGAATAAAATGAAAACTGCAAAAATTATTCCAATCTACAAATCTGGGGACGAATACAAGTTCACAAATTACAGGCCTCCCTACTACCAAAATTCTCCAAAATTCTATAAAAACTTTTCAAAAACAGGTTAGATAAATTCATAGAAAAACATAAAATACATTCTGATAATATGGATTTAGAACAAAACGGTCAACTGCACTAGCTGTAACAGAGCTTACTGAAGAAATTACTGATTTCATAGAGAAAAAGAAACTTACAATAGGACTGTTCGCTAATCTGCAAAAAAGCATTTGATACTATAAACCATGATATATTGATTAGTAAATTGGAGCGTTATGGTATTAGAGATACAGCCTTGAATTGGATCAGAAGTTATTTACAAGAAAGACAAAAGTTTGTGGAGTTGGGGGGAATTTAAATCAAAATGTTTGGACATGATTTGTGGTGTCCCCCAGGGGTAAGTGTTGGGGCCAAAACTGTTTATATTGTATATTAATGATTTGTGCAATGCGTCTCATTTATTGAAGTTTGTGTTATTTGCAGATGACACAATATATTAGTTTCTAGTAAGAAAATGTGCAGCTTATTTTGAATACAATTACCTCCGAATTTAAGAAAGTAAAAACATGGCTTGATAAAAACAAGTTATCAATAAATTTAAACAAGACAAAATTAGTTGTGTTTGGTAATGTTAAAATATGGAACTGTGCAAGATTGCAAATTGAATGTGTAGATAGAAAATGAGATAAAATTCCTGGGGGTAATTGTTGATAATAAAATCTGCTGGAAACCACACATTAAATATATTGGATCCAAACTTTCTAAAAGCATCTCCATTCTGACAAAATTCAAACATTTTCTCAACCAGAAATCATTACCCATTCTGTACTGCTCTCTAATATTACCATATTTAAATTATTATTATATTTATCTAAAACCGTAAAATTATTTGATCTTGTGGAACTCAATACTGTACAATTGGTGTATAAAGCCAGACATAATTGGCTAGGCAACATTGAAAATATGTTTTTATGTTTTCTTATGTTGCTTTTGTTGCTTTAATGTTGTGTTTGTTGTTGTATATGTTTTGTATATTTTGTCTTTGCACATGTACTTTTGTAATCAGTCTGTTTTTTCTTTATATACATGTTCGAAATAAAATTGAAAAATAAAAATAAAAAGAGTAAAAGTGAACGGTGGGCAGGCACGCACCCCAAATTCAACATTCCAGTAGCTTTGATTCAATCTTTTACCATGACCTACACAGACGCAATTTTTTTACCAAGTACATTTGGTATTTTTTATTGATATTGTGACAGTAAGGCTATTACTGTATACTAATGATGTGCAAAGAAACTATTAAAAATTAAATGATAACAAGTGTGTCTTCATTACGGTGAATAAAGATAAATGGTAAGCATAAACTTTCGGCTCATTGTTCAAGTCAATTTCTCTCACACATTACGTAAGGACTATTGTTAAGAAATGAAACTATGCGAGCATACGAAGTGAACAAACCTGCTCTATGTAACCGAATTCGAGGCTGCTTGTAAACAACTCCCTGTAGTTGACGTTTTTTCTCTTCTTTTGTTTGACGAAGTTCTTCTTCATAGTCTGCTGTTGTTCTTGCACACATTTTCACACGCTAATCACAAGACTTGCTTGCCTTGAGATATCTTCAGTTGACTATTCAAATTGTCTTGACCAGACTCTACTTAAACTATAGTATTACAGAAAATGGATGGACTAAAAGTAGGCATAAGACTTGAGTCACCCCTTTTTAATTAACTGACTGTTTATAACTACAAAGCCTTGTGACATCATTCTCAACACATCATTTTAAGTTTTGGACATGTGACTCTGGATAAATGTCTTTGAACACTGATATTCAGTGTCCTCTATTTTTGTCACAGCATTACATCATCAAGTCCTTACTCCACATTTACAAAAGTATTTGTCAATTTAAATTGTTAAACCCAAATATTAAACGTTACATCTAAACGTTAAAATATACACTGTATCAAATGTTAACTAAATGTACATATATAACTAGACAAAGTGCAATTTCTACAGAAATTGCGTGGGAATACTGAAAAGCTGAATGCTAAGATTTGAATGCATGCGCTTAAATTATTTCAGTGAAATTATAATCAATTTCCTGATATGATAGTCAGTTGGTAAGCATGTACATCATTTAGCATAATGGCCATGGATATGTTTGCAATGTACAGTCGGAGGTGGAATTTGAACCTGCGACCTTTAATGCACTGTACCAATTGCGCCACTGAGCAGTATCAGACAGCTGGTCATGATGGTCAGTTGTATGTATGAAAGTGGGCGTGTCAGTCCCATTAAAAATGAATGAGAAAAGTTGATATTTAACGTTAAATTGTGCGAATGCTTGGAAGTAATGTGGAATCAGACGATATAAAACCCGGGAGGCGAAATTTGAACGGTGTAAATCGGAAATATTATGTGGGAGCTATTGCATGGTCAGCTCAGTGTCTAGTGGTAGAGTGTCGGCCCTGAGACTGGGAGGTTGTGGGTTCTATCCTTGGCCCAGTCATACCAAAGACTGTAAAAATGGGACCCGTTTGCCTCCCTGCTGGACACTCAGCATTAAGGGTTGGAATTGGGGGGTTAGATCACCAAATGATTGATTCCCGAGTGCAGCTCCTGCGGCTGCTCACCGCTCCCTCGGGGATGGGTCAAATGCGGAGAATGAATTTCGCCCCACTTAGGTGGTGGGTGTGACAATCAGTGGTTTAAAAAAAAAAAGTGAGAGGAATAATAAGTGCCTGAAATAATAAAGGTTAGAAACAACAGCATTCCCCCAATAACAGTTAAACAAAATCTAATAGTTAAATATATTTAAAAGGGTCTCCTTTTTCCAAATTTGATAATGCAGGTGCACTAGATATTATCACTATAATCCGAAGAGTTCACCCAAAAGAGGCCACCCGAAACATTATGCTACATTCACACCAAAACCGACACGGCGATCTGGAACGCTTCCTTCGCTAGAGTTTTTTTAGAACAATTTCCGCTCATTCATGCATTCGCGCACACCGGAGAGGAGGAGGCGTGTCCCTTGGTGCCGACTACTACTACTTTTTTCCCGGGACTATACAGCTGGGGCACTATTTTCTCTAGCAGCCAGAGGTTTTTGAGGTACGTGATAGCACTTCCGCTTTTTTAGTGGCAATCCGGCGGCCGGCAGTAGCGCTAAATAACTTTGGCAAGGATGATAAACACTGCTGATACAGTTTAACAGCAAGTAAATACACTTACCAGCACTTGTATGCTACTTCCTTGCTCACCATTACGTCCCGGTTGGCCGTGTTGTTGCACTCTGGATGACAACAGACAGGATCCTGTGTGTGACGTAGCCGGTACTCGAAGCCGATTGGCTACCTCGAGGCGAAATGCGAAAAAAGTTCAAATTTTCCAACTTTGGCAAACATGCAAGTGTGCGGATTTTTGTCATGAATGTGCGGATTTCACTGCGCCGCACCGCGTCCCAGCGCTCCAAACGCGTCCTCCGCGCCGCCTCACGCACTTTAGTTCCAGTTTGCGCAAAGTACATTGACTACAATGCAAACGCGCGGCCGAAACGCCTCCCCCCGGTTTTGGTGTGAATGCAGCATTAGTATTAAACATTTAGATTTAATTTATATACAGTAATTTCTGGACTATAAGCCAATACATTTTTCACTTGCATTCAAACGTGCGGCTAATACAAAGGTGCGGCTTGTCCATCAGATCACAAGGGGGCACACTATAAAGGAAGCGCAAGAACGTCGGGCAGAGCAAAACAAACCAAGTGAACCCAAATACAGTAGGAGAGACAGAACAAAAGCGAGACAATTTGCACCCTCATTACGGAAAGAAAGTAGCGGGAAGCCCCACTGCGGTAACATTAAAACACCTGCGGGTTACAATCGGGTGCGGCTTATATGTGTAACAAACTCGAGCATTCCCCAAATTTATCTAGCACGGCTTATAGTCCTTATAGGCCAGAAATTACTGTATACAATTTAGATATACTTATTTATAGGTAACATTTCGTATTTTGACATAGGCTAATGTGTATTTATATAACATGCAGGTATTTATATCCTCGTGTATTGTAAAAATACAAGCCGCTACGTTTTCCCCATGCTTTGAACCCTGCGTCTTTTAATTATTTATTTAATATTTTTTAATAGTTTGCATATGAATTTTTACTGACAGAGCTTCAAGTCTCGTCACAGTGAACCAATGAAATGACCAAGGCTGCCCTCATACAGAATATTAGAGAGACAGAGGTTCTGGGATGCTACTGTGTTACTTACTGTATGCGGCACTGTTTGTGTGCATCACCCGGTATTTAAGGTAAATAAAAGTTTTTAAAAAATCAATTTGTGTGACCTTGTAGGGACACCACTGATATACCAGACTGGATTTCATTTTTACAACCCACACAAAACACATACCTCAGCGCCTACCGAGACCTAAAAGCCTGTTTAGCAAGCAAACTAGCGATACTAAAATACTTAGGCATAAAAATCTCACCCAAATTAATTGATTTAATTCATTTAAACTTTACTCCACTTCTGGATAGCATTTATAGTGACTTGGAGCGCTGGAATAATCTTCTTATTTCTCTAATAGGACGAATTGCCACCATTAAAATGAAAGTTTTACCCAAAATAAACTATTTTTTTCTCAATGATTCCATTTAAACCTACGGCTAATTGTTTCCAGTTGTTGGACTCAGCCGTAACAAAATTTTACTGGAATACAAAAAAAGCAAAGATTAGTCTATCTACTCTTCAGAAAAATAAATCCAAAGGAGGTCTAGAGGCACCAAATGTTATGCACTACTATATAGCTAACCAGCTGCAATATATCATTTTATGGGCACAACCCAACAGAGATACTAACTGTTGGCTGGAACTAGAACAGAAGGATTGTAATAACCTCAGACTTCTAGATTTACTCTTCATTACAACATCGATTAAGCGACACAATTGTTTTAAAAAACAATGATTTCCGCCACCCTGACTGCCTGGTGGAAGACACTAGAAATGACAAAAGCCCAAGTGGAGCCCTGCGGGCTTTCTCCCCTATGGCATAACCCCGACTTTCAACTTAACAAACAATCGTTTTATTTGGGTGTGTGGGAGCAGAAAGGAATTACACATCTCCACCATCTCTTCTCAGATAATATGTTTATATCATATACATCCTTGCTCCAAAAATACAAAATAAAAAACGGAAATGTTTTACATTATCTGCAAGTTAAAAGTATGATAAAGAAACAAATTCCAACACTTCGGGGTACGCTCCAACCGCCTGTTTGAGCTAAAGATATTACCAAGCTTTCTCCGACAACAACAAAAAAAACTCTCAAAAATATATGTTACTTTCATCATATACTTTTTTTCTTTTTTTCTCAAAAAGAGCTAAGTATTGTTCATTCGGTAATGTCATCATCATTGCTTTTTTTTTTTTTTGTATGTGGGTGAGAATGTGTATGTGCGTGCGTGCGTGCGTGCGTGCGTGCGTGCGAGTGTGTGTGTGTGTATTCGTTAGCTCACCAAAAACCTATTAGAAAAAGATCCCATACCGTTCACCTAAACCGAACACCGCCGTCAGGAGACCCGAGGGGACCAAAGAAAACAAAGGAAAGTGAAATCCAGCACCGGCCAGACACCACCCACCGGGCCACCAACCAGAATTCTTCACCAACCCCAAGTTACTTTCATATACTGATAAAACGTCTTTACCCATCTCGAAATGGGAAACAGACTTGTCTATAACTCTGGAATCTGACTTTTGGATTCAAGTTTGTGAAAACGTTTTTAAAATGACAAAACACACAAATTTACAACTTATCCAATATAAAATTATTCATAGAACATACATTACTCAATATATGATGAAGAAAATGGGACTCTCAGACTCCGACATTTGTCTCCAGTGTTTACAAAACACTACAGACACTTATTTTCATGCTTTATGGTTATGTACTCCGGTTATGTATTTCTGGACTAAAGTCTTAGAAAAACTTTCCGCTGTCTTGGATTGTAGGATACCGTTCTCTCCAAACTTGTGTTTGCTAGGTGACTTAACAACTGACTTACCACAAACAATTTCAATCTACACTTGTAGCCCTTACTATCGCAACTATCGCAAAAAAACCTGTTCTTGTTAACTGGAAAAATAAACAAACTCTAAATATCGACCAATGGTCTAACCTCCTCATAAATCACATTTTAATGGAAAAAAAATCTTGCCTCAAATAAAAACCAAATATCAAAATTTAAAGAAACATGGTCTACGTATATAGAATTTTTTAACCTAAACCTGGTTACTTAATTCTGCCTGTTAGCGAGAGCCACCGCATCGTGATAACTTACATTGATGTTTCTGTATTTGGCAATTTGTAACTAATGGTTGTGTTTTTATAGTCAGGAACCCAGCTTCTGCCAACAGGATCGAGCAGATTCACCTCCAATGGGCACTAAGGGTTAATATTCGGATTCACTGCATGCCAGTGGGTTAATTCTATAGGTGAAATGTTTTATGAAATTCTCAGGTTCGGAAGGATAGGCGAACAAGATTTCTTTAATTACAATGATTTGCTTTTATTAATATGAACCCACAGCAAGCAGTAGATATCGCTAGATCACAGTGTCAATATGCCAATCCCTACGATAAACTACCCTAACACATGATGCCGACGCGTAGATAACATTCAGTTTCTCTTACCGTTGACACGGGCGGAGAGCCAAACACCCCGGCAGATCAGCGTCAGCAGGCTGGGCGTCGTGCACAACCCTCAGCAGACTCTGCCAGAGTGTGGGAAAACCCCAGCTCTTATACTATCCCATCACCTGAGAGCAAGGAGGGCCAGTCCCTGCTTCCAGATGATGGGTCATTCCCTTCTTGTTTTGATCCCTTTGTGCGTCAAAGCGCACCACGTCCCTAGCCGCTCCTATCCTATGGTTCTTTTATTTGCAGTTTTTAAGGGAACATATGATCACAGTTATACAACAGTTGAAATTAACTTTCATAAGTGTCCTGATTTGCCCTGGGTCACCACTGGGTCACCAGTAAAATTCCACTCACATTCCACCCTTTGACCCAGGCAAATCAATTAACGAACCCATTACCGATGTCGGGTGCTGTCAGAAGATCCACAATCCACTGCAACCCATATCCTTCGAAGAAAACCAAATAATGATGATTTAATGTCTTCCCCATGATCCTTGTCTTACATGGATTGTGATTCTAATGAGAAAGCAAGTGATGTCATACGCCTAGACAAGGCGCGTTTTACCCGGCGAACATACAAGAACACGCACACATTACACATAGTCAGCGAAGCAATTATTGCAATCAACACCAGCAGTGGAGGAACAAAGTATTGTCTAGCTGTTACTGACATTCCCGAGAATATATCCCACCAGTGATGAGCCGAATCTTGCTCAATCTTTCTGGCTGCATGCAATACCTCTGCTTGGGTTAACAAGGTGGTAATCCCTAACCTGGAGACGTTAGACCGGAACTGTTCTACCAATTTCCTCAGTTCTGTGGATTGATTCAATGCGCATTTGAACCTCTCCAATGAAACTGTCCAGGGCATCTGCAACACTTGCCATTGAACCTTGTTCAGGCGATGCACACTGGTATAATTTGTTAACCTATAGGTCTGGTTTTTGCAGGTCCAGAGATGTACCCCTTTTAAACATCCCGAAAACGGTATCTCAGGCAATTGTGGATGGCTGTGACTGGTTGCTATACAAAGAGTGTGAGGTCCAACTTGGTACAGCAAATCAGAAGGTTGTTCTACATGCCAATCACATAATGCCTTGTCTTGAGTTAAGCATGCTTCTTGATATACTTCCTGTTGTAGGCAAGCAATTCCTCCATCTGCATTTTCACATCCGCGCAAGTCATAAGTATGATTAGTTTGTGGGCTAAACCAATCTCCTTGAGGTCTTAAAAACCAATACCCGGTACTTGTGATTACAGGTAATACATGATACCGACATACAATTATTGGTTTTGTAACATTCATTTGCAACCATCGACCCGTACATGCAGTCTCATTACACTGAGTGACCTCAGGATGGACCTGTAGCCACAGATCCTTGGAGATGTTCCATAGGCGTCGCCATTCTTGATGGTTGACCGAAGTGACTGCTCTTATGAAACGTTCTCGTTGAAGACGCATGTCCAAAGTCTTTAGACTACAAATGGTCATGTTCAGAGTTCGTGTGAGGTTTACCAAAACCTCCTCGGTGGCGGTCCACATCATCAAGTCCCATTTCAGTTGTTCCAAGAACAGCTTTGCTCCTTGTCCGTGGAGCTCTACTGTGGAGGGTAACCATACTCCTATGGTTTCCACGTCCAAGGACTGTTCCAGTTCCACCGAGCAGGGTGTCATACCATGCTCGTTTCCTTCGGCCATTGTGGGCTGATGGCGACTTTTCTCCCACCAGTCTTTTCCACATTAGAATCTGTAATTACAGGATTAGCACACACATCTAGACACAACATGATTAATTTTCTCTCAAATACAATGTATGTACTGGTACATTCACCCATTTTGTTTCTCCTGGATACAGGATAGTCACCACCTGATTAGTGCCTTGGGCAATAACCTCCGCTGCTCTTGGAGGTCCATGTGCCCGCCTTACCCATACCTTAGCTCAGTGGTGGGCAAACTCGGTCCTCGAGGGCCGGCGTCCTGCAGGTTTTGGAGGTTTCCTTGCTGCAACGCAGCTGATTCCAATCAACAGGATTGTTACCAAGCTTATGCAGAGCTTGCTGATGAGCTGATCATATATCAGCTGTGTTGGAGAAGGGAAACCTCCAAAACATGCAGGACTCCGGCCCTCGAGGACCGAGTGTGCCCACCCCTGCCTTAGCTCCTGGTTGGTCTGTAGACCCAAACCCTTTTTCCCCTCTAGCTGTAATTTCTGTGGGTCGGTCAATTTCGACCACCCTTTGGTAATCACATGGTTTGATTACTAACTGTGCCACTTTATCTCCTATTTTCACCGGAAATGGTTCTTGGGTCAGATTGAACATTACCACGCCTAATTCCCCTTGATAATCTGCATCGATTACCCCGGCTAGAATGGTGATTCCTTTCAAAGACAACCCGGATCGAGGTAGAATATGTCCATACATTCCTGCAGGGCATTTCAATCCCAATCCAGTCATCGATACTATGGGTCCTTTGAATTTGTGAGGATTACCATGTATCAACGTGGCCTCCGCCCCTGGGTCCACTAAGGCCATGACCCCCTGTACTGAGTTTTCCCAATACATTTTCAACTATACATGAGGTCGCACATCAGTAAATGACCAATTAGAATTTTCTCGTGCTGACCTTATATATGTGGACGGGGTTTGACCCTCATCCTAGTATCCCTCCAAATCGGGATACAGGCGGGATTTTCTTTTGTCCTTATTCTTTCCTTTCTTGTTCTTTTTCCTATTTGCCCGAGCTACCCGGTACTCCCTGTCTTCATCTTCCTCCTCCTCAGACTCCTCTGAGGGTGTGTCCCTCTCCGGCTCACTGGGTGCAGTGGCGGCAGGACGACATCGCTCTGCAATCAAATCCGTCAACATGGTTTTTATCCCTTGTAGTTCTATGAAGGGGTTATATAAGCAACTCACTTTCAGATTGAGCTTCTTACAACGTTCACGCAGCTCAGCGGTTGGCAACCCATCAATTTCTGTCCCTGGAACTCCTGCTTTGATCAAAGCCTGCCAAAGATCCCTACGGGATGGTCCATTTCCGGGCCCTCCCCTTGAATCTCGGCTGTGTTCAGGGCGTCGCGGAGGGCGACGGTCCGCCTCTCTCTCTCCCTTCGCTCCTTCCTGTCCCCTTGTCTCCCACATCCCCAATGCTCCCAGTTCCCCCATCATTCCGAGCACTTCATGCAGGACTCGGAAGGGATCTCCAAGCATAATGGTTAGTATCAGAGACTTGTATTGGGGTGGCGAGGTACGGATCATCACATCTTGGACAGTCTTAGGGACAGGCAAACGATGCACCTCATCCATGGCATCTACACTTAATGCATCTCGCAGACACATTCGAAGTAATCGTTGTTTCCCTTCTCTCAACGTCTGCCAGGGCATGTCAAGTGGGGGCCAATCCCCTGCCATTGGATGCTGTTCTTTTACTGCAAGTGCATAAAGGAGTGCTACGGACACAGTCTGATCACCCATGTCCCTGGAATATTGCCGATACCCGGCATTAATGGCTGGATTCCGGGACAATCCGGCGAAACGACTAGCATCTTGGTCATCTACCTCAGTCTGCTGTGCCCCTTCCCCCAATAGCCGCAATAACCATAAATCTAACGGTTCATCGGGCTTCTGTCGGTATTTACTCGTCAGATGTAACACTTCTTCTGATGTATAATCTTCCAATGATCGAGTTAACACCGGATCTGGCTGCGGTTGTGGTACCATCACCCACAACGGCTGTCCATTGTCATCATATTCATTTTCTCCATCGGCATTTTGTGCTTGTCGCCTTACGGGCGGCAGGATCGTTTCCAATTTTTTCCTTCGCACCACCGGGCGGGACTGTAAATCTCCTCCTAAATGCGGTCCCCACGGATCAAAATTTCCGCCGTCCGCATAGTCGTCCCCCCATATGTTCCCATCCCACGTTTCTGGGTCCCACTGTTCGGGGTTCTCCAAAACTTTAGTAACGTAGGATCGAACTTTGGCAGTGTCAGGTTTCCTAGGTTTTTTCCTTTTCTGGTGGCGATTTACCGTGCTTACACGGGCCACCGCTTTTTCACATATTTTCTGCAGCTGTTCTTTCTGCGTTTCCAATAGCTTGCATTTATTTTCCGCAAGAAATTTCTCAGTTTGCGCTTTCGCCAGCTATGTCTTAAACGTCAGGGCAGCTCCCTGATGTGCGGCGGATTTTTCAGCGCAATGTCGCCACGCCGTGGCACAAACCCATAATCGCCGTTGGACCCCACCCATCGGCGACTTAGGCTTCACTTCAACCCCTTGCAAAGTTTTCGTAACCTGCAACTGGCTGCAATCCCCTAACTGTCCCTCCCATGCTTCAGGGCGTCCAGCCCCCTCTCTCAGACATGTAGCGACAGCGCTCCATGGTTCTGTTTCCCAACCGGGAATCACTTCTGGGTTCGCGCTTTCGGTTTTTGAACAGTCAGCTTCATTCTTTTTCTTTCGAAACATTGTTCGTAGTCCTTCTTTAGTTACTAAAATTTACAATATCCTGTTCGTGACGCCAAAATGTTTTATGAAATTCTCAGGTTCGGAAGGATAGGCGAACAAGATTTCTTTAATTACAATGATTTGCTTTTATTAATATGAACCCACAGCAAGCAGTAGATATCGCTAGATCACAGTGTCAATATGCCAATCCCTACGATAAACTACCCTAACACATGATGCCGACGCGTAGATAACATTCAGTTTCTCTTACCGTTGACACCGGCGGAGAGCCAAACACCCCGGCAGATCAGCGTCAGCAGGCTGGGCGTCGTGCACAACCCTCAGCAGACTCTGCCAGAGTGTGGGAAAACCCCAGCTCTTATACTATCCCATCACCTGAGAGCAAGGAGGGCCAGTCCCTGCTTCCAGACGATGGGTCATTCCCTTCTTGTTTTGATCCCTTTGTGCGTCAAAGCGCACCACGTCCCTAGCCGCTCCTATCCTATGGTTCTTTTATTTGCAGTTTTCAAGGGAACATATGATCACAGTTATACAACAGTTGAACATAACAACTTTCATAAGTGTCCTGATTTGCCCTGGGTCACCACTGGGTCACCAGTAAAATTCCACTCACAGTGCTGTTCCCCGCCTGGCTGGGCGTGGGCGGGTCTGCCCCTCTGTTGGCTGCTGGGTGGCGGCTGCGTCTTGGCCATTCCCTGGGTCTCTTGGGGGGTGCTGCGTTGAGGGGCTCTCCCTGGTGTCCGGGGGGCGAGCCCTATCGCCCCACCGGGCTGGTCCCATATGCCCGCCGGGGTCCCGGTGGGGTGGATGGGGGTTTGGTGGGCGGGTGCGCCTCCTGCCCCCACCCGGTTGGGGGGGGGGCCCCGCTGGTCGCTCCTCTTAACTCACTGCACTAGGTTTGCACAATACACTTTTATAGACATATAGGGCACCTAACACACTTTGGGGGGGTGGGGTAGGGTGGAAACACCGTCTTCGCCCTACAACTCCCCTGAGCCGACCTGATCCAGAGGTAAAGTGACACTGACATTCTCCACTTTCAAATAGCTATCCTTCCTTTACCACCATATGCCCTGTCTGTCCAGTGTTTCCCACAGATTTCAAATCTACTTGGGTGGGTGGACTCCGGCAGTGGGGATGGGAGGCGTGTTGGACGGGAGGTGGGTCCCAGTCCTGTTACTACGTCTTCTCAGCCTCACGATCCACAAGTGAGTGACGGCGAACTAACGTTACATGCAGTAGTATATCCTGTTGTGTATATTTTTAATACATTTTCTTGAAAACTTCTTGGGTGGTGGCCAATTTACTTATGTGGCCCGCCCAAGTATTAACATGGTGTGGGAAACACTGCTGTCATATCTGGTTGTCTTATGTCTTTGACAGTTGTTGGGGGTAAACTTTTATTGCTTGTGTGTGTGTGTGTGTGCGTGCGTGCGTGCGTGCGTAGCGATCGCAATTCTACTCGGAAATTTTGGGGCACAACCAAAAACACTCGCTATATTTCAATTCTTTCAATTATTTTATCCTTCCTGCTTATAAGGCTGTTTCCTTAATTCAGAAAAGGACCTACAGATAAATTTTCATATATGTCACAGCATGCCACAATTTGTATGAAAGGCAAAAAAATAGGAAATTAGGCGGTAAGCAAGACAGGTCCAAACAACAGTGGCAATGCCATTTTAGCATTTTTCCTCGTCATTCATGATTGTTGTCCGGCAGTCGGGATACGCCCCGCCCAAAAAGAACAAGAAAATCGCTTACCTCTTCAGGACGGTGGTGGCCGTCAAGGGATGCATTCTCGCAGTCGGCGTGATGTCACCATGACGTCATATCAAGTGTTGGCCGTTTTGAAAAGGGGGCACGCGCAGGTAAACATCGTTAGACAAACGTTGCCCGAAATTAATATATTTCAGCTGTGTTTTGCATCTTTTTCATAAAAACTCGTTCAGAATGACTTATAATGATCACGAGTCACTGCCAGACACTTGATCGCGTATGTAAAACCACCTCAGAAGAAGGGCCTATGGTGGGACGTGACTCATGCGACAGCAGGTTTCACCTGGTGTGTTTGAAACTTAAAAGGCTGCCAAAAGCAAGAAAATGGTATTGTCAAGACTGCCGTAAAGCATTTTTTTTTGCTTACATAGCATGTAAATATTGTTTATGGTGTTTGCACTGTTTTTTTATTTACTTACTAATCTTTGTGCAATTAGATTTATACTTACTTTATATCATGTTTTATGTTCCATTGCAAATAAGAGAAAAGAAATAGCTGATAAAACAAATGAGGTACCATTTACTGTCATAAGACTTTATTCATGTAAATTAAAAACAAAAACAAAAAAACGAATCTCCTGCAACAATCAAAAGACAGATTCCAAGCTATAAAAATACATTTGAATTGGAAGCGCCTTTCGAGTCCCTCAGTACATCAGTAGAAAAGAGAACAGTTAAAAATCTACAGATTAAATGAGATTTTGACTAAGAAACTAATAAAAATATTAAGGAGAAATGCTGTGCGGTTACAGTGTTCAACCTGTAATGACCAAAATCAAATACGATGAATACATCACAATGATTTGTAAGATGATCTTAATTTACTGTTCATCATATACAATGCTGGGGCCCAATGTTGCTCAAAATGGCACACACTCGCACAATCTTATCGCAATTCGATAAAGTACATCCCAGCGCTTCATCTTTCAAACTCTGCACACATCGAATTGGCAGTGTACCTTTCAGAACTCTAAATCTATTTTATATAACATGTTCGACATGCATCCTCTCGGAGGAAATTTTCCTTGATATCTCTACTCCCCTGGCATGTAGCTGTTTCTTACCCTTCATAAACGCTGGAGTCAAAAGTTCACAGCTGCAACGAGTAGCAACGTCCCCATGAAGGGTAAATAAACCAAGTATCTGGTCACCAGGCATGTAATACTTGGAATCAATAAAAACAGATTCAGAAACCTTCCCACCCCAACAACTAGCCAAAAATGTGACATTTCCCAATGGATTGCAAGCAACAAATACTTTAACAGTACAATGTTTTTTTGTAGCTACTGTAGCACCAAGCTCTGGCTAGCAGGTTCTTTGGCGATTCGATGAAGATCTCAAAACAGTCAACAATTGGGGTTAGTCTAGGAAATTTGGCATGAAAAACAGGAGGGTTGATTTGATGAATATTTTCCCTGTGAGGCAATTTAATGAAACCAAGGTTCTGTTTCATTTAGAGTTGAAGACGTGCAGGCTTTGAGAGATGTTCTTAGTCGGCACTTCAAGGGTTAACATCTGCCAGGAACTGTAATGCATTAAGAAATAAAATAAAATTACTTCAAGATCCTGTCATGCATGATATAGTAGTCATGTACCTGTTTGAGATCTCCGTGATCTTCATGATGTTCTCTCATATTGTGCCACCTTACACCCAGAGCCAGAACTATTTATTTTCTTTCTTTGGGAAGAGGGAGAGTACATAATCTGGGTGGTTCTCCATGTTGACATTAGCACCTAGAAAGAAGTGATGATTTTTAATTGGGAACCACAAGAATGACTTAAAATAATACAGGAAAAATGTATTGTGTGGAAGTGAGCAAACTGGTAGTATATACAAAGTGGTTATTTTGCCGTAACCGGCAATTTGCCTCCAAGCGTTATTTTGCCGTGAATCGCGGTAGAACAAAGTGGGGTGTTACGAGGCAGGAACCACGCAGTGTATGACTCACGTCACGGCAAAATAACCAATTCCTGCCAGGCCAATAATATAGCGCTCTGGCGATTGACCAATCATAGCAGTTCACGGCAAAATAACGCTAACGAGAGAGTTACCGGTTACGGCACAGGTGGGCATCAAGGGCCGGAGTCCTGCAGGTTTTGCATGTTGCCCTTCTCCAACACAGCTGATATATGATCAGCTCATCAGCAAGCTCTGCATAAACCTGATAACGATCCTGTTGATTGGAATCAGCTTGTGTTGGAAGTGAGAGACCTCCAAAACCTGCAGGACTCCAGCCCTCGAGGACCGAGATTGCCCACCTCTGGGTTACGGTAATAATAACTAGGGGTGGGAATCTTTGTATGTCTCACGATTCGATTCAATTCATAATCGATTTTTGATTAGGAACGATTTTTGATTCAAAATTATTTGATTGACAATGATATTTGCTTCAATTTATAGATGTGCTAGGAATAGTAATGATCTACTCCAGTCTGACTTGCTAATGCTAATAAGCGCGCTACTCGCGGCACTTTTATCACTCAAAAGAACGGCTCCACACTGTAAAAAAAACAACTTTTATTGGAATAACTTGATTGTGACTTTTTCCTTCTACTCTCTAATTTGGCTACAACTTAACAGTGTATTAGATCGCATGGAACCACAGTGCCCCGAAGTGGCCAAATCGGGTACAACATGAACAGCGCTCCGAATAAAGGCACACACAGACAAAGACAGTATAAAATAATTGAAATAAAATCGATTTTGGGACATTTAAAATCGATTCTGAATCGTACTAAATGAGAATCGATTTTTTTTGCACACCCCTAATAATAACCACTGCCTAGTCTATTGAATCCTAGCAGCTGATTAGGGCAAAAAAAATCTATAAAACTTTTACTCACCAGTAATAAAATGTTGGCTGCAAACATAAGGATGGATTTAGGTTCCCACAGGCGAAAATCGTCCACGGTACCGCCTGCTTTCACTGTTTCTCAATTGATTGCTTTCAGCCATTTGTGTCTCCTTTTCTTCTCACGAGGAAGAATGAAGATTGAAGAACTGCAGATGCGGCTCCGAATTCGTCCTTGTTTTACAACCCGCAACACAGCAACTTTTAGTCATTCCGACGGACAACAGATCGCAAATAAGACCGAAGTTTGACGCGTTTGTAATCCAATGCACGACAGAGCAACTGCTTGTGTTATGTCCCCTTTTCAATATGGCGAAGCGTTACTATGGTTGGTGACGTCATAAACGCCCGGATGTCCGACTATGAGAATGGCCCCCAACAAAATGTGTCCTACATATGAAAGTGAAAGGCTTCACTGGTCTTTTGGACGTCCGCACGAGTTGATCCCGCACATCTATCCCTCTGAATTTTTGGCTTCGGAAAACGAATAAAGAATACACCCTTCATATATGGACGGTCGTAGTGTCTGGAGTCGTTTCAGCAAGTTCCATAATAGCTGTGTTTACTCGACATGTTTTTCCCCCGGAGATAAACTAGAATAAAACAAACAATACTAGCATGGCTCGTCTGCAAGCACGCTTCTATGTTGACCCCCTTTCCGATTCACGCTGCTGGAGTCACGTGGCCTTGCGATCTAAAAATAGCATTTTTACTTCAACACACGGGTCTCGATTAATGACATTTTCACAACATTCCAGAGGCTCTGAGTTACGAACTGCCGTTGATAGTGTAAGTAAGTAGCTTTCGTAGCGACAAAGTTGGCATGACTTTGCGCTGCTAATAGCTAAGTGCTAGTGAGGTCTGTTCGTCTCGACGAGACGACATACACGTTATGAGTGTAGCTTGTACTAATGACAGCATTTTTTTTGCAAAGCATATACATTTACAAGCACAGATGACTAACAAATGTACACGGTCGCTGCATAATCGTGACGTGTTCGCAGTCTCGTCGAGACAAACGGGTATCGCAAACTTTTAGCTCAGCGGTTAGCATTGCAGACTCACAACTTTGTCCCTACGAAAGACAAGCTAGTTAATAATACTCTTATCAATGGCAAATCTGAGCTTCTGCAATGTTGTAAAATCGTCATTAATATAGGCAAACACGGTAAAATAGCCTATTTACAACCAGCAAAATAACACTCGGAGTGTTACCAATCTCAGAAAAATAACCACTGCTTTTATGGTAGCATTATTTTCATACCTTTTTCTTATTTTGTGACTCCAACCGCTTTTGGGGTCGGTCGCTAAATATTGTTGGGACTGCATCAGATTTGAGCTTCTTTTTAGCCAAGTATCCCAATAGCGCCGCTCCTAAGTTCTTCTCGTAGCAGGATTCAGCAAAATGGTCCTCGCAAACCACCAAATACCGGCCAAAAGGGAAATTTCTCATAGAGTGTCCTGCACACAAGTTATGAAGCCACTGTTTCGCTATTCATTTTCGTTGAGGATTACCAGGTTTAGGCACACAAAAATAGTGCTTATCTCTGTTTTTCCATTTGTTATTCAGACATCGATATGCCTTGCATTCGGCCATGTTGTCTCTGGGAGGATGTGTGATGCCATTGTTTATGTTCACTCGTTGCATTACAGGATACTGTGTGGCAAGAAACAACGTGTTTTACATGTACTTCGATGAAACGCACTACATTAGAAAAGTATCGATACATGGTTTTATGAATCGATACTGGGCTATGAAAAGCAATATCGATTCGATATCAATGTACTGAGATTTTAAACCCAGCCTGATTAGAAAACACTGATCTGAATATATGACTAGATAGCAGAGAGCCCATACACACTAGTGTAAGCCATTGAAGTCACAGGGCGGCCATCTTGCTCCTCCCATCTCGCGAGTAGACTACTGTATAAATCATTGCATATTTGTTAATACCTTCTGGGAAGATTTGCACGACTGGTTATTCCCTAAATTGCCGAATGTCTCTTTTTTGACAAAAGAAAATGTTTTAAATGGTATTTCTGTAATCCCATGACCTGGTCATTAACATACTCATAATTCTTGGTAATTTTTTTGTACATTAAAATTGACTCGGTTTTGATAATTGAATAGTTTTTTATGTGGAGGGGTTCATAAAAGTAGATTTAGTTGGGGGGGGGGGGGTTGGGGTTGTGCAATCCCAGGCAAGCTGGGGGAAACGGACTGCCTGAAATAACAAAATATCTACAAAATATACACAAAAATAAATAATAAAAAAAGAAAATAATGAAGTGTCCAAGATTCAGGTGAATCATTCACATGCAGGGCACTGGTAATCCCCCTTGATATCAGGACTCCCGACACACTCATGGTGAAACCACCTCTTGCACATGCCACAAAAGAGACAGAAGAGTGAAATGTAAACGTGATCTCGATTCAATCTATAATCTTTTGGTAGCCATAATCATATGCAATAGTACTTCGGAAATCACAGCAGCTGTGATTAAAAATTGTAAATTTATAAACTCAACTCAACTGCATTTATAAAGCACTTTAAAATGAGCATTGCTGTACACAGGTGTGCCCCTGGCGGAACCCAGGACCAAAACCAGATGGAACCCATGCCCATATGATGTGAAAACACACATAGGACCCAAGTGGACATGTTGGCTGGGTCGTTATAAAATTTTAACTCCACTTAATTTTGATTTAATTTCAACAATAATGTTCGTCATTAAAAATAAAAAGACCGTGTGCCGCCTGTCCACCGGACAGCGGAGCGGAAAGGGCACCGGCGCTCACACCATCTCCCGCCGCGTGGAGGGACGGAACACCGGGGGCAGAAGGGGACATGGGGTGAGCGCCGGTGCCCTTTCCGCTCCGCTGTCCGGTCCCGATGCCTGGGTACGGGGGGTCCCCGGGGTTTGGGGGTCGGGGTCTGGGGGGCTGGCGGTTGGTGGGGGTGGGCGGCTTGGTTAGGGGGGGCCCCGTTCTGCTGCATTGGGTTGGGGGCGCGGGCCATGTTGGGGTGGGGGGCGCTCCTGGCACCTGGGTTTGCTCTCCGGCCAGTGGCCCCTGCGGGGCCCAGGGGTTGTCCCTTGGCCCTGCCGTGGCCTGGGGGGCCCTGAGGTGTTGTGCTTGCTCTGTCCTGGCCGAGGTCGACGGCTCCCCTCTTTGGTGAAGATTTTCATGCATGCCAGATCCACCACACCAGCATCTATCGAAATGCAAACACAATCTGCTTCTTCCTCTGGTCGTTGAATCGGTGGAGGCTGATGTCTGTGGATCTCACTCTGCTTCATCTATCCTTCCTTCTTTTCCTCAGTCTCTCCTTTGGTCTCTTGAGGTCTCCCTAATTTGTTGGAATTTAGATGTTTCTGGGGTTGGTGAAAGACTCTGGTTGGTAACCCGGTGGGTAGTAGGTGATGTCTGGTCGGTGCTGGATTTCACTTTCCTTTCTTTTCTTTGATCCTTCCTCGGGTCTCCTGACAACCTCACGACTCTAGCTGGATTCTGAAGTATTCGGTTTAGGTGAACGGTATGGGATTTTAATAGGTTTTAGGTGAACTAATGAGTACACACTCACATGCACTCACCCCACATACAAAAATAAATAAATAAATAAAAATAAAAAGAGAGAGAGCGCAATGATGATGACATGTCAAATCAGTAAAATTACCGAATGAACAATACTGAGCTCTTAAGAATAATTTTTTTTAAAAAAAGACCCGCTCCGCTGTCTGGCCCCTCTTCGGCACCGATGCCTGGGTACGGGGGGGGGGGTCCCCGGGGTTTGGGGGTTGGGGTTTGAGGGGCTGGCGGTGGTGGGGTCGGGGGGCGGCGGCTTGTTTGGGGGTGGAGGGTGGCTGGGGGTTTGAGGGCCTGGGGGGCGGCTGGGGCTGGGGCTGGGTTGTGGTGGGTGGCAGGTGTGGGTGGGGGGAGCGGGGGCTGTGGGCTGGTGGGGTGCTTGGCGGGCCTGCCGTGCCCCGTTCTGCTGCGTTGGGCTTGGGGCGCGGACCGTGTGGGGTGGGGGGACGCTCCTGGGTTTGCTCTCTGGCCGGTGGCCCCTGCGGGGCCCGGGGGTTGTCCCTTGGTGCTGCCGTGGCCTGGGGTGCCCTGGAGGGTTGTGCTTGCTCTGTCCTGGCCGGGGTCGACGGCTCCCCTCTTTGGTGGAGGTTTTCATGCATGCCAGATCCACCACACCAGCATCTATCGAAATTCAAACACAATCTGCTTCTTCCTCTGGTCGTTAAATCGGTGGAGGCTGATGTCTGTGGATCTCACTCTGCTTCATCTAACCTTCCTTCTTTTCCTCAGTCTCTCCTTTGGTCTCCCTAATTTGTTGGAATTTAGATGTTTCTCGGGTTGGTGAAAGACTCTGGTTGGTAACCCGGTGGGTAGTAGGTAATGTCTGGTCGGTGCTGGATTTCACTTTCCTTTATTTTCTTTGATCCTTCCTCGGGTCTCCTGACAACCTCACGACTCTAGCTGGATTCTGAAGTATTCGGTTTAGGTGAACGGTATGGGATTTTTAATAAGTTTTAGGCGAATTAATGAGTACACAATCACACACACGCACATACTCACGCACATACAAAATAAAAAAACTTTTTTAAAAAGAGAGCAATAAAAAAAAAAGGGGGAACAAAGGGGAAAAAAAAGACCCTAGCGGCCCCTTTCTGATTTTACCTAATCCCAATAGGTTTCAGATTACATTGTATTGATATCATAAAGATGTTATATGAATTGCCACACATTTTAGCTCACGAGATGCTGTGACTATCGCGAGACCTACAGCGAGACCAGAAACCCTAACATGGCGGCGCCCTGCTGCTAAGATAGAACTAGCTCTATTATACTAAACTAATCCAAATTTAACCATCATATATCTTGGCTTTTCTCTTCTCTCTTTCATCCGGCAGATTTGAAATACCACCCAACGTGGAGGACCTTGAACGTTTCATCGACGGATATTTTTACAGCTGCGCGATGGAGGATCCTTCCGTCGAGAAACCGTTGAAGAAACCTTCTTCGAAGAAGAGGAAAAACGACTCAGCGACGGACACGGATGACCTAACCACTACGGACGTTTCGGTCAGTGTGCTGGAGTCCATAAATAAAAAACTTGACGTCCTCGGCCTCATCCTCGAGGACGTCAAAGAATTAAAGGTAAACCTGGAATTCGTCAGTCAGCAGGTAAGTGTCCTTCAACGGGAAAATGCCGAGCTACACTCTTCACTCGCGGCTGTTTCAGCCGAGCTGGAAACTATGAAAAAGGAGAATAAAACGCTAAAAGAAACAGTTTTAGATGTCCAATCCCGTAGTATGCAGGAGAATTTAATATTCTCAGGTATATCCGAGAATACCTCTGATAACCCAGAGGTTGAGATAAAAAAAATTATGACGACGTCATTAAAAATTCCTTAGGAGACGGTAAATAACATCTCTTTTGACCGGGTACATCGGCTTGGAGCCCGTAGGGGCAACAAACCCCGTCCTATTATTGCCAAGTTTGAGCATTTTAAACAGAAAGAATTTGTAAAAAGTAAAGGACGTGAGCTTAAAGGGACCTCATTTGGAATGAATGATCAATTCCCGAGAGAGATCAATGAGCGGCGAAAGGTACTGTTTCCTATAATGAAACAAAATAGGCAGGAGGGTAAACGGACTACGATAGCCGTTGATAAGTTATATATCGATGGCCAACTATTCCGGAACCCCAATTCCACTCCCTGGCTGTTCTAATTGGCATTGGTGGAACTAAACTTAGTTTGATTACTAGGTGTATACATATACTGTATATGTGGTTATAAAACCAAAAATATGAATACTTATTATGTTTAGGCTATATTATAAATATAATATTAATACACAACTATATCTAAAGTATATTTAAATAAAAAAATCTCGCTTGGGTTACTGGTGTATTGTTATGTTTAATCCCCTGTTAATTTCCTTCACTTTCACCTCCCTACTCGTTTTTGCACTGTTTTATTTACTTACACGTTACCTTACACGTTACCTTATACGTTACCTCATATTTTACACAAACTATATAAATCACCTAACCACTTTGATTCTATCCTATAACATGCCAGTGGTGGCAAATGGCCTATACAGATATATACATAGGACTGAGTTTATATTATTTGTATGCATAAATTAGTTCTGGTTTCCTGGAATGTTTGTGGCGCTCGCTCACAGGCAAAAAGAATAAAAACTTTAGACCATCTCTTAAAATTAAAAGCAGATATTTGCCTCCTACAAGAAACCCACCTACAAAAATC
The DNA here is from genome assembly GCF_054856555.1 of Leptonotus elevatus. NCBI lineage: Eukaryota > Metazoa > Chordata > Actinopteri > Syngnathiformes > Syngnathidae > Leptonotus > Leptonotus elevatus. The sequence continues at coordinate 3,288,425 of NC_141256.1, forward strand.
TGAAGAAAAATTACTTATTGATAAAAATTTTAGCCAAGTGTACTCTGCCCCTTATAACAGTAGACAAAGGGGAGTCTGTATACTCATACGTAAGAATTTACTCTTTACTCTAAATAATACAATAACAGACCCAGTGGGCCGATACATTATTATTCAGGTGACTATATTTAATAAAATATATACATTCGGTAATTTATATGCCCCTAATAATGATGATCCGGCCTTTTTCCATGAATTTTTCTCTAAGCTGTTTGAATTAGCAGCGAACTCTACTATTATTATTGGAGGAGACTTTAACACAACCTTAAATCCATTAATAGATCGTTCTAATAAAACAACATGTATAAGGCCATCACAATCTACAAAAGTAATAGGGGAATATATGGATGACTTTGGCCTCGTCGACAGCTGGAGACTTAAAAACCCAAATTAGAAGGAATTTACCTTCTTTTCCGCTGTGCACCGGTCCTTTTCAAGAATTTATTTTTTTCTTACAAATAATTCTATTGCTGATAAAACCGTTACAAAAATACATCCTATTATTATTAGCGACCATGCACCAGTCTCCCTTTCCCTACAAGTTGATTATACATTTAAACCACCACCTACATGGCGTTTTAACATCTCACTACTAAACGACGCAGAATTTGACAAAATTAGAAGAAAAGAATGGGCAGACTTTTTGGAAATAAATGACTCTCCAGACCTATCTCCAGCTCTTCTCTGGGAAGCTGGGAAAGCAGTAATTAGAGGTAAAATTATATCATATTCATCTTATAAAAAGAAACAGGATCAAAAATTAGAAAAAGACTTGGAAGATAAAATTAAACAACTGACGGATGAGTACGCAATAAACCCAAATAACCAAATATGGACTGACTTACAAAATACAAAAATACAGTTAGACGATATGTTAACTAAAAAGACAGAGTTTATAATACAACAATTGAGATACAACAACTTTGAATATAATAACAAATCAGGTAAATTTCTTGCAAACCAACTTCAACGTAATCGGGAAAAATCGCTTATAACGGCTATTAAAGGGACAACTGGTGAATGTACACAATCACCAGAAGAAATTAATCAAATTTTTTATAATTATTATCACAACCTATACTCAGAAACTAATAAACCTAACCCAGAGCATATTGAGGCATTCCTCAGTAGCTTAAATATACCTCAGGTAACTACTGAATATAAAGATATGTTAGATGCACCACTTACTATAAACGAGTTGTACAGTGCTCTAGATAGTATGCCAAATGGCAAAGCACCCGGCCCGGATGGTTATCCGGCTATATTTTTAAAGCACTTCTGGTCAATGCTTGCTCCACTATTCTTAAGAGTAGTAACAGAAATTAAAACTAATGGTCACATACGCCCACACATGAATACAGCAGCAATTAAACTTTTATTAAAGCCAGAAAAAGACCCCACCCTTCCATCAAGTTACCGTCCGATTTCACTAATTAACACTGATATTAAAATTATCACTAAGGCTTTTACATCTAGATTAGAAACAGTAATCCCGACAATCATTCATAGCGACCAAACAGGCTTTATTAACTCTTTGACTGCCAGACGTTTTCAGAAAAGGGATGCCGTCAGTGCCAGCCGATTTAAGCATTTTGACTGATCTTTCAAGGTCCACAGAAAATGTTCTGTTTGGACTATGGAAACACACGTACTACCAAATGAAAGATTGGACTTTCATCTTTCATCAGAAAAAAAAGTTTGTTTCTACCTTATTCCGTTCTTTAGTAATCAACAATAGAAAATGGTTAGTTTGACCCAATTTCGCCTGTTTTGGACCAAAATACGGATATTATTTCATGCATTCTAGTGAATTTGACACTTCTTTTTGTCCATGAATGATGCCACAAACACCTAAATAGTGCTTTACTTCTATAAAACACTACCACCAAGAATGAAAAAGTGTTTTTTGATAGCAAAATACGTTTATTTACATTCAACAGTGTAACAATTTGACAACAATTTGGCAAACTATTTACAAATGTGTGCAACTGTGGTGCTATTTACAAATATGTGGATGTTTCAACGACAGTTTTTCTTTGTGTAACACTCTCCTGCGTGCAAGGAGACGCAACCGCATTTGCACAACAGATTGCCTCTTCGCGTGCTCCACTTTCTTGCCGGCCGTTTTTTTCCGGGGAATAGCAAGTATATACTGCAGTGTGTGTTGCCATCAAGTCTAATATCAGGATCATGCTACGGTTTCGTTACGTCTCGCTTCCTCGTGTCCTTCAGTTGCTATACCGGGTGGTAAGAGATGTTCTGATCCATCTTATCCACTCCATTCATGGTGGCATCGTAGTCCAGAAACAGTGTCTTCTCCGTGATCAGACTGTACCCGCTCCTCCGATGAATATGCATTGGACTCGGGATACTCTTCATTGTCCGATCGAATGTCCGCTTGTGCAGCTCCGGCGTTAGCAGCGCTAGCCGCGCTTAGCCGGTGAGGCTTACTACGTGTTCATAACAGTCGCGTCAAGGCTTCCAACTTTGGCGTCAAGCTCGGAGTCATCATCATCATCATCATCAATCTGCATTGGTCGATGCCAACTCTCCATCGCCCGATCGAATGTCCGATTGTGTAGAAGTACCCGGTCGGCTATTGTGCGCGTCTTGCGGCCTTAGCAGCGCTAGCCGTGCTAGCCGCGCTTAGCCGGTGAGGCTTACTACGTGATCATAACAGTCGCGTCAAGGCTTCCAACTTTGGCGTCAAGCTCGGAGTCATCATCATCGTCGACATCAATGCGCTTTTTAGTATTGATTGATGCTTTCCGTCTTTGAAAAAAATGCTCAAGCGTGAGCTGCTTGCAACCGGTTGCTTGGTCAAGCCATTGACCAGCCATTGTCTCCTCAACACTCTAGCTCCGCCTCACGTCTTCTACTGACGCCCACGGTGGGCGGCCCATCCAACCTTGTGCAAAGAGAGTCATCGCTGCCCTCTAGGGGCCAAAACGAGTCTTTTACTAATCAGATCTGCCTGATACTTTCAGCACAGCTGCCCAAGGCTTTCCTGCACCCGTTTTCAAAAAAAAACAAAAACATAGGTCTTTTAACGTCCTCGGCGCCCTTCCCTAGGTTTATGCTAAACGTTATATAACGTTTATGGCAGTCAAAGAGTTAAAGAGCGTCACTCTACTAATATTAGAAGGCTCTTTAACCTTATTAGTATGTCACAGCGGCATGATAAAAAGGCAGTTATTATATCATTGGATGCAGAAAAAGCTTTTGATAAAGTTAACTGGTCCATCCTCTTTGCTGTTTTAAATAAATTTGGTTATGGGAAGTCATTTATTCACTGGGTGTCAGTATTATATGATTCTCCTAAAGCTACTGTTACTACTAATGGGATTATATCTAAGAGTTTTACTCTACAGAGAGGCACAAGACAGGGATGCCCACTGTCGCCTTTATTATTTGCAATATTTATTGAACCACTTGCATTAGCCATACGCCAGGAAAGAATGATTCAAGGAATTCACTCTGGGGTAACAGAACATAAAATTAATCTATATGCCGATGATATTTTACTTTATTTAGAAAAACCTGCTATTTCGTTAGGGGAAGTATTTAACTTAATAACTAAATTCTCACAGTTATCAGACTATTCTATTAACTGGACAAAATCAACACTTCTACCTATTACAGAAAATTCATGGAACCCTGCAAGCCAGGACCCATACTACTCATTTCCTATAGGTAATTTAAAATACTTAGGTATAAAAATCTCACCTAAATTAACTGATTTAGTTTATTTAAATTTCACTCCACTTCTGGATAGCATTTATAGTGACTTGGAGCGCTGGAATAATCTTCCTATTTCTCTAATAGGACGAATAGCCACTATTAAAATGAAAGTTTTACCCAAAATAAACTATTTTTTCTCAATGATTCCATTTAAACCTACGGCTAACTGGTTCCAGTTGTTGGACTCAGAAAAATAAATCCAAAGGAGGTCTAGAGGCACCAAATTTTATGCACTATTATATAGCCAACCAGCTACAATATATTATTTTATGGGCACAACCCAATAGAGATACTAACTGTTGGCTGGAACTAGAACAGAAGGATTGTAATAACCTCAGACTCCTAGATTTACTCTTTATTACAACATCGATTAAGCGACATAACTGCTTTAAAAATCCAATGATTTCCGCCACCCTGACTGCCTGGTGGAAGGCACTAGAAATGACAAAAGCCCAAGTGGAGCCCTGCGGGCTTTCTCCCCTATGGCATAACCCCGACTTTCAAATTAACAACCAATCGTTTTATTTGAATGTGTGGGAGCAGAAAGGAATTACACATCTCCACCATCTCTTCTCAGATAATATGTTTATATCATATACATCCTTGCTCCAAAAATGCAAAATAAAAAAACGGAAACTTTTTACATTATTTGCAAGTTAAAAGTATGATAAAGAAACAAATTCGAACACTCCGGGGTACGCTCCAACCGTCTGTTTTAGCTTAAGATATTACCAAGCTTTCTCCGACAACAACAAAAAAACTCTCAAAAATATATAAGTTACTTTCATATACTGATAAAACGTCTTTACCCATCTCAAAATGGGAAACAGACTTGTCTATAGCTCCGGAATCTGACTTTTGGATTCAAGTTTGTGAAAACGTTTTTAAAATGACAAAACACACAAATTTACAACTTATCCAATATAAAATTATTCACAGAACATACATTACTCAATATATGATGAAGAAAATGGGACTCTCAGACTCCAGTGTTTACAAAACACTACAGACACTTATTTTCATGCTTTATGGTTATGTACTCCGGTTATGTATTTCTGGACTAAAGTCTTAGAAAAACTTTCCGCTGTCTTGGACTGTAGGATACCGTTCTCTCCAAACTTGTGTTTGCTAGGTGACTTAACAACTGACTTACCACATAAACAATTTCAATCTATACTTGTAGCCCTTACTATCGCAAAAAAAACAATTCTTGTTAACTGGAAAAATAAACAAACTTTGAATATCGACCAATGGTCTAACCTCCTCATAAATCATATTTTAATGGAAAAAATATCTGCCTCAAATAAAAACCAAACGTCAAAATTTAAAGAAACATGGTCTACGTATATAGAATTTTTTAACCTAAACTTGGATCTTAATTCTGCCTGTTAGCGAGAGCCACAGCAGCGTTATAACTTGCATTGATGTTTCTGTATTTGGCAATTTGTAACTAATGGTTGTGTTTCTATAGTCGGGAACCTGGCTGCTGCCAGCGGGATCGAGCGGATTCGCCTCCGATGGGCACCAGGGGTTGATATTCGGATTCACGGCATGCCAGTGGGTTAATTCTGTGGGTGCTGTCCCCCCTGGCTGGGCGTGGGCGGGTCTGCCCCTCTATTGGCTGCTGGGTGGCGGCTGCGTCTTGGCCGTTCCCTGGGTCTCTTGGGGGGTGCTGCGTTGCGGGGCTTTCCCTGGTGTCGGGGGCGGCGCCGTTCCGGCGCGGTCCGTCGCTCTGGGCCCGGCGACGCGGTTCGGGGCCTGTGGGCCGCCGGGGTGCCCGGTAGTTCCCTCTCCCCTCCCCCTTCCTCCCCCTTGCTGCCTCTCCCCTCCTCGCCTCTCCCCGCCCGTCCTCCGCCTCCCTGTCCCTTCTCCCTCGTCACCCTTCCTCCTCCTCTCCCCCTCTCTCTGCGGCCCTGCCGCTGCCCCCTGCCCTTCTTGTCGTCTCCTTCCCCCCTCCCCGGTACGCCTTCCTTCCCCTCCCCTGGGTCGGGGGCTCCATCCATGGCCCGGGTCTCGGTGCTACGGGGGCCGGCGGGGGTGGCTGGGGTGGCTGGGGTTTGATGTCGTGCCCGCCCCGCTCCGATGGGCGTCCTGGCACCTCGGGCGGGACCCAGTATCCGGGGGGCGAGCCCTATCGCCCCGCCGGACGGGTCTCATATGCCCGCCGGGGTCCCGGTGGGGGCCTGGTGGGCCGGTGTGCCTCCTGCCCCCGCCCGGTTGGGGAGGGCCCCGCTGGTCGCTCCTCTTAACTCACTACACTAGGTTTGCACAATACACTTTTATAGACATATAGGGCACATAACACACTTTGGGGGGTGGGGTAGGGTGGAAACACCGTCTTCACCCTACAACTCCCCTCCAATTTTAATACACCACACAACTTGGGGGGTGCCATCGGTTGGGGGCCGCAGTATAGAGCAGTGCAGCGGTCCCCTGTCTGTGTCCCCACCCCCCTCCCCGCCCTATCTATTTTTTTTAATGCACCACATACACTCAGTAACATGCTTGGGAGGCGGGTGGATCGGAGCGTGGGAATATCATTTCCCTCGGCTCCGGTTCACCTGCTCCTAATTTTAATGCACCACACACACACACACACACACACTTGTATATACACTGGGTGGGGTCACATTCACGGTTTAGGGGTAGAGTTCGCCAGTCGGCGAGCTGGCGGACTCAGTAACAGGGGTTAACTTTCACAAAGAACGCTGGGGTGACGACCGGGGCCTTCCCCCGCTGGGCCTGGGGCTCGGGGGTGTCGGCCGCCCTCCGGAGCCCCCATCTCCCCCTTCTGCCCCCGGTGTTCCGTCCATCCACACGGCGGGGGGTGGGGTGGGCGCGGCTGCCTTCTCCGCTCCGCTGTCCGGCCCCTCTTCGGCGCCGGTGCCTGGGTGCGGGTGGTCCCCGGGGGCTGGGGGTCGGGTGTTGGGGGGCTGCCGGTTGGTCGGGGGGGGAGGGCGGCTTTGTTGGGGGGGGGGGTTGCGGGGGGGTGCTGGGGTGTCTGGGGGATTGGGGACCTGGGGGCGGCTGGGGCTGGGGTGGATGGGGGGGCGGGGGTGCGGGGGTTGGGGGCCGGTGGGGTGCCTGGCGGGCCTGCAGTGCCCCGTCCTGCTGCGTTGGGTCGGGGGGCACTCCTGCTCCTGGGTTTGCTCTCCGGCCGGTGGCCCTGGCGGGGCCCGGGGGTCGTCCTTTGGCGCTGCCGCGGCCTGTGGGGCCCTGAGGTGTTGCGCTTGCTCTGTTCCGGCGGGGGTCGACTGCTCCCCTCTTTGGTGGAGATTTTCATGCATGCCAGATCCACCACACCAGCATCTACCGAAACTCAAGACACAATCTGTTTCCTCCTCAGGTCATTGAATCGGTGGAGGCTGGTGTCTGTGGATCTCACTCGGCTTCGTCTGTCCTTCCTTCCTTTTCTCTGTCTCTCCTTCGGTCTCTTGAGGCCTCCCTGATTTTATGTTTTTTGGATTTGTCGGGGTCTGGATGTTTCTTGGGTTGGGGAGGAGTTCTGGTGGGTGGTGTCTGGTCGGTGCTGGATTTCACCTTCCTTGGTCCACTCGGGTCTCCTGACGGCGGTGTTCGGTTTAGGTGAACGGTATGAGATTTTTTCTAATAGGTTTTTTGGTGAGCTAACAAATACACGCACGCACGCACATACACATACATAAAAAAATATATATATAAAAAAATAAATAAAATAAAAATAAATAAAGAGCAATGATGACATTTCCGAATGAACAATACTGAGCTCTTTATATAAAAAAATAAATATAAAAAAAAAAAAGATGTTATATGAATTTCAATAGGTTCGTCTTACTAGTTGTGATGAATAAAATTCATAGAAAAGTCAATATGCCTTTACATATTACACACTAGGGTGAATTTGTCCCCCCCTCCCCAAAAAAATCTATTTCTGTTTGTCCAATCCTCACATGCTTTTCAGCAGAAAAGGGGACTACTAAGCGTAAATGGAGTGAATTTTGCCAAAGCCCAGAGCTTTGCCCACCCACCTCAATTGGTATGACATGCAGGCATATCACTATCAAAAAACTGTAAAATACATATCAAACCCGCCCCCACGGTTTTTGTTTAAAACCATATCTTTGGGAAATAAAAACAGGCTCACGCCATCCTCCCGTCGGTTCGAGCAGAAGCCGCCATAATCCTAATGAATTAATAAATAGGAAGTAAAAATACGAGCACGCTTCTCAGCCAAGAAGTCAACATTTGAGCATGTGCACCCCCACCCCTCCCAAACTAGGCCCCTCGTGTCTGAGGCCAGAGGGCAGCCATCTTACGTTGCCTCTTTTACTAAATGGGAAATAGACAGCTTTTAGATTGCTTTCTAGTTTCTACCGTCTGACAAATTATGCTTTTTTTGTTGTTGTTCCGTGATCCCGTCCAGTCTAGAAAGAAGGCCTTGCACATACAGCTTGGACATAATTAAAACCTTTTAAAAACAATCATAAATCAAGCAGGAATCTGCAGCAGCCATACTATATCGACTGAAATAATCCATCATAGAATCGTATCACACCGCAAAGCTTTTTTATTTTGCATAACATAAAATTAAGAACAGGGTAACAGAATGAATAAAATGGTAAATTAAACGGTATTATGGCAACGTTGGATATGTTTGAAAAAATTCACATACTTGGGAACATCCCAACACAAAAAACACAATAGATTGTAGGTTACCGGGTAAATTAAAAACTCATTTTGATTAAACATATGTCTATCTTTTTTTTATACTTTCCTTCTCCAAGATAATTACTTGGTCTGGGAAGCAATTGAATTCCTCGCGATGGAGGCAGTAAAAGGTGGTGATGAGGACCAATGTGACTAGGTAAAGAAACCCGCACAGTATTGTAGATGTAAAGACTTGAGTAACCAGTTGTCCATCCCACACCTCAGTTCTCCAATTTTGCTACTTTGGGAGACTCTCCATCCTGTTCGCCAGCATCAACCACCTCGCCTTTCCTTTTACGCAGACCTTTCATCTTCCGCGTCTGAAGCTTAGAAAGATCCTGCTTCTGCATGTGCACACGGCCAAACCTTGTGCCAAAAGCATCGTGGGATATATTCTTCTTCTTCTTGGGCTGTTAAGAGTCACAGAAGGAAGAAATTCACATACATTTCAAAAATATAATATGAAAACACAGCAAACTCCATTCTAAGGTCAACATGTGCCAACTCATGATCAAACTGTTCAATTATTTAGTTACTTCCCTGCCTTGCATCAAATAGTGAATATCAGCAAAGAATTGACGACAACGCTATAAAGAGTATGCCATTTCAAATAGATGGTGGCAGCAAAGCATTTAAACCACAGCCATCCGATTTTTATTTGTTGCTGCATTGTCCTACGGTTGAAGTGGCCTTGCCAACTTGACTTTGCATTTTGACCTTTTTTTTGGGAAATGCACGGATGGTAAAAAGTTTATTAAAACAAACAGACATTAAATGTACCTTTAGAGCCTTGGGCTGTTTGTGGGATGTCTTGTACAAGTCGTCTGAAGCAAGGTGTGTTCTTCTTAAAACAAAGTCAAATGACGGCCCGATCTCCTCCAGCTCAATGCGCGGTGTCCTGCAGCCCGACTTTTTCAACAAAGACCTGCAATTTTGAAGAGCAAAAGAAAATGTATTCATATTAAGTGTTATTTTAAGAATAATTAAGATCTTAATGTTGGAGTTTCACCTGTAACTACGCATGAATATTTTGCCATCCGTGGCAGTGAAGTGCAGAACGTGTTCTAAGCCTGCCAAACGCACTGCAGACACAGTTGGACCCCTGAAGAAGTCTGGAAAAGAAAAAGCAGACCGTCCATTTGTACGAAAAGCATATTGCATTTACGTGGCGAAATAAAGCCTCTGGTTTTTCTGACAAATTTTCTGAGGGAGCTTTGTTTTTTTTGGGTGTAATTTTTTTTTCCTCCGAAAAACTGATTCCAGCACCAGCTTCTGTTTTTCGGAGTAATTTTTTTTTTTTTTTAACCACTGAACTCCAAGTAACTAGTTGCAGACTCGATAATGGCGGACACTTTCCCGCATAAAATCATGCCGATTGATTGACATGTACGTATACTTACCTTAACTGAGCCAGTAAGTAAAATTGATATAGTTGAAGGTATGTTGGAGGCATGCGGGAAAGTGTCCGCCATTGGCGAATCTGCAACAAGTCACTTCAGTGTTTTCCACAGATTTGAAATCTACTTGGGTAGGTGGACTCCAGCGTTGGGGATGGGAGGCGGGTTGGACAGGAGGTGCTTCTCAGTCCTGTTACTAAGTCTCCTC